>NC_081313.1:67138662-67763662 GCF_026419965.1 Kogia breviceps | reverse complement strand
AATTAGAAATAAACATCTTTTGATCCTTGCTGATTACTATAAAAATGACTTTCCAAATGGAGGTATTTTAAATACTATATGCCATTAAATTTTTAATTATTAATTCTCCCAAGAGCTATTTTCATTATAGTGTTTTACTAATATACAAAAAAGGTGCTGGATTTAATTTATTCTAGCACTTGTTCAATTTTCAATTACTTACTTACATTAATTAGATACCACACGATGTATTTCTGTTGCTTGTGCTTTCACCTGTTTCTTTTTCTTTCACTCAACTCTATCTGCAATCTAGCAGAAAAAAGTCAACCTATTTTATCTACTCCTTTTGTTTAAATTCCCTTGATTAAGAGATAGGATGTAAATTCACTGTAACTAATACCTCTTTATATTTCTTGCAAGACATTCTGCAATTAATTCTAACAGATAAAGATAAAACTCACTTTCAAATGAAATCTGTTATCCCTTTCAGACAGCTTTCTTATTAATCAACATCTAGACTTTTTCTCTCTCAAACTTCTGTTTTACCCCCAAAGTCTGGGTCATTTAGTCATTAAAGGAGAATGCAAAATTTTCTATATGGTTTAAAAAACTTACTACTGGTATTAGGGACTTCACTAATCTCCACACCCCACCCCAACCTTACTTTATTCCACCTGACTTACATAAGCATTCAGCAAAAAAGGGGAAAAGCATATTTACTTTTTCTCAATATTATCCACTTGTAGGCTATCTTGCTGTGCTTCAGAAGTCCTTATAAAACCCACCTAGAAGCTGAGCACAGTTATCATAATAAAAATAGTCAATTGTTTCTCTGTATGTAAGGAAAACCAAGCTTTCTTATTTAAATTGTTCATTGTGATAGGGCCATGATCCTTTAGGAAGTCATAAAGCCCAATCTGACACCAAGCCCAGTGGAAACATTTAGCTGGAGACTATTTGCATAGCATGATCTAATCTCTGAATCTTTGACTCCCTGAGCCCTGCAAGTGGGCCTGAGAGAGCTACCCTGTAGATTCAGCCAATGATTCCCAACCAGATCACCAACCTGTATAAAAGCATAGACACTTTTACAATGGCTCAACTGCATTGCTCCTCTATAGAGCTTAGGCACTTCCTTCAAAAAATACTTCTATAACTGAAGGATGGAAACCTTATAGTGGCCTACTTGCAACTTCCTCAGTCCATCTACTCTTTTAAAGAGTATAATAAATTTACTGCAATTAGCTACCAACTATCCCAGAGGTCTCTTCTGAAAATAACTTTGAAAGGTTTCCTCTATCTTTAGCAGGTTGGGATTTTTTTTTTTTTTTTTTTTCCTCTGCCTCTTCCATGTCCTTCCTTAGGAAGGATATCTTAGCATTCCACCTCCTTAGCCCTGGTCAATACCAAGTTTGGGAAAGCAAAGCAAAATGTCAGAGGCTCTGTAGTCATAACAATGGGTGTTATGAAGGATGGACGATGTCAGAATCAACAAGAGAAGAGTGTGTTAGTCCTGGGGATTTGCATTCTCTCATCTTGCTTTTCTTCCTCCTAAAGACTACAAGGTCTATATTGCAGGAAAAGCTACATTTTCATCTCACTCCCACATCCCTATGACCAGATCCATGTAGTTGAGAATATAAATTAAACAGTTGCCTGAAAGCTAGAACAAGTGGCTAAAAGGAAGGTGAGTCAGAATCATGAGTCAAATAAAAAACTGAAACTGTGGTGATGACAGTGAACCTTAAAGGGAGGAGTTAGAGATGGAACAAGTTTAGAAGGCTTGTATTTTTATGATCTCATTGCTTTCATAAAGCAGATACATTTGTGATTGCTCAGTGAACAATACAATTCAAACTCATATGATAATTTAAAGCATCTCTTCAGAAATCTCCAGCACCTCAGCTGTGATCTCATGAAACCCTCACTAGTGATTCCTCTTTTAAGTCATCTCAGTAAATGAATATTTTTAAACTTGAAACTTTGTTTAGTGCAATCATGGAAATCACTCTATCTAAGATTTTACTATACAACCTATAATTCTGAATGGTTTACCTTATTTACCAGTAGAAACATTAAGGGTACCTGCTGCCTGGAAAAAAGATCTGCCACTTGCTGGAGCCCGTGGGCTTCAAATGCACCTTCATTAATTACTCAGTGACATAAGTCTACTAACCAACATCGGAAACTTCTGCATCTGTGCCAACATCCACCGAGCACCCTTGGCCTTCAAATGGTGAAGGATGATGCCTTAGACCCAGGCCTAGAGCTGCCAGCCTTGCCCCAGCATGAAGGCCCACTATCACCACACGACAGCGTCTGATTTCTTGCCCTGTCTGGGACCCTGTCTGGGGCTTAACCCTGTCCTTTTTCTTTCTCTCTTTCTCTCACTCTCTCTCTCTCTCTCTCTTTTTTTAAACACCATGAGGAAGCCTTCTACTTGGCCTGGGTGTGGCCCAGGTGGAGCGTGGGATTTCCAAGGAAGGCAAACAGGGCACAGTTGGAGCCCACAAGTTAGGCTTATGCAGCTTCAGGTGTGTGTTGGAGGTGGCGGGGGCGGGGGGGAAAAGTAAGAGTAGGTCCTGATGGAGGGGAGTAAGTCGATAGACTAAGATGAGCTAAGGATCAGGGTCAGATCCGAAAACAGCGAAATCCTGCCCGAGACGCTACCACTGCAGCCCAAGCTTGACGCGAGGAAACCTGATCTCGCGCGATTTCGGGAGTTCCACGGGTCTGACGGAGGAATACTGGCATGAGAAACACGGGGTTCCCTGGACGCCGGAGGTGCGGATCTCAGACTTGTCCCTAAGGGGGTCTAGCTCATGCCACCTGTCAAGCCAACCCCAATGTTTGTAGAGGCCTCACTACCCCCTGCCCCACTTAGAGTCTCAGAGCAGCCGTTTTTGTCCCAGGAAAGGCCAGGTAAGGTTGGGAAAAGGGCTCTGGCCCAAAGGCGGTGCAGGGGCGGACAAGAAAGAAAAGCTACTCTCTGCCCTCCCTCCCAAAAAAACTAGCGTGTCAATAAATATTTGTGGATTGAATGGATAAATGGATGAATGTTGCATTGTTTACACTTCCACCAAGAATTTATTGGATTAATTCAGACGACGTGTTTTAGGTCGTAGACCTAAAACAGTCCTTAAATGTAGACAGTCCTTAAATGTACAAAATGTTGGAGGAATAGTGAGAGAACTAATAATTGCTCCAATTTATTTACAAGAAGAAATTTAAATATTTACATAGAAACGACTTTCTTATAACTTTAGTTTTGTTCTTGCAAAACCTGCTATTATTCCAATGTTAGCTTTCTAATGAAAAAATATATTAGTACCTCAGACTGTGCTAGATGATATTGAGCGATAAAGTGACAATTTCGTTCTGCTAAGTATTTATCCCCTTTCAAGTGTATGTTTATTATATAGAAAAATAATTAATTTAAATAAGAGTCCTAAAACAAAAAAAAAAATTAAGGTCTTTTAACACTGAAATATATCTCAAACAGATTTGCATCATGATGAGAATCTGCTGTGTATCCTTAGGGCAGGACTTCTGGTGAGTAGTGATTTATTTTAATGCACAGAACCTGAATTCAAACATTAATATTGTTTTTTTTAAGAAAACACAGTACATATCTGTTATCATATTGATCTTATTTTTCCATTTATACATGATTATTTAATGCATCATTTGTTTATCTTCTTTCTCCAACTAAGTAATTCTAAAGTGCCAACTGATTAGTCAAGGGATAAAACAACATTTGATGAAGTGATCAAGTAAGCTTATGGAGAATATGAGGATGAAGGTAGTCCTTGAAGAGGAGGGTTTAGATAGGCAAAGAAAGAATTGTTTAGAATTTCAGGCAGAAGACAACATTGTATGCCACTGTGCAGAGTTTTATATGAAAATCAGCTGATTTTTTTAAAAAATTAATTTCATTAATTCATTTACACACCCATCCATTCAACGAGCATTCATAGAGTGCGTACCAGGTTCCAGGCATCATGCTAAGCATTTGGGGTAAAGAATAAAATAATGCACACTTATCCACAGTTATCTCCAAACAATTCCATTGTGTTCATGATGTATGTGTAACAGATTTAATATACACCTGCATTATGCATTAAATCGTCACAATCTATAGGAGCTCATCCATAAAGCAGGCTGTTGTTGAGCAGATGTTGTAAACAAATGATGTAAAGCTAAGTGAGGAAACACTGACAACTCTTGTGACTTACTGAGTCATTTAAAATGAGCAATGAGCCAAAGCAGGAGTCCTACAGAGAAAGAATCAATAATGAATACATTATCATGCATATTTCCCTAAGACAAGGGTAATAATCATGTGGCATTCACTTATGTTACTAAATAATTTTAAGGAGCCTTCCCTCCCCTCCCCATGGACTCTAACATACCTATTTCTGGTACAAAGTAGAGAGATCTAGACTGCTGTTAACACCATAACTCTGTTAGACTTTTGCTGCCAGTGCATTTTTCAGAATCCATCAGCTCATTTAAACCTTCAGAGGGAAAATGGAAATTGAGCATGAGTTTTACATTAAAGCAATGTTGCACTGACTGGAAGCAATGTGGCATTCCACCATTTCATCAACTGTGCTGTAGCCTGGAAACTTTAAAGCATAAATAAGTAAATTCCTTGTCTTTTCTCCCACCTTACTTTCCAATCCCAAGTTGAATGCTAACCTTGTTTTTGTTATACTGTTAAAATGATTATTCTCATATCCTTTTAAATTATATTATTTTCTAAAAATATTAAGGTATATCTTTATCCTACTATCTATCCATGATTTTTATTATTATATTATCCTTCTCTAGCATTTCCTTAATATATTATTATCAGTAGCAAAGTTACATACATTCAATAAATGATGGTTTCATAAAATGCAACTATATTCACTAGGGGAAAAATTTAAAGGAGAAAGAAAACAGTAGTGCAGGGTATTCTGGCCAAGTTTTTACTCACTAGGTTTATCCTCTAGGTTGAAATGAAAAACATAATTCTGCTACTCCTTTAGCTATGTTCCCTCATGCCTTTCAGAGACTGAGATTCAAATCCAGGCAGAAGTGCATCCTAATGATTAAAGATATATATGTATATATATATTTATATGCATATTTTAGGTTGGCAAAATGTTGATGATTGTTGATGCTGGATGAGGGGTACATTGACCTTCATTGTATTATTCTCTGCATTATCATATATGCTTGAAGTTTTCCATATACAAATTAAAACTTAAAATAAAAATGTATGTACACTTACATGATCTTCCAAAGAATAAATGATTATTACAAAAAATCTGGGGAAAAACAAAACTGTGTTTTTCACCCTATCTGTAAAAGTTATCCATATCATTTAGTTTGCTCCTTAGAAAATCTATAATCTGTTCTATCATTGAAGGAAATAACAGTTGGGATGTTTATGTGTCACCTTGGCTAGGCTATAGTCCTCAGTAAAACACTTATCTAGATGTTTTTGTGAAGGTATTTTGTAGATGTGATTAATATCTATAGTTATTTGACTTAATAAACAAGATTACATTAGATAATCTGGGGAGGAGTATTGATTCTATAAGTTGAAAAACCTTAAAAGCAGAGCTGAGGCTTCCCTAAAAGAGAGAAATTCTTCCTGTGTACTCCTTCAGCTCATGCCACAGAATTCCAGCTGCACTTCTATATGGCCTGCCTTGTGGATTTTGGAGTTTCCTAGCCATCTCTTACAATTCCATAATCCAATTCCGTAATTTCTAGGATTGAAAAAGTGAGGAATCATTATAAAGCTTTAGAGATTTTATAAAATTCTTACATTTTTGTTTCCAGGTTCACAAAGTCTAGACTGTGTTTTAGATTGAGTTAGGCTAAAAAGTCTGCATACTGGCCAAAGTCAAGCATTTTCAAATAGTACAAAGTAAAAATGATTTTGTATACATAATTTAAGTGCATGTTGAAATTTAAGAATCGTGAGCTAGAAAAGAAGAATTTTTAAGAATGTCTTTTGACAGAGATTTGAATTTTCAAACCATTTTGCCTTTAAGATAACTTTGGTTAAATCCCCAATAATGAGTAGGTGTTGTTTAGGGAATTATAGACTTGCATACAGGGTTCACACTGTTCTGTTTCAGTATTAAATCTCTATTACTTTAATATGTATTAATAGAGTTTGATGTAATGAGGAATAAGCAGAGATGCATCTTATTGGTGCAGGAGAAGGGATAATTTCTAATGTTAACAACAGAGGATACATATATTTATGACTTGACATCCTGATTTAGCTGATGGTAAGAAATGAAATAGAGACCTCATTTTTATTTTGGCACTTTAATGCCTGAAAATGGGACTCATCAAGATGCATTCCTCACCACTCAGCTTCAAAGAGAAACTTTACACATTCATCTAGATCTCTCTTCAGAATTGGTGGGCACTAAACTAAAAATTAAAAGAATAAACTGCCCCCTTATCACATATGGCAATTGACATTTCTGAGGACCTATAAACCAACACATTCTCTTTTACTCACTTGACATCTGGTTATTGTAGACTCAAGAAATAAATGTCATTCTTTCCTGTTGGCCATTGATTTTACTCAATCTAGGCAGTTTTCCATCCTTCTCTTTTGGGATTTACTCCTCAAAATGCCTCCAAGTTCTGGACAAGATGAGGATAAGTTGCATTTCCTTTTACACTTCATTAGCTTTAACAAATACGTAGCTGGCACTTACACAAACATCATCTTACCTGCTGTTCTGTTCCTCGCTATATTGCTTTCCTGCTGTTTTTACAGGTGGCGTTTAGGCAGTGCTATTCTGAGATATATCATCATTACTGTATCATTGTCACAGACTTGCCGAAACAAATCTGGGGACAAAAGTTAACTTGGAAAAATTACAATCAAAGTATCCAAAGCTCACAAGGCACAAAATGGAAAATAGTATATATTTAAGACCACCTTCACCTCCCAAAATCATTGGAAAGAAATCACTATTGTCTTCTTTCCACCCACATTATTGTTGCACTATTAAATAGTTTAATGTCAAAATCAGCATATTTGTTAATGCAGTGATGTTTTCTTTTTCTTTCCCTTTATAAGGTTAGAGTATACCATCGCCAGTACTAAAATAGACCACATTTTGTTCCACCTTTACACATCATTTTGATGTAGCTGTTTGGACTTTTGCCACTGCTTATTGTTAACCACAGTGGTTATCACCAGATGTTAACAAATTTTAAGATGTCTCTTTTTAGGATTATCCTGAAAATGTGAAACCAGGCATTTAACTTGAAAAAATGAAGTCACATGCAAAGTTAAATGTAGATCAACCCTTTATAAAACAAACAAGCAACAAAACAAGACAAACTCTCTTCTTGTTCCGTTGATCAATTAATGAATTTATTCCTTAAATAAATAATTATTCCTTCCATGTGCCAGGCCCTGGGGATACAGTATCTTATGAGGGTCCATTGTCCTGGTCTTGCTCTATAGTTAACTTCAGTGTTCGGTTTAGGTCTCACTATGGCTAGCAGTCTGACACAAAAATAAAGGGCCTGCATAGAGGCTAAGGCTCCAAAAATCTGCCATTTTCACTATACCCCACTGCCATCCTTTTCCTTCTTTGTCTAAACCCTCTTCCCTAGGACTCTCTGTCATTAGCACATGGGGAGAAATTTCTGGGAAAATATAGCATGACCAGCAGTATCTTGCCCCTGGCAGAGAGGTTCTCTGGACAGAGATCATGGAACCCTATTTAACTTAACTGTCCCAGTGTCTGAAACCTTTTGGTATTGCCTATTGTTATTAGAAATTTAGATTATATTCCTTGCATTTTGTGTAATCTCTCAGCTTTCCTTTTGTACTCATGCTAAGTATGACACTACTCACTTGCCCTCATCAGGAGGAAATACCCATTTTGCCCTTATTTTAGGAGCTTCTCTAACAATGAAATAAGAAACAAAAAAGAAATGAGTGAAAAATGCTCAAAATCGGCCAAAGAAAAAGAATCAAAATGGTGGAACATGAAAACAACTGGAGTCAAATGACCATATTAAAAATTCCATATTCTTCATATCCAGTGTTTCCAGGCAACTCTGGCTGAAGTTAAATTCTAATTTGAAAAAAATGAAAAAGAAAAGCAAAACAAACAAAAAATAGTACTGTCACAGCTAGTTAATGATGTCATTTTGTTCCATTGAAAATTATTTCATATGTTAGCAAGAAATGAAAATTTTATCTTTGGGGAAAAAAACAAAAACGCCCAGAAAGTTACTGCTGTCCTGCCACTTAAAATCAGGTGGTCTCCATAGTCAGTGTCAATTCCCCTCCCCCACTGCCAGTCCTACCCTGTTATCTCCCCCCAAAAATCAAGCACATGTCCTCTTCTTTTCTGGAAGGAAGGATCATGCCATTTTCAGTGCCTGTGAGTTGCTTCTTCCAGAGAGCGATCAATTATTGATTGTGTGAGATTTCATAAATAAAGCCAAATGTAAGTAGGTGAGTAATCATTTCTGGTTCACCTTGAGAGAACAGTACAATGATAAGAAAAACAAAACATTGACTGTGTTTCCAGTTCATTCTGTGCAAGTTCAGCAGATGCATGCTCTATACAGTTCATAAGGATTCTTTCATTGTCAGCTGGGATGTTTGGTGTGTTAAAGCAACCAGACAAGAAAAATGACATCTTGAGAGTACCGACTATGTATCAGCAGCTTTATATACTTATATGGGTTACTGTGCCAAACATCGGTTATATTAATTCTTTCTTCCTTTTTTTTTTTTTTTAATAAGGCTTATCTGACTGGTTCTGATCCTGATTATATTACTTGCTTGCATGATTATATTACTTGCTTCTCCCAAGAATCCTTCTTGTGGCCTCCCCTTACCAGAAACATAAAAGAAAGTGAATTCTGGGAAATGTAGTTCATCCTAGCCGAGTTGATATATTATAATAGTATTTCACACACACAGGTGGGCATATACCACATATTTGAGTTTTCTTTGACTAATTCATAGTCTCTGTTGTATTATTTTGTTTTATAATTTGCTTATTTTTACCCAGAATTTTAGTAAGATTCAGGACAGATTTTATGAGTAAAACGTGGTGGAGAAGACAGCTTGTCAAATTGAAATGAGGTAGTAAGAACAAGTGTCAATTGACATAAAGTCACAATTTATAATGGATTTATTATAAACAAAATTTGAAGTTAACAAAAGATTCATTAAAAGTTGATATTTCTGATCTTTGTAAATCTGAGCCAGCTCCTTTCTCTACCAATTAAGATAAAATGTACCTAAGAATATCCCACTTTCAGCTCTCTTCCATAAACAGTCCAGGAATATAGTTCCAGCTTCTCTGAGTACTTATTTACTCAGTCATCTTCTAGGAGGATAGATTTTATTTTGAGTTGGAGATTCATTTTATACATGGATTCTGTACAGGACCGCTTTATTCTTGCTGATGACAAGATTCCTTTGCTGTTGGGGATAGAGTAAACTTATCATTAACTGCTCAGTTAAGTTTATCTTCAGTTGAACAAGTGTAAATTCAGGTACTCTGACAGTATGTTAAATATGTTTAACCTTTCATGATTGTTAGTTTTATTCTTCAGTAGACAGTATTAGCTTTTGTTCTTTAATAGTAATATGGTGACTCTTTAAGTTCTTCTAATTAACTTTTAAAGTTTGGTGCATTTTGTTCCCTTGTGCCTTGGGATCTTCATGGAATTGAGGAAATTTCACAGTCACAAGCCCTGAGTGCTTAGAGCAGAGTCTCAACGTAGTCTATATAATATCAACTGAGATGTTTTTTAAAAATGAATTCAGTTCGTACAGGATGGGGTTAAGATTTATTATAAGGTCTCTTATGGAGATCAGGATCTGCCTTTTTTAACAAATCAAAATTTTTTAAGATTACACTTTGAGAACATTATTTTAAAAAGTACTGTGTCAAGTTAGGGCTGGCTTTAGAAAGAGAATGATATGTGTAGATATGTATAGATGCAGCAGGAGAAGAAAATTCCCAAAGGGAGTGTGAGGCATGTTGAGGAGATAGCTTTCTCTCTTGTAGAGTTTTGCCTAAGAACATTTGACATCTGCTTGCTTAGTGCATTTTGAGTTCCAGAATCAATTTCTTTCTCTCACATCACAGAGACTCAATGAACCATTTAGTCTGAGGTCTTGCAAATATATCTGAATCTGGGAAACTTTTACTCTTTCCTTCTTTCTCTTTTTATTTTTCTCTTTATTATATCCATATTATTTGGATATTCATACTTCTTTTCTCTTTATTTCTTAATTTTTCTTTTGTTTTCTATATCTCTTTACTTTATCCCAACATCTTCTGTGAAATCTACCCCATATGATCATTCAGCTCACAAGTTCATTTTCAGCTATTTACATTCCATAGTTTATCCATTCTGTTGTGTTATTTATCTCGTTAGCATCCAACATGGTAATATTTTCCTTTTCTTGGTTAAATATACTGATCATTCTTATTTTAATTAGTTGTTCACTGCTTCAATAATTCTTCAGATGATATATATTTTTCAGTTTCTGTTTTTCTTTTGAAATTTTTCTGTTCTTCAGTTATTTTGTATTCTGGCCTGTGAGCTCCTATTCTCCTGTATAGCAGCTTTTCTCTTTTGGTGATGTGTATTGGGAAAGAGCTAAGGACCCACTTCATTTATTGTGTACAAAAATATTTAACATAAATATGTGTCATTAAGGAAAACTAAATTTTAACATATTCTAGGTATTTATATTTTGTTTGGTAGTTTTAATTTTCTGAACTGGTATATATGTTCATAATAATATCTATTAAAAAATAATCAGAGTACCTGTACCAGGCTGTGTGTTAAATATTTGAGCTACAGTATCAACTAGGATTGTATTTAATAGCAACAAGCAAATAATTGACTAGTACTGACATAAATAAGAAAATTGTTTAACACAAAAATTCTGGAGATAGGCTGTTTGGGGCTTGTGTAAACTGCAAAAAAGTTTCAAAGGGGACATTGTTCCTTCTGTCTTCTTATTCCAATTTAGCGTTTGGCTTCCATCACAGGATGATAACTGCTGCACTTCTGTTAATCAAAGTCATTTTTTGATAATCTACATAGGAATCATGGAGTAGGTCAAAGGATAAAGGGCGAAATGAGATGATAGGTTAGTTGTGCATTATGTAAACTTTCCTGGTAACCTTACCTAAAATCTTTCTATTATATCATATTGGCTAAACTTGAGTACAAAGACACTCATAGTTGTAAAAGAAAATTGGAGGACCAGGACAGCGAGGGAGCATACCCGCTTCTATCGCCAATGAAAACACAAGAGACAGGGGCTTTGGAAGGCTTCATACATATTACTCATTGGATCCTTATACAAACTTGGTGAAGTATGTATGCAGCACCTACACTGGTGCTATGGATTTTTGAGTGTTAGAATATTATTCTTTCCCATTATTTTCTGACCTTATAAAGGCCAGCATCAGGAAGAATGCCTTAAATATTAAACTTTTGGTTGTGCTTGGGTCCAGAAAGCCAAGAATGGAGGCAGGGGAGAGTAATTTACCATAGGACCCATGGAGGAGCTTCTCTGATTTAGCTTTGAAAAACAGATATGAGAAGAGGTGAATAAGACAAAATGAGTAAATATAATATGCTATCCTGTATGGGATCCTGGAACAGAAAAGGATATTAGATGAAAACTAAGCAAATCTAAGTAAAATATGGACTTTCTGTAATACTAATGTATCAACATTGGTCTATTAATTGTAACCAATGTACCATACAAATGTAGGATGTTAACAGTAGAGGAAACTAGGTGTGAGGTATATGGGAACTCTTTCTATGGTACCCTATCTCAATTTTTCTGTAAATATAAAACTATTCTAAAAATTAAGTTTATTTAAAAGAAAAAGTAGATCTTTGCAGAGCCAAGACTGAACTGTGTCAATTATAAGAGATGCCTTGAATTCTTCCATCTACAGGGAGCAGAGTTGACCATGGGCCCCAGCTTATGCACCCTGAAATCCATTGCTCATTTGCTCCCAGACAGTGACTAGTCATGGTAGAAGGATACTAAGCAGGCTTGTTTATAGGAGATATGGGACTCTTCTAATGGGAAATTTTGTTCTGAGAATTCCCTGATGGCCTAACTCAACTTTCTGTAAACCCCACTACATTCTAAGATACTTCTATTCAATCTTCTGTCCATCTCTTCTGCACACAGTGTCAGACATGTGTTGCCTGATGGCTCCCTAGGTCAAAGCCCCCTCTACATTTTCTCTGACTATTGGGTCTCCTAATAAAGTCTTGGCATACTTGATCCTATCTAATTATATTCTTCTCGGAAGACCTGGACTAACACTAAAACCATGTGATTGCCACATTAGGTGAAAAACAACAACTTAAAAATTCAACACACATTTGTGAGAAACACTCTCAGCAAATTAGGATTTTAAAGAAACAACTTTAACCTGAAAAAGAGCAGCTGTGGGCTTCCCTGGTGGCGCAGTGGTTGAGAGTCCGCCTGCCGATGCAGGGGACACGGGTTCGTGCCCCGGTCCGGGAAGATCCCACATGCCGTGGAGCGGTTGGACCCGTGAGCCATGGTCGCTGAGCCTGTGCTTCCGGAGCCTGTGCTCCACAACGGGAGACGCCACAACAGTGAGAGCCCCGCATACTGGAAAAAAAAAAAAAATAGAAAGAAAAAGAGAGGCTGTAAAAACTTAACAGTTAGCATCTTATTTAATGGTCAAATATTGAACACTTCCCCCTTTGCTTAGGAATAAGACAAGGATATCTACTCTCACTACTTCTATTCAACATTGTAGTAGAGATCCTAGTCATTGTAGTAAAGAAAGAAAAGGATTAAAATCAAAAAAGAATAATCAACGCTATCTTTATAATTATTGGCATGATTATTTGCATAGAATATCCTTAGGAATGTACAAAACTAGAACTAATATGTGAATTTAGCAAGTCAAAGGATACAAGGTTAATGTAAAATATATCATTTGTGTTTTTATATACTATCAGCAAACCATTAGAAAACAATTTAATCTTTTTATTGACATATAGGTGATTAACAATATTGTGTTAATTTCCACTGTACAGCAAAGTGATTCAGTTATACATATATATGCTTTCTTTTTTTAATGTTCTTTTTCATTATGGTTTATCATAGGATATTAAACATAGTTCCCTGTGCTATACAGTAGGACCTTGTTGTTTATCCATTCTAAATGTAATAGTTTGCATCTACCAACCTCAAATTCCCAGTCCATCTCTCTCCTTTCCCCCTTGGCAACCACCTGTCTGTTGTCTATGTCTATGATTCTGTTTCTGTTTCATAGATAGGTTCATTTGTGTCCTATTTTAGAGTCCACATATTAGTGATATCATATGGTATTTGTCTTTCTCTTTCTGACTTACTTAGTATGGTAATCTCTAGTTGCATCCATATTGCTGCAAATGACATTATTTTGCTCTTTTTATCGCTGAGTAGTATTCCATTGTATACATGTACCACATCTTCTTTATCCATTCATCTGTTGATGGACATTTGTTTCCATGTCTTGGCTATTGTGACTAGTGCTGTGATGAACATAGGGGTGCATGCATCTTTTTGAATTATACCTTTGTCTGGAAATATGCCCAGGAGTGGGATTGCTGGATCATATGGTAATTCTATTTTTAGTGAGAAAGCATAATTTTAAAATATTTGCAATATTACCAAAAAACATAAAATAATTAGGAATAAATTTGATAAAGTTTTTAGGACCTTTATACTAAAAATTACAGAGCAGTACTGAGATAAGTTGTCAGAAACCTACGAAATAATGTGAAAAATGTGTGTATAAATTAGAATAGCCAAATCAATTTTCCAAAAAAAAAAAATTGAAAGATTTATTTTACCTAATTTTAAGACCTGTAAATATATAGTAATCAATACAGTGTAGTGTTGATGAAAGAATAAGCATGTAGATAAACAAAACAAAATGAATATTTCAGAAATAAATGCAAACATGTGGTCAAGTGATTCTTGACAAGGTTGCTAAGGCAATTCCATGGGTAAAGAAAATTTTTTTAAACATATAATGTTAAAATAATGATACTCATTATAGAAAAAAATATATTATTGCTCACTGTTGTAGGCAGAATTATGGTCTTCCAAAGATGTCCAAATACTAATCCCCTGTACCTGTCAGTATGTTACCTATGGCAAAAGAGACTTTATAGGTGTGATCTAGGTTAAGGATTTTGATATGAGAAAATAATTCTGAATTATCCAAGTAGCTCAGGCTAATCACATGAATCTTCAAAAGTGAAGAATTTTTCCTGCCTGAGTCAGAAGAAGGTGTCACA
This sequence comes from Kogia breviceps, assembly GCF_026419965.1. Lineage (NCBI taxonomy): Eukaryota > Metazoa > Chordata > Mammalia > Artiodactyla > Physeteridae > Kogia > Kogia breviceps. The sequence continues at coordinate 67,749,310 of NC_081313.1, read as the reverse complement.
TGAAAGGGACTCCACTAGCCATTGCTGGCATTGAAAGTTGGGGATAAAGGGCCACAAGCCAAGGAATGTGGACATCCTCTAGAAGTTGTGGGTGCTCCTTGGCTCACAACCAGCAAGGAAACAGGGACTTCCATCCTGTAACTGCAAGAAACTGAATTTTGCCAACAACTGAGGTGAGTAAGGAAATAGATTCTCCCCAGAGCCTCCAAAAAGGAATGCAGTCCTCCAAAACCTTGGTATCTACCCAGTGAGATCCATGTCAGATTTCTAACATCCAGAACTTTAAGATAATGAATTTGTATTGTTCAAGCCACAACATATGTGATATTTTATTATGACAGCAATAGAAAATTAATGCAACCATATATAAAAAAGTTAATTTGAAATGTATCAGAGAATTAAATATAAAATAAAAAAGGTGGGGCTTCCCTGGTGGCGCAGTGGTTGAGAATCCGCCTGCGGATGCAGGGGACACGGGTTCGTGCCCTGGTCCGGGAGGATCCCACATGCCGTGGAGTGGCTGGGCCCGTGAGCCATGGCTGCTGGGCCTGCGTGTCCGGAGCCTGTGCTCCGCAGAGGGAGAGGCCACAGCAGTGAGAGGCCCGCGTACCAGCAAAAAAAAAAAAATAATAAAATAAATAAAAAATAAAATATAAATAAAAAAGGTGAAAACTCTTAGAAGAAGGCATAAAGGAAAATCTTTACATATTTGGATAGGCAAAGATTTCATAGAACACAGCAAAAGCATGAAACATAAAAGAACAAGAAAAATAACAAAATCCAAATTTATCCAAATTAGAAATGTTTTCTCTTTGGTAGTCACTATTAAGAAATCAACAAGGTAAGTCTCAGATTGGTAGAACATATTTACAATATATATACCTGACAAATGATATAAGATAAATACTTAATAAATCAAAAGCCAATTAAAATAGTAAAATATTTGATCAAAAGACATATAATATGGCCAGTACTTACACAAAAAATATGCTCAACCTCATTTAACTTTCATGGAGTTAAAAATTAAAACTACAATTACATACTACTCACATCTATTAGAATGGCTTACATTAACGAGAGTGACCATGGCAAGTGTTGATGAGATGTAGTGGAGGTGGACACTAATACACTGCTGGTGAAAATGTAAAATAATACAACTACTTTGGAAAACCCTTTGTCAGTTTCTTAAAAAGATAAACTTGTACCTACCATAGGACCCAGCCATTTCCCTTTCTAGATATTTCCCCAAGAGAAATAAAAACATATATCTACACAAATAGTTGTACAAAAAAATGTGTACAGAAGCTTTATTCATAAAGACAAAATGGAAAACAATCCGAATGTCTATCAACAAGTCAATGGACAAATAAAAAATGATAAATTCATACAACTGAATACTCCTCAGCAATAAAAAGGAAACAGCTATGATACAACAGCATGGATGAATCTCAAAATCATTATGCCGACTGAAAGAAGACACAGACACAGAAGTACGTATTGTAAGATTCCATTTATATTTAAAAAAATAATATATAGTGATAGAAACAGATCAATATTTCTTGCTGCTGGAGTGAGGAGGGAATTTGAACTTCAAAGGACTATGAGGAATCTTTTGAAGAAGATGGAAAAGTCTGTATCTTGATGGTATATGGTTGTAATTCTGGGCAAAAGAATTTGCTTTAGTTTGAAAAGTATGAACTTTAGAATCCAGCAGGCCTGGGTACAAAACTTGTCACTAGAACTTACTAGCTTTGAAATTGTAGAGGACTTATTTAACTTCCTGATTTTCAGCTTAATCATCTCTAATAACACAGAAAAATATTCTGACAAAGTGTTGTTTTGATGTTTAACTAAAAGCACGTTAAAATGCCTATCAAAAAAATCATGTACATTATAGGTTGTTATAACATTTTTGTGAAACTTGCCTCTTTTTTCTTTTTAATTGGGTTGTTGACACGAATTGTGAATGATTTCAGATATCAATTTGCTTAATAATTTATAGTTTTACATAATTTAAATCATTTAAAAATTAAAAGGGCTTACGTACTTTCATTATAAACCCTACTAACATTTTATCTGTGTTTAAATGAGCTTGCAAATCATTCCTCCCATCTTATACAATCTTTTTCCTGATTTCCTCATATTCAACTGCCAAGATCTTAATTGTTTCTAATCGAATGAAATGTGCTTAGCCACTGTGGTCACTGCCACGATCAGTTCCAGTGCCTTGTACTATTTGTCTCATATATTGGAGACTGCTAAGATTTGGAATTATAATATCATAAATATAAGAATGGGTTAGATATTGTTAGTAATGTGTTAAGCAACCATTGCATTTACATCTGAGCTGCTGTATTCAATAAACATATTTCTGTTCTAAGAATATTATTGTCCTATGAACTCAATTTATTTTACCCTATGTAGGTTATTAGAGGACACCAGGAGATTTGCACTTTTATTCTATGATTCATATCTCACAGAGACATCCATTAAATTATCTTTCAAGGAGCAATTTAAATAACAACTTCTCTTCGAACTTCCCCTGGTCTTCTCTTCAAAAAAAAGAAAAACATGGTAATTAAAGTAATAAGGCCTTCAAGATATATAATCCATTCCCTTTGTTTAGGAAGTAGTTAGGGAAGTAATATTACTTGTCTAAAGGAAAACAGCCATATCATGTCAAAGCTAGGACTGGGATACAAGTTCATGTTCCCTTACAATTCAGTGTTCACTCACTGCACTATATTGACATTTTTTACATCTTCTGAAATAATATAGCCATTTGTTTTTCTATTTATTTTTCTACTTAGCAATGTACGTTATTTAGAATACAGAATTTGATGTTGTAAATAAGAAATGCTCCAAATGGTGACTTAAATAAGAGCTATTTATTTCACTTATGTTTGAAATCAGAGTTGAGCTTTCTGGCACTTGTTGGCTGATGCCCCCATCCTCCCTCATATGTGGTTTCCACTTTGGAGTCCAAGACGACTGTTCAGCCTTTGCCATAGCCCAAAGAGTGTGAAAGGGTGAAGATGAGTGACAAGAAAGCAATTTCCTTTAGGGTGACCATGCACAAGTTGCACACATCACTTTGTCACATATTCTGTTGGTTTCATGGTCACAGCTAGAAGCATGAGCAGGGGCAAGTAGAATCTCCAGCTGGGTGATTGATTCTTGATAAAATTAGGAATTATATCATGAATGAAGTGAAGAATGTGAAGTGACAAATAATTTGTGGTGTCTGTCACAGAATACTTTATATGAGGACCTACTATCCGTTTTTCTGGCAAACCCTAAAGAATCTTTAAAAAAGTTCCTTTATCATATTGCTGTTAGCATACAAAATTACATCATAAATTTACATAGTTGCAAAGGTTATAAATCCCAGCACATTACAAATATTGATATTTTAAATTATGTTTTGAAATCCAGTATCGTCTATTTAAAAATAAACTAAAAAGAGGTAAAACTGTCACTGTTTGCAGATGACATGATACTATACATAGAGAATCCTAAAGATGCTATCAGAAAACTACTAGAGCTAATCAATGAATTTGGTAAAGTAGCAAGATAAAAAATTAATGCACAGAAATCTCTTGCATTCCTGTACACTAATGATGAAAACTCTGAAAGAGAAATTAAGGAAACACTCCCATTTACCATTGCAACCAAAATAATAAAATACCTAGGAATAAACCTACCCAAGGAGACGAAAGACCTGTATGCAGAAAACTATAAGACACTGATAAAAGAAATTAAAAATGATACAAAAAGATGGAGAGATATACCATGTTCTTGGATTGGAAGAATCAACATTGTGAAAATGACTCTACTACCCAAAGCAATCTACAGATTCATTGCAACACCTATCAAACTACCAATGGCATTTTTTACAGAAGCAGAACAAAAAATTCACAATTTGTATGGAAACACAAAGGACCCTGAAGAGCAAAAGCCACCTGGAGAAAAAAAAGAAAATGGAGTTGGAGGAATCAGGCTCCATGACATCAGACTATACTACAGGCTATAGTTATCAACACAGTATGGTACTGGAACAAAAACAGAAATAAATATAGATCAATGGAGCAGGATAGAAAGCCCAGAGATAAAAGCCTGCACATATGGTCACCTTATCTTTGATAAATGAAGAAAGAATATACAGTGGAGGAAAGACAGCCTCTTCAATAAGTGTTGCTGGGAAAACTGGACAGCTACATGTAAAAGAATGAAATTAGAACACCTCCTAACAGCATACACACAAAAAAACTCAAAATGGATTAAAGACCTAAATGTAAGGCCAGACACTATCAAACCCTGAGAGGAAAGCAGAACACTCTATGACATAAATCACAGGAAGTTCCATTTTGACCCACTTCCTAGAGAAATGGAAACAAAAATAAACAAATGGGGCCTAATGAAACTTAAAAGCTTTTGCACAGCAAAGGAAACCATAAACAAGACGGAAAGACAGCCCTCAGAATGGGAGAAAATATTTGCAAACGAAGCAACTGACAAAGGATTAATCTCCAAAATATACAAGCAGCTCATGCAGCTCAGTATCAAAAAACAAACAACCCAATCCAAAAATGGATGGAAGACCTAAATAGACATTTCTCCAAAGAAGATACACAGATTGCTAGCAAACACATGAAAGGATGCTCAACATCACTAATCATTAGACAAGTGCAAATCAAAACTACCATGAGGTATCACCTTACACAGGTCAGAATGGCCATCATCAAAAAATCTACAAACAGTAAATGCTGGAGAGGGTGTGGAGAAAAGGGATCCCTCTTGCATTGTTGGTGGGAAAGTAAATTGATACAGCCACTATGGAGAACAGTGTGTAGTTTCCTTAAAAAACTAAAAATAGAACTACCATACCACCCAGCAATCCCACTACTGGGCATATACCCTGAGAAAACCATAATTTAAAAAGAGCCATGTACCACAATGTTCATTGCAGCTCTATTTACAATAGCCAGGACATGGAAGCGAATTAAGTTTCCATTGAGAGATGAATGGATAAAGAAGATATGGCACATGTATACAATGGAATATTACTCTGCCATAAAATGAAACGAAATTAAATTATTTGTAGTGAGGTGGATGGACCTAGAGTCTGTCATACAGAGTGAAGTAAGTCAGAAAGAGAAAAACAAAAAACATATTTTAACACATGTATATGGAATCTAAAAAAAAAAGGTTCTGAAGAACCTAGGGGCAGGACAGGAATAAAGATGCAGGTGTAGAGAATGGACTTGAGGACACGGGGAGGGGAAGGGTAAGCTGGGACGAAGTGAGAGAGTAACATTGACATATATACACTACCAAATGTAAAATAGCTAGCTAGTGGGAAGCAGCTGCGTAGCACACGGAGATCAGCTCGGTGCTTTGTGACCACCTAGAGGGGTGGGATAGGGAGGGTGAGAGGAGACACGAGAGAGGGGATATGGGGATATATGTATACGTATAGCTGATTCACTTTGTTATACAACAGAAACTAACACAACATTATTAAGCAATTATACTCCAATAAAGATGTTAAAATAAACAAAAAAAACTATATGAGATACCATACTAGGTATAATATTTGGATATATTTCTTTCCATAAGGAGTGTTCACGTTTATACAGAGAAAAGAAAAGAAAAAAAAACACAGTTAGATAGGTTTGTCGTTAGGAAATTTTGAAATTGATAAAGCTCATCATTAATATCTTTTAAATTTCCTTTTGGTACTGTTTCCCAATTTCCTCAAATTATTTTCTCTCTCTTCACTATGCATAATAATCTTCAGACTACCAAATAACAATGCTGGTCAAAACTCTCAGTCTTTCTCATCGTGAGAGAGGAAATGAATTAATACAGTGGAACATTTAATATGCTACACTTTCTAGCAGTGTCTGTGAGGTTCAGCTGAACCAACCAGAGAAAACACTGTTTACACCAATGGAATAATTGCTCCTTAGGCAACCACTTGCAAAGAAGGAGAAGTTTTGAAATCCTAAAATCACGGGGCATTGTCTTACTGGCTACTCTGTATATGTATAATGCCTGTCTGAAAGCATAGAATAAAATGGTAGAATTTACAATGTACGTTATGAAGCAAAGAAGAACAGGGAACAAACATAATAGTGAATCTTCAAATAGTCTAGAAAAGCTTCCTGCAAAAAGAGAGATTTGGATAGTTCTTTAAGGACAGATATGCTTTGGACAATTAAAGAGAAAGAAGGACTTGGGAAGAGAAAGGGCATTCAGGTAGAGGAACAACAAGCACAAAGAATAAGCATGGCAGGTATGGGGGAGCAATATGCTTTTCAAGAATAATTTAAATTAAAACATAGTAAGTTCACCAGTAGCTCTTGTTAGATCTAGATGACTTTCACAATACTCAATGTAGAATGACTACTTTTCTGATAAAAATGCACAAAAATGTAAATAAATGTTTTCTCATGTTAAAAATCTACCTAATGTACAAAATGGACATAAAACACTTGTGGTATTTGATCATTTTCATGGTTGTCTACAAATACAGTATACAATGCACTAATAAAATTTAAGAACTGGAGAAAGAAATACACTAAAAAATTATCCCTTAACAATCAAATATGTAATATTTTTTCTCCTTGAATTTGTACTTCTATTCTACTTTTACCATAGAATTGTGTTATAATATATATTTTCAAGGCTTTTAATAATCATCATTTAGAGTTTATTATGAAAAAAACTATATACAAAATTTGAATATTCTGTGCTCATATGGTTTGAAGTTTAATTTTTTCCTATTGTATCCTAGTTATTATTATAAGTCTATAATAAAGTTATACATTTCTATAATTATTAGTTATAAAAAAGGTTTCACAATGCTTCAGATGCTTGGGGTTATTTTCCTTTTAAAAATTATCTCTGTGTTAATATCACTTTTTGCTCAATTGAGACAATTCAGCATCAATATAATTCCTATTTTTGCATTGTATATATATGTTTATATATATGTATAATTATAAGCCAATTTAACAAAAATATAGTTGAGGGTGGGAAGAATGTTGTTAAAAAGCAACGTCACTCAATTCTCGGACACCTGAGTTATATGTCAAAAAAATCACATTGTGACATATTATCACATATTTTGAATAATCTATCATTTGAAAAGTCTATGAGGTACTCTTTCAATTTGTTGAAAGCAAACCATCTGGAAATCACATGATGTATAAAAATATTTGTTACCAGTCATTACTGTCATTCACTTTCTGGACGCTAAACTGAAATTTTGAATCATCCCTTTATTTCTGCTCTCAATAAACTGTATATAATAGGGCAATTTGCAATTGTAATATTAAGAATGGGGGCTAATATTTATTTAGAAAAATGGGTAAGGGAGACTCCTCAAGGGGAGAAGGGAAAGAAGAAACACTGGCTTGTTTTCAGGAAGGTTAAGCTTATGAAAGTATACGTATGAGAATCAAGGGTCTGACAATGATTGTTTTGTTCCCTCAGGAAATAGTTATGTAACCCCAAGTTGCATGTACCCTAATTTGAAGATTATTGCTTCATAATATATTATTTGTTTACTATTTTTTAAATGGTCTGTTTCAAAAACTGCAGAAACATACCCTTCTAATCACATAATGCTTGCCATTTGACATTTTATATATCTGATACACCCTGTCCAACCAGTATTTCCTACTAGCAAGTAGGCCATTATGTCAAGGAAATGGATCTTTATAGCCCAAAGAAATTGGGGAGAGACTGCTGAGTAAAAAGTAATGAATAAGAATGTAAAGTTTTCAGGATTGCTTGCTTTTCTCTGGGTGGCTCATTAAATTCCCTGTTATCTCTCTTTATTCTTATAACCCAAACAATGTTAAAATGGAATCAGCCAACCCCCCACTTGGCCTGTTCCTACAATTCTAGCTGAAAACAAGTTTGATACTCTGTATTTATCAAAGTCATTATATCCTTTGTTTTGACTGAAAAAAAAAAGTAGTCAGGAGTAATTTTGAATGGCATATTTCAAGAACTACAAAATTTACACAAGCCAGGAAAACTATTGGTGTTCTCAGGGTCAAGATCTGTATGTCATCTAACCAGCCTATGAGGTTCCCTCAGGGCCATACTTCAAGGCCAGATGCTAAACCCTTGATAAATGTGCAAGTGAGATAAGAAGAGGGGTTGCTCAGTGAGACCCTGGTAATCTGTCAAGCCCACTGGTATCTTATCTTTGCTTTACCTATTGGTTATCTTGTAACATGTGTTCTTTTAATTAAAAGTAATAAATCTTTTCTTGTTTCACTGACAAGAATGTTTGCCCACAGGAAATAGAGGGCAAGGGAATAAGTATACTATAAGAGAAAAACCTAACTCCTTAACAATGAGTCTTCTACAGGCAATAAAAGGATTTGAAACTATTTGCTCCAGAAGATATTAAAATACTTGAGGAAAGAAACATTTTTGTGCCTTTGGTTAGTTAGTTTTGTTTTGTTTGTAAATTTTTATGTATTCAACAAATACTTAATGACCCAGGACTTATTAGAAGCTAAGAATATCACAGTAAGCAAAACAGGCCCTAATCCCTGTCCCATGGAGCTTGCACTCTAGAAGAAAATTCTCAGTGTGACTTTATGGAGACAGCAGGGAACTGAGAGTGGATCCATGGATTAATAGGTGTATATTTACTTAAAGTCATATTTCTTGTGTAAGAAGTTGTCTAATGGTGAGTAGAGTACTCTTTTACAAGGACAGGAGAAAAGAGCGATACATAGAGTTTTCCAGACAGCCCTAATTTCACATATTTTACCACTTCTGTAAACTTATAATTTATTTGAAAAATAATGAATATACATATAAAATCATTTACATTAACATATTTATATTGAAGTCAGTCATCTAAGTGAATAGTATCAGTTTTAGTACAAAAAGATACAGGCCTAAATACTTTAATGTTTTCTTCATAGGTTTATTATCAGCTTATCATGTCCACAGTTTCCATTTGCCATCTGCTATTACTTCTTTCATTCATATAAATTGAGAACTCTGCTATGTCAGTTATAGCTTTAGAGAAACAATAATGTAGTGGATAGTCTCCAACATATGACTGGAATGCATTTCAAAACTATATTTCAAATGCATTGTTTGAACTCAGAACACATTTTCCATAAGGGGGGAAATGGTAAAATTGGTAGTCAGGAAGCAAATTATATTTAAAAATATTTAATGCATATATTTGAAATACTTAATGCATAATGTAGCTAAAATGTACCTCTGCTATGAAAATTAAAAATTTATTTTCTCCCACTTCTAGAGGCTAGAAGTCTCAGATCAAGGTCCCCACTGATTCACTTTCTGGTTAAGGGATGTCTTCCTGACTTGTGGGTATACACTGTTTGACTAAGACCTCACAAGGCCTTCCCTCTGTGTATGTATATATAGAGAGCCAGGGAGTTCTCTGGTATCTCTGATAGTAATCCTATCAGATCAGGACCCCCCACCCTTATCATCTAATTTAACTTTAATTACTTCCATAAAGGTTCTATCTCCAAATATAGTCATATTGGGGGTTGGGAATTCAACAAATGAATTTTGGGGGAACAAAAACATTCAGTCCATAATAACTAACACTAAGTAGTGCCCCTGAAATGTAAACTTGTGTTATTGAGTGATGTCTATCCAGTTGCTACTTAGATACCATATCTCCTGGTGAAAGACTTCTAATGAAAAAAGTCAAACAAAATTTAGATTTAAAATATAGATGTAAATGACTGATATCAAAATGGTATTAGATTTTTTTTTTTATTGAGAGAGAAAAGTACTAAGAAAAGTAGGGAGGAAAGCAATGGTGAAAGCATTGTAAATTTTTCACCAACATAACTGTATCGGATTCTGCCTCACCACTGGTTGGTAGTTTTAGTTCCATGGTTGGATCTGTACTCAGGCCAGTGGAATTTTAAAGAAAGAAGATAGTATACTGTCTACCACAAAATCACAGTAAATAACCTAAATATTTATCAGCATGGATGCTTAAAATAATTATAAGTATTACTACCACACATACAAAAGGAAAAAAAAAAAGAAAAAGTAATATGGTAATCTAATGGGAATATTGTTTTGTAGACATTGAAAATAATTTTAAATATATTTAAGAACACATAAATATGAGAAAGTGGCAAGTGACATGTAGGTTATCGTGACATATGTTTATAATTTTTTCAATTTTGTTATGTATGTGGCATGAGGCATGACCTGTCTCACCTAGAATAACCTATTTCAATATATTAGACCTTTTAAAAATTTATACCTATAGACATGGTTATAGTTTTGAGATAGATATAGACACAGATGAATAGATAAATTTAACAACAAATGCATTTGATTGCTGGTTTCACCCAGAATATAAACAAGTTGATGGAATGGAGTTAGAGAAGGAGGTGGTAAGGATTTATAGAGATTCTTTTGGAGAAGGAAGGAAAGATTGAAGGACACAGAGGTCTTTTTCTTGTGCCATGGAAAGCTAAAGCTGCAAATGGAGACAGGACAGAGGTGGCTGGATTGAGAATAGCTTTTCAAATACTTTGAAAACAAAGTTTGCATGAGTGTTTCTCATGGACCAAATGTGAAGCATTTGAGAGACAAAGACTCCCTGAAACCATTTATATCCTGCCCAGAGTACTGTGTATGTGGGTAAAGAGGATGGCCACATAAAGTAAGACGTCATGATGGAGGCTTAAGAGTATATTGTCTAAGTCAAGGTAGCTGGAGAGAGTAAACAAGATATCTACGATTTTTAAAAGAGAGAGAGAAAAGAAAAAAAAAAATACCTCAGCTGAAGCAGTTTGCATATTGAGAGAGTGAGAAGTCAGCAGTCAAGTAAAAATTTCTTATCCCCCTACCGCTCCTTCCTTTCACTATTTTGAAAATGTTAGAACCTTAATCAGTAAATGTGGAAAAGACAAAAGGTGAAAGGAAAGAGAGAATGGAATCTGACTGTCCTATTCCCCTAAACTGGAGAACCGCCTGTTCACAGATTATAGTCAAGGAAATGAAGAGAGAAATATTTTCTTTGAATAAAGTTTGGAGGTTCAGTAGTATGTTTCTATTGTTTTATGCAGGTGTTTTATTTTCCTTTTTCATTGCAGTGAAATTTATATAAAATAAAATGCAGAGATCTTAAGTAGTTGATTTAATGAGTCAATGAGTTTTGAAAACTATATAAATCTGTGTAACCACCATGCAAAACATAATATAAACCACTTCTATTACCCCATAAAGTTCCCTCATGTCACTTTTTAATCAATTTCTTCTCCCTGTCCCCAAAGACAACCACACTCTGTTATTTAACTTACTTGTTCTTGAACTTCATATGAATAAAACCGTGCAGAATCTTTGCATCTGACTTCTTTTGATCAACATAATATTTGGGGAGTTAAGTTATATTTCTCTGTGAATTTATATTTCTCTGTGTATCAGTAGCCCATTACTGTTGATATTTGAACACATAACAATATGTTTGAACATATTCATCTGCTTATGAATATTCACATTGTTTCAAATTTGCATCTACTATGAATAAGAGTTAAATACATTCTTGTATAAGTCATTATACAGACATGATTTCATTTCTTTCTTGATGAGCAGAGAATCTTTTTTATAATCAAGTCGCATACATTGTTTCTTTATGTTAGCAGTTTTTGTTTTGTTTTTTAATTATTACCTTACTCAAAATTGAGAAAGTTTCTTCCTATATTTTCTTCTAGAAGCTTTATAGTTGTAGCTTTTTCACCTATGTGTACAACTCATTTCAAATTAATTTCTGTGCATATACTGATATAGACATTGAGGTTTATTTTAATCAATACTGTTTTCTAGTTTTTTTATCACCTTTGTTAAAAAGATTTTTATATCCATGTTGAATTGATGCAGTTCCTTCATCATAAAACAATTGATTCTATATGTGTTTCTGGATTCTCTGTTCTATTCCAATTATCTGTTTTTCTTGGTTATTGTAGGTTTATAAGTCTTGAAATTAAGCATACAATTTTTCCAATTTTTTTAAAAGATTGTTTTGGCTATTATAAATTCTTTTGTTTCCATATAAATTTAAAATTCATTCTGTGAAAATTTCTATAAACACTCCGCTGTGGTTGTATTGGGTAACAGTAAGTTTATCAACTGATTTATAGGAAATTGGCATTTCAAAAGTACTGAAAAAATTCTTATCCATTAAATTTTCAAATATATCTTCTGCAAAATTCTCTTTCTTTTGAAAAATCAAATAATCCATATGTTTGATGATTTGATATGCTCCCACAGATATCAGATGTTGTTTGCATTCTTTCTCCAGTCTTTCATTTCAATATAGACAATTTTTTATTGATGTGTCTTCAAGTTCATTGAAACTTTATTCTGCTTTCTCCAGGCCTCTATTAAGTACATTGAATAGATTCTTTATCAGTGATATTGCATTTAAAACTTTTTTTTTAGAATTTCCACAGGTCTTCAAAAATGCTTTCTATATTACTTCTGTAATTCTTCATCATTACATACGTAGTATCTTACTTTTTCACGGTTTTCTTTAAGGTGTTTTTCATAGTTATTATGAAGTTTCTTTTAGTCAGTTTCAACATATGGACCAACTTTGAGTCTGATTCTGTGCCAGTTATCAATTTATTTCCTGTTAGCTCCAAATCCACTCTTAATTGCCCTGCTTGCAATATGGGAGCTAGAATCTATAAACATTTCCCTTTTGCTAGATGACGTGATGGTTGGGCAGCATACTGAAATCCAGTGGTGGTGCTCACCTACAGTGACTTTCACTGTAATACCACAAGTAGCTTCCCAGTAAATTCTTCTCATTAGCTCAGCAGCAACCCTATGGGCAACTTCCTGGGGAATTTCATTGACATTTCAGCAGGAATTTTTTCCTGCTTGCCTGCTTCTGCATGCAGTACCACAGTGAACTTTTCTACCAGCCAGTGGCTACAGCCACACCACCTCCATTGAGATCTGAATCTAAGCCATGTGCAGAGGAACTTCTTTAAAAAACTTCCCTTCCTTTGGTATTCTGCCTCAGCCATATTGATTGTTAGTGGCTGATCCCTATATCTGAAATGTCTTCTTTCTTTAGAGTTCTGTTTACACCTTACTAGTTAATCTCTGTTACTAGTTAATAAATCTTTATTATAAACTCTCCCCATTCAAATATACTGTGTGGTTTCTGTCTCTCAATGAGAGCCTGGCTGATACAGATAATAGTGGTCTCAGGAGATAGACCGACAGAGATGGGATTTGGGGATTGGAATGTTGTATCCTCGGGCTTTAAAACATTGCTAAGTTCCTTGCTAACTGGAAAAGGCATGCTAATAATTCAGGATATTCAGTGGCATCATAAGTAATCAAGCTATCATCAGTGTTTGATTGTGGTGAAGTACCAACTAACGCAGGTGAATTGGGAGTCCGGTGATTGTTAACTTGACTGTTATGGCATTAGTGATGACTATAAGAACCTATGAGAACTATAATGTCAGATTCTTTTGTGTCCACTGCAGGACTTCTAGAAAGCAAATGAAAAGCTCAGGTCCCTTAACTGTCAGGTCAAATCACAGTATGAAACATAGAGCAATTCCTAGAGAGGCTACAGGTCTGATATTGTTGAAAAAATCAAAGAAAAATGTAAAGAGAAAAATGAAAGACAAAAAATGTAGATATGCTGAGTTAACAATGTTAGTTGAATTCAGTCTCACCAATTTTCTATGTTAAAGTTAGGGCATAGATTGGGAAAGACTAAAACTTGAAATGGGAACATCTGGTAGACCTAGGTGAAACGAATCTTCATCTTTTGTGTCAGTCTAAGCCTCACTTCTAAGTGGAAGTAGACTGCCCTCCTGTGTCTGGGGAAACTGGACTTCCTTTGCTTATAAATCCTAGGTCCATGAGGGAAGATGGATGCCAGTTCTACTCAAGGCATATCACAATCACTTCCTTTTACCATTAAACCCATAACTAGTGTCAAATTTCACAATGTTTCGGGGGAAAGATGCATACTATAACCCAGAAGGAAATACCTTAAACTCCAAGAGAATTTCAAGGTTTGCTATTATATCTGCAGAAACCTGTGAAATATATTAGATGAATGAAGAAGGAAACCAATACTATTTATGTAAGTGAAGTTACTAGGGATTCTGAATTTAACGCATTAACTTGTGTACTGGAGGTGACTCAAGTGGCTTATTATTTGGTTGACTGAATCTTGGACTCAGTGTGGTCTACATTTAATGAGATTGAGATACGATAGCATACTTGGTATTATAATATGAAGCAGGGAATCCAAAGGCTTAGGCATATAAGAATGTGAGAGCGATGATACATAACCTTTATACCCACTATGTTCTATAAGAAGAAACAGAGCACAGTCCCTTCACTAAGGCATTAAACATTCATGAAAGGAACACCTACATCCTTGAAAAGCCCTCTAGTTGCTCTTCTTTGTAGGCCAGATATGGCCATTTGGGGTGCTGGCTATTTGGGATTCTGGCTAGATATGAGTTTCCTGATTTTAGTTATCATCATGAGTTCCCAGAATAGCAGAGGCCAAGTGGCAACACTTAATTGCCAAAATCAAGGTGGTCATATCTACCACAGGCACTTACTGGTAATAAGAATGCCTCGGCTGGAAGGATATTTTTCATTGTCTAATCATTGCATCAATAGGAATGAAATAGATGGCAGCCTACTAGATAAATATTGATTAGTAGGCTAATAAATTTATTTACTTATATTTATTCTGGTAACATTGCCTGTAGATATAACTTAAATCAAGATCTTTCAAGTATTCTATGTTTTCCCTAGATTATTCTTGCTATCAAAATTATGTTGTTTAAAAAAATTTTGTTTACCCTAATCAGGTTCTTTAAATATGTTTATATTTTGTATTTTGTACTTTGAACTTTGAGTGGATCTAGTCATTTGACATGATTCCCTGCTGGATGTAAGACAATATAAATTCTTCTGATAAATGGACATCTTAAAATCCCTTTAAAACTATGAAAAGGTAAAACTAAAGCACACGAGATTATCATGGGCTGTACATGAAACTAGTTGATTTTATTGCTCAGTATCATAACAAATTGCTCAGTATCATAACAAGAAACTGTAGTAGAACAGTCCTTTGTTCAAATTAAATGGATATTTACTGAGTATCTGTGATGGATTCAACACGAAGATGTGTGATATCCAATATATAAACAATAAAATCCACAGATTCTTCCCTTAAGGACTGTATACTATATTTGGGAAGAACAGTTCTAACCAAAAAAGTATAATCATTGCATATATATTATACATATGCATTATCTGCACACATTACATATATGTAATATAATCATATAGTATATATATATATGCACTTTACATATCATTACATACATTAGTGTATGTGTGTATACTTTTATCTCTGCTATAACCTTGCCCTGTATTAACAATTATAGAGCAATTTGTTATCTGTGGGAGAAAGGGGGGATATAAAGGTGATAGAATAAAATAAAACAAAAAATCCATAAAAATTATCTTAAATAATATCTATATACTTAGAAACTAAATTGAAAAAAGGTATATAATTAACTTGATACCAGAGATGCATTGTCACTTACATGACAGTTACTGGAGAATACAGTTAATCAGCTCAACTTCTGTCTGAAATAATAAGAATATTGTGTCATTTACTGTAGTCAGATTTTTGTAGAAAACCACATTGACTGAAGGAAAAAAAAATCCCTAAGGTATTTACAACTTTAAGACCCTAACTCTGACTCTCTATATATTGTTTCACATTTATCATAGTGTTTAGAATTAAATTAATTTTGTATTTGTTTTATCTTCCCAGTCAAATGTTTGCAATAATGGAGACTATGTTTCATAAATATTTGCCTGCTATAGTAGCACTCTGTGTAGTGACTTTCTTTAGACATATTCAGTACATTTCCTACACTTACTGTGTATATTTCTTTGGCAGTGAAACGGATACACTACCAGTCTTTTGGTATTTAAAATTGTATAAGCTTTTAGTTATTAGAATTAAGGTAGCTGAATTTTAAGTATAAAATATTAAAGATAATAGTTACTATTGGACTTCACAGTAAAGTATAAAAAATAAAACTCAAAACCAAATATGTTATAGCCTGTCATCATGCTACCTTTTTATGGAAGATTTCCCATCATAGGAGGCTTTTCTTTCTATTTGGGATTTTTAGGTAACAGGAATGAGTATGTGAATATCAACAATCTCTTATATGTAATAAAAAGTACATATAACTTTATAAAAAAACGTTTGAAGTCATTCTTAAACAGCATTGTATGGCTTGAGATTTTCTAGTTTTCAGAAAGAGCTCCTCAAAACCTAAGGTTTTCTCTAAAGTAATTCAGTAAAGTGACCAAATACCCCTCATTTTATTTTTATTTTTTTATTTTTTATTTTATTTTTTTTTTTGTGGTACGCGGGCCTCTCACTGTTGTGGCCTCTCCCATTGCGGAGCACAGGCTCCAGACATGCAGGCTCAGCGGCCATGGCTCATGGGCCCAGCTGCTCTGCGGCATGTGGGATCTTCCCGGACCGGGGCACGAATCCGTGTCCCCTGCGTTGGCAGGCAGACTCTCAACCACTGCGCCACCAGGGAGCCCCAATACCCCTCATTTTAATGGACTGTATCAGCCTCCTAGGAATTTTCATTGGAACATTAACTCGTCCCTTTATAGCCCTATTCTCAAATAGTAGTTCTTGTCCTCTTTCAAAAAGTCAGCAATTGTGAAAGCATTTTCTTATTAGGAGTTTTCCCCAGTTTTGTGGAGATGATATTTTTAAAGCTACAGTCATTCTTTTAGAGTATTTACTTTGAGATAGAGCAGAAATATTTTTAGAGTAATTGTTACACATAACACTCCCGTTAGTAGATGTTTAATAATTTTACATAGCTGCTTTCCTTGTATTTAATAATTTTACAAATATTGATTGAATATCTGATATATCTTCAAAGTGCTAGATTCTGTCATTATAGAGACAGATTAAAATAAATGTCCTAGAAATACAAAGAAATGAAAATAGAACACATTGTGAATAAAGAAGTATAGAATATTTGCAGCTCAATCACAATAAAAGGAAATAAAACTAACTGCCTGAGAAGTGGGTAAAGTGTCATAGGAGTATATAAAGAAATATCTGAAATACGTCTAGAAAAGTGAGTGAGAATCATGAAATGTATAAAGAGAAAACCATTTTCTGGGTAAAAGGTCAATGTGTAAAATTTCAAAGAAGACTTACAGACCAGTGAGAAACCCTGGGCAATATTCAATAATAGTGTCATTTGGGAGTAGGGAAACCAGGACATATGAATAAGTAAAGTTTTGTTTATTGAGAGAAGATAACGGAATGTTCAGCTGTAAATAACAGAAAATCCCAATTCAAACTTGCTTTAAAAACAGTACGTTTCTTGTACTACATAAAAGAAATTCAGTTTCAGAAATAAAAGCATGTCTTCAAGCATCAGTGTCATCATCAGGAGGTTTGCAGCATCACTTCCAGACACAACAACAGAGTATATAGAGAGGAAAATACAGAATATTTGTGCTATTCCTCTAAGATAGCTAATATGTGGAACAATGAATAAAATGTATTTAAAAGATAAACCATATACCTAGTAGTATACAAAAATGAAACTAAAGAGTATTGTTCTAACCCCACTGTGGGAATATATATATATATATATATATATATATAAATAAATATGTATATGAAATAAATAAATAAATATGTAATATATAAAGTAGTTGAAATGAAAACACAGTCACATCCATAGATAAAGAGGTCTTTTCTGCTTTAGTATCTTTCTTAGCATTAGAGAATCCATCTCAAGGATTTCTTAGCAGGTCTCCCAATTCATTGGCTGTAATTTGATCACTTGCCACTAGTAAATCCATTACTGAGAAAAGAATGGGACCACCAGGCTGACTGAGATTAATCAGAGAAGATAACCTAAAATTTTGATGGCAGTCACTTTCTCTGGTGGGTCACGAATGAATAGTTAAGTGAAATTGTGTGGTTTGGTTTTGGTTTGCTTTTAAGAAAGGAAGATTGGGAGAGAATTGGATAGGTAACCAACTTGTTCGTTATTTAGTACAAAGAAAATTACCCACATGTTTAATGAAGGTAATAGAGTGTTTATTAAATCAATGAGACTCTCTCAGATTTCTAGCATCAAATGAGCATAAAATGTATGGGTGCAAGTTTCCAGGGTGGTGTTCCCAGTCAAATTTATGTGGTTTAGGAAAGATTAAATACCTCTGTGCTTTTCTTTTCTTTGACATTATGCTATAAGTTTGAATTTAACAAACGAGAAGCTAGCAGAAGTTCCTTGTAAGAGAATGTGATGAATTTTTCTTTTGACTAGCTAATGACAAAAAGGATAATGGATGATCTAAGACCTCATTAGTTAGAAGAAAAAAAATTTTATTTGAAACATTGGAATATATCAGGAGGAACATTAAGTAGGGCTTAGTTAAAAAGGCGGTAATGGTATTGGAGGTGAGCGGAGGTTTTCTACACGTGTCTGGGATAAATATTTATAGGATTTATGAACAATGAAATGTTGAAAGAGGGAGAGAAAAACTTTAAGAATAATGCTCAGATTATACTAGGGCAACCTTAAATAATAGCAATAACAGTGAATAAGGTAAGATACTCAGTAGGAAGGGAACATTTTTGATGTACTATTTTGATCATATTGAGATATCCTAGAGGCCACCTTCAAGGGTAAATGGAAATATGCATCAGAAGCACAGGAAACATGAAATCAAGATCTGTAACTAAAGCAGTTGTGTTGAAAGATATGGGAGATCATCTGGAGAAAGTATATGGAATGGAGATAAATGAGATCTACTGTTGCCTGGCAGATTTTTACAGCTTTGTCTTTTCTCCTCCTGGTATTTGGGAAGATCTTTACAACTTTTCTTTAAAAAGAAGAAAATCTTTTCTCATGCCAGTGGACACATAAGAGTGACCTCAATGTGTTGGATTCTAGAAATCACACCTTTTCTAGACATTAAGATATTTGCAGATAAAAGGACCATATAGCAACATTAACAATATTAATTCATACTCTGTGTGAAAACAGTAGTCTCCAAGGTAGATGAATACATCTTTTTTGTTCCAAGAACTCTGACATCCATTTTTTCTGCTTGAATTATATATTCCTGTTCCCATATTCTAAAGAGTTACTCAGTAAATGATTTTACTTTAAATGATGCATTTTTATTTTGTTTGGAAATTATTCCATTGTGTGATAATGCTACCTATCTATTTTTAAGGATAAACCTCTTCAAAACTATTGTTTTATTAAGCTTAGAATACAGATATTTTGTAGTTAAAAGTCAAAACACCAAATATTTAGCACCTTGTATTTTGTGATTCCTTTGCCAAATATATATTTGCTAATGCTATAGGATGTTAAAAGTGTTCATCTATGACAAATAATATGTTGGAAACAAAATTTTACAGAAATTACTTTATAAAAGTTATATCTAGAGGGCTTCCCTGGTGGTGCAGTGGTTGAGAGTCCTCCTGCCGATGCAGGGGACACGGGTTCGTGCCCCGATCCGTGAAGATCCCACATGCCGCGGAGCGGCTGGGCCCGTGAGCCATGGCCGCTGAGCCTGTGCATCCGGAGCCTGTGCTCCGCAATGGGAGACGCCACAGCAGTGTGAGGCCCGCATAATGCAAAAAAAAAAAAAAGTTATACCTAGAAATATATGAAAATAAAATACAAGCAATGTTATTCTAACCCTATGTGAATAAATGTATAAAAGCCATATTAATAAAATCCCATATATATTGATTTCTTTTATATAATGTATAAAGCAAATGGAGTAAAAATATAATCTATCTTCATAATTTTCTGTCATTTCTAAATG
Organism: Kogia breviceps; assembly: GCF_026419965.1. Lineage (NCBI taxonomy): Eukaryota > Metazoa > Chordata > Mammalia > Artiodactyla > Physeteridae > Kogia > Kogia breviceps. Next base: position 67,729,357 of record NC_081313.1, on the reverse strand, counting down.
AAAACAGTTGGATGCAGGTCTAATCTAAAAACCAAAAAAATACAAAAAACTAGCTAAAAATATATAAAAATTATTCAGATGGTCTCAGTAAGGAAAAAATTTTACTTTGTAAGTATTTCTTAGCACTTGGCTCATTAACATTTTGGGATTGAGCAGAGACCTAAAGGAAATACAGGGATTAGCTAAAGAAGAGGATGTATTGTTATGTTCCAGAGCCGGCTGTGAAAAAAGACTGTGTGAATGGGGTAGAATGATGAGTTCATGAGCTGAAATAGGGAAAGCATTTTTGAAATTCAAAGAATGGAAGAAGCAGAGAATAAGAGGGGACTATAAAGGGAAGTCGGAGCCAGACCATAATGAAATAAGGCTTTATCATATTAATTGATTTTGGCTTTTATTTGAAGAGCACCAGAAAGCCATTAAAATGGTTTCAGTCAAATATGGTAAGACATGCATTTGGAAGACATGACCCATTGCATTCCAGAGAAATAATTGGAGAGTCTTTAAAAGGGAACCAGACAGATTGCCTTTGCTGCTGTCCACATAAGTGATGGCATTAGCTTGCATCAGACTGATGGCAGTAGATATTGCCTTTGCTGCTGTCCACATAAGTGATGGCATTAGCTTGCATCAGACTGATGGCAGTAGATATGGAGAAAGGAGATAGGTTTTCGAGATACTCCAATCATACAGTTCAACTGTTAGTAATGAATTGTCTCTTGGGAGCGTTGGACATCCAGGTAAAGTGATGACAACTAGGTGTCTGGCTTGTGAGAAAGAATGAATAGTGCCATGCTCTAAGATAGAGAAATGAAACAGAAAAGAGCTAAATTTGGAAGGAACGATTATAAGATTATAAATTTGCTTTGGGTGTTTGATTTTGAACTGCCTAGTTCAGCTGCAAAATTGAGCCTCTGAGTTTAGGACAAAGAGCCCACCAAAGAAAACTATAGATTCATTTTTCTCTACCCAGCTACTCAATTAAGGAGTGTTTGTTTTTGTTTTTGTTTTTTGTTTTTTTTGCTTTGAGATCCTTAGGATTCTTTTGATCTCATTGTTTAATTTCTGTACAATCTCATACACACATAGTTGCAATTATCACAAACATGCAAATGAGTCACAAATTTATAGTTCAAGTTAATAGTCTTTTGTCTCATTCTTTATTTCTTCTTTAGACAATCTCACACATACATAGCCTCGATAACCACAAACTTGCAAATGACTCATAGAATTATAGTTAAACTTGGGACTGCTTTGTTGATAATGACCTAAATATATCCAATTGTTTCATTTTGTTTGCTTTCAACTGTCTCAAAATCACCAAAAATAACAAATAAATAAATAAAAAGAAAGACAAAATGATTTTGGGAGGGATAAAGCAACTATTGACATGATAATTTAGAAAACTAAATTTTAATAGTAATAGAAGAGTACTTAGTACTTTTTTAATAGAAGAAAAAAAATATGCAAAAGCCAGTTACAAATACACGGTAGCAAGGGGGTGTATTCAAAGGTGTAAATTTCCTGAGTGAGTTAGAAGGGCATAAAAATGAAAGCAAACATGGAGGGATTAAAGCAGATTGCTGGGCTCCTGGCCCAGAATTTGTGATTTAGCGTAGCTCTGGGTGAGGCCAAAAATGTACACTTTTAATAAGTTCCAAGTTGATACAGTTGTTGATGGTACATGGACCACACTTTGTGAATCAATGCTGTGGAGAATGGGGATTAAACTGAGCATAAAATGTAGCAATGTTACTGGCCCCTGCTGTGTGCTAATTTTAAATTGTGTTTATGAGCTTATAGTATTACCAACCTACTCTAATATTTGAGTATTTCTCTAGCAGCCCTTGACTGCTAGCTTGCTTAATCATCAAAAGCATATACATTTTGGGTATAGTTAGGATTAGGATGCAATGAAAAGATAGAGGGAAGCATGTTCATGGATGGGTAAAAATATTATTAAAATGATAGACTTTAAAATCTTAACTAACGATTTAAAAATTACTCTGTTTTAAATTATTACATGATAGTATAGTGGGTGGACATGCAGTTTATTTCTTTTAACACATGTCCATTATCCAGAATGTTCAGAAGATAGTGCCTTAAGTCAGAGATATCAGAGTAGACCCAAAGAAAGTTAATTTTGTAAAAGGCAGGTTTTATATTTTTTCATACTAGACTTACCCATTTTACTCACTATTTTTTCCCCAAAATTGCTTCATAAACTGTTTTCAAGCCTATTAGGAGATTATATATTTATTTTATTGACATAGCACATCTTCAAAGTTTTTTTTTAATATTTAAGGTTATTTTGTAATCATTTTTATCTTAAAATAATCAAAATACAAATAGTAAAGTAAACATATTTAAATTTTAAAATTTCTGTAGCAATATTTAAGGAAAAAATAAAGGAAGAATAGATTTTTTTACCCACAGGGTCTCCTAAAGCCATACTATAATTTGATTATTTGAAAGTTAATTGAATTATTAAATAAATACCTGTAGTTCATTTGTATGCACTGTTCTATTTTTATCTATTAGCAGAATTTTTTTTTGTTTTGTTTTTTTGTTTTGTGGTACATGGGCCTCTCACTGTTGTGGCCTCTCCCGTTGCAGAGTACAAGTTCCGGACGCACAGGCTCAGCGTCCGTGGCTCACGGCCCCAGCCGCTCGGCGGCATGTGGGATCTTCCCGGACCAGGGCACGAACCCGTGTCCCCTGCATTGGCAGGCGGACTCTCAACCACTGCGCCACCAGGGAAACCCTATTAGCAGAATTTTTAAGTTGTTTTTTAGCAGAAAAACATACTTCTTTTTTTTTTTTTTTTTTTTTATTTTATTTTTTTTTTGTGGTATGCGGGCCTCTCAATGCTGTGGCCTCTCCCGTTGCGGAGCACAGGCTCCGGACGCGCAGGCCCAGCGGCCATGGCTCACGGGCCCAGCCGCTCCACGGCACGTGGGATCTTCCCGGACCGGGGCACGAACCCGTGACCCCTGCATCGGCAGGCGGACTCTCAACCACTGCACCACCAGGGAAGCCCAGCTTCTTTTTTAAGAGAGAATTCACTAGAGTCCTTTCTTAGAATTAAGGTAGATCATTTTTCAAAAAAATTATCTTCAAGCAATGGAATAGGAGGCACCAGATTTGGCAAGAGAAAGTTGAGTTCTGCCAGAGCTGTGCCACTTTCATCTATCCTATTCATTGGGTTCCACATAAAGTTATTGTACTTGACATAAAAATAGGTTTAGATACTTTAAAACAAAAAATTATACTTTTTGAAGCTTCTGAGATTTGAGGATTAGTTTATCACAACGTAACCTAGCATTATCTATGGTATAATGGCATGATACACCTGATGCTTCTCTAGCTGTAAATTTATAATATTGTCATATTTCCCTCCCTATACTCTAGTAACCTTCATACAAACTGGAGAATTTACAAATACTGAGTCACCAGTTTCTTTATGGTGTGTTCTTTCCCTAGTTGTTTATTCCCACATATTACATGTATTTTTAAAAAATTTTACTCTTGTAGTATAAACTGTCTTTCAAAAGTGTGTTTCCCTCCCATTTCCATAGATCTACCGTATCTACTAAAATCAAATTTACTGTTTGTTTTAATGTTATATTAAGGTATTCAATGCAATTTAAGGGAATATTACAAATAATGTCTATCTGTTTGGAACTGAAGTAAGGATTCTATGCATAAGATTATAACACTGGAGTCATGCCAATACTATAGCAAATGGGTAATAAATCACTACATTGAACTATGGGTGCTTGTTTCTATCAAGTTAAATGATTTTTGCCTTAAGAAGTATTTTACCGTATTATTTCAATCTAAATGAGTATTTTGCCGAAGTATCAGTCACAGTATCTTACTGAAACCCACAAGGTATATAAGCCTAATATTTGCCCTTTTTTTCCCTCAATATAAAAATCTTTTTTTAGAAATTAACATTTTCTAAAACTAGAAAACTTGGATTGTAAACATTTTGCCCCAAATGTCAACATATTAAATAATTTCACTGGATATAAGAGACAATTCATGAATATAATTTTTATTGTTCAATTTGTATGCACAGGAATATTTATAGGTTATAAGTGTAAATCATAAGATGACATACTTCCTAAAATGTCATTTTCTTCTTGCAGAGTATATTTTATACCAATATCTCTACATTTGCATATATATATATACACACACACATATATAAATAATAGAAGAGGACCTTTTTGGAGTATATAAACACATAAAGTACAATCTAGTGATTATATATATATATTTCAATAAGTCCGTCCTTTTATTTATGGTGACATATATTCAGTACTTTTTTACTTAGTAGGAACAATGGAAAGATAAGTAAAATGTCCATGCTTTTCATATTTTAAATGACTCTGTCTTGCCATCTTGGGGGGAAGCATTAACTATTTCAAGTTATTAGAGTTACATGAATTTCTGTAGTGAAGTGAATTTGTAAAGGCCAAAGAACAAGTAAATTAACTAGTGTCACCCTTGTGTTCTGGAAGGTTGTTTCTCTACTTCTCAGAAAATGATATGTGTCAGTGGCAAAATTTGTTTCGATAAGTTGCAAAATGCTCACATAAATGGTTATCTGGGACAGTGATAGAAAGGCTTTCAAAATTCGAGCTAGAGAATAAAAGTCTAAAGTAATAGAAATATCAGTGAGAAAAGAATTACTATGTTCTTCATTATTTTTGACCTAGGGACTTTCACATGCATTGTTTCATGTAATCTTTAAAATATTATATGAGGAAAGTTCTTTCACTTCCATTTAGGAAAAAATAACTGAAATGTTATGTATCTCAACCAAGATCACATGTTAGTAAATAGCAGGGTCAGTATTTGACTACTTTTTTCAGATTTCAGTACAGTGTTCTTCTAAATGTTCATCCTGGTATCTTTTTATTTTATCACTACTGCATGGCCCAAGGAAAGAACTGTTAGCACTGGGTATGCAGCATCAGGGTGTAGCACATAGAATAAGGAAAGGAAATTGGGAGAATCTTAGCATAGATATTTAACCTAGAAAAGGGCAATCTTGGGTGACTATATACAGCTGTTGAACCTATACCAGAAATCATATGTATATGGATATTTGGAGGACTTGGAGACTTTTCAGGGTAGTCTGTGATCCAAATTAATTAATTGGTGAGTAAAGCACTGCTCTTAGTGCAAATCAAATCATTTTTTAAAGTTTATATATATATTTTCCATTCTTATCTATAACTGCTTGTCTATACTTGATTAGTCAGTAGAGCTTTTGACTATCTAGTCTAAGCGTCAGTGATTTTGTGTAATGCTGGAGACATAAAACCATTATTATCTGTTGAGGGGAATAATTCTTTAATTCATATATTTCAGTTAATCATCATCTCAATTTTTAGAGATACTGATCAACAATAGGCCATTTTTATAGAAACACAGGCATATATTAAGTGATTTTTAAAATAATTTTTGTAGGAATAAATAGACAAAAGTATATCTTTTTTTTCCAAAAGTGTTTCTTAAATGAGTGATAAAGACTTCAGAATATAAAATGGACATATAAGATGGAAAAAAGAAATACAGTATTTATATAAAGAATAGCATATCACCATAATGGCATATGACCATATTTATTAATATTAATTACTTACATTTTCTTTATTCCTAGTCACATTTCCTTCAATTTCATTCATATAAATTTTACCACAAAAGATAAAAATATCTAAAGAGTCACCTCTAAATAATATGAATGCTACAGTAATTTTAAAAACATCAAAATTAACATGGATAATTGGAAGGATCTAGTAAGTTAGTGATAGATGTGATAATGCGGATAAAGGAAAACTTTTAATGATAGAATCTAAGCTGTGTTTATTTGAGTACCCATTGAAAAATTCTTTCAATTTGTCCATATATTGAAAATTTTCATAAAGAAGGTTTGAAAATGAAAGAGTACCCATGATAGGGATGGTTTATCCCTCTTTTACTTAAAATTTTTTCCTTCCAGTTTTTTTGAGCTATAATTGGTATACAGCATAATGAGTTGACCTACATACATCATGAATTGATTATCACAATAAGTCAGTGATTATCCGTCATCTCATATAGATACAAATTAAAGAAAGAAAATTTCTTTCCTTGTGATGAGAGCTCTTAGGATTTACTGTGTTAACAACTTCCACGTATGATATATAGCAGTGTTTATCATGTGGTACATTACATCCCTAGTACTTATTTATCTTATAACTTGAAGTTTGTACCTTTTGACTGCCTTTGTTGAATTCCTTCCCCCACCCCCTGCCTCCGGCAACCAAAACTCTTATTTCTTTTTTAATGAGTGTTTTTTTAAAAAAATTAATGATTTATTTATTTATTTAAAAATTTCGGCTGTGTTGGGTCTTTGTTGCTGCATGTGGGCTTTCTCTAGTTGCGGCTACTGGGGGCTACTCTGTTGCAGTGAGTGGGCCTCTCATTGTGGTGGCTTCTCTTGTTGTGAAGCATGGGCTCTAGGCACGCGGGCTTCAGTAGTTGCAGCACGTGGGCTCAGTAGTTGTGGCTTGTGGGCTCTAGAGCACAGGCTCAGTAGCTGTGGTGCATGGGCTTAGTTGCTCCGTGGCATGTGGGATCCTCCTGGACCAGTGATCGAACCCATGACCCCTGCCTTGGCAGGTGGATTCTTAATCACTGTGCCACCAGAGAAGTCCTGTTTGTTAGTTTTTGAAGTATAATTGACCTACAATACTTTGTTAGCTCTTGTTCAGCAACTTAGTGATTCAGTATTTCTGTACATTTCAAAATGATCACCATGATAAGTCGTTATGATATATCACCATACAAGGATATTATGTAGTTATTGACTATATTACCCACACTGTACTTTTCGTATCTGTGACTCACTTTTTTTGCAATTAGAAGTTTGTACCTCTTAATGTCTCTGAACTATTTCATTCCTCCCTCCACCCCCTCCCCTCTGGAAGCCACCTGTTTGTTCTCTATATCCATAACTTAGTTTCTGTTTTATTATATCGTTCATTTGTTTATTTTTTTGGATTACACATGTAAGCGATATCATACGATATTTGTCTTTCTCTGTCTGAATTATTTCACTCAGTATAATACCCTCTAGGTCTTTCCATGTTGAAGCAAATGAAAAGATTTAATTCTTTTTTATGGTTGAGTAATATTCTGGTATATATGTGTGTGTATACACACACACACACATACACACGCACCTTTCATCTTTATCCATTCATCTACTAGATTGCTTCCTTATCTTGGCTCTTGTAAATAATGCTGCAGTGAACATAAAGATACATTATCTTTTCTCATTAGGGTTTTCATTTTCTTCAGATAAATACCCAGGATTGAAATTGCTGGATTATGTGGTAGTTCTGTTTTTAATTTTTGAGGAATCTACATAATATTTTACATTATGCTACATAATGTATTTACATTTACTTGGCTGCACCAATTTACACTCCCACCAGCAGTGCATGAGGGTTCTATTTTCTCCTCTTGCTCACCAACACTTGCTAATTGTTGTCTTTTTAATAATAACAATTATAACAGGTGTGAGGTGATATTTCATCATAGTTTAGATTTGTATTTCTCTGATGATTCATGATGTTGAGCACCTTTTCATATGCCTGTTGGCCATCTATATGTTTTCTTTAAAAAAATTGTCTGTTAAGGTCTTCTGCCCATTTTTTAATCAGGTGTTTTTTTTTTATGTTGAGTTGTATGAGTTCTTTGCATATTTTAGATATTAACCTGTTATTGATTATAACATTTACTAATATCTTCTCCCATTCAAAAAGTGTCATTACGTTTTATTGATAGTTTCCCTCACCGTGTGAAAGCTTTTTTATTTTGATGTAGGCCTATTTTGTAATTTTTACTTTTCTTTCCCTTGCATGAGGAGATTTATATAAAAGATTTCTAAGACTGATACCGAAGAGCTTACTGCCTGCGTTTTCTTCTAGAAGTGTTTTATCCCTTTTTAAAAATATATTCTTGAAAGCATGTAACAAGAAATACATAAATTATAAAATAATGCCTAAAAGAGGAATGAGGATTATACTTTACTCTTATAAAATATTCTTACAGGAATTGTCTATTGTTCTTATAGTCTATTTGGTATAGAAGGTAAAGTATTTGAAATCATCCTCAATTAATATTGCATAAATCCAACAAAAACTTACTAAACAAATCAGTAATTAAAACTTATTTATAAGTAATTACAAAACTGGGCATAAAGTTTACTAATTTGCTTCCTGGAGACCCAGTGGAAGTGCAGTAGTTTTTTAAAAATACAGGTGTCATCGTGAAAGACTACCACAGTGTTATGGAAATATTTCTTTCTTTCTCTTTTTTTTGTGAAACAGAAGTGATCTAACCAGTATTTGAAACATCAAACAAAACAATGATTATAGTAGAAATAAGATGAAAAAAATGGAAAATATCATGATATTTCTACATATTAAAGTTAAAATCTCATTTTTACAGAAATCCACAAGGGGAGAAAACTATAAAAAAGTTATAGGCTATTTTTACTTTCTGCAAATATCTTACAACTTATCAGTTCTGTATATTATTACATAAGATTTTAGTAATGGTGTATTCCCAACTTCCCCAAAGCTGGAACAATAACACACACACAAATATAAATATACATATACTCATATATATGTACATATATACATATATATATATATATATATATACAGTTTTGACTTCTACTTATTAGTCTTGTGACCTAAAAAAATGTACTCTTGCTTTCTTAGCCTCAGTTTCTTAATAGAGTTCTCATTTTCTTATTTTATTCATTAATTCAATTTATACCTATATTACAATAAGTACAGCCACATTTCATACTTTCATGATTATTTATTGTCCACATCTAGGCGTTGGTTGTGATCCTTCCCAGAGAAGCTGGATAAGCACTTCCTTCGTGTTCTCACTGCATCTTGCTCCAAACAAAACTAACTCACCAGTATCTCTGTAGAAGGAGCTGGTTCATATCTAGTGCCCTAACTTTTACAGCTGCCACCTAAGGTATGGGTCCCCATATTACTGATAGCCAACAGAGCTTTCATTCATGAGACCACTGGGGGTATAGCAAACAGAGCAGCAATTTTTAAACCAGGAACAGAGGAGCACCCTCCCTGTAGCAATAAAGATCAGAGTAGAAATAAATGCATTTAAAACTAAAAGGACAATAGAAAAGATCAGTGAAACTAACAGTTTTTTGAAAATATAAACAAAATTGACAAGTCTTATGCTAGATTAACTAATAAAACAAGAGAGTGAGCCAAATAAATAAAATCAGAAATGGAAGAGGAGACATTATAACTAATAACCCAGAAATACTTATAACCATATCAAAGTACTATACACAGTTATACACCAACAAATTCAATAACTCAGAATAAAGGTATAAATTCCTAAAACTATTCCTAACAAGACTGAATTATGAAGAAATAGAAAATGTCAACATATGAATTATGAATAAGCTAATTGAATCAGAACTCAAACTTCCAAAGAAAAGTCCAAGAGCAGATGGCTTCATTGATGAATTCTACCAAACATTTAAAGAAGAATTTGCTAGTTCTTCTCAAACTCTTCAAAAAATTGAAGAGGAGGAAATGCTTCCAAACTCATTTTACAAGGCCAGTATTACTGTCATTCCAAAGTCAGAGAAGGACAATACCTGAAAAGAAAATTTCAGACCAATATCCCTAATGAAGAAATACCCAACAAAATATTAACAAACCAGATTCGACAGCACAATGAAGGAATCATGTGATATGATGAAGTGGGACTTATTCAAGGAATGTAAAGATGGTTCAACATCAACAAATCAGTTAAGTATGATAAACGACATTAACAAAGTGAGGAATAAAAATCTTATAATCATCTCAGTAGATGGAGAAAAGGCATTTGACAAAATTCAACATCTTTTCATGATAAAACTTTTCAACCACAAAAATAAATAAATAAATTTATTAATTGACTCATCTATCTGTCAAAAATTTTTCTCAGCAAACTGTGTATAGAAAGAAAGTACATCAACATAATAAAGGCATAATATGACAAATCCACAGCTAAAATCATAGTCAGTGGTAAAAAAGTGAAAACTTTTCTTCTGAGATCAGGAACAAGACAAGGATGCCCATTCTTGACATTTTTATTCAACATAGTACTAAAAGTTTTAAACACAGCAAGTAGTCAAGAAGAAAAGGTATAAAGACATCAAAACCAAAAAGAAATAAACATGTCTGTTTGTAGATGTCAATTATATAGAGAAGTCCCTTAAAACTCCATGAAAAAAGTGTTAGAACTAATAAAGAATTCAGTAAAGTTGCAGGATATAAAAATCAATAAACCAAAATTGTATTTCTATACACTAACAATGAATTGTCATAAAGAGAAAATAAGAAAAAGTTCCACTTAGCATCAAAAAAGAATAATATACATAGGAATAAATTTAATCATTGAGGTGAAGAACTGTAGACAGAAAAGTATAAAATATTGATGAAAGAAATTGAAAAGGAAAACATAAATGGAAAGACATTCTGTGTTCATGAATTGGAAGTATTAATATTGATAAAATGTCAATATTCCCCAAAGTGATCTACAGATTCAATGAAGTGCATATCAAAATTCTAGTGGCATTTTAAACAGAAATTTGAAAAAAAGTCTTAAAATTCATGTAGATCCACAAAAGACCTCAAATAGCCAAAGTAATTTTGAGAAAGAACAACAAAGCTGTGAACATCACACACTTGATTTCAAACTGTATTGTAAAGCTACAGTAATCAAAAACACTTGGCCTAAAAACACATATATAGATCGACGGAACAGAAGAGAACCCCAAAATAAATCCATGCCTATATGTTCAATTAATTTTCAACAAAGAAATTAAAAGAATACAATATGGAAAAGACAGGCTCTTTAACAAGTCATGTTTGGAAAACAGCTATGTGTAAAACAATCAGACTGGATCCCAGTCTTACACTGTACACAAAAGTCAACTCAAAATGGTTTGAAGACTTGAACCTATAACCCACAACCATAATTTTTTAGAAGAAAATATAGAGGTAAGCCTCTTGACAATGGTCTTAGCAGTTATTTTTGGATTTGACAATGAAAACAAAGGCAACAAAATAAGCAATTGGAACTGTATCAAATTGAAACGTTTCTGTACATCAAAGGTAACCATCAACACAAAGAAAAGGCAACCTATGGAATGGGGGGAAAACATTTGCAAACCACATATCTAATAAGAGATTATTATCCAAAATATACAAGTAACTTCATAGGAAATAAATAACCCAGTTAAAAATAGGCAAAGAACCTGAATAAACAATTTTCCAAGTAGCACATACGAATGGACAACATGTACATTAAAAGTTGCTAGATGTCTCTAATCGTCATGAAAAAGCATATCAAAACCACAGTGAGATAGCACTTCCCACTTGTTAGGTTGTCTATTATTAAAAAGACAAGACAAAGCAAGTGCTGGCAAGAATGTAGAGAAAAGGAACCTCTTGAGCACTGTTGATGGGAATGTAAACTGGTATAACCACTTTGGAAAGCAGCATTGGTGTTTCCTAAAGAAATTAAAAATAGAACTACCATATGATCCAGTAATCCTAGTTCTGGGAATATATCCACAGGAAATAAAAATAGGACATCAAAGATATATCTGTACTCCCATGTTTATTGCAGCATTGCATCATTATTCACAATAGCCAATCTCAAGAAACAGCCTAAGTGTCCATCAATGGATCAGTGGATAAGAATATATGATATATCACATATATATCTTTTATATATGTGAATATATATATACACACACATATTCCATATATTATTAAGCCTTAGAAAGAAGGAAATCCTGTCATTTGTGATGACATAGGTGAACCTGGAAGGCATTATGCTAAGTGAAATATGATAAACAGATAAAGACAAATACTTTCATGGTATTACTTATACATGGAACCAAAAAAAGTCAGACTCCTATGAACAGTGGAATGGTGGTTGACAGGTCTGGAAGATGTGAGAAATAGGTAGAGGCTGTTAAACGGGTACAAACTTTCAGTTGTAAGATGAATAAGCTCTGACGGTCTAATGTATAACCTTATGACTGTAGTTAATAATACTGTATTGTATAATTGAAACTTGCTATGTGAATAGAACTTAGTGTTCTCACATAATAAAAGGAGGCAAATACATGAAGTGATGGATGTGTTTATTAACTTGGTGGTGGGAATCCTTTCACAGTGCATACATAAATCATCATGTTGAACACTAAGTATCTTAACATTTTACTTGTCATTTGTAACTCAGTAAAGCTGGAATAAAAAGATTATATATTGTCAATTTGTTATCACAGTCACTGTCACACAGTAAGACCTCATGGTTTTACTTAATAATTAACTCCTTTTAACAAAATATTATAAGCAGAAGCTTCAAAGTTTACAGTTTTTTTTAAAGACTCTATAAAACATGTTATATTAAATGTTAAAAATATATTTGAAACTGGTAAGGGTCAGAGTATATGTTTTTAAAAGCTCCAATGGAAATCTCCCTTTCTTATAAGAAAAGAATAATCCTGCAATGTTAAGGATATGAATTATTTATTGGGATTAAACCTTGAAATTAAATAAATAAACATGAATAAGAAGCTGGAGATGAATCAATTATATACATAATTAAGCAAGTAAAAATAATTTTAGATCATTTTCCTATTAATTTTATTTTACTTGATTTTAAAAAATATTCAATAATAACCAGTTTAATATCTCAACTTTTTGTATTTTTCTTTTTATGGTCAAGTCATTTTCCATAAAACCACTTATCCCTATAAAACAGGTTACCAGGTGATGTGGGATAGAGTCAGTTATCTTATCTGAGTGGCTTACTGAGTACCAGCATTAGCAGGGAATTGATGTTTTATTTTTAACCAGGAGACAGTATTGTACAGGGAACATTAGAAGAATACTTATAGAGGGACAAATCAGAGGTAAAGCTATGTAGCAGTAGTATTTAAGACAAAAGACACAAGTGCTGGGTACATGGGCCAATTCTAAGTTGAGGTTATAAAATAACAAAATGATTAAAGTAATTTCTGTAGAGTACGTAAAGAATACAGCTTAAGCTCAAATATTTAAAAGGTGCATATTGTAGTTTCTCAATTAAAAAAAATATTTAGAACAGTTTTGCTATGATAATTTATGTATATATAGTCTTGAGTAGCAGTAGGAATAAAATGATCCCTTGTGGATACTGCAGTTTATGTAATTCCATCTGAATATTCACATAAACTAGAAACAGTCTATTTGATGATCTATGAAAAGGACATATAAAGCAGAGGAAAAGGACTTGAACCAGATGGACTGGTTAACAATAGACCAGTTTACAAATTGCCAAGGAAATAAAAACAAGAGGTAGGAAACCACAGCCTTGACAAGAACATTTCCCCTGACCAGATAGAAGCATAGATAACTATGATTCTACATTTCTAACAAACATAATCATTGTGTTCACTATAAGACACAATTGTTCTTATCCATGTGGAACCAAAATTAATTTCTAAATTATGAACCAACAGATTGTAATAAGCTTCCCTATCATTTAGGAGAAAGACCCAGATAGTTGAGTTTATTGTTACAATGTTTAGGGAAAATGTTTAAGGAATATAAATTTTACGTTTTATAATGGAATGGCAGGTTTTAATGATCATGATTTTTCAAGAGTAAAGGGAAAACAGGGATGATAATGTCAGCATCATGGTGACATAAGACTATCTTCATTTTGTTCCCCCCTCAACAACAAAAATTCCGTATCCTTCTATGAACAAAAGTGCCTTTGAGGAAGCCATGTGATCAGTTCAATACACCAAGGGACCAGGAGAAGTCTTGTCTTCCCATGATTCAGGTAATAGGTAGACACACCTTGGTCCTGGCTGTGGAAACTGTGGTGGCCTCTGAAACAGTTATGGGCCTTTTCAGCTGCAGTCCAGGAGCCACTGGAAAACAGTGTCTTAGATAATTACCCATGGATGAGGGAGCCTTTGAGGATGTCTAGGTTTCCAAAGAAGTGCCAGTACCCTGGCCAAAATAAAGTATGAGTTAGATGCATTGGAGTGGGTGAGAGAAACAGGTGGATTTTACCAACATTATCCCTCCCACAAGACAGCACAACTTAGGGCCATGAGAGATCCTCCTTAGCATGTGATTTCTCTCAAAGGGAAAAGGAAGAGCATGTGAGTGAGCACCCAGCTTCTCCAGTTGTGTGGGACACTGCCAAAGGGGCTCATTTCTCTGTTGATCCATTAAGAGTATTGAATCATGAACATCATGAGTGGGGTCAGGAAGAGGCTAGGGGAGCGGCAGATAGGACTCTCAGAGGGTATTAAACATGTGGATACTACTAACTATGTTGTGAACTCCATCAAGTAGTCTGCGCACAAACCACTAGGAATGCTTTACCTGCAGATCACTGCAACTGGCCCAGTGCTCCATGTGCTTCGCCCACATACACCCCCACCCTCTGAATGGCTCCCTGTGCATGCACCAGACTGTGGAAGTGAGAACAAACTTTGACCCTTGGCTAGTGAGCATGAGCAGAAAACTGGCCCAAATCTATAGGCCAGGAAAAGAAAGACCAAAGACTTGAGCATTAGTATCATCTTTGGGAACAAAAGAGATACTGTCAGCACTCAGCATGATATATAGCAAGATCCAGAGAACTCATAAAAACTTGAGAATTCTTCAGCAAGAAGGAGCGAGAATTGTGGAGCAGGTGTACCTACAGAAGGTCTGAGATAGCCTCAGAATATCTACTAGGGCTGATGGAAGGTATCTGTTACTTCAGATGTGAAGACAGCATTACAAAAATCTGGTTCATGTGAAAATTCAACATGATACCACCAAAGGGTTATAATAATCTTCCAGTAACTGAACCAAAGACATGGAGATCTTCTGTTTACCCAATAAAGAATTCAAAACAGCTGTTTTAAGGAAAATCAGTGAACTACAAGAAAACAGAAAGACAATTCAGCAAAGTCAGGAAACCAGTACATGAATGGAATGAGAAGTTTAAGAAAGAGAAGTCATAATAAAAAGAACTAAACAGAAATTGTGGAGCTGATGAATACAGTGATGAAGGGAGAAATAGACAACACTAGAATAATAGTAGGGAACTTCAGTATCCCACTTTCAACGATGGGTAGATTATCCAGACAGAAAATCAATAAGGAAATGTTGGAAATGAGCTAGACTAAATGGACCTAACAGATACATACAGAAAATTCCATCTGACAGCAGCATAATACACATTCTTCTCAAGTGCACTCAGAATATCCTGTAGAATAGATCCTAGGACAGTAGGTCACAAAACAACTCTAAGCAAATTTAAGAAGATTGAAATCATACAAGTATCTTTACCAATAACAGTTTTATGAAACTAGAAAGCAAAACAGGTGGAAGGCTGGAATATTTAAAATTATATGAAAATTAACACACACCTGAAGAAAAAATGGGTTAAAGAAAACAAAAAGGGAAATCAAAAAATATCTTGAAACAAATGAAAATGGAAACGTAACATACCAACACCTATGGGATGCTGCAAAAACAGCATTCTTAGAACAAGAAGTTTTATAGTGATAAGTTCCTATATTACAAAGGAAAAAAGATCTCAAACAGACTAAAACAGCCTAACTTTATACCTCAAGGAACTAGAAAAAGAGAAACAAATTAAGCTCAAAATTAGCAGAAAAGGGAAATAACAAAGATAAGAGCAGAAATAAATGAAATATATATCAGAAAATATCAACAGTTTTGAAAAGATAAACAATATTGACAAAACTTTGACTAAGAAAAACAGAAAGAAGGCTCAAATAAAAATGAAAGAGTAGACATTACAAATAATACCACAGAAATACAAAGGATCATAAGAGACTACTAAGAACAGTAATATGCCAACAGTTTGGATAACCTAAAATAATGCATAAGTTCCTAGAAACATAGAACCTACCAAGATTGGATCGTAAAGGAATAGAAAATCTGAATAGACCAGTAACTAGTAGGGAGATTGAATCAGTAATCAAAGTTATATCAACAAAGAAAATCCCAGGGCCAGATGGTTCTCTGGTGAATTCTACCAAACAATTAAAGAAAAATTAATGCCAGTCTTTCTCAAACTCTTCCAAAAAATTGAAGAGTACTTCCAAATTCATTTTATGAGACCAGAATTATGTTGACACCAAAGCTAGATAATGACACAGAGAAAAATAAAAACTATAGACCAATATTCAGATGAATATAGATGTATCAATAAAACTTCTCAACTCGGTATTAACAACCAAATTCAAAAACACATAGAAAGGATCATGTACCATAATAAAGCAGGGTTTAACCCTGGCATACAAGGGTTGTTCAACATACAAAATCAATAAATGTTACATACTACGTTCCTAGGATATAAGATAAAAAATCATGATTACCTCAGTATATGCAGAGAAAGCATTTGACAAAATATAATATTGTTTCATAATTTAAAAAAAGATCAAAAATTTGGTATAGAAGGAACATGTCTCAACATAATAAGGCCATGTGTGACAAACCCACAGCTAACATCATACTCAGTGGTGAAAGAAAGCTTTTCCTTATCCAGTGTGGTACTAGAAGTCCTAGCCAGAGTAATCAGGTAAGAGAAAGAAATGAGGCACCCAAATCAGAAATTAAGAAACAAAATTGTCTTTGTTCAATTCTTCAATTCAAACAAATTGAATTTGTTTGCAGATGGCATGATCTTATATATTTAAAATCCTAAAGGCTCCATTAAAAAAAAAAAAAACTGTTAAAACTAATCAACAAATTCACTAAAGTTGTCAGATACAAAATCAGCCAACAGGGCTTCCCTGGTGGTGCAGTGGTTAAGAGTCCGCCTGCCAATGCAGGGGACATGGGTTCGTGCCCTGGTCCGGGAAGATCCCACATGCCACAAAGCGGCTGGGCCCGTGAGACATGGCCGCTGAGCCTGTGCGTCCAGAGCCTGTGCTCCGTAGCGGAGAGGCCACAACAGTGAGAGGCCCGTGTACTGCAAAAAAAAAAAAAAAAATCAGCCAACAGTCACTTGTGTTTTGATACACTAACAATGAGCTATCTAAAAAATAAATAAAATAATCCCAATAATCCCATTTGCAGTAGAATCAAAAACAGTAAAATTCTTAGGAATACATTTTTAACAAAGTAGGTGAAAGAACTGTACGCTGAAAACCAAGATTTAATGAAAGAAATTGAAGAAGACACAAATAAATTGAAAGATATTCCATGTTTATGGATTGGTAGAATATTATTAAACTCTTCACACTACCCAAAGCTATCAGTGGATTCACTGCAATCCCTGTGAAAATTCTAACAGCTTTTTCACAGAAATAGAAAAAAAAAATCCTAAAATTTGTATGGAACCATGAAAGTTTTTGAATATCCAAAGCAATCTTGAGAAAGAAAACAAAGCTAGAAGCATCACATTTATGATTTCAAACTATGCTACAAAGCTATAGTAATCAAAACAGTATGGACTATTATTAAAAATAGACACATAGATCAGTGGAACAGAATTGAGAACCCAGAAATAATTGCTCCCATTTACAGTCAACTGTTACTTCACTAGGGAGCTAAGAATACTCAATGGAAAAGGATAGTCTCTTCAAAAAGTTGTGTTTGGAAAACTGGATAACTACATGGAGAAGAATGAAACTGGACTCTTACCTTATACAACTCACATAAATTAACTCAAAATGGATTAAAGACTTAAACATAAGGCCTGAAAACATAAAACTCCTAGAAGAAAACATAAAACTCCTAGAAGAAAACATAAAACTCCTAGAAGAAAACATAGGGAAATAGTTCCTTGACATTGGTCTTGGCAAAGATTTTTGGAAATCATATATATGATTTGCAAATATTTTTAAGCTTAAGCAACAAAACCAAAAAGTAATAAGTCAAACTACATCAAACTAAAAAGCTTTTGCACAGCAAAAGAAAAAAAGCAACAAAATGAAAGTCAGCTGAAGAATGGAGGAAAATATTTGCACAAATCATACATCTGATAAAGGGTTAACATTCAAAATGTATTAAAAAAAAACTCACTAGGAAAAATTACAAACAGTCCAATTTTTAAAATGAGCATAGGAACTGAATAGACATTTTGCTAAGTAAGACATACAGAGGGCCAACCGGTGTATGAAAAGATGCTCAACATCAGTAATCATCAGGGGATTTCAAATCACAACCACAAAACTTCAAAATTTGTGATGTTGTCTATTATGAAAGAGATAAGAGATAACGAATGCTGGCAAGGGTGTGGAGGGGGAAATCTTTGTTCACCATTATGGGAATGTAAACTGGTACATCTATTGAAAACAGTATGGAGTTTCCTCAAAATATAAAAATAGAACTACCATATGTTTTACCAATCCTACTTTGGGTATATACCTAAAGGAAATGAAAACAGGATCTCAAATAGATAGCTACACTCCCATGTTCATTTCAGCATTATTTGCAATAGTAAAGATATGGAAACAATGTAAGTGTCCATTAACAGATAAATGGATAGAGAAGATGGGTATAAATACACAATGGAATATTATTCAGCCATGAGAAAGAAAACCATCCTGCTGTTTGCATCAACATGGGTGGACCTTGAAGGCATTATACTCAGTGAAGTAGTTCAGACAGAGAAAGACAAATACCATATGCTATCACTTATATGTGGTATCTGAAAAAGCTGAAATTGTAGAAATGGAAACTAGAATGTTGGTTTTTAGGGGCTTAGGGTTTAGAGTAATGGGGAGATGTTGGTTAAAGAATATAAACATCTAGTTATAAGATGAATAAGTTCTCATGATTTAATGTACGCCATGGTGATTATATGTAATAAGATTGTATTATGAACCTGAAAGTTGCTAAGAGACTTATATGTTCCTACCACACACACACACACACACACACACAATGGTAATTATGTGATGAGATGGAGGTGTAAGCTAACAGACTAACAGTATGGTAGTAGTCATTTTGCAATACATAAGGTATCAAATCAACACTTTGTACACAAACTTAAGCAGTGTTACAGGTCAATTATATCTCAATAAATCTGGAAAAATATATAATAAATATGCTTATCAAAAAAAGAAAAACTGAAAGAACAGGAAAGCTAGAAAAAGAAAATTTCATTAAATTTTTTTTAAATTGGAATAAGTTGATTTACAATGTTGTGTTCCTTTCTGCTGTGATCAAATTGAATCAGTTATAAATATACATATATCAATTCTTTTTTTTTTAGATTCTTTCCCCATATAGGTCATTACAGATTATTGAGTACAGTTCCCTGTTTGATACAGTAAATACTTATTAGTTATCTATTTTATACATAGTACTGTGTATATGTCAATTCCAATCTCCCAATTTATCCCCCTGCCTCCCCTTACCCTCTGGCAACCATACGTTTGTTTTCTACATCTGTAACTCTATTTCTGTTTTGTAGATGAGTTCATTTGTACCCTTTTTTAAAATTCCACATGTCAGCAATATCATATGATATTTGTCTTTCTCTGTCTGAACTACTTCACTCAGTATGAGAATCTCTTATGTCCATCCATGTTGCTGAAAATGGCATTATTTCATTCTTTTTTATGGCTGAATAACATTCCATGGTATATATGTACCACATCTTCTTTATCCATTCCTCTGTTGATGGACATTTAGGTTGCTTCCCTATTCTGGCTATTGTAAATAGTGCTACAATGAACATTGTGGTGCATGTATATTTTTGAATTACGGTTTCTCCAGATATATGCCCAGGAGTGGGAATGCTGGATCATATGGTAGCTCTATTTTTTAGTTTTTTAAGGAACTTCCGTAGTGTTCTGCACAGTGGCTGTACCAATTTACATCCCCACCAACAGTGTAGGAGGAGTCCCTTTTTCCCACACCCTCTCCAGGATTTATTGTTTGTAGATTTTTCTGATGATGGCCATTCTGACCAGTATAAGGTGATATCTCATTTTAGTTTTGATTTGCATTTTTTTAATAATTAGTGATGTTGAGCATCTTTCCATGTGCTTTTTGGCCACCCATATGTCTTCTTTGGAGAAATCTCTATTTAGATCTTCCACCCATTTTTCAATTAGGTTATGTATTTTTTTGATACTGAGCTGCATGAGCTGTTTGTAAATTTTGGAGATTAATCCCTTGTTGGTTGCTTCATGTGCAAATATTTTCTCCTGTTCTGAGGGTTGTCTTTTCATTTCATTTATGGTTTCCTTTGCTGTGCAAAAGTTTTTAAGTTTAATTATGTCCCATTTGTTTATTTTTGTTTTTATTTTCATTACTCTAGGAGGTCAATTAAAAAAGAGCTTGCTGCAATTTATGTCAAGGAGTGTTCTGCCTGTGTTTTTCTCTGAGTTTTATAGTACCCAGCCTTACATTTATTGACAGGTCTTTAATCCATTTTGAGTTTAATTTTGTGTGTGGTGTTAGAGAATGTTCTAATTTATTCTTTTACATGTAGCTGTCTACTTTTCCCTGCACCACTTATTGAAGAGACTGTCTTTTCTCCATTGTATATTCTTGCCTCCTTTGTCATAGATTAATTAACCATAGGTGTGTGGGTTTATCTCTGGACTTTCTATCCTGTTCCATTGATCCATATTTCTGTTTTTTTTGCACCAGTACCATACTGTCTTGATTACTGTAGCTTTGTATTGCAGTCTGAAGTCAGGAAGCCTGATTCCTGCAGCTCCATTTTTCTTTCTCAATATTGCTTTGGCTATTCACAGTCTTTTGTGTTTCCATACAAATTGTAAAATTTTTTGTTCTAATTATGTGAAAAATGCCATTGGCAATTTGATAGGGATTGCATTGAATGTGTAGATTGCTTTGGGAAGTGTAGTCATTTTCACAGTATTTATTTTTCCAATCCAAAAACATGGCATATCTCTCCATCTGTTTGTGTCATCTTTGATTTCTTTCGTTAGTGTTTTATAGTTTTCTGAGCACAGGTCTTTTGCCTCCTTAGGTAGGTTTATTACTAGGTATTTTATTCTTTTTAATGCAGTGGTAAATGGGATTGTTGCCTTAATTTCTCTTTCTGATCTTTTGTTGTTAGTGTATAGGAATAAAAGAGACTTCTGTGCATTAATTTTGTATCCTGCAAGTTTACCAAATTTATTTATGAGCTCTAGTAGTTTTCTCATTGTATCTTTAGGATTTTCTATGTATAGTACGTCATCTGCAAACTGACAGTTTTACTTCTTCTTTTCCAATTTGGATGTCTTTTATTTATTTTTCTTCTCTGATTGCTGTGGCTAGGACTTCTGAAACTATGTTGAATAATAGTGGTGAGAGTGGACATCCTCGTTTTGGTCCTTAGAGGAAATTCTGTCAGGTTTTTATCATTGAGAATGATGTTTGCTGTGGGTTTGTCATATATGCCCTTCATTATTTTGAGGTAGATTCCCTCTGTGCCCACTTTCTGGAGAGTTTTTATCATAAATGGGTGCTGAATTTTGTTAAAAGCGTTTTCTGCATCTATTGAGATGATCATATGATTTTTTATTCTTCAATTTGTTAATATCGTGTATCACGTTGATTGATTTGCCTATATTGAAGAATCCTTGCATCCCTGGGATAAAGCCCACTTGATTGTGGTGTATTACCGTTTTAATGTGTTGTTGGATTTGGTTTGATAGTGTTTTGTTGCAGATTTTTGGGTCTATGTTCATCAGTGATAGTGGCGTGTAATTTTCTTTTTTTGTGTTACCTTTGTCTGGTTTTGGTATCAGGATGATGGTGGCCTCATAGAATGAGCTTGGAAGTGTTCCTTCCTCTGAAATTTTTTGGAAGAGTTTCAGAAGGAAGAGTTTCTTCTCTAAATGTTTGATAGAATTTGCCTTTGAAGCCATGTGGTCCTGGACTTTTGTTTGTTGGAAGATTTTTAATTGCAGTTTCAATTTTGGTACTTGTGATTTGTCTGTTCATATTTTCTATTTCTTCCTGGTTAAGTCTTGCAAGTTTGTACCTCTCTAAGAATTTGTCCACTTCTTCTAGGTTGTCCATTTTATTAGTGTATATTTGCTTGTAGTAGTCTCTTATGATCCTTTGTATATCTGTGGTGTCCATTTTAACTTCTCCTTTTTCATTTCTAATTTTCTTGATTTGAAGCCTTTCCCTTTTTTTTTTTTTTTCATGAGTCTGGCTAAAGGTTTATCAATTTCATTTATCTTCTCAAAGAACCAGCTGTTAGTTTCATTAATCTTCGCTATTGTTTTGTTCATCTCTGTTTATTTCTGCCCTGATCTTTATGATTTCTTTTCTTCTACTAACTTTGGGTTTTGTTTGTTCTTCTTTCTCTAATTGCTTTAGGTGTAAGGTTTGGTTTTTTATTTGAGATTTTTCTTGTTTCTTGAGGTAAGGTTTTATTACTATAAAACCTCCCTCTTAGAACTGCTTTTTCTGTGTCCCATAGGTTTTGGATTGTCATCTTTTCATTGTCATTTGTGTCTAGGAATTTTTTGATTTCCCTTTTGATTTCTTTAGTGATCCATTGGTTATTTAGTAATGTATTGTTTAGCCTCCATGTGTTTGTGTTTTTTAGTTTTTTCCTGTAATTGATTTTAATCTCATAGCTTTGTGGTTGGAAAAAGTGCTTGATATGATTTCAATTTTCTTAAATTTACTGAGGTTTTATTTATGTCCCAGTATGTGATCTATTGTGGAGAATGTTCTGTGTACACTTGAGAAGAAAACGTATTCCACTGCTTTCAGATGGAATGTCCTATAAATATCAATTAAGTGCATCTGGTCTAATGTGTCATTTAAGGCTTGTGTTTCCTTATTAATTTTTCTGTCTAAATGATCTTTCCATTGATTTAAGTGGCATGTTAAAGTCCCCCACTTTTGTGTTACTGTTGATTTCCCTTTTTATGACTGTTAGCATTTGCCTTATGTATTGAGGTGCTCCTATGTTGGTGCATATATATTTACAATTGTTATATCTTCTTGAATTGATCCCTTGATCATTATGTAGTGTCCTTCCTTGTCTCTTATAACAGTCTTTATATTAAAGTCTATTTTGTCTGATATGAGTATTGCTACTCCAGGTTTCTTTTGATTTCCCTTTGCATGGAATATCTTTTTCCATCCCCTCGTTTTCAGTCTGTATGTGTCCCTAGGTTTGAATTGGATCTCTTGTAGACAGAATATATATGGGTCTTATCTTTATATACATTCAGACAATCTGTGTCTTTTGGTTGGAGTATTTAATCCATTTACATTTAAGGTAATTATCGATATGTGTTTCTATTGCCATTTTCTTAATTGTTTTGGGTTTATTTTGTAGGTCTTTTTTCTTCCCTTCCTTTTTTGTTCTCTTGTGTTTTGATGACTATCTTTAGTGTTGTGTGGGTTGCTTTTTCTTTTCTGTGTGTGTATCTACTGTTTTTTGGTTTGCATTTCTCATGAGTTT
The DNA here is from genome assembly GCF_026419965.1 of Kogia breviceps. Lineage (NCBI taxonomy): Eukaryota > Metazoa > Chordata > Mammalia > Artiodactyla > Physeteridae > Kogia > Kogia breviceps. Next base: position 67,705,810 of record NC_081313.1, on the reverse strand, counting down.
TTGATAAAGCAGTCTATATATACACAAGGTTGTTTTAAGTTTCTGGTCTCTTTTTTTTAAATTAATTAATTTATTTATTTATTTATTTATGGCTGTGTTGGGTGTTCGTTTCTGTGTGAGGGCTTTCTCTAGTTGCGGTGAGCGTGGGCCACTCATCATCGCGGTGCGCAGGCCTCTCACTATCGCGGCCTCTCTTGTTGCAGAGCACAGGCTCCAGACACGCAGGCTCAGTAATTGTGGCTCACAGGCCTAGTTGCTCCGTGGCATGTGGGATCCTCCCAGACCAGGGCTCGAACCCATGTCCCCTGCATTGGCAGGCAGATTCTCAACCACTGCACCACCAGGGAAGCCCTCTGGTCTCTTAATATCAAATACAATTCCCATTTTCTGCATTTGTACTCTCCTCTTCTCATAGTTGCTGGTTTCAATATCATGTTTGTGTATGAATGATTTCTTGCTTTTATTGTATGTTTGCCTTTAACAGTAAGCTTGCCCATTTGTGATTTTCTTGTTTTTAATTGTGGCGTCTCTCTTTTTTTTTTTTTTTTTTCCGGTACCTAGAAAAGTTCCTTTAGCATTTGCTGTAAAGCTGGTTTGGTGGTGCTGAATTCTCTGAGCTTTTGCTTGTCTGTAAAGCTTTTCATTTCTCCATTGAATGTGAATGAGAGCCTTGCTAGGTAGAGTATTTTTGGTTGTAGGTATTTCCTTTTCATCCCTTTAAACATATCCTGCCACTGCCTTCTGGCCTGCAGAGTTTTTGGTGAAAAATCAGCTGATAACCTTACAGGGATTCCCTTGTAAGTTATTTGTTGCTTTTCCTTTCCTGCTTGTAATATTTTTTCTTTGTATTTAATTTTTGTTAGTTTGATTAATATGTGTCTTGCCATATTTCTCCTTGGGTTTTTCCTGCATGGGACTCTCTGGACTTCGGTGACTATTTCCTTTTACATGTTAGGGAAGCTTTCAACTATAATTCCTTCAAATATTTTTTCAGGTCCTTTCTCTCTCTTTTCTCCTTCTAGGACTCCTATAATGTGAATGTTGGTGTGTTTAATATTGTCCCAGAGGTCTCTGAGACTGTCCTCATTTCTTTTCATTCTTTTTTCTTTATTCTGTTCCATGGCAGTGATTTCCACCATTCTGTTTTCCAGCTCACTTATCTGTTTTTCTGCCTCAGTTATTCTGCTATTGATTCCTTCTAGTGTATTTTTCATTTCATTTATTATACTGTTCATCATTGTTTGTTCTTCAGTTCTTCTAGGTCTTTGTTAAACATTTCTTATATATTCTGGAACCACACCTCCATCCTTTTCCCAAGATCTTGGATCGTGTTTACTGTCATTACTGTGAATTCTTTTTCAGGTAGATTGCCTATCTCCTCTTCATTTAATTGTTCTTGTAGGATTTTATCTTGCTCCTTCGTCTGCAACTTATTTCTGTTTTCTCACTTTGTCTAACTTACTGTTTTTGTGGTCTCCTTTCTGTAGGCTGAGGGATCATAGTTCCTCTTGCTTCTGGTGTCTGCCCCCTGGTGGGTGAGTTTGGTCCAGAGGCTTGTTCCATTATCCCCTTGATAGGTGGTTTGACTGGTGGTGTGGTGACCAAAGCCTGCCCTGGATATTGAGCAGGGCCTTCCCTTTGCTCTCTGGTTGTCACTGCCCTGTCAGGGACAGGGTCTGCTTCCTAGTTGTTGGAGTAGAGGTCCCCAGATCTTTTCTTAGCTGTGTTTCTGATCTGTGGTGCGGGGTAGGTGGGAATGGAGCACTTCCACTGGTGGAGAAGCCACTGAGTATTCCTCCTCTGGAGCTGTTACTTGTGAATGTTCTCTTTTTGTTCCCTTTCACCATCATGCAGGCCCACATAGTACACTGTTGTTGGCACTGCTCTTGGTCCCATCTTAACTGTGGGTATGCTGGCAGTTGGCCCTGGTGACTCTCAGGCATTATTTTCACCAGGCCACCAGCACAGATCCACTGAAGTCAGGTCCCAGGTCTGCAGTGGTTGCATCCCTGGACCTGCTCTGGGAGCTATGGAGACAGCTCAGACTCTCCCTGTCCCAACTCCCATGTGTACATGACCACAAAGCTCACAGCTGCTAAAGTCAGACCCATCTCAGCTGCAGGTGCACTTGTAGTCTGTCCAGATGTTCTGAAGCCGTCAGTGGATGTGTAACTCTGTGGTTCACATGACCATGAGGAGAGATTTCAGCTCTTCTTCCTTAGTCACGTGACCCCTGGGGCTCGGCTTTGGTTTTAGCCCCACCTCTGTGTGTCTACCTCCCACTGGAGTCTGCTCCAGAGGTTCCCGGAGCACACAAGCCCATCAGGTGGGAGGTGGCTAAGACTGCAATTAGAGCAAGCAGACTGCCCAGGCGGTATGGTCCCAGGGTGACTATCTGGATGCACAAGCCCATCAGGTGGGAAGGAGCTGAGGCAATGATTGGGGCAAGTGGGCCACCCAGGTGGGAGGGTGCGGGATAGCAATTAGAATGCATGAGCCTGTCAAGCAGGAGGGAACCAAGGCAGCAGCAGGTCACGGGGGGTGTGGTGGGGGCAATGGTGGGGATGTGTGAGTCGGTTCCAGCAGGAGCCCTCCACAGTGCCCTTGGAGGCAGGGGCTGGCATGTGAGGATAGAGGCTGCAATGGTGGTCTGCCCTTTGAGCTTCAATCAGCAGTGGCGCTTCACTTTTATGGTGGTTCAGGTTTCCTCCAGGACCATTCCTGGTTGTGGAGCTCCTCACTCCCATCCCATCAGGCTGTCTCCTCACAGCCAACAGCAGTCCCCTCTCTGGGCCTGCTCTCCAAACCCCACGTTCCAACACCCAGCCCCTGTGCACACCGGTGGTCACCCATCTGAGGCTGGTGTCTGCAGTGCTGTGGCATCGACCATCTTTGTAGGTCTCACTCTGTCCTGCCTGCCACATACCAGTTGCTGTGCTCTCCTCCGAGCCCACAGAGCTCCCCTTCTCTCCCAGCTGATCTTCCTGCCATTGAGGGGGCTTCCCCAGATGTGGGAACCTCTCCTCACCTTCAGTTTCCCTCCACGGGAGGAGGTCCTGTCCCACTTCCTCTTCTCTTCCTTTTCCCTTCTTTCTTTTGTCCTTTCCGGTTACATGGGGATCTTTCTTGTCCTTTTAGATGTTCGAGGTCTTCTGGTAGTGTTCAGCAGGTGCTCTGTGAGAATTGTTCCATTTGTAGATATATTCCTGATGCATTTGTGGGGACAGATGAACGCCACATCCTCCTACTCCTCCGTGACCTTGAGGATCCCCTCATTAAATTTAATGTGTTATTCTTAACCAAGATTGGCCATTATAAACAGATTTTTTTAATCTTCCCATATAGGTGAGGGAATTTTCCCATCTTTCCAGCTCATGTTATTTCACTATATTTGTCAAACCTTAATAGCCTTAAGTTTCTAGAAGAAATTTCTGTATATATAGAATATTATAATATATGGCCATAACTACTAGAGATTTGTTCATTGGATTTTGATGCGCTGTAATTAGAGAATCCTGTTAATACTAAGAGGTAAGCTTAAGACAAATTAAGGTATCCTAAATATTTCCATGAAACATGGTGACCCGAGGGAGTACTTGCTTTAGAAATATTTACCTGTCTTAGTAATAAACATCATTTAAGAAAATTTGGTTATTTGATAAATGTATTTCTGTCTTGACAGGATTAGCAAAAAGAAAAAGAAAAAAAGGACAGTTTTGACTTACTGATACACCTTCTTAATGTCCTGGACCAAAGTTGATGGGTTAGGGTATTTTCATAGGTTAACATTTATTTTAATACCCAAGGCAGGATCACTACAGATTTCTTAATATGATGTCCCATGACATACATTATTACAAAATTCAGAACATATTTATACACAGTCTCATATGGGTGGTTTATGTTGATTTAAATTTCAGCACTACATCAGAAGAAATGTTTTCAAAATTAATTACACATGCCAGGAAAATAGCAGCAACCACTGAATATTAATTAGACCCCTCCCAGGTAGAAAAATTGAATGTGCATTGGAATATAGAAGTCTCTAGTCCAGGAAAGAGGTCTTAGTGGAGGTTTATAAGAGATGAGTTCTGAGAGCCAAACTTGGGCATGCTAATGATTATAATAACAAGTGATTATTGCTGTGCTTTGCATTTTACTTTATAAATTATTCTATTTATATTCAATATACTTTTAGTATGAAAATTTGCAGGCTTCACTATATTTACTGTATCTTATTGCTATTGCTTTCTGGAAAATCACTTTTGATGAAATTATTGGGTTTTTTTTTAGTTTTAACTTTTAAAATAAAAAGTATGTTAAATGTGTTCATTTTAATGACAAAATTAAAGGAAACTTACTATATTTATTTTGAAATTATCAAGGAGTAAAAAATGTCTTCATAGTTCATCATTTGTATTTTGCCTCATTTAGGCCCTGTGGCATAGACATTTATTAGTTTTAAAACCTTTTGTTATATTTATTATGTGACTTTTATAATAGGTGACTATATCCATGAAACTATTACCGTTTCCAGAATCCTCAGGGATGTTTCATCTCATGTCAGTGATCAGAAGTTAAATGTTTTTAATGGAATGTTAGTATTTAGTTTATGTTGTTTCCTTTTCTGTGTGTGATTATTTTTAATTTTACTCTGCCTATCCTAGTGTAAATAATAACAACAAATCCAAAAGGAAGTAAAGTCAGTCCTACAGAAGAAAAATAAAGTCTTTTGAAACCTGCTTCCTTGGAAGGAATGTGCTCCTTAAAAAAGAGTTACTTCAGGAAGTTTGGCCTATAGTTTTGGAATATTAAAAGAAAAAAACAGTGTTTCAAGGCCTCAGAAATAGCATTTTAAATAAAAGCAGCTAATTTTACAAACCCCTAATAGGTACTAACATTGTACTAAACTGTTCATAGACAGGCTCCCATTTAATCTTTACAACACCCTGTACTATAGATATTTGGAAATAGGCCAGTAACTCAGATATTTTCATGAAGAAATTCAAAGTAATTAAATTTAAAATACAGACACTAGCACTTTATATTTTAATTTTCAGCATGGTAATTGGTTAGTGTTATTGTTTACAAAAAATGTATTATTTAAATACGTTAATATAAGTGTTTTATAGAGGAGCCTAAATATATTCTTTGATCATTCAGGCCATACATTTTATTAGAAGTATATTATAAAATATCTTTTAATTAAAAAAATGAAAACTCAACAATTGAACTATTTGCAATAAATGATATATTTCTATATATATAGATGGTTCCAAAAAATCCATGATTCTGTATCATTTCCAAATTAAATGCTTTTTAAGTCGAACTAAAATATTTTATTTTCCAGCATTAGATAGTCATTATTTTAGTTTTCTAAAGACATGATTTGTAAGTATGAGTAAATAGACCTAGGGAGTTGTGTCAGAAAAACCAATGGAAGTAATGGGAGAAATAAAGAGTTATCAGCTATGATAGTATTCTTTTTAAAAATTGTATGGTCCTAAGAAATGGGATTCACATGAAATTCAGAGGCCTCTAGAATTAAACAAAGAAGGTTATTAACATATCTAAGGACCAAATGAATTAGAAATGTAATTAGGTAATATAGAAAACTAGGTTATTGAAGATTTCATTTGGCAAATGAAGAAGTAGATAAGGTATAACTTGAATATAAAATTTTGGACTGTAGAATTACCTCCTTTAGGTTATGAAGTCAGTGATAAGGAATGAAAAAAATATAGCGTTCAGTTATCCATCTAGAATAGCCTAAGGAATGCAGGCAGCAGCATAGATTTTTAGGCAACCTCAGTCATTATCCATCAAGCCCAAAATGTTTGGAATAACGTGATTATTTCTTTCGTGTGCTAACATCTTTTCAACCCAGGAAGATATGTAACTAGGTATAGAAATTTTTAAGAAAGTCACAATACCTGTTAATATTATTGTGTTAAAAAACATTTTGAATAATTTTAACTTTAAACAATTTTAACAGTCTATACTTGGTTATGATTCTTTCACTTAACAGCCAAGAGAAATTTGTGTATGAAAATATTCATAGCAGTTTTATTAGTAATGGAAAAAACTAGAAGTATGTCCATCAAGATAAAACAAGAAAAAAAATTGTGGTAAATCCATATTGTAAAAAAACATTAATAAACAGAAACCTCAATTAAATAGAGTTGGGAGACCAGAAGGAGGAGTTGTTATGCCCTAATGACAGCAGAGGCCAACAGGAAGAAGAAAGACTCCTTTTCTTTCCTGGCAAGGATGCAGCCAGTGAAAAGCCATGGGCTCTTTTTTTTCTTTAACCCTCCCAACTTCCTTTTCCTCTCCATCAAAGTGTTTTTCTTCTCTTGCCTTCTGGGGGCTTGTCATGGTTGCAATTGCATGGTTCCAATGAGTCCAAATAAACCCATCTTTGCTGGAGAAATATCTGGCAGTCTGTTGTTTCAGGTCAACATTTTGTGGCTCATATGAGGACCAGAGAAGACTTATGATAGCTATGGGGCTGGTGAGAAAACAGGAGTGGTACCCACAATAGACCCCATTGTTGCTCACTGTTTTTCTCACCAATCCTGGAGTTTAAAGGTATGTTTTTCTTCTGGATCTGAGTTCCCACCCTATCTGGCTTTGAAGTTCTCCATTTAAAGGTTTTTATCTGTCTATTTAAAGGTTTTGTCTTTCTGGTAAAGGCCACAATCTGTATGCAAGTACTCACTTCAGTCTGATTTTTGAGATCAGACTTTCACTGAAACTGGCTAGCCTTTAGTCTTTTCCCTGGAACAGGTACTGCTTCTCCTGAAGTCTATTACTTTGGAAACATGGGTTGTTTCTCTGAAACAGTGCTGGATTTTTCAGCCTTTGGCCTATACTTTTGGAAGAGCTATTCTCTGAAAACTAGCTGAAAAAGTCTTTGGCCTGACTCCTTTGGGACCAAGCTGTTTCTTTTGAATTGGCTGGGATTGGCTTGCAAGCTGTTTGAATTGAACCATTTGTCATTTGTGCTGTAAGCTCTTTGAAAATTGTTCTTTTCTCTAGAGGAAAAACCTGCAGGAAGTAGGATCCCAGTTATCTAAGCATTTTGACACCCCCCACCCCCGCCGGGACTCTCACCAATTTTGTTTAAAAACTACAGTCCTCCGCGGAGCAACTAAGCCCGTGAGCCATGGCCGCTAGGCCTGCGTGTCCGGAGCCTGTGCTCCGCAACGGGAGAGGCCACAACAGTGAGAGGCCCGCATACCGCAAAAAAAAAAAAACAAAAAAAAACTACAGTCCTTCCTCATGAACATTTCTAAATAAATGTACCACCTGACCAAAAGCAATTTAAAATATCAGTGGCCATTATGGGGAACTTTTGAAATCCCCAAACTTAATTTTCTTAAAACTGAATTGGACTACAGTAGCTAAAACATTTCTAGAATTGGGTGGTATATTTTGATTGATATTTTGAGTTTTCCTAATGTTATCATGAATCTAAAATTGCCTCTCTGTAAAATAAGATTTAAGATTTACTGAGGTAAATAAATGATAAAATGGGAATGGTAAAAGAAAGAGAAAGTGGGAATTCCCTAGTGGTCCAGTGGTTAGGACTCTGCACTTCCACTGCAGGGGGCATGTGTTTGATCCCTGGTTGGGGAACTAAGATCCTGCAAGCTGCGCAGTGCGGCCAAAAAAAAAAAAAAGATAAAATCGCTCCCCTGGCTCTTTCTTGACTTCTGTATGTCAGGCTCCACCTCCAGTACCATTTTCTTCCCTCCTTTCTATTACTGCTTACGCCTCCACCATACTCTCAAATCCCCGATACTAATTCTCACACCACACTTCCCCTTTTCTCTGAAGCTCTCCCCATTCTGTTTTCCTTTGAACTTGTCAAAACTTTAAAACTAAGCTTTCTGAGGATCCAGAGGCTACACTTTTAATTATTATTTTCCTTGGACTAAAGCTGAATTGCAAACCATAGACAAAAATTTCCCAAAGTAACTGAAAATCCTCAGATTTGCTGAGGAATTTAATGTAGTCATTCAAATTGTCAGTCTGGTTTCTCTGACTTATATCAGCTAGTTCACATGCTTGTCAGTGAAGATCAGGCCCTACATTGGATGAAAACCACTAATTGAGAAAGGTCTGAAAGGTCGCTATAATTACAAATGGGAGACCAGCCCACTAATTTATTATGTGATCAGGCTTGGGCAATTACTAGGCAACTTTATCAAATAATGCCTAGGGCTTTTCAAAAGGGTTTTGATTGGAACAAAATTCAGGCTTGCGCCCCAAAATCTGACAAACCTATTCATGATTATTATAGTAGACTTCAGATTATTTTTAAAGAAAATTCTGGTCTTCTGTATTTTGATTCCACCCAGGTAGCTTTAAACTCTCTGTTTATTAATGGGCTGAACTGGGACCTTTCCCTTCTAGTAAAAAGGTTCAGGATGGAGGGGGAAACTATTTCCACTCCAGATTTAGTTCATTTGGCAAACCACCTCTCTCCTACTCTAGATGAGTCACCTCCAAGGAAGACTGCCAAGATTCTTAATCTTTAACTCCAGCAAATAGGCTCCTAAACAAAATCCAAACCTTCCTACTTTCTGCTATTATTGCAAAGAACCAGCGCATTGGAAGAGATTGTTAAAAGTTTAAGCACTTTATTCACCTTTAGCTTTATATGCAACCTTTCCAATGTCCTCCCAATTTTTAATGACAAGGCTCCCAGGAATTACAGAGACTCTTCCAAACCTTTCTTAAAGCTTGGATAAGCATTTCTTGAGATGTTAGTGGAAATAATCAATAAACAATCTATAGTAGGAATGAAAGAGAGTTTTATTAGAGCCACACTGAGGAGTATAGCCTGAGAGACTCACAGATTCTAAAAGCACTTGAATTGTACCATTGGACTGCAAAATGGGTGAGGCTTATATAAGCAAAAACTGTAAAATTGTTTAAGTCTTTTGTCAGGAATTATAATTTGAGCAGGGAAGAACTATGGGTGCTTGTTAAGCAAGGATTGTTTGGAGTCTGAAATGATTGTATAGTTATAAGAAGAGACCTTGAGACCATAGGTTGCCCCTGGCAGCTGGCAGCAGATACTGTTTAGAGAATGGCTTGTGGTGTCCTTGAGTTTGATATAGTTCAGAAAATTGAAGTTCTTCGTGATGCACAAATGTGTCTGAAACCACATCTGCAATTGCTGCCAGGCTCCATTTTTGAAAACCTAAACCACAGTTACTCCACTTTGACTTTTAAATGCATTATTTTCTTTAATGGTTGAAGCAGATGTACAATGCACATTTGATTAGACAACAAAACAGGCTGTTCTAGTTTGCATAAAGTTCACTCCAAATGATGTATAAGTGAGAATGACTTCCCCCATACCTCAATAGGTGAACATTTCTTCTATTACTATGAATCTCTTCAAGTCCTTATTGACACTAGAGCCACACTCTCAGTGCTTAACCCCACTACTATAAAATGGCTCCTGCCTTTTTACTAAAACAGTTCAAAAAGTGGAGATTTCTCATGAACCTCAAGAGGTTCCTGCCTCTGAACCTGTTTGCTTTTGTTTCGGCCCTCTGAGAGATACCCACCCTTTTCTCTTTGATACCTCTACCCCTATCCATTTATCAGGCTGAGACTTCCTAGAGTAGCATCATGCTAAAATGTCTTCCAAAAGGGAAAATAATTCTAGATATTGACTGTAATTATCAAAATAACTCACCAGGTGAATTAAGGTACCCCTTGAAATCTTTTATTTGTTCTATCTCTGATGTTACTAGAGCAGATTCTAGAAACACTGACCATTTGTCTTTATTGAATCAGCTACCACTTTCCTAATGGGCAAAATCTCCAACTGATGTTGGCAAAATGCATAGTGCATCTACCATCAAAATTCAAAAAGGACCCCCCCCAAAAAAAAATCTCTTCCTAGAATTAATCAATAACCTATAACTAAAGAAGTCCTTTAGGACATAAAGCCCATAATAGAAGATTATATGGCTCCAGGCCTCATTATCCCTTACACTAGCCCCTGTAAAACTCCCATTTACTGGTGAGAAAACCTAAGGGCTGAGGGTTGAAGCTGTCCAGGACCTCCGAGCAATAAACAACACTGTTATTCCTCAACACCCTGTTGTTCCTAACTCTCATATGTTACTAACATCCATTCCCACCAAAAGTAAATTTTTGACTGTGATTGATTTATGCAGTGCATTCTTTAGTATTCCAGTTGATAAAGCTTTTGGAGAAAGATCTTGTTCAATGGGGAAATAAAAAAAATTAATAAACAGAAACTTCAATTAAATAGATTTAGGAGACCAGAAGGGGGAACTCTTATGCCCTGCTATGATAACTAGAGCCCAACAGGAAGAATAAAGACTCTTCTTCTTTCCTGGGAAAGACTCAGTCAGTGGAAAGCTACTGACTGTTCGCTTACAATAGCATCCCCAGCATCCTTTTCCTCTCCCTAAAAGCACTCTTCTTTCTTTGCCTTGTGGGGACTTGCACGTGGCTCACCATGGTTGTAGACTCAAATTGCAGTTCTCTGTTGATCTGAATGAACCATCCTTTGTTGGAGAAATATCTGGCAGTTTATTTATTTTAGGTCAACAATATAGGATACTCAGAGAAATAAGAAAGAAAATTAACAGACAACATCTTGGACTAATTTACATTTTTATGTAGAAATTTAGTAATTTATACTCCAGACACATTTGAGAGGCTGTGTGTTTTATCATATCTGCCAGTTTAGTTTATAATATTTATCAGATTAAGTACTTGAGAAGACTATTAGTTGAAATATAAAAAAAGGAAATTAAATAATTTAAATATATAAAGATTGTTGCAAATAGTTAAAAACACATTAATTTTTTAATGACCCCAAACGTTTTTCAGAAGTTACCTAAAAAGTGATTGCTAAATTTTATAGTCCTAATAACCTTGAATAAATTTTGGGCATCTAGACTTTAAAATTTGTGACTTCGGGCTTCCCTGGTGGCGCGGTGATTGAGAATCCGCCTGCCGATGCAGGAGACACGGGTTCGTGCCCCTGTCCGGGAGGGTCCCACATGCCGCGGAGCAACTGGGCCCGTGAGCCATGGCCGCTGAGCCTGCGTGTCCGGAGCCTGTGCTCCGCAACGGGAGAGGCCACAACAGTGAGAGGCCCGCATACCGAAAAAAAAAAAAAAAAAAAAATTTGTGACTTCAGTAAATTGGAAATTAATTAAACTAAATTCCCCAGCGCTCATTTCTGTACACAGAACTGCCCTCCAGGACATCAAAATAAACAAAAGCAAAAAAAAAAAAAAAAAAAAAAAAAACCTTCCTCATATGTAGCAGAAGCAGTAAGCACAAATTCAGGTTTAAGATAAAAAGAGATATTCTAATAGCCCCTTGGGTTTTTAAAGAAGATTTTATAGGAGAGCACTTTGACCTGAAATATTGTTTAATGATCTGTGGGTGCCAGTTCTTTAGAGTTCTGCCTCTTCTGACTAACTTTTTGTCCCTTTTGTAAATGTGCTCATAAATGCACAGATAATGATGCTTTACTTATTGGCATGGATTCCGTGCAGTTTAACAGTTTTTAAAGAACATACAGCATGTCAGTTTTCTCTGTCTTACAGTTGTATAGTGATATTTATTTTTCAAGTTATTCTTTTATCCCCTCTAGTTTATTTCTGTCCTTTTGTATTCTTATATGTATTCTTATAATATGGTAAATAAATACAAATCTGAAGGGGATAATTTATTTCCCTTGTTTTACTACCTTTTAATTTTTTTTCTTTTTACAAAAGCACATGCTACACCATCATAATGTTAATAATAAAGTAACATTAATTATTCACCTAGCAGCAGCCTGAAAAGAAAGGGTACATTGAAGGAGGAGAGAGTCTGAAAGATAAGTTAATGAGATCATTATCAGTATGTTTCAGTATGTTTTTACATACTTCCCACCTCCAAGCTGTATAGTTTCACAATACTTCATCACGAGTATGAGTTTCTGTATTCTCCTGACAAAAAGTTGTTTCTCCTAGCAATTATCATAAATTTTAAAAAAGGAGAAGCAGCTTTTAAGTGGAATTTCTTTAACATTCCTAAGCCTCCCTGGACTCCTGTTAGCATGTCTTATTCTTAGTATCTGTAGTAAAAGCACATTTGTCCCTTTTTTTTATACATTTCTAAATTTTCCTTACCTCCTTATAAACAGTTAAATCACAAAGTAAGCAAAGCCAATTGAATGGTGGCTGAACAGCCATCACTACTGCATAGTATTAAAAATTGAAAAAGAATACAGTTTAGCTTTACCAGCTAATTTAGTTAGGTATCACCCTAAGGCATCAACATCATTTATCACTATCACTGCAGCCTGGCATGAAGGAACAATCAACAGTAGCTTTTACAAAGCAAATTAAGAACTTTTAAAGTTCTTTTTGCTCAGAAAAGGAAAACAAACATTTAATATCCTTTATGTATAAATCCTTTGTGGTGAATCCCAATGTCACGATCAGCCTTAACATTTAGAAGTAAGAAATTCTAATACAAGGTTGCACTGCCACATGTAATTATTTATGTTTCTCAGATTCCTGAATATCATAAAAATTGTAGCTTCAAAAGGCTGTGTTTATGTTGAAAAATAAATTATATTCAAAATAGAAATGACTCTATTGTCATTCTTACTAATAATTAAAATGTAAATTATCTTTATTCATTAGTTATCATTTTAAATATTTCTTATGAAATCATGTGTTTAATACAGCAAATATTATTCATTTTTTTAATAGACTTTAGTTTTTTAGAGCAGTTTTGGGTTCATAGCAAAACTGAGAGAAAGGTGCAGAGCTTTCCCATATACACACTGCCCCTACTCATGCACAGCATCCTTCTTACCAAATGCCCCCACCAGAGTGGTACATTATGTTACAGCTGATGAATCTAAATTGACATGTCATTGTTACACAAAGCCCATAGTTTACATCAGGATTCACTTTAGTTTTGTGCATTGTATGGGTTTAGACAAATGTGTAATGACATGTACTCATTATTATAGTATCATACAGCCTAGTTTTATGGCCCTAAATATCCTCATTGTTCTATCAATTCATCCTTCCCTCCCTCCAAACCTCTGGCAACCACTGCTCTTTTTATATCTGCATAGTTTTACAATTTTCATAAGTTTATATTGTTGAAATCATATAGTATGTAGTCTTTTTAGATCGATTTCTTTCACTTAGTAATATACACTTAACTTTCCTCCTTAATTTTGCATGGATTGTTAGCTCATTTGTTTTTAGCACTGGGTAACATTCCATTTTCTGGATGTACCACAGTTTATTTATCCATTCACCTACTGAAGGAAAGCAGTACTGTAGCATTATAGTAAGTCTTGAAGTCGGATAGTGTTAGTACTCTGACTTTGTTCTTCTCCTTCAATATTAACTTGGCAATTTTAGGTCTTTTGCTTCTCCATATAAATTTTAGAATTAATTTGTTGATATCCACAAAAAAACATGCTGGGATTTTTTTTTTTTTTAACATCTTTATTGGAGTATAATTGCTTTATAATGGTGTGTTAGTTTCTGCTTTATAACAAAGTGAATCAGTTATACATATACATATGTTCCCATATCTCTTCCCTCTTGCATCTTCCTCCCTCCCACCCTCCCTATCCCACCCCTCTAGGTGGTCACAAAGCACAGAGCTGATCTCCCTGTGCTATGCGGCTGCTTCCCACTAGCTACCTATTTTACTTTTGGTAGTGTATATATGTCCATTCCACTCTCTCACTTTGTCACAGCTTACCCTTCCCCCTCCCCATATCCTCAAGTCCATGCTCTAGTAGGTCTGTGTCTTTATTCCTGTCTTGCCCCTAGGTTCTTCATAACCTTTTTTTTCCATAGATTCCATATATATGTGTTAGCATATGGTATTTGTTTTTCTCTTTCTGACTTTCTTCACTCTGTATAACAGACTCTAGGTCCATCCACCTCACTACAAGTAACTCAATTTCATTTCTTTTTATGGCTGGGTAATATTCCATTGTGTATATGTGCCACATCTTCTTTATGTATTCATCTGTTGGTGGACACTTAGGTTGCTTCCATGTCCTGGATATTGTAAATAGAGCTGCAATGAACATTTTGGTACATGGCTGGGATTTTGATTGAGATTGCATTGAATCTATAGATCAAATTGGGAAGGACTGACATCTTGACAGTATTGAGTCTTCCTATCCATGAACAGGGAACGTTTCTCTATTTCTTTAGTTCTTTGATATCTTTCATCAGAATTTTGTAGTTTTCCTCATGTAGATCTGATATGTATTTGTTAGATTTATACTTAAATGTTTCATTTTTGGAGTGCTAATGTAAACAGTATAATGCTTTGAATTCCAAATTCCACTTGTTTGTTGTTGGTATAGAGGAAAACAGTTGGCTTTTTTTTTTTTTTTTTGTGGTACGCAGGCCTCTCACTGTTGTGGCCTCTCCCGTTGTGGAGTGCAGGCTCTGGATGTGCAGGCTCAGCGGCCATGGCTCACGGGCCTAGCCGCTCCATGGCATGTGGGATCTTCCCAGACCGGGGCACGAACCCGTGTCCCCTGCATCAGCAGGCGGACTCTTAACCACTGCGCCACCAGGGAAGCCCTGACTTTTTTATATTAACCTTGTATCCAGCAACCTTGCTATAGTCCCTTATATTAGTTTCAGGAGTATTTTTTGTTGATTTTTAAAGATTTTCTACAGTAGATAATCATCATCTGTGAATAAAGACGATTTTAGTTTTTCCTTCCCGATCTGTATACCTCTATTTCCTTTTCTTGTCTTATTGCATTAGCTAGGACTTCCAGTATGTTGCTGAAATGCTGCAGTGAGAGGAAATATCCTTGTCTTTTTTTCTGATCTCAGTGGAAAAGCCTGGAGTGTCTCACTATAAAGTATGATGTCAGCTTTAGGATTTTTTAAATCAAATTGAGGAAATTCCCTTCTAGTACTAGTTTAGTAGTTGTCATAAATGGGTGTTAGATTTTTCTCCATCTACTGGTACAATCACGCGATTTTTAAAATAGTTTTTTCTGCTGATGAGATTATTTTATTTTATTTATTTATTAAAAAAAAATTTTGGCCATGCCACATGGCATGTGGGATTGTTCCTATGCCCTCTGCAGTGGAGCCTTAACCACTGGACCGCCAGGGAAGTCCCATATTCTTTTATTTTGAAATATTGAACCAACCTTCTATTCTTGAGATAAATCCCATTCGGTCATGGTGTGTGTGTGCATGCGTGTGTGTGTGTGTGTGTGTGTGTATACATATATATATATTTTATGCTTTGCTGGGTTTGATTTGTAATACTTTGTTGAAGATTTTGGCATGTATGTTCACAAAATATATTGGTCTCTACTTTTCTTTTGTTTTTAGTATTGGGGTAATATCTTGTTTTGGTGTTAGGGTAATACTGGTCTAATAGAATGACTTGAGAAGTATTCCTTCAGTTTCTATGTTCTGAAAGTGAATGTAGAGAATTGGTATAATTTCTAACTTAGATGTTCATATAATTTACCATTAACACATCTGGGCCTGGTGCTTTCTGGTTTTGAAGGTTATTAATTGTGGCTTCAAATTCTTTAGTAGATATAGGTCTACTCATTATCAATTTCTTCTTGCATGAGTTTTGTTCAGTTGTGTCTTTGAAGGAATTGGTCCGTTTTACTTAGATTATTAAATTTGTGGGCATAGAGTTTCTCATATTATTCCTTTATTATCCTATTACTATTCTTGGGATATGTAGTCATGCCCCTCTTTTATCTGTGATGTTAGTACTGTGTGTACTCTATTTCTTAGTTATCTTAGCTAGAAGCTTATCAATTTTATTGATTTCTGTTCGTATTTTTAATAGATTCTGCTAATTTTGGACTTATATGATTTTCTTCTACCTTTTTAAGGCAGAATTTTAGATGATTTATTTTAGATCTTCTGCCTAACATATGCATTCAGTGCTATAAATTTTTCTTTAAAAACTGCTTTTGCTGCATCACACAAATTTTGATGTTTTGTCTTCATTTTATTTAGTCCAAAATATTTTAAAATTTCTCTTGGGATTTCTTTTTCGATACATGCATTATTTAGAAGTGTGTTGTTTAATCTCAAAATACTTAGAATTTTTCAGGTATCTTTCTATTGTTAATTCCTAGTTTAATTCTGTTGTGGTCTGAGAACAAAAGTTGTTTTATATATATTCTTGTAAATTTATTAAGGTATGTTTTATGACCCAGAATGTGGTATATCTTGGTGAATGTTCCATGTGAGCTTGAGAAGAATGTGTATTCTGCATTTGTTGGATAAAATAGTCTATAGTTGTCCATTATAACAGTTGGTGTTGCTGAGTTAATCGTGTCTTTAATGATTTTCTGCCTGCTAGATCTGTCTGTTTCTGAAAGAGGGGAATTGTAGTGGCCAACTGTAAAAGTGGATTCATCTTTTGATATTTATCCTTGCATTTCTATCAGTTTTTGCCTCATGTGTTTTGACACTCTGTTGTTAGGCACATACACATTAAGGTTCATTATGTCTTCTTGAAAAATTAGCTCTTTTATCATTATGTAATAATACTGTATCTCTAATAACTTTTCTTACTCTGGAGTCTGCTCTGTCTAAAATTAATACAGCTGCTCCTGCTTTCTTTTGATTAGTGTAATCATGGTATATCTTTCCCTATCCATTTTATTGAATCCATATATATGTGTATCTTTATATTTAAAGTGGGTTTCTTATAGACTACATATAGTTGGGTCTTGTTTTTTTGTTTTGTTTTGTTTTGTTTTGCAGTACGTGGGCTTCTCACAGTTGTCGCCTCTCCTGTTGCGGAGCACGGGCTCTGGACGCGCAGGCTCAGCTGTCATGGCTCACGGGCCTAGCTGCTCTGCGGCATGTGGGATCTTCCCAGACCGGGACACGAACCCATGTCCCCTGCATCGGCAGGCGGACTCTCATCCACTGTGCCACCAGGGAAGCCCCTGGGTTTTGTTTTTTGTTCTCCTCTGATAATCTCTGTAGATATAGTTAGAATAACATCTACCATATTTGTTAATATCTGCCAAAATGGTTAACATATTTTCTATTTGTTGCCCTTATTGTTTCTGCTTTTGTCTTTCACTCTTTTTCTGCCTTTTGTAGTTTTAACCGAACATTTTATATGATTCCATTTTCTCTCCTTTCTTACACCATATCAGTTTCACTTCAAGGCAAGTCTACGGGCATCAATTTCCCTTAACTTTTGTTTGAGAAAATCTTTATATCTCCTTCACTTTTGAAAGATAATCTTTAATGTGCAGAATTCTAGGTTGGTGGGTTTTTTTGTTTTGTTTTTTTTCCTCTCTCAGCACTTGTAGCATTTCACTCTATTCTTTTCTGGCTTGCATGGTTTCAAAGTAGAAGTTGGATGTAATTCTTATCTTTGCTCTATAGGTAAGATATTTTTTCCTCTAGCATCTTTCAAAAAATTTTTGTTTATGTTTGAATCTTCATAGTTTCAAAATGGTATACCTAATTCTGTATTTTGGTGTTTATCCTGCCTGGTGTTCTCTGAGCTTCCTGGATGTGTGGTTTTGGGTCTGTCATTATTTGTGGTATATTTCCTTCCTTCCTTCCTCCCCTCCTCCTCTTGCCTTTCCTTCCCTCCCTCTTTTCCTCCTTCCCCCCTCCCTCCCTTCCTTCTTTCCTTCCTTCCTTCCTTTCTCTCTGCTGTTTTCATTATGTACATGTTACATTGATTGTATTTGTTTCACAGTTCTTGGATATTTTCTTCTGTTTATTTCAGCCTTTTTTCTATTTGCTTTTTAGTTTTAGAGGTTTATATGCAGATATCTTGAAACTCAGATTCTTCCCCTAGTCATATCCAGGCTACTAATAAGCTTGTCAAAGGTAGTCTTCATTTCTGTTACAGTGTTTTTTATCTCTAGCATTTCTTTTTGATTCCTTCTTAGAATTTCCATCTCACTACTTACATTGCTCATTTATTCTTGCATGCTGTCTACTTTATTCATTTGATCACTTATCAAATTAATCATAACTGTTTAAATTCTCAGACTGATATTTCCAACATTCTTGCCATGTCTGAGTCTAATTCTGTCACTTGCTCTGTCTCTTCAACTGTAATTTTTGCCTTTTAGTATGTGTTGTAATTTTTTTTTTGATAGGACATGATGTATTGAGTAAAAGAAACTGCTCTAAACAGGCCTTTATTAATTTAGTGATAGTGTGTGTAGAGGGGAAGAGTTTTAAAGTAATGAATAGGTCTTAAGTCTTTTAGTAAGTCTGTGACTCTGAACTGTGACCTACACGTAATTATCAGTCCTCCTCTACACCCACTTTAGGTTGTACAATATGGTTGGAGCAGGCTAACATTAGTTCTCTTCTCCCATGTGGAAAGTAAGAAGTGGAGTTGAACATTTCCCTTCCACCATGTCAGTTAGGTTCTGATAAAAACCAAGCAGGTTAGACTCTGTTTAAATAGTTTCTCTGAGAGCATACCTTGTTAAGAAGAACAGAATTCTTGGGCGTATTTCTAAGTGGTTTCTTTTCTTCTCTCCCTACTGGAAGCAGGTGGGGATTTTTCTGTGATACTCATTGTGAGAACCTAGTAAAGATTCAGAAAGTAAAACTCACCAACTACAGTGGCCCCTCGATGATGACTGAGTCCCCCTAGCGTTTTTAACTCTTCATGGAGTTGTCCACACTGAGTCTCCAGCAGTTCATCAATTATAATTCAGGGTTCTTTTTTACCCTGGCACTGGTTCCTGTGGAGGCTGTTTCCCCAGCAAGTTGTGATTCTCTGTGTGCACCTGTCTGTCTCTCTGATTTTGGGGATACAGGTTTGCCCTGTGACTTCACTCCTCTAACAGATATAAGAGGGTTTGTTGATTTTTCAGTTTTTTTTTTTTTTTTTCAGTTTTTTGTTGGTAGGATAGAATAATGACTTCCAAGCTTCTTATATTCTGGACCAGAAACCAGAAGTCTTCATTTATATTAATATGTCAGAATCATGATATATTTGAGTTAACAATGTAAAACTCAATCCAGTCTCATAGTGAAGATTTCACAGCAGATTTGGAGATAACAGAAGCATTTTTTATTTTTACAGACAATTCACAATGACAGGATTGAATGATTAAATCCAAGTTTGGAAAAATAAAATTGTCTAGTTTAGTGCTCTTACTTTTTAGTAAGGAAAATTAAAGACAGAGGAATTGAGAGATTTGCCTAAAGTCTGTAACAGAGTTTAAATTGCATGACTCTGATATGGTGCTCCTAATTTGATGTTCATCCTATTGTAAAATATACACTTGTTAAAGTTTGTAAAATAAAATCTTGGCTACTTTCAAAACGTTTTGACATTATCAGAGTCAGGAGTGATATGCCTTGGAACTATAGAAAATGGAAACCCTCAAATGCCAAAGGCAAAATATTAACAGTTTCCATACAAGCATTATCCCAAGAAATTGCAGGTTTAGTCAACCAGCTTTAACACTTTTAGCATCCTTAATATCTAGATAGATGTGAGGTTATATAGGCAATGGGTATTTAGTCCACTGGTACTATTTATAAGAATGTTGCTAATGAAAAGTGGATGTAGCCAACTATCATAGTCTATGTTTTGTTCTTTTGACTTATGTAACTCCATTGTTCTGATTCCACGCTCATTGAGCATGTTTTGGCTTGCCCCAGGTTTATCTGAAGAAATGGCATAGGAAGATTGTATAGGCATCCAGTCCTCTGGCAATTATTTTTATTGTGAATGAATAAAGTATTTTGCTGTATAAAAGGTACTTTCAGGTATTTATTTTTGGAATACTTACCTAAGTTTCCAAAGTTGGGTTATCCTTGCATAAGCATGATCATAACATATTGCACATACTCTGTCATAACCCCTCCCATACTTTTATATTTATTTGACTGTTTACTTGTTTGTCACTTCCACTAAACTGTATGTTCCTCGAAGAAAATTTTATAATATTTGTTGTTTTATTACCAGTACAGAGAACATAGTTGTATGACCAGTTCATAGCCTGCACCTAACAGTTTCTCAGTAAATATTTTAAATGACTGAATAGCTTATTGGCTGAATTCTAGATTCTAGAAATAAGAAGTTTCCAGAAGATTAATATCAAATAACCAATATCTCAGTTTAAATGTTTTGAATATAACAATTTTCACATAGTACTAACTGTAAAACCAATCTGTGATGCAAATTTTGAAGTCCTAAAGAGGGAAAGCTATTACTGCACTTTAGGAGATAAAAATAACATTGACTAATGCAGTGTTTACTTTCAGATAGTATGCACTGTATTTAAATACTGTTTATGTATGGTGATTGATTTTTACAGGCCATGTACTTCAGTAATGGAAAGCTTTCCACCCAGACAATTATGAACTGGATGCAAATATTTTTCTGTCAGATTGTTGGTTATCTTTGATATACAGATTATAGCCATTATTTTTTTTCCTTAAATATATAATTCAAAATATCAAGCCAGGGCTTCCCTGGTGGCGCAGTGGTTGGGGGTCCACCTGCCGATGCAGGGGATATGGGTTCGTGCCCTGGTCCCGGAAGATCCCACATGCCGTGGAGCGGCTGGGCCCGTGAACCATGGCCGCTGAGCCTGTGCGTCTGGAGCCTGTGCTCCACAACAGGAGAAGCCACAGCAGTGAGAGACCCGCGTACCGCCAAAAAAAAAAAAAAAAAAAAAAAAAATCAAGCCAAACAAATCCATGGTTGTTGCACAAATTAGGAATATGTACATAATTACTTACTTCTACTGAAAGCAGCAACCTATTCCTGTGAATCCACCACTACCCTTTATAGATACCGTTTTAACCTATCCCCTTACTTTACCAAGAGTACTGCGTAATAAAAGCTAGGCATCACAAAATATAAAAATTTACAGAAATGTACACTTTCACACTCACATATATACCAGATTGTCTATGTGTGTCTCATTTCTCCTATTTACTTTGTCTGCCATTTGTAGAATTTAATCTATTTCTGGATGACAACTTTTTGTTTTATTATCTTCTATTTTCTCTGTCATCAAATAAAGACCTTCTTTTCACTGAGTTTAAATTCCTCCATCATAGACATTCATAAACTTATGAATGCACAATATCCATTAGTGCCCTGTGAGAATTTTTCAGGATAATACATAAATAATGTTTACTAACACTGGGAAAATAAGGGGAAGAATATCTAATCAATGTATTAGGTAACTTGTCAATAAATATTCTATGTCAATAACTAAATACCTAATGCTTGATTAGGAAATGAAACAGATCACTTGGCATTGTTGACATTGTTATTATCATCATCAATAATTTGCAAGCTTTTTCTAGTTCTAATCTAGTCCCTGAATACTATATTAATTCATAAAGCCTGTCGGAGCTCTATTCAGTAGTAATTGCTTCCCCATACTAATTTTTGTCCCAGTGGCCTGAATTCTGGGATGAATCTATACTAAACACTGGTTAATAGTGTTGAGTTTGTTCTGCACTTCTGTAAGATTTATTGAGCTCAGATGCAAAATATGATTTTATGGGTTGACTCTTTGAGATTGATATGTTCATGATTTCAGTATGATCCAGTTTCTTACTTACATTATTACCTGACTCTTCAGTAAACAAGACATTTACTAATGGATTCTATAAACTCATGGTGCCTTGAAACACACTTTTACTGGTTACAATAATGAATCCAGTAACAAAAATAGCAAAACTTTCTATTATTAACTTCTAACTTGAAATGATCTTGTCTAAATATAACTTTCTTAAAGTTCCAGGGCAAAAGTTATGTTCTCTAGAACTTCTGTGATAGTTGTATAGAATAATAAGAAACACCATAAAGTGAAATACCTTACACACAGTAGAATTTTTTCTCCCACTAAATAAGTCATTAACTCATCGTTGCTTTAGCACATTGTTGATGATGAACATAGACAGTCTGAAGAAACACATAAGTCTTACATTATAATTTGAGTGCAGTCTCTGCAGTAAGTTCTTACTCATTTCCTATATGCCATGCTACTCTCTTCGTAAGAGCTACATGAAAATTCAGTTATGTCTGTTCATCCAGAGACCTAGTAAAAAACACCGATTATCTCATAAATTCTAAATTATGATGATTGTGAGTTTTTCAGGTACATTTTTGAGGAAACAAGTATATAAACCAAGTAATTTATAAATGTATTCGTTTAAATACATTTGAATAAAATAAGAATCCATATATAAACTCTGAGATTCTTAGAAAACCAGTCTACCACTTCATATTAAAAGTGTCACATTTTGGGAGAGGCTCATTTAAAATGTCTACTAACTTAAAAATAGCTATTATTTATATTTATTTTAAACCATCATTATCAACCCATCTAAGAGTTACATATATATATATGTGTATGTATGTAAGTTTCATCATTCAGGGTGGTTATAGTCTGTAAAGATGCAACAAATACTGAGTTAGTGAATAAGGACTCATTGCTCCTAGGGAAGATACAAGGTTAGAGACTGACAGACTCTGGTCACATTTTCACCTGCCAGCTGATACATAGCTTTGTTTTATATGTGTTTCTGTTTAAAGATATCTTATTTAATATATATTTCTTACAATAATAATCACATGGTCTTTAAATTATTTAAAGCCAGGAGCTTTGGAGGCCATTTGCATTACATAGCTCCATTTGTCAATTTCCTTATAAAACAGGTAGTCATTTCAGTATTTTAAAAATTTCTCTTCCCTGTAAAGCTTTTCCTGTATAACATTTAGAGAGTGTTTTAATAATTCTTCCACAGCCTCTTGATTTGCAGAATCTGCTTCACCTGCAAATTTAAGATTTTCATGCTCTATCACCGTTTGAAATGTGAAGCCCACCATCACTAGTCAAGAAGATTTTAACATTTTCCTGACTTTGGGCAATGTGACTATAAATATCTTGGACCTTCAGCCTCACAACAGTGCTGTCCACTATACTTTTTAAAATTGGTCATCATCTCAAAAATTCACAAATTTAGCTGCTTTTCCATCTTTTCCATGGCTTCATCAGGCACCATAGATATTATGCTAGCACTTTCTGTAATGGCCACATGTAAAGACCAGTGAAGTTCCACTTTCTTTTCCTGGGTGTACATCTTGTTGATTCATTAGCATTGAACTCATGGCCAATAGCATTATAAGGCATACCTGAGTAAAGCTTATCTAAACATGTATTTTCTCCATAAGGCACATCACAGTCTTCTTATGATTAAGAGAACAAGCTAGCATTTTAGCACTATGCTAAAGGGTCATTTAAAACAGTGAAATCACCAAAAAAACACAACAATGTAAAAAAAAGTGGCAATATATAGTTCACAAAACTGTCCCTTGTTTAAAGTATGAGGGCTGAAACAGTCAGAGGACTACCTTGTTCAACCTAACCTGGGATTGGCGTGTATAAAATGACTCAAAATTTTTGCCACTCTGCACGTCTGTGAATGACTATGAAAGCACTGGGAGTACTGATTTTGGAGTTACAGATGCATTTTAGCAAGTAGGCAAATTAACAAAATGAAACCATGAATATTGAATTCCTGTTTGAGTAATTCCACTGTGAATAACTTT
Organism: Kogia breviceps; assembly: GCF_026419965.1. Classification (NCBI taxonomy): domain Eukaryota; kingdom Metazoa; phylum Chordata; class Mammalia; order Artiodactyla; family Physeteridae; genus Kogia; species Kogia breviceps. The sequence goes on along the minus strand of NC_081313.1, from coordinate 67,682,179 downwards.
ACTGGTTTTAACTTTAATATCTATTTCTGAACTTTACTTCATCCTGGTGAACTGCTAATGGGAGAGTCAAAGAAAAACCAACTCACTCCTTTTCCTCTTCAGTGTTTCCCCAACTGTGTTCTTCTCAATAACATCCCTTTCCACTTTTATCAGTTATTCATGAGACAAACAGATCTACTGTTTGTCTCTGTCAGACTTTGGTTTTCATATTTTATTCTGGAGCTCCACAGCTGCAGTACAGGCAGTTAGAAAAGAAAGATGGAATAGGAAGGAAAGATGGATGGAAATGAGGGCAAAGATAAACTGGGACTTGTGCAAAACTGGAACCCACAGGATTAACTGGATCCCATTTCAGTTCTCATTGTTTCTGATCATAATGAGATCAGCATACTGCATGAGAAGCTCCTGCCCCTCTTCTTGGAGTGAAATACACACCTGGCCCAGGAACCTCAGAAGCTGAAGGACAGTTCAGGGGAGTGTATATCAGTTGCAGACCTGCTGCTGTCCAACCAGTGCAAGTTCAGCCAGCAGAAAGCAACATGTGTGAGCTACAAAAGTGTCCAGTGACCTCATTATTATAGCCTTTCTTCACGTAAAGAGCATAAAGTTATGGTTTATTCCTGTCCTCCAAATCTTTGCAAAAAACCTCTTATGGCCTACTTTCATCATAAACATAGAGGTAAGGGTATTCCAGGAAAAGTAGTCTAGATTAGCTAAAGTTACGCATTACAAAGCCAATGCATTCCAGTTTGTGTAACTTAGTATCCATACTTTAAACATACTCATTTTCAATCAAAACAATGATAAAGTTATGCTTTCTTCGAACACAGTACAACATTTTCATTGACTTTAATTACAGATCTTGGAAGTATTTAGAAACCTCCCAGGGAATCTTCTGTGTTTTAGACATACCATTCTGTGTCCACATTATGTAGTGGCAACCCACTCTTCCCTTGGTTGTCGGAGTCAGTTACCCAGTCAGAAGTGTAACCTCCTTTGCCTGTTGATTCGTTGGCATGAGGAACTAAAAGTGGTTAGTTTATCATCTCAAATTCTAGTTCAATAGAATCATTATTTTTGTCATTGATATAAGCATTCCTCCTTTTGTGTTTAAGACTTCTAGACCATTAGAAACTAAAGTCATATGGACAGAATTTTTTTTTCTTAATAGATCATTTGTGGTAATAGTGAAAGGAGGTACTCTCACCCTTTGAGTCACAGATCCATGAATCTTGGCCATAGGAGAAAGATCTCTATATATAGACTGCTGATTTAGAGCACATACCACATCCTGGAGAAAATTTCCCCACATCTACAAGATATAACCACAAGTAAGAATTCAGAATGCCATTGCACTGTTTTGTCAAGCCAGCTGTTTCAAGATAACGAGGTACATGTACATCCAGTGAATTTCATGGGCCTGGGCTCATTGCCAAACTTTATCAGCTAGGAAATTATTTGGTTGATCAGAAATAATGCTGTGTGTAATACCAACATGGTGAGTATGACATTCCATAAATCCATGGATAGTTACTTTGGCAGAAGCATTGCAGACAGGGAAGAAAAATCCATATCCAGAGTAAATGCCTAATCCAGTGAGAACAAGATACTGCCTCTTCCACCAGTTGAGCTGACTGCTAATCCCAGGGAATGGTGCCAGAACAGAGACTAAGTGTTGGTTTCTTCTGTGGTCATATTGACACTCAGCAGTGGCTATAACCAGTTCTGTTCTGGTGAGTGTAAATCCTATATCCTGCTCCAGTATATAACCTCTATCACTGCTGCCTTGGCCACTTTGTTCATGAGCCAATTAGGCAATGATACAATTGGGTGGGAGCAGGATGACTGACAAAGCAATGGTCACATTATTTTTCTCCATACCATCTATGGCTATCTGATATACCATATTTTTTGTCTATCGGTATGTATTGGCTATTGTCCATGTTAGAATCCAAACTCCATTGAGGGCAGGGTTTATTGATTATTTTGTTCATTGATATATTACCAGGACATTGAAAAGTATTTCTAAAATATAGTACATATACTCAAAAATATTATCAAATGAAAAAATAATGAAACTTTATAAATAACTTATATGTGATTATTATTTTTATTCCTAATTTATAGATTAGAAAACTGAGCATCATAGAGATACATTGTTACTTACAAAATGCCATTCCTCTGTTAAGTAGTAAAGCTGGGATTCACACCCTGTCTGTCTGACTTACAGAGTGTACTTTTAACCAGGATGAAACATTACCTCTTATTTTGAAATATTGGATTATTTGATGAAGTAGGACAATGTAAGAGTTTTCTGTTTTGAGAATTTAGTGTAATATAGTAAAAGTCCTCTATGAAGTCAAAACTGTGACCACTTTTGATATTATACGTACTTCAAGGAAAATAATGCAAGTACTCTGATCCATCTTTGGAGTTTTTCAGGGTCTGACAGTACTAAAGAGACAAAATTTGAATTTCAGGACTTACCAGGGCTATAAGACAGTAGTAAACACCTTCTACTATCATCTAGGGTTCCTGGAGAATTATTGTCTGGAAAGGGTGATAAGCTACAGTTAGGCAAGTTTTTTGTTTTGTTTTGTTTTTCTGCAACCCAGTCACCAGTAAGGTCAGTATGATTAGCTCAAGATGAGTTACTTCCTCTGTGGAGAAAGATATCATCTAGAGCCTCTATATTTTTCATTTACAGTGTCTGTCTTTCTTTTTAAAATATATTTATTTATTTATTGTCTGCACTGGGTCTTAGTTGCAGCACGTGAGATCTTTGTTGTGGTATACAGTATCCTTAGGTGGGGCATGTAGAATCTTTGTTTAGTTGTGGCATGTGGGATCTTTAGTTGAGGCACGTGGACAATTAGTTGCAGCATGTGGTATCTAGTTCCCTGACCAGGGATCAAACCCAGGCACACTGCATTGGGAGCGCAGAGTCTTAGCCACTGGACCATCAGGGAAGTCCCAATAGTGTCTTTCACTCAGTAAAACATTAACCAGATTATTAAGGAAATATAGCCGTGAACATTGGGATTATATTTTCTTAATATTCTGGTTGATTTTTTACTGAATGAAAGACACTGTGAATGAAAAGTATAGAGGCTCTAGATGATATCTTTCTCCACAGAGGAAATATCTCATCTTGCCACACTATGTACAATAGCCAGGACATGGAAGCAACCTAAATGTCCATCAACAGAGGAACAGATAAAGAAGATGTGGTACATATATACAATGGAATATTATTCAGCTATAAAAAAGAACAAAACAATGCCATCTGCAGCAAAATGGATGGACCTAGAGATTGTCTTACTGAGTGAAGTAAGTCAGACAGAGTAAGACAAATATCATATGATATCGCTTATATGTGGAATCTAAAAAAGTGGTACAAATGAACGTATCTACAAACCATAAATAGAGTTACAGATGTAGAAAAGAAACATTGTTACTGGGGGATAAGTGGGAGGGGGGAGAGATAAATCGAAGGATTGGGACTGACATATACACACTACTATATATAAAATAGGTAATGAATGAGGACCTACTGTATAGCACAGGGAACTCTACTCAGTACTGTGTAATGGCCTATGCAGGAAAATAATCTAAAAAAGCGTGGATATGTGTATATGTATAACTGATTCACTTTGATGTACACCTGAAACTAACACAACATTGTAAATCAACTATACCCCAGTAAAAATAAAAAATATATATATAGCCATGAAAAATATCAGATAATAGAAACACCCCTAGGGATGACCGAGTTATTACTATTCTCAAATATGGACTTTAAGTTAACAGTGATTAACATGCCTAAGAAAATAATAAGAATAATTTTGCCAGAGGATAGTAAATTATGAAAAAATCAACTAGATATTCTATTTCAGACAAATGCAATAACTGAAATTTAAAGATCAGTATATGGTAATAACTAAATTAGATAGAAAAGAAGATTCATGAAGTAAAATATAGGTCATTAGAAAATATTCAAGCTGAAGCACATAGATGAAACCATGGCAAATGCAGGAGGGAAGAGGAGAGAAGGAAATCAAGGCAGGAACAATATCCAAAGAGTAAATGGCTGAGGATTTCCTTTTACTGACAGAAGTTCGTCAATTTATATATTCCTGAAACATAATGGAACCCCAAGCAAGATAAATGCAAGGAAGAACACATCTAGACATATTATGGAAAAAGTGCTGAAAACCAAAGGAAAAAAAAAATCACAAGCAGCCAGACAAAAAATACAACTTTCAAAGGAGTAACAATAATATGGACGCACCACCAAATGTCAGAGGGTTCTTGTTAATTCTCCCAAGAATCTCTCTCACTCTCTATTCCAGTAGTTACATGGCTTATGCATCTCTGCCATTCATTAAACATTCAAGTAAACAGTGGGATTTTTATTTCTCATAAACCATTAGAATCTCTATAACTGCTTATTTGAGTACCCTTTCAGTTGACTTGAATTATAGGAGATGCAGTCTTCTATCCTCCATGATGAAGAGAGGTAAAAAAAAACAAAACACCAGAGTGGTTATGGGTTTTGAAATTCCCTTTAAGGAAGCTCTTCCTCTACTGAATTGCTAGTCTTCTCCCATGTAGACTATTGAGGTTGATGATTACTGGACCATTTTGCTACCTCTCAGTAAGTCCTTTGAGTACATGATTATATTTCTTTTTAGAATATGAAGCATATATCATTAATCATCTCTGACTGAGCCTTTAACTGAAATTCTTAGAGAATAGGAAAAGTCCCATTTTACATTCCATTCCATTTGAAAGAGACATAGCACAGTCAAGAAGTGTCAACTATACCAGGCACATCCATCTTCTGTGATAAGGCTAGGCCATCAAAATGCCGTGCCTTGCGGGCTTCCCTGGTGGTGCAGTGGTTGAGAGTCCTCCTGCCGATGCAGGGGACGCAGGTTTGTGCCCCGGTTCGGGAGGATCCCACATGCCGCAGAGCGTCTGGGCCTGTGAGCCATGGCCGCTGAGCCTGCGCGTCTGGAGCCTGCACTCCGCAACGGGAGAGGCCATAACAGTGAGAGGCCCACATACTGCAAAAAAACAAAACAAAACCAAAACAAAACAAAAATGCCGTGCCTTGCAACAAGAATTAAGATACAGAGGAAGATGGACCTTGATCTAACTATGCCATTTTCTTTTGTATTTGTGTATATTTACATACATATATCATTGATAGATAATCTCTTTTAGTAACTAAGCATCAAAAATCAATTCATTAATACCCATAAATTACTTGCCTCTTAAAATCGATCTCTTATTCTGAAAAAGGCTAGAAATAAAATGAAAATATTTGCAACTTTTCCTTCACATTAAACTGTTGAGATTAAGAAGAAAGTGAGATAATTCTTGAAAATAAATACTCACTTGCCACTTAAAGTAGGAATGGTAAAGAATGTAATAACAGTGACATGACCTAAGATCATCAAATGATTGTCATTTTCAAGGGATTTTTTAATGTTTCTGTTCTCAAAGAATTGTTATTATTTCAGATAAATGGGTGTTAGAGGTATGATAAATCCAAATGGAAATTGTTTTCAGTTTTATGTGGAGAGTGATCATCAGATTATAAATCTTGACCCCCATCTTTAACCGTGTGACAACTCAGCACCTCTGACCTCAATTTCCTGGTCTACTTTTTCTTCCTCTTTGTGCTGTTTTAGTTGAGAATTCAGATTGCATATGTGGACATGCTTTGAAAACTGAAGAATAATACAGCAATGAGAGATGTCAGTCCTTCAAATATGTGAGATAAAACATTTCTTTTATAGTACTATGTTTTCACAAGTAGCTTTCATTTTCTCATGGGGTTATCATACACTTACTTTTTTTTTGTAATCATGGTGTATTCTTTACTCCTAACTCACTGACTGAAGTTTCCAAATGTTTGATATACAGTAGATAGCCTAGTCTCTTCATGAAAAATATATTTTTCATTTTTCCTGTCACCTTCAAAGAATGTCTTTTAAAAAAAAATTAATTTTCCTGTTTGCTGCTTCTATAAAGTTGATGTAGCAATTGATTCCTCTGTTTACTGAGGATTAAGAATTACTTGGCCTAGAGTCAGCAGCTTAGTAGAGAAAAGGAGATAATTGCTTGAATTTAATTTGAATTTAATCTAGAATATATTATATATTCTAGAACATATAATAAATATGTATTTCTATGGTAATAGAATCTCATACAACTATCCAAATGGCTCATATGTATGAACTGTTGTAATAGTAAATTGGATATAACGACTTAACCTTCTCTTGAGAGTTCCTTACTTTTTCCCCATTTTCATTGTTTTAATGGCATGCACGTAAGTTTCTGTTAGCATTTCCATTCTCCACACTTGTGTTAGTGAATTCATATTGCATCTACTTCTTTAAATTTCATTTTACACTAATCTTAGGTTTTCCGTACAGAAATTCTTCACAACTATTATATTTCAATTTGGCTACAGTAACCCTAAATGTTAAAAAGAATAGCTGAGTCTTTATTTTATGGTTCCATGCTCCCAATTTGTGCTCTTAGAACTGAGCTGCTTAGATTTTACAGGTCATTAGCACCATCATGAGAGCATCTGCCACTGGCTATATCAGAGACATTTAATTAGTCAGAGATATTGAGGTTTTAAAACTATCTAGTGCACAAGTCTGTGACTACTTGGAATGATTTTTATAGGACTTATTTCTTCTATAGATTCATAGAACAAATATGGACATAAAATTCATTGTTCAAATAGAGAAAATGCCATAGAAAAGACCTGATTATTATTTCCATACAAATTGAGTATAATATACCACATTGAGTTTTCTATAACATTATGAAGTTTATATTGTCTGGTTGGAAGATATATCAGTTTTAGCAATCCACTCTCTACCTTTGGAAATATTCTCATCATTTCTGTGCATACTGAACTTATTTTAGAGTGTTTTCTCGGTCTATACCTTCCAAACTTTTAACAAAAATCTCTGCCCTGTGACTCTGGACCAATCTTAAACTTCTTTCCATAGATTTAGAATTTGGACAGAGCAATTTCAGTTAGTCTCTGTTATGCACTTAAACTGGGTAAGTGTGACAAAGTTTGGCTGAGATTACTGATTTGACTGTGAACATGCTAAAATCCAAAATAATCCATGTGTCGGGGAGCAGAATGATGCACATATGTGGAGAAATGCAGAACAAAGAGACCATGTGACCCAGAATTAAAAGAGCAATCTCATTTTCTGTTTCAAGAGTTCCTGATTCCTGTTACTAGTGAGATCTAACTCTGCTTCATGTCACTGGGTTTCATGTGGATGAGCTAATATACTGACAATAAATTCTCTCCCCTTACCCACTCTCTTCTTAAGCTAACTGGAGTGAGTTTGTAATATTTCCATTCAAAAGAGCTTTGACTACACCCTCATGGCTCAGCATGGAGTGGCCAGTTTATTAATCAGTGGCAATATCAAAGAGAACAGAATACTGTAATAACAAGGTCAGGGTTGATTTAGAATTATAGAATATTAATGCTGAAATGGACTCAGGTATCATTTAATGAACCTATCTCAGTTTCCTTCTCCTCACACACAAACAGGGAAACTAAATCACAGAGGTACTATATTCCTTTTTAAAATTTCTTTTTACAATTATTTTTTATTTCACCATGCCTATAGATTAGTATTTAACAATTTTTATAGAATTAGATATAATATTTACTTTCTTTGAGAACCAATAGAAGTAATCGTTTTTATCTTGGCTATATAACTAATTTACAGTTTGACTTTATGCATGTTATTTATCTCTTCTGCATAAATACTGTCTTATTTACAAAACAAAAGTATGCATTAACACCATTTCACCATCTGGAGGAGGTGGAGACAATGAGGATTGCTTGTCAGTGAGTAATGTATAATATGACTACATAGATATGACCATGGGAGTGACAGAAGGAGTATAGAAATGAGACTTATTGAGTCCTTGCAGCAATTCAAGAAAGGAAAGCAAAGAACAATAAGAGCTCAGTTTGAGTCCCAGCTAGGTCAAAATTGACTGAAATAAATGTGAATATACTACACATATTAGAAGGACAATATGAGGCTAGCAAAATCTGTAGAGAGTTGGAAAAAGAAAATAATATATATGTACACACACACACACACACACACACACACACACACACATATATATATATATATATAATGTTCAATTTCCCCACATAATTCTTTAAATCTTTGAATCCTAGTACCTGTTGTATTTAACAAAGTTCATGACAAATACTCCTTTTCTTAAATGAGAATAAAGAAAAGCCACATACAATTTTTAAAAAAGAAAACAAAATTTGAAAGAAGGAAAGAAAGAGTTGCTGCTGGTGTTTCTATAATGTCCTCCATGAGGGAAAAAGAAGGAGAGAATAAAGAGAATAAGATGACCTATACCTGACATGTCTCACATGCCACTTTAAATCTTTAGGGTGTTACCCCATATCCCAGCCAAATTTATGTTCACTTTGACCAGATTCACAGGGGTGCAATCTGAAATTCACAGTTTTTGCTGACTGCCTTTGAGCCTCTTTGAGATCTTAGCATGAAATTTCTGAGGAACAGTTTCTTCTTCTGGCATGAGCAATTATGGAATTAATGCTACCTGTGAAAAGACTACTCTTGACAAAAGCAGGATGAGAGCAAAAGGATGAACTTTTCTTTTTGTCCTCCTGGCACATAGTTCTGAGAACCATTGCTTAAGGCTTCTAAATAAAGTCACAGGAGATTGAGCCCCTGCTACAGGTAGAAATGACCAGTTTAATACTGCACCCTTTTATTGGCTTTCCCATCTTCTCTGGGTTACTATCTTTATACCTCACTTCGGCATATGGAAAAACGTCCATAAGCTTCCAAATAAGCAGCAGTTTCAGGTTTGACTTTCAGGTAAATCCAGACTGAGAAAGTCAGTACCTGGGAATAGGCAGACAGGCACATGAATTGTGGGGCTGTATCATTCATTCATCACATGAAAATCATGACCTTAATACTGGTTATAATAGAGATGGGGACAACCCCTAGTAAACAGTACCATCAACAGTTACCAAGAATCTCTCCTGGTAGGTTGAAATAATATATAGATAGAAGGTGAAAAGCAGGTTATGATGTAGTTATAGTACTTGAACAGAATGAAGAAATACTAATTATGAGAATTGTTTAAGTAGCATACTTTTGTTAACTGCTTACTACGTTTAGGAAAAGATAATGATAATTCAGATCAGCCAACTGTCAACTCAAGGCATTCTGTGGAACATACAAGGCCTCCATGGAAGCACTGAAGGAGACCAGCATGGAAAATCAGGGCCAGAGTCTACTTATAAGAGCAGAAACATGGAGAATACTGGAATTACAGCTTTGGCATGTCCCTTATATTGGGATTCTGATATTTGAAAAATGAGACACTGAGGACTTGAAGAAGATAGAGAGCTTGGTAGTCCTGCAAACTTCCACCACCTACCACTAAGAAATAGAGCATATGTGGAAATCTTAGAGCTAGGAGGCAGCATATCTCACACTTGGGAATACTGCTCTGACCCACTATTAGAGGACTGCAGGCTGCTAATATTGATTGGACCTAAGATTATAAGCGAGGTTGGAGCAAATCCAGGTTGTGGCACAAGCTTCTTGACAACTCAGGCCATATGATCTAGCAAATCTGATGAGGCTAAAAGTATAAGTGGCAAATAAGAATGTGCTATTGAATCTCTGGTAGTCCAGTAGGAAATTCTCAGTGCAATTTCCTAGAGTTCTGGAGTAGGACCATCATGCTGCCAAATAACTTCTGTTTGAAAACTCCTGACGTGCTCTTGGGCCCTCATAGTGACTGAGTGCCTGAACAAAGAATCAGAACAGTTCATCATGAGCTTGGTATTATCAGATCTGTTGAGTCGTAAGGTCAGGAAGGCACAGATGTTAACCATTCGAAAGTGGAAATGTATATTGAACTACAGGCAAAAGCAGTATCATAAGGCACAAGTAAATTACATTAAATTGTGGCACTTCTATCATACCTTCTCCTATTGTACTATTGCCTCTCTCTTAGCTTATACCTTTGTTATGAAGGGGAGTTCCCTATGATCAAGTGACAGAGGAAGAAAAACTTTAAGGTTGGGTTAAAGATAGCTAGTGTAATATGTTGTTATTACTTATACATTTGCAGGTGAAGCACTGAGATGAAGGAAAGGAGTGGGTGGACCTCCAAAGAGTAAACTTTAGAGGGAAGGGTGGCCTGAAAAAGAGAATACATGAATACTTGGGCAATGGCAAAGGGTTTAGTTGGTTCATCAGGTGTCTGGAAAGAACAGTCCTGGAAAATCGGAGACAAACTAGTCTGGGTAGAAGCTTGCACAGTGTGCAAAGCTTTGTGTCTCATGTTAATTTCCACCAAAAAATTCCATACAAGAGGAAACACTCAATAACAAAGTAGATGTCAACCAGCCTCTTTTGTTAGCAACTCTAGTCCAGGCCAAAGGAACCCGGAACAGAACAGCCATGGTGACATGTATGGAAATGTTCTGGGGTATCAACATATGAGCACTGTTCTCTCCAACTCTGATTCTCCTTCAACCACTGCTGAAAACACAACCTTCTCACAGAAATCAAATCTGTGCCCTTGATATGTTACCATCACTTAAGGAGACCAACCAGCCATATGATGATTAGATTTTATCAGATCCTTTCCACCCTGTAGGACAACAATGCATCCTTACTGAAATTGACATATACTCTTGCCTGTAAAGCTTTTACCTGCACCATCATCCAGAGACTTAAGATGTGCTTACTATCTTTCATAACATTGCTTTAGAACAAGGGACCAGTTTTATGGTGCCTAAATATAAGATCAATTTGTAATATAAGTGTTTTAGTCTTAATAGAACCTTAAAATACCCTGAATAACAGCTCGGAGACATTTATTATACTCTAAAAATTTCACTTCTAAGTTCTAGGCTAAGGAAATAATCTCAAATATGAAAAATTGTGTTAGTATTATTTGAAACAGTAGAACATTTAATTTCATACATGTATGCAATAAGGTGACAGATAACTGATTTAAAATTTCATGATTAAAATGTATTTATGAACAGATATAATCAAAGAATTATAAGATTAAAACTGAATTAAAAATAAATTATTCCAAGAAAACTTGAAAACTGATATTCTGAAATATTCATTGTACTTCTACATAGGTGACATGACTGAGTGGTATTTTTCTTATTTATATTTTTATTAACTGTATAGATACAGTTATGATAATAATTAAGTACTCAAAAGAAATGGAGATAGTTAATATATTTGCCACTGGAAAAAGAAAAATAGACAAAATCAGTCCAAACTTTTCAATTCTCTTTGTCTTGGGCAATGCAATTTGTTTCTTTTTCTTAAATATTTAGAATGGGATGGCCATTATATCATGAAGTTTTCTGCAGAGAAAAGGTTTAAGGAAACAGAAAGAAGAAAACCTATCAAAGGAACTTAGTAAAGAAGACTCTAGAGTGGAGATAATAATATATTTAATTAGGATAAAAATGAAAATATTTTCTAGAGAAACATCAAAGAACATTAACAGTTATATAACCTGGGGTTAATAGCAGTGTTGATTTTATAATTAGTTCAGGAAATTATTAATAACTAAGGTTGTTCTGGGACTAGATATATAGAGAGGGTTCTTGACCTCATGAGGGTATGTAAAGGGACAGCATTTAAACTTCTGCCACAATTCATATGGGCAAATTGGTATACTCCTAAAGAGGAGGAAAAAGAAGGCTCTGTACTCCAGTGTTTTGTGAAGACAAGCAAGCATCTTAACTAAAAATTGTTAGTTGTTTGAGCCATACCTTACTGTTGGTCAAAATCGATCTGTGATCTAATTTAAGGCCTAGTCTGATAGGAGCCAAGCTTTCTTTTCTGGAATATCTATGAAAAGCTTTTAAATTTATTTCTTCAAGAATCTATTCTTACAAAGAATTCTGCTGTACTGTTACACACACTGAATTTCCATCTGAGTTTAGAAGAGAAGCCCTGAGCTTCCTGAATTCCAATTGATCTGGTTAGTTTAATAATCCTGAGAAGCAAAAGGAATTGGGCAACAGTAATTGATGATGTGAGAGAAATTATAACATTAATATGAGCACAAAATAAGAGGATTAGAAATAAGGAGCAAGTTCATAAGTGAAGAGAATCAAGAACTAAAACACTGTCAGATATAGAAAAAGATACTGAGATTCTGTGTACCATAAATGAATTATGGAGATAATGCAGAAAATTGGTTAAGAATGCAGTCTGTAGTGTGAAATGACCTGGGTTCAAATCTAAACATTTCATGTGTGTACACAGGAAAACTTCTTAACTGTTTTGAGTCTTGGTCTCCTTTTTTGCAAAATTATGATTAAGAGTAGTGCTTAGCTCAAGAAACTGTTTTAAAGATTAAAAAAATAAAACAAACAAATAACTTGTGCACAATCCCTGGCATAGTTAAAGGTCAATGAATATTAGCTGTTTTTAAAGATTTGTTTGGATAGTCCATTCAACAAAGATAAATATTGCTAGCCGAAAACCCCTGTTTTTTTTTTTTTTTTAACATCTTTATTGGAGTATAATTGCTTTACAATGGTGTGTTAGTTTCTGCTTTATAACAAAGTGAATCAGTTATACATATACATATATCCCCATATCTCCTCCCTCTTGTGTCTCCCTCCCACCCTCCCTATCCCACCCCTCTAGGTGGTCACAAAGCTCCGAGCTGCTCTCCCTTTGCTACAAGGCTGCTTCCCACTAGCTATCTAATTTACATTTGGTAGTATATATAGGTCCATGCCACTCTGTCACCTCATCCCAGCTTACCATTCCCTCTCCCTGTGTCCCCACATCCATTCTCTACTTCTGCATCTTTATTCATGTCCTGCCCCTAGGTTCTTCAGAACATTTTTTTTTCTTTTTTTAGATTCCATATATATGTGTTAGCATATGGTATTTGTTTTTCTCTTTCTGACTTACTTTGTATGACAGACTCTGGGTCCATCCACCTCACTACAAATAACTCAATTTTCTTCTTTTTATGGCTGAGTAATATTCCATTGTATATATGTGCCACATCTTTATCCATTAATCTGTTAATGGACACTTAGGTTGCTTCCATGTCCTGGTTATTGTAAATAGAGCTGCAATGAACATTTTGGTACATAACTCTTTTTGAATTATGGTTTTCTCAGGGTATATGCCCAATAGTGGGATTACTGGGTCATATGGTAGTTCTCTTTTTAGTATTTTAAGGAACCTCCATACTGTTCTCCATAGTGGCTGTATCAATTTACATTCCCAACAGCAGTGCCAGAGTGTTCCCTTTTCTCCACACCATCTCTGCATTTATTGTTTGCAGAAATTTTGATGATGGCCATTCTGACTGTTTTGAGGTGATACCTCATTGTAGTTTTGATTTGCATTTCTCTAATGATTAGTGATGTTGAGCATCCTTTCCTGTGTTTGTTGGCAATCTGTATATCTGCTTTGGAGAAATGTCTATTTAGGTCTTCTGCCCATTTTTGGATTGGATTGTTTGTTTGTTTTTTGATATTGAGCTGCATGAGCTGCTTGTGAATTTTGGAGATTAATCCTTTGTCAGGTGCTTCATTTGCAACTATTTTCTCCCATTCTGAGGGTTGTCTTTTCATCTTGATTATGGTTTCCTTTGCTGTGCAAAAGCTTTTAAGTTTCATTAGGTCCCATTTGTTTATTTTTGTTTTTATTTCCATTACTCTAGGAGGTGGGTCTAAAAGAATCTTGTTGTGATTTATATCATAAAGTGTCCTGCCTTTGTTTTCTGCTAAGAGTTTGATAGTGTCTGGACTTACCTTTAGGTCTTTAATCCATTTTGAGTTTATTTTTGTGGGTGGTGTTAGGGAGTGTTCTAATTTCATACTTTTACATGTAGCTGTCCAGTTTTCCCAGCACCACTTATTGAAGAGGCTGTCTTTTCTCCATTGTATATTCTTGCCTCCTTTATCAAAGATAAGGTGACCATTTGTGCATGGGTTTACCTCTGGGCTTTCTCTCCTGTTCCATTGATCTATATCTTTTTTTTTTTTTTGGTGCTAGTACCATACTGTCTTGATTAGTTTAATTTTTTAGTATAGTCTGAAGTCCAGGAGCCTGATTCCTCCAGCTCCATTTTTCTTTCTCAAGATTGCTTTGGCTATTTGGGGTATTTTGTATTTCCATACAGATTATGAAATTTTTTGTTGTAGTTCTAGGTATTTTTTTATTTCCTGTTTTATTTCTTCAATTATCTCTTGGTTATTAAGTAGTATATTGTTTAGCCTCCATGTGTTTGTATTTTTTACAGATTTTTTCCTGTAATTGATATCTAGTCTCATAGTATTGTGGCCGGAAAAGATACTTGAGACAATTTCAATTTTCTTAAATTTACCAAGGCTTGATTTGTGACCCAAGTTATGATCTATCCTGGAGAATGTTCCAGGAGCACTTGAGAAGAAAGTATATTCTGTTGTTTTTGGATGGAATGTCCTATAAATATCAGTTAAGTCTATCTTGCTTAATGTATCATTTAAAGCTTGTGTTTCCTTATTTATTTTCATTTTGTATGATCTGTCCATTGGTGAAAGTGGGGTGTTGAAGTCCCCTACTATGATTGTGTTACTGTCACTTTCCCCTTTTATGGCTGTTAGCATTTGCCTTATGTATTGAGGTACTTCTTTGTTGGGTGCATAAATATTTAAAATTGTTATCTCTTCTTCTTGGATTGATCCCTTGATCATTATGTAGTGTCCTTCTTTGTCTCTTATCATAGTGTTTATTTTAAAGTCTATTTTGTCTGATATGAGAACTGCTACTGCAGCTTTCTTTTGATTTCCATTTGCATGGAATATCTTTTTTCATCCCCTCCCTTTCAGTCTATATGTGTCCCTAGGTCTGAAGTGGGTCTCTTGTAGACAGCATATATATGGATCTTGTTTTAAGTGTCCATTCAGCTAGTCTGTGTCTTTTGGTTGGAGCATTTAATCCATTTACATTTAAGGTTATTATCGATATATATGTTCCTGTTACCATTTTCTTATTTGTTTTGGGTTTGTTATTGTAGGTCTTTTCCTTCTCTCATGTGTCCTGTGTAGAGAAGTTCCTTTAGCATTCGTTATAAGGCTGTTTTTGGTGTTGAATTCTGTTAGCTTTTGCTTGTCTGTAAAGTTTTAAATTTCTCTGTTGAATCTGAATGAGATCATTGTTGGGTAGAGTAATCTTGGTTGTATTTTTTCCCCTTTCATTACTTTAAATATGTCCCTGCCACTCCCTTCTGGCTTGCAGAATTTCTGCTGAAAGATCAGCCGTTAACCTATGGGGATTCCCTTATATGTTATTTGTTGTTTTTCCCTTGCCATTTTTAATATTTTTTCTTTATATTTAATTTTTGATAGTTTGATTAATATATGCCTTGGCATGTTTCTCATTGGAATTATCCTGTATGGGACTCTCTGTGCTTCCTGGAGTTGATTAACTATTTCCTTTCATGTATTAGGGAGGTTTTCAACTATAATCTCTTCAAATATTTTCTTAGTCCTACTTTTTCTGTTCTTCCTCTGCAACCCCTATAATTTGAATGTTGGTGCATTTAATGTTTTCCCAGAGGTCTTTGAGACTGTCCTCAATTCTTTTCATTCTTTTATCTTTATTCTGCTTTGCAGCAGTTATATCTACTATTTTATCTTCCAGGTCATTTGTCCATTCTTCTGCCTCAGTTATTCTGTTATTGATTCCTTCTAGAAAATTTTTAATTTCATTTATTGTGTTGTTCATCACTGTTTGTTTGCCCTTTAGTTCTTCTAGGTCCTTGTTAAACGTTTCTTGTATTTTTTCCAATCTGTTTCCAAGATTTTGGATCTTTTTTACTGTCATCACTCTGAATTCTTTTTCAGGTAGTCTGCCTATTTCCTCTTCATTTGTTTTGTCTGCTGGTTTTAATCTTGGTCTTTTATCTGCTATGTGTTTCTCTGTCTTCTAAATTTGCTTAACTTACTCTGTTTGGGGTCTCCTTTTTATTGGCTTCAGGTTCATAGTTCCTGCTGTTTTTGTTGTCTGCCCCCTGTGGGTAAGGTTGGTTCAGTGGTTTTGTAGGCTTCCTCGTGGAGGGGACTAGTGCCTGTGTTCTGGTGGATGAAGCTGGATCTTGTCTTTCTGTTGGGCAGGACTGCGTCTGGTGGTGTGTTTTGAGGTGTCTGTTACCTTATTATGATTTTAGGCAGCCTCTCTGCTAATGGGTGTGGTTGTGTTCCTGTGTTGCTAGTTGTTTGGCATAGGGTGTCCAGCACTGTAGCTTGCTGGTCGTTGAGTGGAGCTGGGTCTTAGCTTTGAGGTGGAGATCTCTGGGAGAGCTTTCACTGTTTGTTATTATGTAGAGCCAGGAGGTCTCTGGTAGACCAGCGTCCTGAACTCAGCTCTCCCACCTCAGAGACACAGGCCTCACACCTGGCCAGAGCACCAAGACCCTGTCAGCCACATGGCTGCTAGTGTTGGAGAGTTTCCTGGAGAGGTGGGTTGTGGCTGTGGCTCACCGTGAGGACAGGGACACTGATAGCAGAAGTTGTGAGATGTACTCCTTGGCATGAGCCCTTCCAGAGTCCACCTTACACAGGAAAGCTTCATAACTGTTTTGAGTCTTGGTCTCCTTTTTTGCAAAATTATGGTTAAGAGTAGTGCTTAAGTCAATAAACTATTTTAAAGGTAAAAATAAACAAAACAAACAAAGAAAAAATCTTGTGCACAATGCCTGGCGTTTTAATGGTCAATAAATATTAGCTGGTTTTAAAGATTTGTTTGGATAGTCCATTCAACTAAGGTAAATATTGCTAACTGAAGGTCTCTGTTCAGGTCTATTTCAGTATGAATTATTCTTGATGGAGAGAAGTGTAAGACTTAAGAATATTGGTTCCCTCTTAGATTAGAATCTCAGAAATTTTGATTGGGTGTTGATTCTTAAAAAATATATTTTAACTTGTACTCAAGTATCTTTCCTATGTCCTTATTGTGAATTAAACTGTATTTTAGGATGTATTTCTACAAAAAAAGGTAATATATTTCTGGAAATAAAAGATTAATGTTTAAAGAAATATAAAGTTTCAATTATTTTGTTAAATTTCAGTTTTAGTAATAAGGTCTAGGAAAAAGGAGAGTAGATACACATTGTAAATGTTTGATAAATTAATGGGTAGGTGAATGAACAAATTATTAAATGAATTGAATTCAGTGAGTTTATAGGGGAGAAAGCAATGCAGTATACATGCATCCAAACTGAATTGTGTTAGAATGATAGAAAAGCAGTGATGATGTATTGTTATAAATATGTGGTTTATGAGGTCTTATTAAAAATGAGATAAGGAAGAGCTAAAGATTAACATCTTTTAGAAGATTCCTGGGCTTCCCTGGTGGCACAGTGGTTGAGAGTCCACCTGCCGATGCAGGGGATGTGGGTTCGTGCCCCAGTCCGGGAAGATCCCATGTGCCGCGGAGCAGCTGGGCCTGTGAGCCATGGCTGCTGAGACTGCACGTCTGGAGCACAGAGGCCACAATAGTGAGAGGACCGTGTACCGCAAAAAAAAAAAAAAAAAAAAAAAGAAGATTCTTTAGGTAATATTGAAAATATCAAACTGCCAGTTGCTTAAGAGTAAACAAGGATAGTTTATAAAATTTATAAAAAAAGAACCAAAGGAGACAATTACATAAAAATAAGAGAAACATGGCTTCTATAGCTTTTTCTGAGCACATTCTTCTGTAAAATTATACTTGAACTCAAGCTTATTAGCATACTATACATGGCAGTAGTGATTTATGATTTGACGACAAAATATATGTGTTAATGACCAAATGCCATTTACATTTTAGTGAACCAAACTATTGATCAACTCTCAATATTTAGTGATATACCACAATACCTGCTCTGACTGTGAAAAACATAGGTATTGTGAATATTACACTCAAGTATTTAGCTACTTTGGGAGAAAAGGTATCAAAGACTACAATGAACAAAAATATCAAAATTTAACATAATTATTTCTTCCTAAAATGTCACATTAGACTTTAAAATGCCAGTGTTAGGGAAATAAGTCACTTTTCTGCTGAAGGCATTTTTATCATACCTTACTTAAGAAGTATTATCATGAGTTTTTAGTCATGTGGTAGCAGACTATTTTATGTTTTAATAATAGTTATTTAATATTTTTTTGGCATAGCATCAAGCTTTTTGTGCAAAATTTTATATAGGAAATAATTTTGGAAAATAAAGCTTCAAACTGGAAGCAAAGAAAATCATAGAAATACATTGTATATTTTATAGTTCACTTCAAAATTATCAAAACCCATTTTTGGCTTTGTTGTTTTACTAAACTATTATTAAAACATCTTCCTATAAAACATTGAAGAAAGTACCTGCCATAGGCACAACTGTAATACTTAAGAACAGTCCTCAGAATATCCAGCTTGTCTGTTATGCAGAGGAAAGATAAAGCAGATCTATATAGATTCTTTGTTACTGCAGAAAGTTTGCAGAACCTCAGAGGCTTTCTGCTCCTAAAGCAACAAAAGGTTTCCTCGCAAGGCCCAAAGGTGCCCAGCTTGGTGATGAGGTCCTGGGCCTAACACACTGAGCCACAAAAGCTGGAGAAAAAATTCCTCAACAATAATGTAAAGTGTCCTTTTGAGTCAGTGGTTGATATAACATGATATGACAGGAAATGTCACATTGTTGAGACCATCTATTTACTTTATCACCTCTCAGATATTAGTTGACTTGTGGTCACACTGGATTAACGCAGATGAGAAGAATTTTTTTTTTCTTAAATTGTTTCTTTTCTTTAAAGCATACTGTATCATCAGTAATAAAATCAGCACCCTGAAAAAGAAATCAGCACCCTGAAGACAGTTTTCAAAGAGAAGTTATCTTATGGAACTTCTTTTAGCCACTTTTCAAAGGCAACTATATTTACTACTCTATAATTTTCCTGTTTGGTAAAGGAAAAGTATCATTTTTGAAATATTTTTCTATTTGATCTACTTTCTCCCTCTGAAATATATTTTAACACAATGTTACACTCAGTGTATGTTCTAATCCCCATCTGTGACAAGATTTATAAGTACCCAACCAATTTGTGCACTACCAATTTAAAGGTTTAGGCAGTCTCTTCTGGGTCAAATTGCTTTCCTTGTCCTGAGGCCAGTGAAGCCTCAGGCCTAGATGAGCTATTCTCAGATCATTATATCCCTAGCAAAGCCAGACCTTTCTCCCTGTGCCTCAGATTCATCTGATTCAGCATTAAGGTAAACTCAGACTGGGACTTCTGTTCTTGGCAAAGATGGAGAATAGGGACTGAATATCTCCTTCCACCCAGAGATAATAAAAGACTCAACAAAATGTGCAAGACAGTGGACATTGCACAATAAAAGTGAGTAGTCTTTGAGAGATAGAGAACAAAGTGTGTAAGTCTTCTAGTTGTCACAGATTTCTACTGGGAGATTTTCAAGAATACAGAATGAGGATGGGGAACCCTGTGAGAGCCTGATAAATGCCCTGATTTGAGGAGATGGAGCTGAGGGTCTGGAGAGACTAAGGGTAGAGTTCTCAAGGCAGAGCATTAGAAAGGAGAGAGCAGCATGGAGATAGAAACTATTTGAGGCCAGGGAAGGAGACATCTAAAAGGATTAGAGGTGACAGGAGGGACAGGAATTTACATCAGGCCTGAAATAAATCACAATGCTACCAGTGAGAGTTGAAGACTCCACAATTCATTGGACATGCAAAATAGGATTTTATATTAGTAGTGGGACAAAACTAACCCTAGGTCAAATGTTACTCTGGTCCTATTTAATAAAACCTAAAAGTAAGAACCAAAGTAATCAAACTACAAGTAACTTAAATACTTCTAGGAAGAAAATTCACGAATATGCATAGTAATTAAAAATATCCAGAACATAAAAAAGTAAAATTCACAGTGTTTGACATCAAACCTATCAATTTTAATAGAAGCAGGAAAATACAACTTATCATGAGGAGTAAAATCAGTCAATTAAAACTGACTCAAATAATACAGGTGATAGTTACTAGGACATTAAAACAGTTATTATAACTGTACTGCACATGTACAAAAAGGAAATAATGAAGATTTTAAGTGTGAACCTGCAAGATATTAAAAAAGGTATAAATCTGACTTTTAAGGAAGAAAATTACAACACCTGAGATGTTAAGTACCACAGATAACATAAGCAGCAGATTAGATATTTCCAAAAAAAGAGTAGTAAGAATGAAGTTATAGAAACGGAAATTACTCAAAGGGACACAAGAGAAAAATGGCTGGAAAATAAATGGATGGAGCATAAGTGAGGTGTGAGACAACCTCAAACAATGTTATTGGAGTCCTCAAAGTAGGGGTTAAAAAACTATTTGAAAGAATAATGATTTCGCATTTAGCATATTTGATAAAATCCACAAATCTACAGATACAAGCAGTTTAACAGATCCTAACTGCAAGAAACATGAATAAATGACCATCAGGGCAAATCAGATTACTTAAAATCAATAACAGTGAGAAAAATCTTAAAATCAGATTGAAAAAAAACCATTATGTACAGAAAAGCAAAGATAAGGATGGCAGTACTTTTCTTGGGCAGAAACAGTCCAAACCAGAAAATTCTGGTGAGTGATTTCTTTAAAGAAGTAAAAATAAAACAAAATCAAAATACAACAGAATGTTATCATAAAAATCTCTACCAAGCAAAAATACCTTTCAAAAATGAAGGTTAAATAAAGACTTTGCAGACACTTAAAAGTTGAGAGGATTCATCACCAGCATACTCACACTATAAGAAATGTTAACAAGAAATCTATCAAGCAGAAGAAAAATGACACCAAATGGCAGTATGGACAGAATGTTAAAATTTTTCAACTTACTCAAAAAAAAGGTAAAAATTAACAAAGGGCAAAGAAAGATGAGACAGAGAAAATGAGTAGCAACATGGTAGACTTAAACCAAAGTGTATCAATAATCATTTTCAGTGTAAAAGGTATACACTTCAATAGAAAGAGATTGCCAGATTTTATTTAAAAAACAAATAGATGCTACCTATAAGATTTCCATTTTAAATATAAAAGGTAAAATAGTTTAACACCAAAAAATGTTAAAAACTATACAGTTCAATGCTAAATAAAAAGAATGTTGTAATGGCTTTTCTAATATAAAGTCAATATCAGAGAAAAGGATATTACTAGGAAATATGAAGCTTATTTCATAATGATAAAAGGGACAATTCATCAAGAGGATCTAATGATCTTAAATGTTTATGGATCTAATAAAATAAGATTAAAAAAAACAGAACTTCAAGGAGAAATAGACAAGTAAAGTAGTTCAAGATTTTAATATCCCTTTTTCAACTTTACTGAATTCACTTATTAGTTCTAACAGTTGTGGGTTTTTTGGGTGAAGTATTTAGAGTTTTCTATGTATAATACATCATCTGAAAATAGTGACAGGTTTACTTCTTCCTTTCCTATTTGGATACCTTTAATTTCCTTTTCTTGCTTAATTGCTCTGTCTATGTCTTCTGATACTGTGTTGAATAAAAATGGCAGAGTGGGCATCCTTGTCTTGTTCCTTATCTTAGAAGAAAAGTTTTCATGTTTTTACCATTGAGTATGGTATTAGTTGTGGGCTAAAAAATATTTTTTAAATAAATAGGAAAAATCACAGCATATCAACATTTGTGGAATAATGCTAAAGTAGTGTGTAGAGGGAAGTGTATAGCATTTTGATATTTCTGTTAGACATCTCTAAGTAAATGTTTAAAAAACTGATTTAATATAGAAATTTAGAGTTATGTTAAAAAGTCAGGATTGTAACATACTCTAAAATTTATGTCTGGAGTATGTTAAAAAATCTAACTTGGTCTCATATTTCAGAAATATGGAGCTAAATTATATATTTATATTTTTATAAGCCTTCATGAAATGACGTAGACAGCTAAGGAGTGAGAGGAGAAGATGATCCTATACCCAGTATTTAGAGAATAGATGGAGAAGATTTAATCAATAAAGAGGACTGAGAAGAAGCAGACTCTAAATTACGAGCCAGATAAGGAGAGGGTTGTTTCTCAGATTTGAGAAGTGATGCATTTCAAGGGGTAATGGAAGAACACCTATCAAAACTTGAAGTGAAATGAGGGGAAAAAGGTGGCTAGGGTCTGTAGCTACAAAAAGGATTGTTGAAGGCCATGATCTAACAGTTTTGATGATGGAGCTGAGAATGGTATTGAGGTTATGTTGGGTTCTAGAGTAAATGGTTACTGAGGAAGTACAAATATCAGTTTTAGAATTTGTATGAAGTTTTGCCATTGATATTAAAAATATCAAAACAGAGCATTGGCTTCATGGAGCAGGGGATCTCAGAAGGGTTTAGATTTTGTTCTTATGGTAAATTATGGGTGTTCTTATAGTATGGTTTTATACTGATGAGTATAATCTAGGAGAGAGGGAGATATGATGCAAAAGGGGAAAAGGTGAATAATTGTAAGAGCTTAGTCTCAAAAATTCAAGATGGTGTAAGATTCCAACAGTGTTACAGATTTGAATTTTGATTGACTCAGGAACATTTATTCAATTGTAACTAGGGAAAAGACAAAGAATATGGGTAGTAATGCAGGCAATTTGTAAATTGATAAAGGGAAAAGGAGGAAATTTCTATCTTTTTAAAAAAATATTCTCGGTAAATATGAGGTAAAGCTATCAAATTAAAGCGATGATGGAAGTGGTAGAGGTATAAAGCAAGATGTGAAGGTAAGAAATAGTTGTCTCAGGGGAAGGAAAAGTTAAGTCCTATAGTATCCAGGCAGTTTTGAGTGCTGAACTGATGTTTGCAGTTATTATCTTAGAGTAAAACAGTCTGAGTTATTGTTGTTATTTTTTACTTTCTTCCATGAGTTCTTGCACTCAGGCCAAAAGAGGACTTAGTCAGGTTTAACCAGTATTAAAATGTTTCCAGACATCCAGTAGAGCTAAGAGTATGTCCACAGAACTGAGTATATGAATATGAATATGATAGGAAATTATAGTTGTCAGTGGAACAATGAAGACATGAGGAAAGTTGATGGATAAAGAGGAAAATGGTGGAGTCAATGAATAGGAAATCTAACTTTGGTGAAGAAGTTTTGGAGTTCACAGTCTAGGACAGGAGGAGGAAATGCAGAAGATGGTTGTAAGATAATGAAATAATTGATTTGAGATTTAAAAGGTAAAAAAAAAGGTATAGCATGTGCCCATGTGAGTGGGATACTGAAAGAAGGGGCAGATGAGTAGGTCAAAAAACATGGCTTGACTGGATAAACCATCTACATGTGTCCTGAAATTCCAGAGAAGGATGGCAGAATGCATAAAGGAAAATAGTAAGCCTCTGTTGATGAAGTCATAAATAAACTTTTTGTTGATAAATCCAAACGATCCTAATGGATAAGAGACACAGAGGGAGTAGCATGAAAGTGATTAGCTGGGAGCAATGCCTAGCAATGGTAGATACTGTCAGGATATGATCATTATCTTGGTCAGTTTTACTCTGAGCTTATACCAGTATTTTTATTTATTTATTTAATTTCAAGTCATTTTGATTTTTCTCCTGTGACAACTCAATAGCTTTGCTTCATTTCTAAAACCGAATTCCTGCTTCCTTCTCTACTCCTAACTAGGTTCTAGGAAGGATATATGTGTGTTATTATTCATGCAGCATATAAGTGTTTAGTACTTACTATGTGTCAGTGACATAATAGTAGGTTTGGGTTACTATCAACTTTGATTTGGACATTTAACATAAAGTTCTTGTCCTTTAGCTTTTAAAATGTGGTTATCATATGTATCAGTTGACCTTCTTTGAAAATGAATTGAGTATTGAATTGAAAATCTTCCGCAGTTCTATTCCCATGCCAAACTCTTATGAATATATAAGAACTTTAGAGAGATTAGGTGACAAAATAGGAAGCACAGTACTTGTATATTTTTGGTATTGTGTACAGTTAAGGTCCTAACAACTGTGAACAACACTGTAGATCTCATTTCAGACATTGAAAGTAGCATCTATTGATTTGCTCACTTTTTGTTTACATTTACCACATTTGTTCCAGTATATGTCAGGTTTGTGCAACCATTGCTTTGTTGGATTTTTATCAAGTCCCATATTGATTACTTAATGTCTTTCTATAGATCTCATTTTGTGTTGTTAAAAAAAAAACGACAAACACCTGTTTGAAAGTTATGGAAAATCCACATTGTACAGAGCATATGCCTTTAATGTCTCCAGAAGAAAAAAAAGCCTGAATATTTGCACTTTGGGGCACAATTTAACAAGAGAGGGCATAGAAAAAAAGTATGGGTGGAGGTGAATAAATACTTTGAGTAAAATGTTACCTTTGTCTTATTCATAGAATGTCTTTTGATCTAGTAAGTAGTCTTTAAAAGATAGAAATGCTGTGTGATAGATAAAACAGTAATTGTTAAATTTCTCAAAATCTTATATTTTCCCCCATACTTAGTGTATGTTATTTATCAAATACTTCCGTGTGAATTGTGATTTTTTTTCTTCCAAATCTTTCTTGTAAAAAAAGTGGATTTCTGCTAATAAATTCAACACATCTTTAATATTGTATATTCCTTTGAACTGTGCCTTCATATTTGAATACTTGATACCTTATTTTAATATGTAATTGGTACAATGGTGGTGAGTATTAATGTTAGTGCAGCCATATACTTGTAATGTCTGGGAATGTATGGTTATTGTGGAAGAGATAGTTTGTCAGTGTTTGCCATTTGCCAGTTTGTAGTAACTTAGTGTGAGAGCTTAAAATATATAAATGAATAAATAAATAAGTACAAAAAACCAACCCACAAACAAACACTGAAAACAAACAAACAAAAGAAATAGACCAGAACATCAATCACTGAAATAGATCGTAACAGTAAAATAGGATGACATTAAGTTAGTAACTTTCAGGGTAAATGTTCATGGTAAATTTATAAGAGAAAAGAATTGCAAAGCAGCAGGATCATGTTTGGGAATTAATAAATAAGTTGTGGCATATTTATACAAGGAAAACTATGCTTCAAGAAGGCTAAAATAAGTATTGTTACAAATGAAAAACATTGATGATTCTCACAAAGTTTTAAGCAAACACACAACTAAACACAAAAGAGCATATGTATTTTGATTCCATGTGTGTCAAGTTCAAAACAAGCAAAACTTTTTAAGTTTATATAATTGGTGATTGAAGAATGGAGAGAATTTGTTTAACCCAATTCTGATTGCACAAAATCACCCATATATCTTACATATGCATATACACACACTCATACACATGCATACATAAATGTGTATACAACATGTTACATTGATTTAAGGAATAACTTTGGTACTTGGAGAATATTTTACTTTGATTTAGCAATGTTTAATGATTAATGATGAAAATATAAATCTTTAAATTAATTTTCACACTCAAAGAAATTTAATGACCTTAGATATTAAAAGTAAAGATAACTGCATTGACCTTGATTTTGCAATTTCTTTAACCTCATAAATATATTCAATATAATAAAACATTATTATAGCCTGTTTTATGTAAGTTTTAATGTTCACTATTTTATAACTAGAGAAGAAAGTTATAAAGGATTTATACACTTTTACTATAAAAGTTGTAAGAATTATGTACTGAGTGATCAGAAATAAATTCACAAGGAATTAAAAATTTAGTAACAAATTTGTTTTGTTGAAACATATTTGTTTAGAATTATGGATTATGTTTGATGTGTAGCATATTTCCCAAATACTGTGTGTGCATCAGTATATGGGGTGTGAGGGAGGTGTAGGGAAGGGTGTTATAAATAGAATCCAATGTGATGTGGGTAAGTATGCTAACTTTGTAGTTTTTGTAAAGTTTGATACAAGCTTTTTATTAAAAACTAAAACTAAATACATAAAAAACTAAAGAGTAATTTTAAACTATCATCAAGAATAAAACTACTATAACCACTTTAAAATTGATGGGACAATATGTTTATACAGAGAAAGAAAAACAATAATAATTTTGAAAATAATTTAATAAATGTAAACACAGTTCTGTTTTTTTTATAGTAAATACGTAGAATCATGTCTTGTGAATTGCTTTGTTTGCTTCATATATTGTTTGTGAGAAGCATCCAAGGATTTATGTGTAGGAAAAATTGATTCATTCTTGTGACTGAATAGTACTCCTTTGTATGAATATACTACAATTACTGTGTGACAAATTGTCAACTCTACGATTGATAAATATGTCAACGTTTTGGGGCATTTTGGTGGTTCCAGTTTTTATCTATTAAAATCTTGTGCACTTCTTTTGGTAGATATTTGTATACATTTCTGATGGATGTATAACTAGGAGTATAATGGCTAAGTCATGAGGCATATATATGTTTAGCATTAATATATACTAGGAAGATAGTTTTCCAAAGAGGTTGTGCCATTTTACATATGAACAGTGTATGAGTTCCAGATGCTGCATATCTTCACCAGAATTTGGTGTTGTCTTTTTCATTTTATCCATTCTCATGGGTCTGTAGTGGTATTGTATTTTGATTTTAGTTGGAATTTCTCTGATAACTAGTAAAGTTGAGTGTCCTGTCATGCACCTCTTAGACATTTGAATTTCTGTTTTTGTATAGTGCTGTTCAAGTTTTGCCTTTTAAGAATATTCTTGGAGAGTTTATGTGAACTCTTTTTTTTTTTGTCTTTCTTTTTCAATTTAATTTTTAAACATTTATAGTTAATTTACAGTGTGTTAGTTTCTGGTGTACAGCAAAGTGAGATATATATATTTGCATATTCTTTTCCATTATAGTTTATTACAAGATATTGAATATAGTTCCCTATGCTATACAGTAGAACCTTGTTGTTTATTTATTTTATATATAGTAGCTTATATTTGCTAATCCCAAACTCCTAGTTTATCCCTTCTCCCTTCCTCCTTTCCCCTTTGGTAACCATAAGTTTGTTTTCTATGTCTGTGAGTCTATTCCTGTTTTGTAAATAAGTTTATTTGTAACATATTTTAGGTTCCACATATAAGTGAATCATCTGATACTTGTCTCTGTCTGACTTACTTCATATAATATGATAATCTGTAGGTCCATCCATGTTGCTGCAAATGGCATTATTTCATTCTTTTTTATGGCTGAGTAATATTCCACTGCATATATACATACATACATACACATACACACACACACACACCATATATACCACATTTTCTTTATGCATCCATCTGTGGACATTTAGGTTGCTTCCATGTCTTGGCTATTGTAAATACTGCTGCAATGAACATTGGGGTGCATGTATCTTTTTGAATTAGAGTTTTGTCTGTATTTATGCCAGGAGTGGGATTCCTGGATCATATGGTAATTCTATTTTTAGTTTTCTGAGGCACCTCCATACTGTTTTCCATAATGGTTGTACCAACTTACATTCCCACCAGCAGTGTAGGAGGGTTCCCTTTTCTCCACACCCTCTCCAGCATGTATTATTTGTAGACATTTTGATGATGGCCATTCTGACCAGTGTGAGGTGGTACCTCATTGTAGTTTTGATTTGCATTTCTCTAATAATTAGTGATGTTGAGCAAAATGTGCCTATCAACCATCTTAATGTCTTCTTTGGCGAAATCTCTAGTTAGATCTTCTGCCCATTTTTTGATTTGGTCATTTGTTTTTGTTACTGAGTTGTATGAGCTATTTGTATATTTTGGAAATTAAGCCCTTGTTGTTCACATAATCTGCAAATATTGTCTCCCAGTCCGTAGCTTGTATTTTCATTCTGTTTATGGCTTCCTTTGCTGTGCAAAAGCTTATAAATTTTAATAGGTTCCATTTGTTTATTTTTGCTATCATTTCTATTGCCTTGGGATACTGACCTAAGAAAAATCTGCTAAGATTTATGTCAGAAAATTTTGCCTATGTTCTCTTCCAGGAGTTTTATGGTATCAAGTCTTATATTTACGTCTTTAAGCCATTTTGAGTTTATTTTTGTGTATGGTGTGAGGAAGTGTTCTAACTTCATTGATTTACATGTGGCTATCCAGCTTTCCCAATACCACTTTCTGAAGAGACTGTCTTTTATCCATTGCATATTCTTGCCTCCTTTGTCAAGGATTAGTTGACCATAGGTGTGTGGGTTTATTTTTATCCCATTGATCCATATGTCTGTATTTGTGCCAATACCAAGCTGTTTTGATTACAGTAGCTGTGTAGTGTTGTCTGATGTCTGGAAGGGTTATGCCTCCAGCTTTGTTCTTTTACCTCAAGATGGCTTTGGCATCTGGATCTTTTATTGTTCCATATAAATTTTAGGATTATTTCTCCTAGTTCTGTGTAAAATGTCATTGGTAATTTGGTAGAGATCACATTAAATTTGTAGCTTGCTTTATGTAGTATGGCCATTTTAACAAAGTATTAATTTTTCCTATCCAAGAGTGTATGCTCTCTTTGCATTTCTTTGAATCATCTTCAATTTCCTTGTTATCAATGTTTTCTAGTTCTCCTTGGTCACGTTTATTCCTAAATATTCTTTTTTTTAATGTGATTTTGAAATGGATTTTTTTTAAACTTTCCCTTTCTGATATTTCATTGTTAGTGTAAAAAGTGCAGTTGATTTCTGTATGTTAGTCTTGTATCCTGTACCTGGCTGGGTAGTGTCCTAGGTTGTAGGTTTTTCCTTTCTTCACTTTTAATATATCATGACACTCCCTTCTGTCCTGCAAATTTTCTGCAGAAAAATCAGCTGATATCCTCATTGGGGGTTCCCTTGTATATTTATCTTTATTTTTCTCTCGTTGCCTTTAAAAATATTTCTTTGCATCTTTAAATTTTGCCCTTTTAATTATGTTGTGTCTTGGTGTGGGTCTTTTGGGCTTATCTTGTTTGGGACTTTTTGTGCTTCCTGTACTTGGATATCTGTTTCCTTACTCAAGTTTGCAAAGTTTTCAGCCAAAATTTCAAGATATATATTTTCCATGCCCTTTTCTCCTTCTGGGACCCCTATAATGTGAATTTTGGTATGCTTACTGGGCCAGAAGTCCTTTAAGCTTTTCTCATTTTTTAAAATTTGTTTTCTTTTCGCTGTTATGATTGTTATTCTACCTTCTAGATCACTTATGAATTCTTCTGTATCACCTAGTCTGCTATTAATTTTTCCTAGTGTGTTTTTTATTTCAGTTACCATAGTCTTCATTTCTGGTTCTTTTTTTTTATATTTTCTAGTT
Source organism: Kogia breviceps (assembly GCF_026419965.1). Taxonomy (NCBI): domain Eukaryota; kingdom Metazoa; phylum Chordata; class Mammalia; order Artiodactyla; family Physeteridae; genus Kogia; species Kogia breviceps. The sequence goes on along the minus strand of NC_081313.1, from coordinate 67,652,816 downwards.
CTTTGTTATAATACTCACTGTGTTCATCTATTGTTTTCCCTAATTCAGTTAGCATTCTTATTACTAATGCTTTGAACTCTTTATCTGGTAAATTGTTTAATTCTGCTACAGTATTTTTTTTTAAGAGTTTTCTCTTGCTCTTTCGATTGATTACATTTTCCTCTGTCTTCTCATTTTGTTAACTTTCTCTGTCTCTATGAAATTAGGTAAAATAGTTACCTGTTGTAGTCTTGAAGGTGTGTCCTTGTGTGGGAGCATCCCTGTATAGCCTGAGGGTGCCCAGTGGCATGGTGGGAGAGCTGTATCTGGCATGAACACATATCTCATCTTTCCCCAAATTGTGTTGGCAGCTATCATTGGTAGTAAGTTTGGCTGGAGATAGGGGGACTAGGGCCAGAGCCATATGTGAGCCAGGACTTCCCTTCTGCTCAGTGGCCCTCACTGCCCTATTAGGGAGGTGTTTCTGGAGCAGAAGCCCTGAGTTTCAGTTAGAGCCCTCTCTGTTCCCTTTAAGTCTGTGCTTTGCCCCTTCCCGGAACTGGCACCCTCACCCTGGAGGAGAATAGTGCTGGAGTAAGAGAGGCTAGTGTGGGTGCTTGGTGTGGGTCCAGGCATGGGCTGGGTCTGTCTCATCTGTAGTCAGAGACCTGGACTGCTTCTGACGTGCTGTCTGTATAAGCACCAGTAATGGCTACCCCATCCAGCTCAGACACTGCTCTGGGTTTGAGCTACCTTTGTGCCTCACAAACAAGTTCTCACTTCAGCCATGGCATCCCTCACCCCATTGTGGAGCTGGGTCATGAAGCAAGCAGGGCTGGAACAGGAGCTCAGTTCAGACTGGAGTACTCTTCAGGGCAGTTGTGGGAAACTGGCTAATGACCCTCACAATTTCAATCGATTCTCTGCCCTGTTTTGGGAGTAAGCAAGGTTGTGCATGCTCCTCATGAGTGGAGTCTGGGTTCCCACAGCCTTTCTGTTAGTCCCACCAGCCCTTCAGCCAGCCAAGGGGACTCACAGTTTTTGGACCTCAGGGCTGGGTGCTCAATATGTGATTTGAACCACTCACTCCCCAAGGAGGATCCCTGCTTGTGTAATTCCCCTCCTCTGAGTCCTCTCCCAGGGACCCAGGTCCCGACCTCATTACTTGTCTTACCTTCCTAATTGATTCTGTGTGGATCTTTCTTACAGCCTTGGTTGTACAGGAGTCAATCTGTCAGTCCCTAGTTAGTTTTCAGTGAGAATTATTCCACATGTAGATGTATTTTTGATGTGTTTGTGTGGGAAGGTGAGTTCCACATCCTCTTACTCTGCCATATTGATCTCTCTCCCTGGGAGTTTGCCACATTAACTAATAATTAAATAATTAAATAATTATATTGATGTGATCCAAAATTATCAGCAAAACAAAAAAACTCACATAATGTAAGTAAAATAGCTGAAATATAAATGTGTTTTAAAAATGTAAGTATGGGGCTTCTCTGGTGGCGCAGTGGTTGAGAGTCCACCTGCCGATGCAGGGGACATGGGTTCGTGCCCCAGTCCGGGAAGATCCCAGATACCGTGGAGTGGCTGGGCCTGTGAGCCATGGCCTCTGAGCCTGTGTGTCTGGAGACTGTGCTCCACAAGGGGAGAGTCAACAACAGTGAGAGGCCTGCGTACCACAAAAAAAAAAAAAAAAAAAAAAAAGCGTGAGTCCTTAATGTATTTTCTCTTAAAAAAAAAAAAAAAGAATAGTCATTCCTAGTTGTTTCTAGTGAAAAGGACTGGAAACAATGACTAAGTCTTTCACAGTATACAGTTGTAGTGTCAGATATAATCTGTAACTAAAAGGAAAACAGAGCTCTTTGAGGGTGTTGATTATTCCCACATTTGGAACAGGAGTTTTATGAGTCTGGAATACCTTGTCATGTAGAAAGTTCCAGATAACAAAGACTATTAGGATCATGTCAGAATGGCCTAAATTTTAACCTGAAAGATCTCTTATTAGCCAAAGATAGGATGCTTGAGCATCAATAAAAATAACTTCAATAATTTGAAGTATATCAACTATGTCAAAATTCATTCATTGTTCCTCCTTATAAGGTACTGTGGAAGATGGAATAAGGTAACAGTCTCACTTACATGGAGCTAAAGAAAAATAAGCTGGAATTCAAGACGCCCCAGTCAAAAAAATTTGAGAATTTAACATCTTATTATTATGAAAACTAGTAAATAACAAAGATACTCATTTTTTTAACATCTTTATTGGAGTATAACTGCTTTACAATGGTGTGTTAGTTTCTGCTTTATAACAAAGTAAATCAGTTATACATACACATATGTTCCCATATCTCTTCCCTCTTGTGTCTCCCTCCCTCCCACCCTCTCTATCCCACCTGTCTAGGTGGTCACAGAGCACCGAGCTGATCTCCCTGTGCTGTGCGCTGCTTCCCACTAGCTATCTATTTTACATTTGGTAGTGTATATATGTCCATGCCACTCTCTCACTGTGTCACAGCTTACCCTTCCCCCTCCCCGTATCCTCAAGTCCATTCTCTAGTAGGTCTGTGTCTTTATTTCCATCTTGCCCCTAAGTTCTTCATGATCATTTTAAAAAATTTCTTTAGATTCCATATATATGTGTTAACACACAGTATTTGTTTTTCTCTTTCTGACTTACTTCACTCTGTATGACAGACTCTAGGTCCATCCACCTCACTACAAATAACTCAATTTCATTTCTTTTTATGGCTGAGTAATATTCCATTGTATATATGTGCCACATCTTCTTTATCCATTCATCTGTTGATAGACACTTCGGTTGCTTCCATGTCCTGGCTATAGTAAGTAGAGCTGCAATGAACATTTTGGTACATGATTTTTTTTGAATTATGGTTTTCTCAGTGTATATGCCCAGTAGTGAGATTGCTGGGTCGTATGGTAGTTCTATTTTTAGTATTTTAAGGAACCTCCATACTGTTCTCCATAGTAGCTGTATCAATTCACATTCCCAACAACAGTGCAAGAGGGTTCCCTTTTCTCCACATCCTCTCCAGCATTTATTGTTTGTAGATTTTTTGATGATGGCCATCCTGACCAGTGTGAGGTGATACCTCATTGTAGTTTTGATTTGCATTTCTCTAATGATTAATGATGTTGAGCATTCTTTCATGTGTTTGTTGGCAATCTGTATATCTTCTTTGGAGTAATGTCTATTTAGATCTTCTGCCCATTTTTGGATTGGGTTGTTTGTTTTTTTTATATTGAGCTGCATGAGCTGCTTGTAAATTATGGATATTAATCCTTTGTCAGTTGCCTCATTTGCAACTATTTTCTCCCATTCTGAGGGTTGTCTTTTCATCTTTTTTTATGGTTTCCTTTGCTGTGCAAAAGCTTTTAAGTTTCATTAGGTCCCATTTGTTTATTTTTGTTTTTATTTCCATTTCTCTAGGAGGTGGGTCAAAAGGGATCTTGCTGTGATGTATGTCATAGAGTGTTCTGACTATGTTTTCCTCTAAGAGTTTGGTAGTGTCTGGCCTTACCTTTAGGTCTTTAATCTATTTTGAGTTTATTTTTGTAGATGGTGTTAGGGAGTGTTCTAATTTCATATTTTTACATGTAGCTGTCCAGTTTTCCCAGCACCACTTATTGAAGAGGCTGTCTTTTCTCCATTGTATATTCTTGCCTCCTTTATCAAAGATAAGGTGACCATTTGTGCATGGGTTTACCTCTGGGCTTTCTCTCCTGTTCCATTTATCTATATCTCTTTTTTGGTGCCAGTACCATACTGTCTTGATTAGTTTAATTTTTTAGTATAGTCTGAAGTCCAGGAGCCTGATTCCTACAGCTCCATTTTTCTTTCTCAAGATTGCTTTGGCTATTCTGGGTCTTTTGTGTTTCCATACAAATTGTGAAAGTTTTTGTTGTAGTTCTGTGAAAAATGCCAGTGGTAGTTTGATAGGGATTGCATTGAATCTGTAGATTGCTTTGGGTAGTAAAGTCGTTTTCACAGTGTTGAGTCTTCCAAAGATACTCATTGTTAACCTCCAGTTCCTTCATGAACAGTACCTCATGAAAACCAAATAATTGATGAGAGGAAGTTTAAGTTTCTCTAAAGAAATGTTCCCACTAAAAGTGAAGTATTAATGATTTTGAATATTACTCTTATGCTACCGTCTAATAGAGTAATGAATCTAGGCAATGATTATCAATGTCCATTAATATCATAAAAAGGGAGATATGTAGATGTTATGTGCCACCTTGTGGAAATACATGACTCTACACGTGAACTATTCTTGCCAAAATGGAACCTGAGCAATATCAAGATGCTAGTTGAATCTGAAATAGCCAATAAACAGATGAAACATTTCTCATTCTTAATAGTCACAGAAGAATTTAATTGAAATCCAAATGAGATAGTAGTACAGACACTCAAGGTTTTGTAAAAGTAAAAAGATTGATAATCTCATAATACCATCTTTTGGCAAGAATGAGAATTAATTGTAATTCTCAATATACTGTTGATAGGAATAAAAATTGGTATAAGCCACTTTGGACAATGTTTGGAGATATCTACTAAAATTGAAAATGCAAGTAATCTATGACCTATCACTTTCACTCATACGAACACAGTCAATGTAAATATGGAAATATTTGGACCAAACTTTATATTCATGTATTTTCTTAGTAAGAATATTATAATAGCCAAATCCTGGAAACAACTTAAAGGTCTATAAATATTAGAATAATAGATAAATAGATAAATTACAATATAAATTTTCAGTGTAATTGTGTTTAGAAAAGTGACTAAACAAACTACTCATGTGCACAACAATACACTTAAAACTCATGAGCCTGGTATTGAGTGAAGTAAACCAGACACAAAACAGCATATATTGTAGGATGCCATGAAGATAAATTTAAAATTCAAATGCAGGGACTACATATTCATGGCATTAGAAGTTAGGGGATGAGAGGAATTGTCACTGAGAGAGCTATGCGGGGGTTTCTAGGATGTGGTAATGTGTTTCTTGATCAGAATGGTGGTTTTATATATGAGTCCAATTTGCAAAAAGTAATCAACCTGTACTCTTCTGACTTGCATAATTTTCTGAAATAATTTTATATTACAATAACAAAATTTATTTTAAAAACTACTTTAAATTAGTCCTTATCTTGTAGAATTCTAAAGATAGTTTCTGAGATTGCAAATCTTGGGAATGCCAGACCAAAATATAAAATAAGAAACAAGTATTAAACCTAAATTCAATTATTATTTTGATTATTTTGATTCTCTTTCAAATAAGTCAACCAGTTAGTTAAAAGCTAAGAAATTTTCAGTTTTAATGTATGGTAAGTGTGTTATAGTATGCATTAATAAATGAGTTCTTAGGATTTAGAGATTTATATTGAAATATTTATAGATGAAATTATATGACACATGGAATTTGTTTCAAAATAGTACAGAATGTGTGGCCAAAGAGGTGAGGGGAAAGTTATTAGTTATAGATGAAATAGGTTTGTCCATAAGTTGATAATTTTTGAAGCTGTGGGTACATTATACTAATAATGACACATTAAAAATATAATTAACGGCTTCCATGGTGGCACAGTGGTTAAGAATCTACCTGCCAATGCATGGGACATGTGTTTGAGCCCTGGTCTGGAAATATCCCACATGCCACAGAACAACTAAGCCCATGCACCACAACTACTGAGCTCTTGTGCCATAACTACTGAAGCCCGTGTGCCTAGGGCCCGTGCTCCGCAACAAGAGAAGCCACCCCAATGAAAAGCCTGCACACTATGATGAAGAGTAGCCCCCACTCGCTGCAACCAGAGAAAGCCCATGCACAGCAACGAAGACCCAATGCAGCCAAAAATAAATAAAATTAATAAATTTAAAAAATATATAATTAAGTACAATTATAATTTTCAATTGAAAACTTTAAAAAACCTGTAAATTTTAAAATATAATGGTAAAAACATTATATAAAATCTATAAAAATAGCATTATAAAGTATGATGACAGTTTTATTAAGTAATATAAATAATTTTTTGTTTTAAACAGAGACTATTTAGAGGTATCGATTTGTTTTTTTCTGAATGTACCTGTATTTTTCAGGAAAATAGAGACTTCCAAACAACTTATTTTTAGATTATATACAATAATTTTAACTTCAGATGTTCAAAAAGATTGAGGACTTTGGACACTAAGAATGTACTGTAGCTTTAGTACAGATTAGTCACTTGAAGCAGGCTTTTTAATTTGTATTAACTCTTTTTACATACATATCCTCATACATATCCTTTTACCTTAACTGAGAAATATCAGCATTTTAAAGAGTAACATTTTTATGAGGGTTCTGATTTAATGTTACTGAAAGCTCAGTAGTTCCACTGATCATGCATTGAAGTAAAGTAGCTTTCTACTTTACTTTACGGTAACCTTTCAATAACAGCTTCATGGAAGGATATGATGACAGCTGTAGGTTATTTTCTTACATAAAAAAGCTTCCTTATTTAATTTGAATTCATAAAGGATTATCAGCAAAATTTCAAAGCATTAAATTTCAAACTACTTGGAGTAACATATTTTACCAGTGTTTTATAACTTCTTGCTGCATTTTGCCACCAGAGTTCTTGAGGCTTTCTTCAAGTCTTTGTAAAGTAACCTGAAATCCTTTATTTTAAGATTAACACATTTATAATCATTCTATTAAATTGTTTAACAAGTGAAGCAAGGCTATAAAACTTGCTTCAGAAGATGGAAGATTGTCAGAAAATAGTTATGTGACATTTAACAACCACATTTTCTAGTCATCAACTTCTTATTTGATAGAGTCCATGGCACAGTTTTAAATTTCCCATCAGTTCAATACCACTTAAAAGCAGAAGGAGGAAAAAGCCACTGTTGCAAATAAGTGTATTCTCTTTTCCATTTTGAATGATTCTCTGAAAGATATCAGGCAATGATAGCACCATTTCAAGTTAAAATTGGATATATATGTGAATTATTCAAGCATTTGTTTTTGAGTCAGTTAATTTTAGATCCAGTATACTTTTTCTTTTTTCTTAAAACCACCTTCGTCCTCTGTGTTATCTTAAGTTAAATATGGTTAGCCTGTATGTTCAGTACATGGAGAGATCCTCTTGCAAGAAAGGAAAAGCCATCTGCCTTATTATAAACATTTGAGTGGTTAATGCTATATTACTATTACAATGAGACTCAAAAATAAACCTTAAAAATCATATAAATTCAGTTATCTTTCATTTAACACTTCAGAGGGGACCAGAAATGAGCAATATATCTTTGCTTCTTGGTCATTTGCAACCCCAGTACCCTAAAATTGTTCTGCCTACCCTAACAGGAAGAAAGGGGTTCAAGACCATGCAGAGAAACTCTAAAAGTATTAAGTACAGGCATGAAATCAGTAGACATCGCTTCTGCTCACATTTCATTCATAAATATATAGTCATAGCTGGCTGCAAGGGAGGCTGAGAAATGCAATCCAGCTGGGTAGCATTGTGACCTGTTATATTTCTATTATTATGATTAAAGAGAAGAATGAAGCTTTTGGAGAGCTCCACTAAAATTAATAACTAGAAGTAAAGCTTGGTGTATTAGATTAAGAGAAATGGAGAAGTAAGAGAAAGTAGAGAGCCAAAGGAACAGTCACCTATGAGGATATCTTTTTACATAGGATTTTGTTTAGTCCCTGACGTTAACTAAATGAATGGCCTTGATTAAGTCACTTTTTGGATCCTATTGTTTTGTATTTTTAAGGTAAGCAGCTTGTGTTACCCAGCATTTCTCAAAATTCAGTAATCAAAATGTAAAAAGTGTGTGTGTGTGTGTGTGTGTGTGTGTGTGTGTGTGAGAGAGACAGAGAGAGAGAGAGAGAGAGAGAGAGAGAGAGTGAGTGAGAGAGAGTGAGAGAGAGCGCAAATCTGGGAACCTGGAGATTCTAATAGATTTAGTTAGGTGGGTGGGATAATCTGAGAATATATGTTTTAACAATCTCCTTAAATCCTTCCATTGCATTTAAACCATAAGTGATACTTGGAGAAACTCTAAATTTAATGGTCTCTAAAATACCATTCAGCTCCAAAATTTTGAATCCAGATATTCATGAAACTGAAAAATATGATATGTGAAACACACAGAGAGACTTTGGAAGTCTTGAGGACTCTAAGGAGCAAGCATGTTGGAGGTGGGCATATATGATACTGATATCTGAAAATGGAGACAGGTAGTTTCCAGAAATGACTACAAAGTATAAAGGATAAATAGTTAAATTTGTCCTCAGTAAAATTGTAAACTTCTCTTTATCAAAAGGCACACCCAAAAATAAAAGATGTACTGATATATAGCTAACATTTAACATATAGCCAACACATATAGTCAACAAAGGACTGATGTTCTAGATCAGTGGATCAGTAGATAGATGATAGGTAGATAGATGGCCATAATTTTAATAAGAAAAAAATGTATAGTCAAATTAATAAATGGGCAAAAATCTAATACTAGCCCCTTAAGAGGAAATCCTTTATGATCCGTAGTCAATAAATAATCTCAAATTAATGGAAGCCACTTCTTCTGATACCAGTGTGCTGCCTCTTTTCATTCTCTTTGACTTCCATATGGCCAGTATACCTATGAAAAGGGACTCAGCATTATCAAAAATCAACGAAATGCAAAATAAAGTAAATAAGTTACAATCATACATCCACCATATTGGCAAAGATTTAAATGTTTGACAACACCAAATGTTGGGAAGGACATAAACCAATAAAACACATATACAGTGCTGTTGGGAGTATAATATAATATTTGGAAAGCAGCTTGGTTTTTCCAAATCCAGAAAAGGTAAAGTTTTGCATTATGTATGACTTAGTTATATGCTCTAGAGAAATACTTGCACATTTACACTGAGGGACAAGTACAAAATATTCATAAAAATGTTGCTTTAAATAGGTAAAATTTGGAAGCTTTGCAAAAGTCTGTAACACATTTTGTTCCTACCAAAGACATTAATAAACACATAACAACCATCCTTATCCTTATCAATATAATTTTGACTGGCACAGAACTAAAAAGGAAAAGGATAATTGAAAGTTGAGAAAATTGATTTCCTATATGATTTAAATGATTTGAAATCATGAAAAACATTATTGATTAAAAAGAATAGAAGGGAAATGTTAAGTACCACAGTTAGATGCAAAGCTTGTTACATAGTCAAAGCATGGTCTTGATTTATACATACCTACTATGAAAAAGGCCTAAAGGTTTTGGTGGATCATAAGTGTAATACAAGCCAACAATGTACTATGATGTCAAATCAGACCGGACTAATAACATATCAGACTTTATTAATACATGCAAAAATTCTCAAATCAAGGAGAATAACTATCCCATTTTTCTCTCCACTGGCTAGTATGTATTTGGAATAGGGGCTTCAGTTTAAAGGGCATATTTAATGTTAGATTAACCTAGAGGTTGTGAACTCTGGAAATGTCTGAAGGAAAAGAAGATATTTCAGCTAAGGTTAGCCACTCAAATTTTTTCAGAGGCTAGATAAGTACATCTGCTTTCTTGCAATAGACCAGATAAGTAAGATTACTACGTGAAGTGTCTGAACTTAAAACTTTCATGCTCTGTCTCAAGAAAGCAGATCTTTTTTTGTCAGTAACAGAGACTGAACAATTAACAATATGTTACCTAAAACAATGAGTTTGTTTCACCACTGGAAACGTTCAAACAAGCATGATATGATCAGCTCTGATACAGCACTGGAGAAAGGGTTTGATTGAATTTTGTATAAATTATTTTGTATAAATTATCTTTGCCATGTAAAAGTCTATTTAATTTTCCAAAACAGTTTAATAAAACACTTCTTTTTAGGTATAATGTCAGCGGTTTAAAAAGTGTATGATTATGGTTGTGTTCAAAAGGAATGGTATTTTTGAAAAGAATTTTATTTTATTTATTAGCAATAATAATGCTAATGTTGATTAGCATTATAATTCCCGTATCAGAGAGGTTAAAGAATGGATGTAGTTAGGCTCTTAAATTGGTTCCAAGCTTCCAGACAAAATGTCTACACATACTAATATTCATTTCTTGTCAGTATTATGGACTATAAGAATGTAATTTATTCTGCCTGCATTTAAGTGGGAAGTACAAAGCTACTCATCTACATTTTGATTTTAGATTTCAGTTGCTGTTTTGCCTGTGGTTAAGACAATTTCAGAGGTTTTATCCCGTGATTCAAATTGTATTCTACTGAGAATAGTGTCTAAATGCTCTTAATTTGATTTTAGTGGAATCTTTAGATGCTTTTCTTCCCAACCAAATATAATTGTGATTTAATGTTGTTGAATTGAAGTTTAGGATTACATTCTTAAGGATGTTTTGGTCATTTCATTTTTACATTTTGAAGTTCTGATTTCAGTTTGTGTAAGGGTTATTTTCCTAATGGAGATACAAACTTTATGTCATTTGTAGACAGAAACAATTTTGTGAGAGAAAACTAGCACAGCACATAATCACATAGACTTTTTCAACCCTCAACCCTTATTTCCTATGTATTTCCTTAAAATTTATAATAATATTTAATAGAAAATAACTCAGCACTTACCAATTACCAGGCATATATCTAAGGAGTCTACACGTTATTACATCAGTTAAACCTTCAAAAAAATTATGAAAAAACACTTTGTTCTATTCTACGACTTTATTTCACCAAGTTTTGTTTCTTAAACCTTGCTTATAGATCCAGGTTTGTTTGTTTATTCATTTTGGTGACAAAAGCCAATTTCAAATTTCAGGTTTCTGGTGAAGTTGGACAATGTTATAATGCCGTAAAAGCTTCTCAAAATACGGCCTGTGGAAGGGTAGATGTAGAAGGATAGAAGGATTGCATTACCATTGTTAAAGTGCTCCTATTGCTGCTTGATTCATTATGTGGGGTTACACTCCCTTGGAGAGTCCCATGGCCAAGGAAGGGACATTCAGGCACATTGCAGCTTTATTATTAAGCAAGTGAGGTTCTTGTTGCTACTAGAGTGCCTTGGATATTCTAGGCATACCTATGTAAACATGCTCAAAATGGATTGCCCTTCATTATAATATAATTTTATGACCTAAAAAGAAAATGAATAAATTCAGGACTGCAGAGGTGAGTAGAAGGCAGGAAAGCATGAAGACATAGAGATTTTAGGGCCTGAATAATGCACAAGGATACAACTGCAAGTAAATTAATTTACACATTTGTCAAGATAAGAGTGAAAGGTCAGCATACAATCCTAATTTTTCTGTAAAACAAAAAGTTACGTAAATTCTAAGAAAGAATTCTCACTTAAGGCAGTTTTCTCTCAGTTGTTTTTAGGTAATCCTGCTGCCTGTTTAGCAGAGATTTACAGGTGATCTGTGACGGAGAGTTTGTACTGCCACACATTAACAGAAGGTGGAGAGTAAAAACATAGTCGAAGTCTTAACTTCTTGAATTTATGATATTGAAACTCTTTTAATGCCATTTTAAATTTGCTTAATTTAATCTCCCTGTTAATGTAAAAGAACATAGAACCCACTAATTTTATGCTTATACTTTATTTTTCCCTCTGTGGCCCTCTATTTTAATTCATTTCATGGTGGTTTTAGGCAGGCAAAACTAGGCTCTTCACACTGCACCTCAATGATTTTTACCAATCACAGTGTCATTAGATAATCTAGGGATGCCTTAGCTTCCTTTATTTCACTTGTGCCCTCTCTTCTTTAAATGCATAATGAATGCAAAATAAAGGTCTTTTCAAGTTTGTTGGTATTCTTCCACTTTTAGTCATATTGTGAATGATCTATGCCTGCTTCCTAGTGGTAAGAATTGAATCTGGGGAGGGGACTGGTAGAGGAAGGGGCAAATCATCTGGTCCTTAATTGCTTCTCCCTGTTCCAAGTGAGAAGGTAGCTCTATGTGACTTACAGTTAGTCTCCAAGGAGACTTGCCTTGCTAAGAAATGAGTGGCTTCTTTGGAATCCTGGCCATTTATAAGCAGTATCCTAAGTGTTTTTAGTCATGCTCTGAGGACATAAAACTCTGGAATTTGTTCCTTGTAGAATCCTGATTGCTGCAAGGTCATATCTACTTGAGAATTAATCTGATATAATTGGTTATTTCGTTTTCTAACTGTGTTCCTTAAAATGTAAGTTGCAAGGGCTTCCCTGGTGGCGCAGTGGTTGAGAATCCGCCTGCCGATGCAGGGGACACGGGTTCGTGCCCCAGTCCAGGAAGATCCCACATGCTGCGGAGCGGCTGGGCCCGTGAGCCGTGGCCGCTGTGCCTGCGGGTCCGGAGCCTGTGCCCCGCAACGGGAGAGGCCGCGACAGTGAAAGGCCCGCGTACAGCAAAAAAAAAAAAAAAAAAAAAAAAAAGTAAGTTGCAAAAGTGGCCATGCTTCTTTTCAATCGAAGAGAAGTCTAGTCCTTCAATAAGCAATATCTATCAATTAGAATTGTAATAATGTTCACAATTCTTATAAATTGTGTACTGAGACAAAGTCAAGACATTTACATATATTTTCCTATTGATTCTTCACAGTGAAGGTGTTATTTTTTTATCTTACAGAATAGGAAAATAACATGCAGAATTTGGGGCTCTCAGAGATTTTCTTATGTAATCCCTAGACAACAGGCAATCTATTGTACTAATAAACCGCAGACTACCCTATTACTTGCTTCAACAATGAGAGACTACCCCTGAGTTAAACTGTGTTTGTGCTACCTTATTCCTCATAGGAAACAGTTTCTGATGTTCTGGAGTTTTGTCTGCAGTACTTTACACACACAGTATTTAAATCTGTTTTTGAAAAATATAGAAATGATTTAACATAGGTTACAGATAGAGCCCCTTAATTACGCTGATTCATTTCTCTACTTGGCCCATCCCTGTAACTTACACACAGATAAATGGACTCATCTGCAGAAGTAATCAGGTCATAAGCTTATTTAAGGAAGAACATAATTAATTCCAAATGAATAACAGTTAATCGTGATAACCCTGCATTTTTTCTTTTACATTGTTTGTATTTTTGAACATTTTTAAACAGTTTACCCTTGTTAGAATTGTTCACTTCTAGGTAACATGCTACAGATTCAAAAAAGTATGCTTCTAGAAATTTGAAGTAATGAGAGTATATTCAACTTAACTGAATATAATCAGGACTCAAAATGAATCTAATGTACAGTAACAGGCTATAGTATGGCTAAATGTGGGCAGTAAAATACTAAGTGAAAATGTAAATTTGAAAGATTACATTCAATATGATACACATTTTGCAAATTGGAATAATAATTTTAATACATATATGCTTCAGGAGATACATGTATATTAAAAATAGGGCAGAGTAATAATGAACGCTGGGTTTAGGAGGTCTGTTACTTCAAGGGAAGAAAGACAAGGGTATGAGATGGGGGCAGACCACATAGAAAATTTTTTGTGATCTTAGATTATCTTTTTGTTAGTGGGTTCCTGTGTCCTTATTATATGATAATACTTATAAATATGATTATGTACAAGTTTATACTTGTATAAAATAAATAAAAAGAGGGCTTTATATGGAACAATGATCAGAGTGTACCATGGGGCAAAAATTATGGTTAACCTAATTATTTGTCCCTGACATTTTAACAAAAAAACCTACATAAATGTAGACATGAGATTATATTCTAGCTCAGCCATTTGCTAACTGGGTCTTCTTGGGCAAGCTACTTAATACTTAACGACTCTAATTTACTTCATCCATAAATATTTGTGTTGAACAATAATACTTATGTCTCTAGGTAAGGATTAAATGATGCAGTTATCCTACTTCCTGGTTAGAGTAACAGAGGTTATTTTATTTTCCTTTTAAATAATTTAATTTTCTCAATTTTGAACTAAAATTACCTAAGAAATATATATTGCTAAAATTTTAAAGTGTTAAAAATTCTCTCATAGTTTTATCTACTGTATTTCTGTGAATTGTTCTTATAGTAGATTCTCTGCATAGATGTATAATATTAAGGGGAGTATAAAAATTTATGAAATAAATAATAGATGAAAAATCATAATTAGATAGAAATTTGACACTATGTACTAAGAAGTTAAAAGAAATCACTTGCCATTCTTTGCTGAAGCTCAGTCTTTTAAAATAAATCTTTATGCTACCCTCATGACTAATTAGCTCACTTGCTTTTACTCCCAAATATGCCTACTTTTCCTTGGAAAATGTTCATATTCTGGAAATATCCTTTTTATTAAATATTTTTTGAAGGTTTCTAAGAGAAAGTCACTGGCCCTGGTTACTCAAGTTTGTTTGTAACAAAGATTAAAAACACAGTCCCTGACCTTGAGGGTGTACTATAACTTTGGAGAGGAAATCTATATGTCAAATATATAATACCTAAGTATGATAGAATTTATTGCCCAACTGGTTCAAGCATTTTTCTAATTGTTTTACAGAGAATATCACATTTAATATTTTTGAAGTCTATGAAATAGCTATGATTATTTTCACCCCCATGTTACAGATGATGTAATTAAGTCACAGAAAGTTCAAATCATTTTCCCAAGGTCACACACTTTGAGAGTAGTTGGGATTTTAACCCAGCTGCTAATTCCAAACCTTTGATCTTTAGTACTATTATATATACTTATTCCTGTTTCTCCAATGATACGCACTATAATATGATACATGGAAAATGATAAATGAGTACCTATGACAGAGCTTTAAAATTTCATTGAATAGAGATGATACTCCTATTGACTGGCTAAGATATGGCTGTACTGAGAAGGTTTAATTTGAAGTGAAATTAGAATGTAGATAAGGTGCCAGAGCAGTAATAATTCTATGATATTACCCAGAAGAGAGTAGTGCTGAAGTGACCAGCTACCATTTGTTTGTTTATTTATTCTTTCAATAAAGCATTAGTGAATGTTTACCATGTGTAAAGCAGTATATGGTACTATAGATGCAAAAATTTTAAGACTCCTGGTTCTATTAAATTATTATGTATTAGGGAAAAAAGCAGAATGAAGCATTAACCACACAAATTACACATCTAACAAGTGGCAGAGGCTGTCCAATCTCAGTTAGACATTGGGTTATTAGAAAAAGGTTAGGGTGATGAGGAAGACATTAGTAAAACATTGCTAGTATTCAACCCTCATCTGCTTTTTTTCCTTGGCACAAGAGTGGCAATCTTCCCAGTACCTTTGTAGTTAGATGGGGTAATAAGATTAATAATTCTATCTTATGGACTATAATGAGAGTGATGCATGAAACGTCTACTCCAAAGCATGGAAGAACAGATGTGAACCCTCTGTGTTGCTTCTCTCTGGCCACAGTGACAAAAAGTAAGGTTGAGATAGTAGAGGCTGTAAATCCAAAGGAAACTTGATAGCAGTTGGAGGGAAGCCACCCGGGAGAGTTATCCAAACATACCATCAACATTACATGAGGATAAGCTTACTATTTATTTATTTATTTATTTAATATTTTGTCCACGTTGCACAGCTTGCAGGATCTTAGGGTCTTAGTTTTCCGACCAGGGATTGAACCCGGGCCACGGCAGTGAAATCACTGAGTCCTAACCACTGGACCACCAAGGAACTCCCCTACTCTTTTCAGTCACTGAGACTTGGGGATTGTCTTTTATCACAGCATATTTTAGTCAAACCAGACTAATGTAAATGATTGCCCTTGTCTTTTGGAAAATTATTCCTGGGTGGAGGTAATGTGTTATAAAAAAGACAGTTGAACTGATCACAAAGAACTAAGGGTCTTAGTCTTCATAATGATTTGTATATCTTTAAGAAAATCTTTTTGGCTCAAGTGAACATTTCTAAAATTAGAAAACTTTATCACATAGTTCTCTTTTAGCTCTAATAGTGCATGACTATATAAAATAAAGTCTGAAAATTTTACAATGGTAGGTATATGAAAAATGTTTTTGAGAGAATGGGCATGACCTTTTCTCTTCAAGACAGTGAAGGATGTAAAATAGAATGATCTGACTTTGATAGCTATGTGCTTTGACAAAAGGAGGCAAATTATTTAATCTTGTATATAGTGTGCCACTACTCCTTGGTTCAAAGGCAATATTAATATTTAGTTTGAAATACAAATACTTTTTTTTAAAGCTGTGAGATTCTTTAACGTAAATCAGATGTACAAAATTACTTGCTATTCAAGGTATTTGGTTATACCTTTCATTCACTTTTTAAACATATGCATAATAGCTTATCCTGATCTTTCAGACAAGCCTTTTTATAACATGCTTTGTAATTTACTTTATAATTTAAAATAAATAGCTATATTCATTAAATTGTGTTTCATTATGAATAAAATTTTATAGATGATACTATGAGTCAACAAAGTATTTTACATACTTTAATTCTACAATGTTCTGTTCAATAACAACCATTATCTATTTCACAAGTATAATTAATGCAGTGAATGTCAAATAAAATATTTTTTTAATAACTGAATTAGCCAAGTTCTCTTCCCCTCTTGGGAAAAGAGAAGGCTCACATTTTTCTAGTTAGAGGAAAAGACACAATATTCTATCTTCTCTTTTCTCTGCTTCAAAAACATACGAGTGTAATGTTCATAGAGGCGCAGAATTGCAGGGTGATTGGGTTGGGCCCAGGAGAGTGGACACAAAAAGGAAAAATCTTCAGGACAGTGATCTCTTTTCATCTGATGGCAGCAGTCACAACAAAGCTCCTTCTCCATTTACTCTTCTTCTGCATAAAATGTCTGCAATTCACATCTGTAAAGAAATAAATATAGTACCTTTATCAGAAGATTTCTGTATTGTAAGATGTAACAGAAATTGTAGTTAGACATTTCCATATGTAGCCTTGAAACAATTTAGCTTCTTTTCAGACACCAAGTTTAGCCAGAAATTTTCCTATCAAGTCTATAAATGACTCGCTGCTGTTTGTAGTATTTTTTCCAAAGGCTTAAAATAGGAAAGGAAATACTTTGTTCATTACCTAGAGATGTCAGTAAATATTATTTCCAAGTCACTTATTTTTTTTTTTACATTTGACCATAAATGACAAATAGTAAGACTGAATTCCTGTGTTCTCACTATGAAATCTTTAAAGTTCAGATTTAAAGATTTTCCCTCTAGTTCTTAGAGATGAAAAAGAGCTACAAATGATGAGAAATCTTCCTTCTTTGTCTCTCTTCTGTTATGTGTCTTCATTCATCTGAGGCTGAATCATTGCACATAATGATGGTAGTGATGGTGGTGGTGTACGTGTGTGTGTGTTTATGATGTGTATATGTACTGGAGGTGGGGCTGCACCAATACAGCTTAATCACTTTTCTGTGTTGTTTTAAGAAAGCTAGACGAGGAAAAAATCTGAGACTCCACCCACTTTATATTCCCAAACAGAGGTATACGCCCTAGGGAAGACAGCAGTCATAACACCTGTCACTCTACCTAGTTTCAGAGAGCTGACTGCAAGTCTTTCATAAAAACTAACTTAATAACAGATTAACACGTTATACCAGTCTAACCAATAAGTGTTGTTTAGGTTGCAGATCAATTTAAGCCACAGAGTGTCTCCTCTCCTCTCTTGATTTAGAAAGCTTATATATGAGACATCCTGATAAGTAGAATTTGAATAGCTTATTGCTGTTGCCCTAAAATATATGGATTTGTCAATATAAGAGCTTGAGGGACATACCTAAAGTGGTACATTACTTAAATAAAGGCCTGAAGTGAAAGCCAAAGGCTTCACTGTGTTCAGCAAGTTTAAAGATTATTTTTAAGCATCTTCATGGGCAGTGGTATTTGTAACTTTGCCTTAGTTTCTGAGGAAGTTGTAAGGAAAATTAATGGAACCATGTGTGAGAACTAATGCTTTATGAAACGTCAGCTGTTTTATTTTGTTAGCATTTTCCTTGTAGTATTTAGGTTCAATTTCTGTATTTGAGGAATATAAAAATGATGAAAAATTTTATACCATCATGATGGATTTCAAATGTTAAAATATTGTTACCCCACCTTATCAAAGTTTAATTTAGATTTAGATATATCAAATCTAAAGAAGAAAATTGATACTGCTTTTTTTTTTCCTCCAGGTTGGCAACATTTTCAATATAACCAAAATTTATGTTAGGGATTACTATAAACCTTCAAGAAAATTAGCAGAAATGCTGACTTCCAAATATTTTATAAATTGACTTAATTATAGTCTAATTCTCTTATCTGTGAATTGGTGGGCACTTCTGTATCTTATTGAGATGAGTATCTGTTGCCAGCAGAGAATTAATGAGAGTTGGGGAAAGGGAATGTGGGGTTAAGTTGACTCAGTGTCTCTGTATCTTTCCTGTATAAATCCAAAGTAGAAGTGGTCCATGTACTATATGTATGAGATAGAGGGAAGTCAAAGACTTTATATTATTATAGTCTCCAGGCCAGATAAGTATTAAAAATTTTTTCCTGTTAACATAAATTAACTTATTTTTAAAGAAAGCAACATGTTGCTTTTTTTGCCTTCTTTTCCTCCCTTGCCTTGTAAATGTACTAAATTTCCAGTAAAAAGTGGCCAAATGCTATTGTCACATGGATCCATTGCCTTGTCTCCAAAGCTTTGTAGAAGGAATGATGTATTTGGCCCCTCTAGCTAAAAGAACACCTCTATGCCTGATATTGATGGACACAAGAGAAAACTGCCAGGGCTCCAAGGGAGAGACACAAAGTACTTAAACTGTTCAGAGTAGATTGCCAGAAGGTAGTTAAAGGTAGAAAAGCAGGGATTTAAAACTTTGGTTTAAAAATATTTAGCTTTGTAGAGTGGAAACATTCCTTCTTTCAGTCTTTTTTCTTACAGGGTTTAGAACAGTACAGACCTCATAAGAACTAGAGAACATTAATTGGTAAAATTTGGTTTATAATTTCAAATAGCTATTGATTCAGTCCTACAGTCTGAAATAAGTTTCAAATTTAGAGAAATAGGTGATGAATATGTTCAGAATACTGTTACATAAATTGACTTTTAACATGTGTGCACTTTCACAAATATCCTATTTTGAGAAAAGAAATTTACACATATTATGGATTCCACACTCCCCCTTTTACGCAAAAGTTACGGTCTAGTTCATGCCAAGGGCTAATCAGGCTTCTCAGTGCTGGGAATGAATATATTTGGTGATGACTAAGAACTTCCCAGATGATATAAAGAACCCTCATAAAAAGATATCTATCACTGCTTTATCCAAAGGACATGAATATTTTTTCTTCATTAATGCATTCTAAGTGTTTTTATTTAATATGCTGAGTCTTTTCTCCACATGCATAACTGAGTGCAATTGCAAATGAGAGTTAATCATTGAAGTGGCCCAAAAGGAGTTTAGGCTTACTTCAGTGCTGTATAGACAATTTAAGAAACACATATTTAATCTATTCTTATATGTAAATGAAAAAGTAGACTTAAAAGTCAATGTAACCTCTTGATGGAACTTGCTGATTCAAAGGAAATAGAATTATATGTAAAATACACATACATTTTAAGTTTTCTAAATTTTTGGTCTTTTTTTAATTAGTTATCTATTTCATACATATTAGTGTATATATGTCAATCCCAATCTCCCAGTTCATCCCACCAACACCCCTCCACCCAGCGTTCCCCCTTGGTGTCCATACATTTGTTCTCTACATCTCTGTCTCTATTTCTGCCTTGCAAACCTGTTCATTTGTGCAGTTTTTCTAGATTCCACATATATGTGTTAATATGCAATACTTGTTTTTCTCTTTCTGACTTACTTCACTCTGTATGACAGTCTCTACATCCATCCACATCTCTACAAATGACCCAATTTCATTCCTTTTTATGGCTGACTAATATTCCATTGTATATATGTACCACATCTTCTTTATCCATTCATCTATCAGTGGGCATTTAGGTTGCTTCCATGACCTGGCTATTGTAAATAGTGCTGCAGTGAACATTGGAGTGCATGTGTCTTTTTGAATTATGGTTTTCTGTGGGTATATGCCCAGTAGTGGGATTGCTGGGTCATAGGGTAATTCTATTTTTAGTTTTTTAAGGAACCTCCATACTGTATTCCATAGTGGCTGTATCAATTTACATTCCCACCAACAGTGAAAAGAGTTCACTTTTCTCCACACCCTCTCCAGCAGATGCCCATTCTAACTGGTGTGAGGTAATACCTCATTGTAGTTTTGATTTGCATTTCTCTAATAATTAGTGATGCTGAGCAGCTTTTCATGTGCCTCTTGGCTATCTGTATGTCTTCTTTGGAGAAAAGTCTGTTTAGGTCTTCTCCCAATTTTTGGATTGGGTTGTTTATTTATTTTTTTTAATATTGAGCTTCATGAGCTGTTTCTGTATTTTGGAGATTAATCCTTTGTCTGTTGGTTCATTTGCAAATATTTTCTCCCATTCTGAGGGTTGTCTTTTTGTCTTATTCATAGTTTCCTTTGCTGTGCAAAATATTTTAAGTTTCATTGGTCCCATTTGTTTATTTCTGTTTTTGTTTCCATTACTCTAGGAGGTGGGTCAGAAAAGATCTTGTTGTGATTTATGACAAAGAGTGTTCTTCCTATATTTTCCTCTAAGAGTTTTATAGTGTCCGGTCGTACATTTAGGTCTCTAATCCATTTTGAGTTTATATTTTTGTATGGTGTTAGGGAGTGTTCTAATATCATTCTTCTACATGTAGCTCTCCAGTTTTCCCAGCACCACTTATTGAAGAGGCTGTCTTTTCTCCACTGTATATTCTTGCCTCCTTTGTCATAGAGTAGTTGACCTTAGGTGCATGGGTTTATCTCTGGGCTTTCTCTCCTATTCCATTGATCTAAAATTCTGTTTTTGTGCCAGTACCATATTGTCTTGATTACTGTAGCTTTATAATATAGCCAGAAGTCAGGACTCTGATTCCTCCAGCTCCGTTTTTTTTCCCCTCAAGATTGCTTTGGCTATTTGGGGTCTTTTGTGTCACCATACAAATTTTAAGATTTTTTGTTCTAGCTCTGTGAAAAATGCCATTAGTAGTTTGATAGGGATTGCGTTGAATCTGTAAATTGTCTTGGGTAGTATAGTCATTTTCACAATACTGATTCTTCCAGCCCAAGAACATGGTACATCTCTCCATCTGATTGTGTCATCTTTGATTTCTTTATTCAGAGTCTTATTTTCTGAGTACAGGTCTTTTACCTCCTTAGGGAGGTTTATATTCCTAAACATTTTATTCTTTTTGTTGCAGTGGTGAATGGGATTGTTTCCTTAATTTCTCTTTCAGAATTTTCATCATTAGTGTATAGAGATTAGGCAAGAGATATAGGCAAGAGATTTCTGTGCATTAATTTTGTATCCTGCAACTTTACCAAATTCATTGATTAGCTCTAGTAGTTTTCTGGTGGCATCTTTAGGATTCTCTATGTATAGCATCATGTCCTCTGCAAACAGTGACAGTTCTACTTCTTTTCCAATTTGGATTCCTTTTATTTCTTTCTCATTCTCTGATTTTCATGGCTAGGACTTCCAAAACTATGTTGAATAAGAGTGGCAAGAGTAGACAGCCTTGTCTTGTTCCTGATCTTAGAGGAAATGCTTTCAGTTTTTCACCATTGGGAATGATGTTTGCTGTGGGTTTGTCATATATGGCCTTTATTATGTTGAGGTAGATTCCCTTTATGCCCACTTCTTGGAGATTTTTTTATCATAAGTGGGTGTTGAATTTTGTCAAACGCTTTTCTGCATCTATTGAGATGATCATATGGTTTTTATTCTTCAATTTGTTGCATCACATTGATTGATTTGCTTACATTGAAGAATCCTTGCATCCCTGGGATAAATCCCACTTGATCATGGTATATGATTTTTTGAATGTGTTGTTGGATTCTGTTTGCTAGTATTTTGTTGAGGATTTTTGCATCTGTATTCATCAGTGATATTGGTCTGTAGTTTTCTTTTTGTAGTACTTTTGTCTGGTTTTGATATCAGGGTGATGGTGGCCTTGTAGAATGAGTTTGGCAGTGTTCCTTCCTCTGCCAATTTTTGGAAGAGTTTGAGAAGGATGGGTGTTAGGTCTTCTCTAAATGTTTGATAGAATTCTCCTGTGAAACCATCTGGTCCTGGGCTTTGATTTGTTGGAAGATCTTTAATCACAGTTTCAATTTCATTATTTGTGATTGGTATGTTCATAGTTTTTATATCTTCCTGGTTCAGTCTTCGAAGGTTATTATACCTTTCTAAGAATTTGTCCATTTCTTTCAGGTTGTCCATTTTGTTGGCATACAGTTGCTTGTAGTAGTCTCTTAGGTCGCTTTGTATTTTGGCGGTGTTCGTTGTAACTTCTTCTTTATTTCTAAATTTATTGATTTGAGTCCTCTCCCTCTGTTTCTTTATGACTCTGGCTAAAGCTTTATCAGTTTTGTTTATCTTCTCAAAGAACCAGCTTTTGGTTATATTGATCTTTGCTAGTGTTTTCTTTGTTTCTATTTCATGTATTTCTGCCCTGATCTTTGTGATTTCTTTCCTCTACTAACTTTGGGTTTTGTTTGTTCTTCTTTCTCTAATTACTTTAGGTATAAGATTAGATTGTTTATTTGAGATTTCTCATGTTTCTTGAGGTAAGATTGTATTGCTATAAACTTCCCTCTTATAACTGCTTTGCTGCATCCCATGGGTTTTGGATCATCGTGTTTTTGTTGTTATTTGTCTGTAGGTATTTTTTTATTTCCTCTTTGATTTCTTCAGTGAGCTCTTGGTTATTTAGTATCATATTGGTTAACCTCCATGTGTTTGTGTTTTTTACATTTTTTTTCCTGTAATTGATTTCTAATCTCATAGTGTTGTGGTCGGAAAAGATGCTTGATATGATTTCAATTTTCTTAAAGTTACCAAGGCTTGATTTGTGACCCAAGATGTGATATATCCTGGAGAATGTTCCGTGTGCACTTGAGAAGGAAATGTAATACTGTTTTCAGATGGAATGTCCTATAAATATCAATTAAATCTATCTGGTCTATTGTGTCATTTAAAGTTTGTGTTTCCTTATTAATTTTCTGTTTGGATGGTCTCTCCATTGGCTAAATGAGGTGTTAATGTCCCCTACTATTACTGTGTTACTGTCCGTTTCCTCTTTTATAGCTGTTAGCATTTGTCTTATGTATTGAGGTGCTCCTATGTTGGGTGCATATATATTTATAATTGTTGTTTTTTCTTCTTGGATTGATCCCTTGATCATTATGTAGTGTCCTTCCTTATCTCTTGTAACATTTTTTATTTTCAAGTCTATTTTTTCTGATATGAGTATTGCATTTTTTCTGATACGAGTATTGTTACTCCAGCTTTCTTTTGATTTCCATTTGCATGGAATATCTATTTCCATCCCCTCACTTTCAGTCTGTATGTGTCTCTAGGTCTGAATTAGGTCTCTTGTAGAAAGCATATATACAGGTCTTGTTTTTTGTATCCATTCAGTGAACCTGTGTCTTTTGGTTGGAGCATTTAATCCATTCACGTTTAAGGAAATTATTGATATGTATGTTCCTATTACCATTTTCTTAATTGTTTGGGGTTTGTTTTTATAGGTCCTTTTCTTCTCTTGTGTTTCCCACTTAGAGAAGTTCCTTTAGCATTTGTTGTAGAGCTGGTTTGTTCATACTGAATTCTCTCAACTTTTGCTTGTCTATTAAGCCTTTGATTTCTCCGTCAAATCTGAATGACATCCTTGCCAGGTAAATTAATCTTGGTTGTAGGTTCTTCCCTTTCATCACTTTAATTATATTGTGCTACTCCCTTCTGGCTTGTAGAGTTTCTGCTGAGAAATCAGTTGTTAGCATTGTAGGAGTTCCCTTGTATGTTATTTGTCCTTTTTCCCTTGTTGCTTTTAATAATTTTTCTTTGTTTTTAATTTTTGTCAATTTGATTATTATGTATCTCGGCATGTGTCTCCTTGGATTTATACTGCCTGGGACTCTCTGTGCTTCCTGGACTTGGGTGGCTATTTCCTTTCCCATGTTAGGGAAGTTTTCAACTATAATCTTTTCAAATATTTTCTCGGGTCCTTTCTCTCTCTCTTCTCCTTCTGTGACCCTTATAATGTGAGTGTTGGTGTGTTTAATGTTGTTCCAGAGGTCTCTTAGTCTGTCTTCATTTCTTTTCATTCTTTTTTCTTTATTCTCTTTCGTGGCAGTGAATTCCACCATTCTGTCTTCCAGGTCACTTTTCTGTTCTTCTGCCTCAGTTATTCTGCTATTGATTCTTTCTAGTGTATTTTTCATTTCAGTTATTGTTTTGTTCATGTCTGTTCTTTAATTCTTCTTGGTCTTTGTAAAACATTTCTTGCATCTTCTTGATCTTTGCCTCTGTTCTTCTTCTGAGGTTCTGGATCATCTTCAGTATCATTATTTTGAATTCTTTTTCTGAAAGGTTGCCTATTTCCACCTCAGTTAGTTGTTTCCCTGGTGTTTTATCTTGTTCCTTCACCTGGTACATAGTCCTCTGCCTTTTCATTTTGTCTATCCCGTGAATGTGGTTTTCGTTCCACAGGCTGAAGGATTGTAGTTCTTTTTGCTTCTGATGTCTGTCCTCTGGTGGATGAGGCTATCTAAGAGGCTTGTGCAAGCTTCCTGATGGGAGGAACTGGTGGTAAGTAGAGCTGGGTGTTGCTCTGGTGGGCAGAGCTCCATAAAACTTTAATCAGTTTGTCTTCTGATGGGTGGGGCTGAGTCTCCTCCCTGTTGGCTGTTTGGCCTGAGGCAACTCAGCACTAGAGCCTACTGGCTCTTTGGTAGGGCTAAGGGCAGACCCCAGGAGGGCTCATACCAGGGAGTACTTTCCAGCACTTCTGCTGCCAGTGTCCTTGTCCCCTCAGTGAGCCACAGCCGCCCCCTGCCACTGCAGGAGACCCTCCAACACTACCTGTTTGGTCTGGTTCATTCTCCAATGGGGTAACTGCTCCTTCTCCCGGATCCTGATGTACACTATACTTTGTGTGTGGCCTCCAAGAGTGGAGTCTCTGTTTCCCAGTCCTGTCAAAGTCCTGCAATCAAATCCCACTATTGTTCAAAGTCTGATTCTCTGGGAACTCCTCCTCCTGTTGCCGGACCCCCAGGTTGGGAAGCCTGATGTGGGGCTCAGAAGTTTCACTCCAGTGTGTGGATTTCTGTGGTATAATTGTTCTCCAGTTTGTGAGTCACCCACCCAGCAGTTATGGGGTTTGATTGTTTTGTGATTTCACCCCTCTTCCTGTCTCATTGCAGCTTCTCCTTTGTCTTTGGGTATGGATTATCTTTTTTGGTGAGTTCCAGTGTCTTCCTGTCGATGATTTTTCAGCTGTTAGCTGTGATTCTGGTGCTCTGGGAAGAGGGAGTGAGCGCACATCCTTCTACTCCACCATCTTGAACCAATCTGACCTCTAAATTTTATATATATCCAAATTGTTTTGAGATTATTTTGAAAAACTGAAAGTATGAAATTATTTTAATAAGTTACATATGATTCCAATTAAATTTAATTTCAGTGATTTGTAGCATTTTTTTCTTGGCCCAAAACCTCTGAGAATAATAAACTTTCCCTTTAGCTAATAAGGTGGCTCACTAAAGTGTAGTTCTCAAAATTGAAGAGTGATATTATATAGTGTAGTATATCCAAATGTAGATGGAAATGAGGGACATGCAATATATCAAGAAAGACAGGTAATTTTATTATATTCATTTAGATCTACCAGCAAAGCTAAATCTTCACTAAATGCATTTCAGTTTTCTATGATTCTTTGATAAAAGACAATACGGTATTGCATGCTTTTGAAATAAATGAAGTACAGGTTAATTATTTGCAAAAAGAGACTAAGGAAATCTTTTAAATTTCATATTATTCAATCAATTTAAATTTCATAAGAGTAAGTTTACTTAGCACATATTTTCTGGAATGTTATTTTTGTTTGTTTAGATCTTGTTGTTTAATATGTTAGTTTTCCTTTGCTATCTGATAAATTACCACAGCTTAATGCTTTAGCAGCTTAAAACAACATAAATTTATTATATTACCATTTCTGTAGATCAGGAATAGAGTACAAGTTATCTGTTCCAAGCTTGGGTCTTAATAGACTGAGGTGTTTGTAGCTGGGCCTGATATTCTCATCTGTCACTCAGAGTCCTCTCTCAGGATCACTGGTTTTTGGCAGAAGGTCTCTTCTTTCTCTAGTCTTTCTCCAGTCTTTGCTCTTCTCTGATGATCAAGCCTGCCCTTATCCAGCAATGAAAATAAGCAGATCTGGGTTTCACTTTGCTGTATCTTCTCAGTAGAACATATACTCTAATATTTCAATCAGTGGGCTCTCTAGTCCCCTCACTCCAAAGCTTCTTTTCCTTATATCCCCTTACTTGCCCAGAAGGCAAGAAAAACATAACAAAAATGTCAAGGTCATTGGGTTTTTTTAGTTCTTTCTCTAAAATTTTATTCTGTTTCGTCTCATCACCCCATAGATTCGTTTATTTCCTCCTATTCAACACTTTTCCTAATTTTTGTTTTTGTTTTACAGTAGTCTGCATATGCGAGCATTTGTTGTTTGCCACATCTAACCTGCCAAGTAATAGTAGCTCAAACAAGATAGAAGCTTATTTTTTTACAGAAAAAAAAAAATCTAGAGATTGGTTATTCACCACTGCGATTGTGGATCTCCATAATTTAAGGACCCAGACTCCTTTTATCTTTCTCCTTTGTTATTCCTGATGCTTGCCTTGTTATCTTAGAGTCATGGGAATAAACACAGACTCCAGGGGAGTTCTAGCACAATTACCTAGCAAGTCCTCAATACCTCTTTTTAGTAATGAATGACCACATGAATTAATGAACAGAAAGATGCTTATTTTCTCTATCCTTTTGTTGCTTTGCAACCTCCTCCGGAGCTTCTTGAGTGTGATCTAAAACTGTCCCTTTGTTCAGAGGGCAGGGAAAGACTGAAGAAAAAGGAAGACCACTCCAGATTGGTAGGTGGCAGGTTTAATAAGCAAGGGAACTTACTTAAGTGGCTTGTCTTGGGCACCCCCAACACTAGTAGATTTCTGTACCCATCTGCCAGATCTTAAAAGTTTATATTGAGACCTCAACTGGTTTCAGTCATGTTCACAGTCCATATGGTCTCTACACCACATTGCTATCTCACAGCTGTGTCCTTGGGCAGCTTTTATCAAAGTCAAGGCAATGAAGCACATATTCCAAGGACAGGGAGAGGGTGAGGTGCTTCCCATTGTCTGTGTCCAGCTTGCAAGTCATACTGGCAGTCACTGTCTTCTTGATAACCACCTTTGACACCTTTATATGAAAATTTTCTTAGCTTCATACAGGATTTGCATGATTGAAAACATTTCTTTATTCTAACAGTAGAAGAACATAATTCATTAAAAATGAGACATCCCTTCACTGATAAATACATTTTCTTTTATTGCTTTCTTCCAGTACACCTATAAAGTACACAAGAACTGAGCAATTAGTAGTGCATGACTAGTAGATGGGTATACTTTGAGGGAAATTTTGATAAGTTTACATTTGAGGACAGTTTTTTATTACAAAAATTACATATGTTAGACATTTTTAAAAAGAAAAATTATTTTAAATTTTCAGCATTATATGATACATGCTAAAAGATACAAAATACTTTTATTTTACATACAGTTTTAGGCATAGGCCGTAAAATAAAACATTGCCCAAATGTATAGAAAGTTAAAATACAATATAACACATTAAATTTTAAGAAAATATTTGTTTTTAAATAGAAAATTTGTGGAAAAAAGACAACTACTAAAAAGTAATTGAAATCACAATAGCTACATACTAAGAATGACATGAGAAACTTGTGTTTATGTCACATAAAGCCCTCATGGGGCTTATTTTCTACAGTCTGCTTTGTATTCTCTAGCTGCCAAAATTTTAATAGCCAATTGGTTCTAATCGAAAGATACTCTTAGCTTTCCATTCTAGCCTATTGGGCAGCTTGTTATGAATCTATACAGAGCTGTCCTATTCATAATCCTTTATATCAAAACTTAAATTTGTAATTTGAATTAGAATCTGAAATGGAAAGGCTTCCACAGAAGTTCAGTGCCTGAATGCAATAGGAACAGCTCGGTCAAGTCCTAGAACTTGCACTTTCAAAATAGTCGTCAAAATACAAATTATTCAATCCAATAAATAGCAAGTAGAGACAGGAAGATTATTCATATGAGAAGCAAGTCTGATGAAAGTCGATTTGCAGAATAGACAATAAAAAATCTGTGTTAGACCTTTATACAAAATCCTCAATAGAGTAATGTATTCTGTAGTTCTTACAATTATGAATTTTTCAGCATTCAAGAATCATTTTGACGACAAAACCAATCAAGGCTTTTGAAGGTTTGTATTCTCTTTTTTGGTTTTAAGACTGTTCCTTGTCCACGTAGCTATTTTCAGTTTTCCATCATGTACTCTTTTATATGATTACCTTCCTGAATGCTTCCTAGAGTTCTCACTTCCTCAGTTCTCTTACCATCTCTTAACAGCCCATTTAGCACACGTTTATGTGCATCCTTGTACACTTTGTACGTAGCACAAAGACATGAAAGTTTGTTAATAAATAATTCTAAAGGAAATGAATGCCCTTTAGCACAATAAAATTTTGCTCAGAAGCTATTTTTTGTTGGAAGACATCCTTCAGATCTTTAATGACTTTTATTTCCCAACCAAATTTCTCTCTATCTATATATATATATATTAACTACAGGGGTTTTATAATCAAAAAAATCAGGTTGTTTTTGGTAATAAAGAGTATTTTTGTAGGTCCAGTACCCACCAGTGGAGAAGCCAGTGGAACTCTTTGTCTCTCTTCGAAGTCCCACTCACCCTCATATCCACATATTTCAGGGATTTATCAGCATCTCTCTAATGGTGAACAAGTTCTCTTAACTTCCATCCACTTTTTGGCAATTTCCTTTTTTGCTCTAGCTGCGGGCATTTTGGAAGTCACAGAAAGGTATCTCAGTGCCGCTAGTGCCCATCAAAACAAAGGCACCATCTCCCTTTGCCTTCAAAGCCACCTGTATTGCCTGTTACTTTTGGTGTCAATTCATTCAGGATTCCCTAAAACTTCTTAGAGCAAAAGGCTCTCCCAGGAACTGCCACTGCTACCAAAATGTACTGGCGGACACTCCAAGCATTGCTTTACCAAATTATTGTAGATTTGGCCACTAGCTTTCAAACCAGTGTGGGCATTCATAGCACTAGCTGTCTGTTTCTTTTACTGATTCAGAATAAATTGTAGTGTGCTAATACCAGACAACACTTAATCCTGTCTAATAAAGAAAGAACAATCCTTAAGTTTCACCTTTGTTTTACAGTCTTGTAGCAATTAGGATTCATATTTGCAATCACTGAAGGCTGACTGGGTGATTAAGCAGAAAAAGAACTTGAAAGGAGATCTCACAGATTTGTTGAGAGTATTGAAGAACAAGACCCAAGGCTACATTTTCAAAAAATTTCCAAAGCAACACTAAAAATATATCTTTGAGAAAAATATTGCTCTTGTTGCTGAGTTCAACTGGATGCTTCAGGTTTCCATTGCTTCCATTTATGCAAAAGTAACTAAACTTTGCAGCCACTGCTATTGTGGGGAGGGAGGGAGGGAGGGAGGAGGGGGTAGGGGGAAGGTAGAGGAGAGGAGGAGAAGAGAGAGGAGAGGGGAGGAGAGAGAAAAAGAGAGATATCTTTATTCCTCCTCCCATGTCATCATGTTAGTCTGATGTATGTGTCTGAGTAAAGAACTTAGGTCATATGCTGTGTCTTAGGTGCAAAGAAAGTTGGGAAGATGAGTTCATAGCAGTTTTTTAGCTTCCAGAGGTGGAGGTGTTTATTGCTCCCTTACCAAGACTCATCAACTTGGACATTCCCACATGAAGCAGCATTCAGAGATTGTTTGGCCAAAAGAAGTAACATACAGTATATACAGATGTACATGAAACATCTCTATTGGTCTCCCTGTGTGTCAATGCTTTGCAAAAGTAGTGTTAAAAAAAAAAAAAGATATTTCCACCTAGACTTAAGCTTGTTTCCCTGTTCATAGGAGGAGAGCATACTCTGAGTTACAGGCTCAATATTTTGCTCAAAATTGCTCATTCCATCCATATCATGCTAAGTAATTGCTTTTGGACCTAGTCATGTGCCCCATACTCTCTCTACTTACAGTGAGTTCTTTCTCTGTAGACTCCAGATTTTTTTTTTTTTTAATCCAAATAGTCTTCTGATATGTTCCTTGCTCGGTAGTGCTTCATATATACCTCAGTAATAAAGTGAGTGAGCTTAAGTTCAAGTGTTCCCTATAGCATATGATATGGTTTGATGATTATTTAGGTATTTTCCATGACTAACATATGCATTAACTTGATGGCAGGGTAATTTACTGGCATATAATCTTGTGTTTTTTCTCCATTTATATTCTCTCACTCTTTCCAGTAATGCAGTGTAGAAGAAACAAAGTGTTGTGAGTGTATGTGTGTGTCTGTAGAAAATTGTTAGAGGAAACTTTAATATTAGCTTATTGTAAGCAGCTGCTGAGATGCAAGAGTCTCAAGTGTTCCCACTTCCCAACTCCCTGCCAGATGTATTGTGGAGTATATGTAGATAGTAAGAACAAAGAAAGAGAAATAGGAAAAAAAATACTACTCACTTATAAAACTAGTTATTAACAACCAGCCAAAATTATCAATTATATTCCATAGAATTTAGGGGTTGCTGTGATAAAAACAGTTTAACATTTCAGAGCGCTTTATATTCAAAATGAGGAAGCATAGAGTGAGAATCTGCAACTTAGGGTAAAGAAGACAGCATAGTCATTTCATTTAATCTTACTGAGAACCTTTGCTCCAGCCAGATGAATCAGTTAACAGGGATCTTTATTTAGCTCACTGGGTTGTAAATATTCCTTGTCTGTCTTAGCCTTGTACTACAAAGAATAGCAATTTTTTAAACATAGTGCCAGAACTAAAAGAATTTCATGATATCATTTCTTCTTTTTTTTGAAATACCTTGTCTATCCCAAACATTAATCAAAGTGGATTCTTTTCTCAAAATGAGACCCATATTCAACAACCTCTAAGCTTTTCCTCATCATCAAAGGTTAGGGGTAGAGGTAACAAGATCAATCATACAGCAAGACTAAAAATAGTTGGAAGACAAATATAAAATAATATCTCCTATATGTGAGAGGATACTGATTGAAGAAGAAAGTAGAATCCCAAGGTAATATTACAGAAAACATAGGCAATGGAGACATTTTTCAGAGAGCATCACTTAGAGTGTATAGGTCAGCTACACAGAAGTTCTGTATCTTCTTCCAAGAAAGTAGCATACGACTCCTGAGGAGTGTATTTATATTTACTTACCCATCCTTTAAGAAGCCATCACACCATGAGGTGAGTGTCTGTGAGAGATATTGCCATGAAGATTCCAGCGTCTTTACACCTCTTCAAGGAACATACAAATGAGCAATCAAGTTTTATGCTGATGCCTAGGTTCCCTGGGATATCTACATGTCTAAATTTCATGGTAGTCTTTACCTTTTAAAGGACCTAAACCAGGAGTACAAATGGAAGTCTATAAATCATAAGTCTAAGTATTTCAGAGTCCTAAATGAAACTAATAAAATGTTAATATAGCTTTTCAAAGGAGGAGATATCTCCTCAAAGGAGGAGATAACCTCCTTTGAAAAGATATAGTTCCATAAAGGCTAAGAAATCCAGATTCCAACTTGAAATACTTAGACAATTGGGGTTCAACAGAAGACAAAAGGTAGTGCCTGTACCCCTTATCTTCCCACTCCTGCCTCTATTTTGTTCCTGCTATAGGCATGTCTGTCCACTCAGGTAAATCCCTGTTTCACCATGGAATGCTGGGTTCCCATATATCTGTAGCATTATGTTGAAGAGACATCCTATAGGTGTCATTAAATGTGTAGATGCATGTTGGATGGAAGGCCAAAGTGGGGACTTTTAAAGTGTGGGGCTCATGATGGGGGCCCCTCTTCCTGAGTATGTCAGTTTTATTGAACATGAAATGACTCTCTGCTTGAGATGATGAAGATATGACTTAGGTGAAAGAAGATCACTATTTCGTTTATACTCCAAAGAACACTTTGAGAGCAGAATATCTGTAAAGCTAGAATGAAAAGAGAGGGAGATAAAGTGAGCTTACAACATATCATACCAAAGTAAGATTACTAACTTCTAAATTAAAGGTTGTAAAAGAAGCACTGAATAGTATATTGATATTGGAGAAAACATAATTAGTTCAGTACAGAACATTTGAAAAATAATCCTAGAATTCCAAGGAAATATTTTTTAAAAAGAATGGAAATATGAGGGACATGGGGAACTAAGAGAAGCTTCAGAATATTAAATATTTATAGATATGAAGAGCTACGTAGAATTATCCAAATAGCATTTTATTTATTGTAGAACACTGGGTAAAGGTGATAAAATCATCATTTCTTTGAACAGGGTTTTATTTTAATTAAATATAATTATATCTACTTCACAAAGCCTCAATCATGACGCAAGTGATGATGTTAATAGAAGTACAGCACATACTTTAGGAGAAGGTCAGGATGGTGCCTGGAGCAATATTTTTCCCAGAAAGAGAGGATATTTTGGGGTTTTTTTCATGCTCTATCCACCATACATCAGCATCATTTTCTTGAGACTTCCTGGACATTGAACTTAGACATTGTATTTTTAAAGTTTAACGGTTATTTAAGAATAAGAAAAATCTACTCAGGATATGAAATCAACATTTTAGAAAGTATTCATTTTCCTCTCAGAATAGCTTTATATATTTTTTTTATTTAATGAAGATCATTACCCATGGTAGTGCTCAATGTGCTTGGAATAAAATTCTTCAATATTTGCTAAAGCAAATATAGTTCATTTGGCAAGTTTAAAGCAGAAATTTTTTTCTCAAACTAAAACTGCATTTTTTTGGTTTTTCTATACTGTTTGTATTTTTTCTTCCAGTTTTTTTTGAGATGTAATTGACATAATTTAAGGTGTACAGCATAATGATTTTACTTACATATATCATGAAATAATTATGACAATAAGTTTAGTAAACGTCTGTCACCCATATATATATAAAATTAAAGAAATAGAAAATAAATTTTTCTTTGTGTGATGAGAACTCTTAGGATTTGCTCTTTTAACTTTCATATATAACACACAACAGTGTTAATTATATTTATCATGTTGTACATTACATCCCAAGTGCTTATTTATCTTATACCTGGAAGTTTATACCTTTTGACTGCCTTCATTGAATTCCCCTTCCCTCATCCCCCACCTCTAGTAACCACAAATCTGATATTTTTTTCCTATGAGTTTGGTTGTTTGTTTTTCAGGATAATTGACCTACAACACTATATTAGTTTCTGTTACAAGATATAGTGATTTGGTATTTCTGTACATTTCAAAATGATTACCACAGTAAGTCTTGTTATAATATGTCACCATACAAAGTTATTACATAGTTATTGACTATATTCCGCACACTGTACATTTGGTACCCATGCCTCATTCATTTTGCAACTAGAAGTCTGTACCTCTAAATATCCCTTACCTGTTTATTTTCTCTCTCTACACCCCTCCCCTGTGGCAACCACTTATTTGTTCTCTGTATCTATAACTCTGTTTCCCTTTTGTTGTTTGTTCATTTCTTTTGTTTTTAGATTCCACATAAGTGAAATCATACAGTATTTGTTTTTCTTTGGCTTACTTCACTTAGCATAATACCTTCTAGGTCCATTCATGTTGTTGCAAATGACAAGATTTCATTCTTTTTTATGGTTGAGTGATAGTCCATCATATATATACATACTACATCTTCTTTATCCAGTCATCTCTTGATGGGAACTTGGGTTGCTTCCATATCTTGGCTATTGTAAATAATGCTGCAGTGGACATAGGGGTGCATATATCTTTTCTAATTAGAGTTTTTGTTTTCTTTGGATAAATACCCAGGGGTGGAATTGCTGGATCATATGGTAGTTACATTTTTAATTTTTTGAGGAACCTCCATACTGTTTTCCATAGTGGCTGCACCAGTTTACATTCCCACCAACAGTGCACCCTTTTATCCACATTCTCTCCAACGTTTATTATTTGTGGTCTTTTAGATGATGGGAGTTCTGACATGTGTGAGGTGATATCTCATTTTGGTTTTGATTTGCATTTCTGTGACCATTAGGGATGTTGAGTATTTTTTCATGAGCCTGGTGGCCATTTGTATATCTTCTTTGGAAAAATGTCTGTTCAGGTCTTCAGCCCACTTTTTGGTTGGGATTTTTTTTTTTTTTTTTTTTTTGGTGGTACGCGGGCCTCTCACTGTTGTGGCCTTTCCCGTTGTGGAGCACAGGCTCCGGACACGCAGGCTCAGTGGCCATGGCTCACGGTGCCAGCTGCTCCACGGCATGTGGGATCCTCCCAGACCGGGGCACGAACCCATATCCCCTGCATCGGCAGGCAGACTCTCAACCACTGCACCACCAGGGAAGCCCCTGTTTGTTTGTTTTTATATTGAGTTATATGTGCTGTTGATTTGAGGTATTAATCCCTTATTTGCTATATCATTTGCAAATATTTTCTTCCATTTAGTAGGTTGTTTTTTTTGTTTTGTTGATAGTTTCCTTTGCTGTGCAGAAGCTTTTAATTTTACTCAGGTCCCACTTGTTTATTTTTGCTTTTTTGCCCTTGCCTGAGGAAACAGATCCACAAAAATACTGCTATGATTTGTCAAAGAGCATTCTTCTTATGTTCTCTTCTAGGAGTTTTATGGTTTCAGGTCTTACATTTAGGTCTTTAATACATTTTGAGCTTATTTTTGTATATGGTATGAGAAAATGTTCTAATTCCATTCTTTTCCATGTAGCTGTTCAGTTTTCCTACAACCACTTATTGAAGAGACTGTCTTTTCTCCATTGTTATTCTTGCCTCCTTTGTCATAAATTAGGTGACCATATGTGTGTGGGTTTATTTCTGGGCTCTCTATTCTGGTCCTTTGATCTATGTATCTGTTTTTGTGCCAGTACCATATTGTTTTGATGACTCTAGCTTTACAATATAGTTTGAAATCAGGGAGTGTGATACTTCCATCTCTGTTCTTCTTTCTCAAGTTGTTTTGGCCATTTGGGGTCTTTTGTGTTTCCATTCTTTATAACATTGTTTTTATTTCACAGGTACTTCTTTTTGGGACTTAAAAGTTTTATAGATATATCAATAAACCAACAAACAAAATCCACCAGTTGAAACACAAGGAACAAATATTTGCATGTAGTAATCATGAATAGGAAACAGAACCAAGAAAGAATTACTAGTGTTTAAAGGCAGAAAAACTGACATTTAATTTGAGAACTTGATACTAAAGTCATAGAAATAGAAATAAATAAAATACAGATCTAGATATAGATATAACAATTATATAGACTGAATATATTGATGAATAAGCTATTCTACATGAACTCATTAATGCAGGTGGTAAAGTACAATTTTATTTTAATATAAAATAAATATTAAATCATTCATCTTTTAATGTCAACTACTTTTTTTGAATCTAGGAATTTTCACAGTCACCTAGCTTATTTTATCTTTCCAACATATTAGGAAAGCAAATGTTCACATCAGTGCTCTCTTTTGATTTCTCGTGCTGTTTTTGCAGTTTCAAAATGCAGTTTTCAATAACACAAAGACAATTTTTTATTTAAAAAACTTGAAAAAAATGCTGTATTAGAGAAAACTGAATACCTAAGTTAAGGAATTACTCTTCTTTTCTGAAAAGAAACCAAGTATAGTATCAATGATGTACCAGTGTACACACAGAGTGTGTGTACAAAAATACATGCAGAGTATTTTTTTTGTTTGTTTGAGTGACGTTATAAGATAGGAGAACTCTTCATGATCAAGAACAATTAAGAGGGACTTCCCTGGCAGTCCAGTGGTTAAGACTTCACCTTCCACTTCAGGGGGTGCAGGTTCGATCCCTAGTTGGGGAGCTAAGGTCCCACATGCTTTGCAGCCAAAAACACCAAAACAAAACAGAAGCAACACTGTAACAAATTCAATAAAGACTTAAAAAAAAAACAATAAGAAAAAATCAAGCATTAAATTTCTTTTGAACATATGAGTTGTGTAAATATAATTCTCTTGCTTTCTGGATTGTTTTGTCAGATCCTAAAATGAGGCTTTCTGAATATATAATCCTTTCCTTTTCTGGACTTTGCATGCATTGTACTGTCACTTTACAGTCATTTTCCCTTTATAAGATACTGGTTTGTTTAACATCACTCTGCCACAGCTACAAATTCTGGAAGCTTCTTAGAGCTATTAGAACAGTGTCTCAAGGTTCCTGAGTTATATATTTGACGTGAGTGAATCTTAACCGTATATGAGCTAGGTGGTTGTTGGACTGTATGAAATAAAGTTGTTCAGTGTTGAATTACAGGGGCCAGTTCTCACTAGGACATTTTTTTTTTTCGTATTAGGGAGAAGGGGAGGAGTGACCATTGTTCAGTAAAGTTAAAGAACATAATAGTAAATCTTTACTACAAATTTGCATTTAATTGTATACACATTTATTAAATCTGAAAAAGCATGAATGTGGCAAAAAGCAATATAAATTCAATTTTATGAATTTTAACATCTTCAGGAATTTGATATAAGCTAGATTTTTGGCTATTTTCTTCAATATCTTATTAAGTTTGTCATAAAATATAAATAATATCCTGTGTCATGTCAGTAACCATGAGAGTTAATTAGCTTTAATCAACTGAATTATGGGAAATAAGTGATGGCAAACAAGCAAAACAGTTCCTACTATCAAAAAAATTCCAGCACAGGATTTACAGCTTCAGCTTTGGAGTCTCAAGATACAGAAGGAACATGGCTGTCAGTCTCAAAATGAAAAATTATTTTTTTAACCCATTGGATTGCTGAAGTTGCAGAGGAATCAACTGACCAAAAATTTAGAGAGATGACACTGGCAGGCAGAGAAAAGATGTGAGAAGTTGTTCCCTTTGGGTAGACTCAACTAGATGGCAGTAAAAAAAAAAAAAAAAAATTCACCTAAAATAATTGACAATTCATCCAAGACCAAGTGTGAGTTAGTAGGACATTTATGAAGCCTGTAGGAGGCTCAAAAGACTGTGGGAGTCTATATATCATCTTGGAGGTTCTTTCTCTGTAGACCCCACTGAGGAGTCACAGAGAAGATCTGAAGAAATGTAAGAAATGAGCATTGTGATGCAGATCTAGGGAAGAGGAATAGAAGTCCTCTAGAAGGTATAGGAAATTCTGCCCAATCCTATCTCTACTTCTCAACAAGGGCCTTAAAATGTGGAGGAAAGGGCAATGAGCACTGCTTTCCTTAATGCCTTTATGAAAATTCATTACATTTGAGGAAAGGGAATGGGGGAAAAAATAAACCTTACTTCAGGAGAAGTGTGAAATAATATGTTGGGCCCAAAATTATAGTTTGGGAAGGGGCAGGGGGTACAAAAGGCCACACATCTAAAACCCAGACACATGATTACCTAAGATTCAGGCTTAAAGCAACAGAAAAAGCACCCTCCCCTTCATCACTAACTCCTCCGTAGGTAGCATGCTTTGAATAACAAATAACAGTAGAAAACTGCTGGGGGAGAGAGAGAAGAGCAGGAGCAATCAGAGACCCTTTTTGAGGCACAATGCAAAAGGTAGATACAAAAATCAGAAGCAAAATCGCATTGCTCCAGCAAACCAAGCCCCACCTTAAAAAAAAGATATCCCTACAAGAATTTGAAGGCTGTTGTACACTGAGGGTAACAATAGCAGCAACAAATTTAAATCCAGACCAGTTCCTAAGTAGTTCGCCTAAACATCTCCCTACACTAAATGAGCAGAAGCAAAGGCCTGTCCATTTCCAAGCATAAAAACTGTTCATATTATTCTCTACTATTCTACGTAAAATGACTGGCTTTCAATAACAACAAAAACAATAACAAAATTATAAGACATATAAAACAGCAAGAAAGAACACACTCATAAGAGACAAAGCAATCATCAAAACTAGACACAGGTAGGACACTGTCAGACAGGAAATTTCAAAAGCTATAGTTAATGTGACAAACGTGCTAAAGATAGACAACATGCAAGATTAGATTTGTGGGTTATTTTGTTTTGTTTTTTGTGTTTTTTGCTGTACGCGGGCCTCTCACTGTTGTGGCCTCTCCCATTGCAGAGCACAGTCTCCGGACGCGCAGGCTCAGCGGCCATGGCTCATGGGCCTAGTCGCTCCGTGGCATGTGGGATCTTCCCAGACCGGGACACAAACCCATGTCCCCTGCATTGGCAGGCTGACTCTCAACCACTGCACCACCAGGGAAGCCCTAGATTTGGTTTGATTCCTTTTCTTCCTGTGGTTGTATAGGTGGAGCTCCTTCCTGAAATATCAGGCTGTCCCCCAGTGGTCCTTTCCTCCACTCCTGTT
The DNA here is from genome assembly GCF_026419965.1 of Kogia breviceps. Lineage (NCBI taxonomy): Eukaryota > Metazoa > Chordata > Mammalia > Artiodactyla > Physeteridae > Kogia > Kogia breviceps. Next base: position 67,614,276 of record NC_081313.1, on the reverse strand, counting down.
TTGATGAATCTGTGCCAGACGGATATCTTTATAGGGGAGATAGAGATTTAATTATATAAAAACTGAAAATGGCAAGAAGTCATACTAGAATTTTTGAATACTAAAAGCATGAACAAAATAGTAAACCAAAATTTCTTCAGTAAATCCTTGAGAAATTTGGGACCAGTTTTCTATGAAGACCTTCAGTTTCAGAGAACTGACACAGATACTATTTGATATTATATTCCTCTTTTAAAATTTATTTATGAAAAATTTTCTGTGATGTGAAGAGATTTATAAAAGGAAAATAGTAATAAAATGTTAATAGTATTTTGAAAGTGGTAAGAAACAGTAAAATGAAAATGCTGAAAATTAAAAAGAATAGCAACAGAGATGAAGAGTGTCTTCAATGTGTAGACTTAATGCAGACAAAGAAAAAACAATCAGTGAACTTGAACATAGGTCTTTAGAAAGTAGTAAATATAAATACAAAGGAGAAAAATGTAGTTAAAAAAAGAACAAAATAACCAGTCTATGGGGCAATATAAAATGTTGTAACATAAGTGTAATAACCCCAGAAGGAGAAGATAGAACTGGAAAGAAGATATATTTGAAGAAATATTAGCTGATAAGTTTTCAAAACTAGTAATAAACACAAATTTTCAGTTGCAAAAAATTCAGAGAATATCAGATAGGATAAAAAATATAAAACAAAACAAACCTAATCATATCATATTTAAACTTCTAAGAAAATGCAAGAAGAAAATCATGAAGACAGCAAGAGAAAACAGAAGCACTAAGTTCTTTTAAAAATTTTTTTTAAAATTTTTATTGTATATATAAAATAGTTGATTTACAATGTGTTAGTTTCAGATATACAGCAAAGTGAATCAGTTATACATATACATATACATGTATTCACCCTTTTTTTATATTCTTTTCCTATATAGGCCATTACAGAGTATTGAGTAAAGTTCCCTGTGCTATACAGTAAGCCCTTATTAGTTATCTATTTTATATATAGTAATATGTATATGTCCATCCCAATCTCCCAATTTATCCCTCCCCCCAGCCTTACTCCCTGGTATCCATAACTTTGTTTTCTATATCTGTAACTCTATTTATGTTTTGTAGATAAGTTATTTGTACCACTTTTTTAGAATCCACATATAAGCAATATCATATGATATTTGTCTTTTTCTGTCTGACTTACTTCGCTTAGTATGACAATCTCTAGGTCCATCCATGTTGCTGCAAATGACAATATTTCATTCTTTTGTATGGCTGAACAATATTCCATTGTATATGTGTACAACATCTTCTTTATCCACTCCTCTGTTGATGGACTTTGAGGTTGCTTCCATATCCTGGCTATTGTAAATAGTGCTGCGATGAACATTGGGGTGAATTTATCTTTTCGAATTATGGTTTCCTTCGGGTATATTCTGGGGAGTGGGATTGCTGGATCATATGATAGCTCTATTTTTACTTTTGCTAAGGAACCTCCATACTGTTCTCTGTAATGGCTGTACCAATTTACATTCCCACCAACAGTGTAGGAGGGTTTCCTTTGCTCCACAACCTCTCCAGCATTTATTGTTTGTAGATATTTTGATGATGGCCATTCTGACCAGTGTGAGGTGATACCTCATTGTAGTTTTGATTTGCATTTCTCTAATAATTAGTGATGTTGAGCAGCTTTTCATGTGCTTTTTGTCCATCTGTATGTGTTCTTTGGAGAAATGTCTAGTTAGGCCGTCTGCCCATTTTTTATTGGGTTGTTTGTTCTTTTGATACTGAGCTGCATGAGCTGTTTGTATATTTTGGAGATTAACCTCTTGTTGGTTACTTCATTTGCAAATATTTTCTCCCATTCTGTGTGTTGTCTTTTCATTTTTTTTTTTTTAATGGTTTCCTTTGCTGTGTGAAAGCTTTTTAAGTTTAATTAGGTCCCATTTGTTTATTTTTGTTTTCATTACTCTCGGAGGTGGATCAAAAAAGATCTTGCTGTGATTTATGTCAGAGTGTGTTCTGCCTATGTTTTCCTCTAAGAGTTTTATAGTATCTGGCCTTATATTTATTGATAGGTCTTTAATCCATTTTGAGTTTATTTTTGTATATGGTGTTAAAGAATGTTTTAATTTCATTTTTTGTTTTTACTTGTAGTTGTCCAGTTTTCTCAGCACCACTTATTGAAGAGACTGTCTTTTCTCCTCTATATATTCTTGCTTCCTTTGTCATAGATGAGGTAACCATAGGTGTGTCGGTTTATCTCTGGACTTCTATCCTGTTCCACTGATCTGTATTTCTGTTTTTTTGTGCCAGTACCATACTGTAGAAACACTAAATTCTGATGAACAAAGAAGAATTACAGGTGACTTCTTGTTCATACCACATAAAGCAGAAGCTAATGGAGTGACATCTCTGAAGTGATGATTGCAAAAGAAAAAGCAAGAATTACATGCATTGAAAATATTTTTCCAAAATGAAGGTTAAATAAAGTCTTTCTCAGACAAGCAAAATTTAAGGATTTATTGCCAACAAATAAACTACAAGAAATTTTAAAATATATGTAGACATAAAGAATGTAATAAACCTAAAGCAGAGAATAATTAAAACTACAAACTAATAAAGAAAATAAATCTAAAATCTGGTCTTTTGAAAATATCATTCAGATTGATAATCTTTAAATAAACTAGGCTAGCAAGAAATAGAGGAGACCGAAATTACCAATATTAAGCATGAGAAGGGATAATACTTAAAAGAGAATAAGAAAGATTGGGTCCATTAGTTGAACAATGGAAGTGAAAGAGACTGATTCCTTGTAAGGTACATATTTCCAAAAATCACTTAAGAAAAAATACAGGATATAGGAATGGTCTTATATCAAATAAAGAAACTGAATTTGCAGTTAAAACTATTCTAAAAATAAATCTCCAAGCCCAGATGGAGACTGATTGTGTTAAGTTCTACCAAATGTTTAAGAATAAAATAATATTAAATCTGCATAATTTCTTACAGAAAATTAAGGAAAAGGAATCATTTTCCAACACATTATGTAAGTCTAGCCTAACTCTAATACCAAAACAAGACAAAGATATTGCAAGAAAAGAACTGAGCAACCCTTAATGTTCCTCATGAATATAGAAACAAATATCTTTAAGAGAATTCTAGCAAATTTAATCTGGCAATATATAAAAATAAAAATATCCAACCAAGTGGAATGTATCCTTAGGGGAAACAGGGCTCATTCAACACTCAATAATCTGTGTCATTCATTGTATTTAAAGACTTAGGGAGAAAAAACATATGATAGTCTTAAAAGATGCAGAAATACCATTTGATAGAATTCGAAAATATTCATCATAAAAGCTTTCAGTTAAGTAGCTATAAAAGGGAACTTTCTTAATCTTATAAGATTATCAAGATAAGATTATAATCTTATCAAAACAAATTTATAGCTAATACAAAACTTAATGAAGAAAGACTGAGTGAATTTTTCCTGAGATTGGGAGCAAGGTAAAAATGTCCTCTCACCTCTACTATGTGACATTGTATTTGAAATACAAGCCAGTGCATTAAGGCAAGAAAAATAAATAAAATGCATACAGATCAGAAAGGAAGAAATAAATTGATCTGTTTTTGTGTTACAATTTTCTAGATAAAATATTTTTAATGTAAAATGAATTCACAAGGAAACCTCTCTAAACTAATAAATTAGTTGAGCAAGACCCAATACAGACATAGAAAAATCAACCCTATTTCTATGTACTTGTAATAAACAAGTGAAATTCACAATGGAAAAAAACATTATAATGACACTAGAAAAAAGATGAAATACTTGGGTAAAAATCTAACAAAATATGTGTATGATCTGTTATATTTGAAATTATAAGTTACAGACATAAATTTTTAAAAAGTGGAGATATACCATATTCATGTTGCTAAGTTATAGTAGCCTAGCATAAAAGGCTAAGTACTGTATGATTCTATTGACATGACACTCTGGAAACTGGTAAAACTATAGGAAAGAAAGGAGGTCAGTGGTTGCCAGGAGTTGGTTGGTAGGGGAGAGGTGGGTAGCATGGGGGGATTTTTTGGTGGGAACTATTCTCTTTGTAACTAGTATGGCAGATACAAGACTCTATGTGTTTGCTACAATCCATAGAACTATAAGTCACAAAATGTGAATTTTGTTGTATGTAATATCTTTAAAATATCAACTAGGATGTTGGGGGATATTAGGATTGCTATGGACTGAATTGTGTGCCCCCAAAATTCCTATGCTGAAGCCCCAGTGTGAGTGTAATTGGGGTATGGAAGCAATTAAGGTCAAAGAGGTTATAAGAGTAGGGCCCTAATCTGATAGGATTAGTGTCCTTATCAGAAGAGACACTGGAGAGCTCTCTTTCTCATCACCATGTGAGGACACAGGAAGAAGGGTGCCATCTGTGAGCCAGGAATAAAGCTCTCACCAGAAAATGAATTGACTAGCACCTTGTTCTTGGACTTTTTAGTCTCCAGAACTGTTAGAACATAAATTTCTGTTGTTTAAGCTGCCCAGTATATGGCATTTTGTTATGGCAGCCCAAGCTGACTAATATGTAATACAAGGACTGGACAAATGAATCTAACTGTATTATACATGAACTAAATAACCACATTGAAGGAGATGGAAAGAAAGGAGCTGACCTAAGAAACATAGGAAAACAGTGTTTTGACTGGGTGCAATACGACTAAAGACAGAAAGAAATTTATGCAAAGTTTACTCTAGTTGAAAATTATTTTTTCCTCACAAAGGTATGGCTTCTGTGTTCTGAAACTATAGTTTGTATCTTAAGATTGAACAAATAGGTAATATATTATAGAAAATGAAAATTACAGTTCTCACTGTAAGAAAATGAAATTAACAAATAATGAAATGCAAAAAGCTAGATTGAGCTCACTGCTTCTGAATTAGAGTCAGAGTAATTTTTATGGACTCATTTAAAATATATATTTAGGGAAAAATCGATGGAAATATAATTGTGTGTTTGTGCATGGTTAGTATACACTCATACATTCCCTAGCTTTATTCATTCATAGGAGTTTGAAGCAATGACACCAACTAGCACCCAGGTAATTGTTTCTAAATACCATTTTCTAATAAAAGGAACTGGGGCTCCTTGAAGAACAGTCATTCCAGGGCTGGTATAGGGGAAGTACAAGATAAACCTGAACCATCTTTAGGATTCTGTGAAGTAAGGAATTGCTATATAAGAAAGGGGGAGGCAGGGAAAGAGAGAAGAAGGGAGGGAGGGGGGGAGGAAGGAAGGGAGGGAGGGAGGGGGGAAGGAAGGAGAGAAAGGAAAGATGGGAACTTATTAAAAGAACATCATATAGACAACCTGAAAGACTTCTCAATGGGCACAAAATTTTAAAAGTGTACATAGTAGTAGTATTGGACTATAACATAATAAATATCCATGTGTCCATATTGCTGCAAATAAAGATTAAATGAGGAAGAACAACACATACAACAGAAGCATTCTAATTATTAATGTAGAAGCAATAAGGAACTAGAAAATCATTATTAAAATACAAGAGTAATAATTGCCACAGACAGGATCCACTGATGGATATTAAAATTAGTGGATAAAATTTTAAGCAGAAACAAGATATTTCTATAGTTTCAAAGTATCTCTCCCCCAATATTTAATAATTACAAAAGGAAAAAAATAGAAATTTTGCCTTGGAGAATCCTGATAGATACCACTTCAGTCAAGTGATCAAGATTTACATTACCAGCAATAAGTTATGATAATATCATGTACCTCCTGATATTATGTAGTGAGGGCATATCACCTCTGTTATATTTTCCCCAAAATGCAAAACCTCATTCTAATAATGTAAAATGCCAAACAAACCTATAGAGAAAATACTAAAAATAACTGTTCAGCACGATCATGAAAGACAAGGAATAACTGAGGAGCTCTCACAATAGAAGAATGCTGAGGAAACATGGCTACTAAATGCAATGTAAATGGACAGTTTCTTGAAAATGCTCATTAATAGCTCCAAATTTTGAGAGTAGAGGGCTAAGGAGAATTCTTTTTATTTTCATTTGAGGGAAGCCAAATGGCTTTGAGTAAAAGGTATGTGAAACAGGGGCATTAGACAAGTAGTGATAACTCACTCTGATAAAAATAAAGTCTACAATGCTTTACATAGAATCAGGGAATGAACTGCATCCAAAGTGAATCATCAGATGAGAATATGATTCAAACTCCCAACCCAAAGAGCAAATCCTTGAACAGAACATTCAGTAAAACATAAAGTAAAGAAAAGAAAGCGAAGCCAAGTTCCTTCACAAAAGCTGTTTTTGCCCAGTTTTACCCTCTTCAGTATGTTACAGAAAAAGGCTCAAATACACAACTTTCTTTCAAATTACAGCTTAAGTATGGAGACAAGCAAGTATTCGATAAGGTGCAAAGAAAGCCAAGCATCATTTAAAAGTAAATGAATGGTTTGCATTGCGCTGCCCACTTTAAACATGAGCAAGAATTAAAAGAAAACATGATTGTACAGATACAGCATTACCAAAAAAAGAAAGAAAACAAAAAAAAACAAAGACCAAAAGACCCTATGAAGCCAATGTGGAAAAATATACATGATCAAAGAAATTATTAGCTGATAAAATGACACAATTACAGCCATCTCAATTACCTAATTGCAGTCTAAAAGATGAAAACGTATTAATCTCATGCTCTGTGATTCCAAGTTGTCTACTGTAGTGAGAGGTGCCCTCAGAGGGAATTCAAAACATATTTTAGGTTCCTGTTCCTAGTATTTTAAAATTAAATTGTATTAACATGCAGTCATAGTTAATTTATCTCAGTAAATGAATAATAATATTGTACCTGTATAAGTTAATGCAGTAACAGAAAGAGTAGTTGTTTTATGTTGTTTGGATTATAACTGTTCCATAAGTCTGCAAGGCAACAGCTAGATTCTTCATTTAGTAATTTTTTTTGTCAGTGATTATCACTGAGATAATCATGACATTTTATCACAGTGAGACAATCATTATATCAATTTGTTATACAAAATAAAGACAGGTGATATAATTATTCTAGCAAAAGGCAAAATAAATGCCCTAATCCTTATTTCCAAATTCAACATTAACATAGATTTGCTGGACCTAGACATTATTTATTGTAAAAATTATACTATAGAAAAGAAAATGCTTATATTTTATACAACTGATTTTTCACTAATCATTAGGATATGTTTGGAACGATTTGACAAAACTATTATCAAACTAATAAATAATTACATTCCTGAAGCTACCTTCTTTTGCTCATTAATTCTGTCAACAGATCACTTTATGGGTCTGTGTAATGTGAAGCACACCCAGATGTGAATAGATTTCTCTGGAATTGAAGAAGTCTAAAAATGCTGCTGATTAACTGGATTTTTCTGTGCTCTAGTATCTTGACAGAAATTGTCAGTTACATTCATCTAGTCGAGGCATCAATAGAAAAAGGTGTACCTTATATTTGCAAAGTATATGGAATCATATACTACTTGTTTAATGGATCTGTAAACTGGTGAATATTAGCCAAAATAAGACCATCAAATTTGCGTTACATGTAAAATAATACACAAACTAATGAAAATATATAACATATTAACCAACAGAAGTAATGTAACATTATGAGTCTTCAAATTAAACCATAAATTAATGGAATTCAATTAACTTCTACTAGTATTCTTTGAGGAATTTGACAGATTCTAAAATTAATTTTGAAAATACATGAATTGGTAATGAAATTTGTAAAACTACAGCAAAGACTTTGTTTGGTACAAAAAGATTCAATTTACCAAATATTTGGGCATAATTCAAAACCATGTTAATTAAAAAGCTTAGCAATAAACTAAAGTTTCATATATGATAAAAGGTAAATGTGGCACCACATAAAAAGCCTGATTGTTTGATAATAATGGCAAAACTGGCTTGGTATATAGATACAGTTATAGTTGGATACCTAGTCAATATAGTATACAAAGGAGTCCATGTGGAATAGAGATTTAAAGGTTATAACAGTAGTATTGTAATTAATAGAAAAAAATAGAGCGATGTCTTTGTGATCATAGAATAGGAAGGAATCGTTAGATAAAATCTTAAGAAGAAAAAATAAGGCAAAAGCAATAGATTTTTATCGTCAACATTTAGGAATCATAGTCAATAGAGAGGACTATCTATATCCAAACCTACAAACAGAATTAAGATGTAGAGTATAACGAGAGTTTGGAGAAGTCAAAATAGAAAAAGAACAACAAAATAACAGAAAAATAGGGGACTCGAATTCAAGTAAAAGAAGATACACTCGATCATCTAGTAATAAAAGATGTTAATTAAAACAACCTTGAGATACCATTTTATATCTATCATATTGGCAAAAATTTGCATTTCTGCAATACAATCACAGTTTTTTACTGAGACAATGCCTGAATGCCTCTGGTTTACTAGGAGAAAGATCATATCCTAGGAAGTGTAGAAAAGTAAAATGCACAAATGAATACTTCCAGATACTATCACATTCCATGTATCTGAAAATATTTTCATTTTTTCCTTATGTTTTTTTTTTGTGCTAGGCAGGCCTCTCACTGTTGTGGCCTCTCCCGTTGCGGAGCACAGGCTCCGGACGCACAGGCTTAGCGGCCGTGGCTCACGGGCCCAGCCACTCAGTGGCATGTGGGATCTTCCCGGACTGGGGCAAGAACCCACGTTCCCTGCATCGGCAGGCGGATTCTCAACCACTGCGCCACCAGGGAAGCCCTTTCCTTATGTTTGATTATGGGTAGAGAGTTCTAAATTCTTTTGATTTTTATTTTTATAATTTGAAGACATTGTTCTTTTGCCTTTATGATCAGTGTAATGATGAGTGCATTGCTAATCTAATACTCATTACTTTCTTGATGAACTTTTCTTCCTAGTCATTGGAAATTTTAAAAACCTGTTTTTTTTTTTTCCTTAGCACTTTGAAATTTCAGAAAGGTATCTTGAACTTCATCTTCCTTCTCCTATAGGAACTAAGTGAGCTCTACTAAACTCTGATGACCTTCTTTCTTTAACTCTGTGCATTTTAATTATTTTTTTAAATAAATACTCTCTTTTGTTTTCTCTGCTCTTACATAATGGCATAGTTTTTAACTATTTTGTAACTCCAGGATTGATCTACTATGTCTCTTACATTGTCTCATATTTTCTGCCATTTTGCTTGATATTCAGGAAGATATTATTGACTTTATCAGCTATCCTTTGTATTCAATTTCTCATTTTGGCAATGGTATTTGTAATTTCCAATAACTACTTTCTAATTATGTATCCCTTTAAGTGTCATTTTCTTATACTGTCAGAATTTACTTTACTTTGATGTTGTAGGCTCCCCTAATGTCAAGGGGTAGATGTACTGAAAGACAAGCTATATCTTCAAAGGCATAAAAGAATTTAACATACACAAAAAAGGAAGGAAATTCATATTTTGTTAAAATAAAAATAGAGGAAAAAATCACACACTTTGCTTGGAGAATTGCAATCCAGCCATTTAATTTGAAATATATCATACAAATTCTGGGATAATCACATAGTAGAACAGATTAGAATCTGGTTTTGACAGGTAGTTCTTACGTGTCTAAAATTTGGAAACAGTTTATTAGTCTGTGGGAAGCCAATGAAGTTTGCATTATTTAAGATATAAAAAGTTATAAAGCCATATATATATATATATATATATATATATGTATGTGTGTGTTTCTCTCTCTCTGTGTGTATATATATGGAGAGGGAAGATGGGAAACTGGGCACAATACCCAATAAGAAGATTTAAAACTTAGATGAATTATAATGCCATTAACCAAATTGTATAAGCTGGAAGCTGATCTATAAGGGGATAGTAAAGTGCCTCCATATATCACAAATATCTTCTATATTAAATTGCTAACCTCTGTGATAAAATTATGTTTTTATCACTTGGAAAACTGAGTGACTAAATGAGAAGCTAAACTGTATTATTTTGGTTGAATCAACTAGTCCACTTTCCAAAGATTTTTTTTTTTTTTTGACTAACTTTTTTTCCACACCCAACAGCAATCTTAACATCAGATTTAAGTATAGTTTAAGAAAGTAGACAGTTCCCTTCAGGAACGTAGAAACTCTAGAATGAGTTTCCCAGGTCAGTGACAGATGACATTTATTTCTCTTTTTTTTTTTTTTTTTTTTTTTGCGGTATGCGGGCCTCTCACTGTTGTGGCCTCTCCCAGTGCGGAGCACAGGCTCCGGACGCACAGGCCCAGCGGCCATGGCTCACAGGCCTAGCTGCTCCGCGGCATGTGGGATCTTCCCGGACCAGGGCACGAACCCGTGTCTCCTGCATCGGCAGGCGGATTCTCAACCACTGCGCCACCAGGGAAGCCCCGACATTTATTTCTGTTTCAGTAATCTAAGCAGAATATTAAACACCTAAATACTTAGGAGGAAATAAAAATATATTCCCATGAACAAAAAGTTGGTAAGGGAATATTTATAGAATTTATAATGCTACAAATATTGTTTTAGAAATAACTTAACACTTGCATATTAGTATGTAAAAATTAACAGAATTATTTTATCACAAATCAAATAATTGTATTTTCTTCTTCCAAAGCATCCAGTATTAATCCCTCTTAGTGCTCCTTTTACAGACTCTTACTGTTTCTTTATCACACCAAACTCATTCTGGCTCCAGGACCATTCTATTTGCTTTTCTCTTTCTGTGGAATCTCTTGCTATAGATCTTCACGTTACTAATGCTCCACACATTTCTGGTCTTTGTTAGAATAACATTGCTTTGGAGATATTTCCCTGATCACTTAATATAAAATAATACTCCCCCTCCCCATTCAGTCTATCTCTTGCTCTCATTTTTCTTCTCAGTACTGTCTTGGCATTATATTAATTGCTTCTTTGTTTCTATAGTTGCTTGGTGTCAGTTTCCCCTACTAACAGGTAAATTCCATAGGAACAGGAATTTTCTCCAAGAGATTGAAGGTAGAGTTCATGATGCTATTCCTGCAGTACTGTCTGTGATCTCTCCCTTGTCCAGTGACCTGTGTAGTACTGTTTGGCACAGATAAGGTCCTCAGCCACTTAATCTAAATGAATGAATGAAAGAATAGAGCGGGTTTTGCCAAACAATTCTGAAAGAATGCCATAATATTGTTAACACATCAAACAATTTGCATTCCAATCTCTCCTTTCTGCCACATTACTCATCCATTCTTATGAATCCATCTTTAATCTTCTCCTTCAAATTTTGTATTCTTTCAGTCATCAATTAGTACTTTTTTTTGTATTAGTATTACATGTTACTGCCTCTCCAATCATACTTTTGCCAGACTAGGATTAGGATTCTGATTACTTCATACCTATACTATAAAACTAACTCCTAATAGATGTTACATACCAATAATTACCCCATGACTGTGATCCCTGTTACATATATAATGGATGCCAAACTTCCTATTTTAACACTTAAATCTCAAACTTTACTGCTTTTCCTGCACCATTCCCTCACTATCCCCTACTACCCTTTATTAATGTTATTAATTGTTGGCTTTGCTATTTCTCAACTTTATGTGTTTTAGTTTCTTTTCACTGTGCATAACTCATTTTTTTTCTTTCATTTCATCTATCATTCCTCCAATACTCAATTCATGATGTACTTCCATTGATGTTTTCCCTATTCACTTCATTTTCCAGTGTTCTCTCCTGAAATAAATATTTTACATCTGATAATATCTTACTAATGTAGGTGATGGTAGTACATATTTTTATGATGATTAGTATTCTCCTCATTCTAAATCCTTACCCTTACCACTTAGAAATATAAATGCTTACATAGAAACTTAATTTAAGCCCTGGTGTTTAAAACGTAATAATTTGATTATCCCACTATTGCTATGGAGATAAGTCCTGACTGTTTTGAAAAACACAAGTCTCCAAGAGTTGACAATGAAATATTTATTTTTAAATACAGTTTTCTGATATGGTGCAGATGTGGTATTGGAACAGTCATACCAAGATCCCTTTATTGTGAGATAAGTAAAAATTAGCAAATCATAGAAAGGAAGACTAAGAAAGAGACTGGCCAAGTAGAAGGATGGGTCTGTATACTTGAATATATATATATAATTTATATTTATAAGATAACCATAGAAAAATGATAAAAGAAACTAAGAGTTTGTAAGATTAATGTTTTCCCCCTGAATGCTTATCTGGCTGGAACAGATATTCAGTTTACATCTGGGTAAAGCTATTGCTGACAAATTCTATTCTAACTTGTCAACACCAGGTGTTATTAGGTTGTTTCTACCACATTCTGGAATAATTGATTTCTGTGTAATATAAAGTTCTAATGAATAGAGTGCACTTAAACGTCTAAACAAATTGACTAAAAGAGTCATAAAATTGGACTAAAGACGGTAAACATTCAAGGTAAGATTATTTGGGGGAAGTAGAGTCTCTGGCTGATACTTGTTTTTGATGGGAGATCCATAAGTCTGGATCATAATTATCAACTTAAAACCAGTTTATTTCTGGGGACACTAAATGCGTATAAATGAAATCATAAGATAAGTAGCAGAAGTGCACATGGAGTGCAGTGCTACCATGGTATAAAAAACAAGCAATCAGAGTTTCTATCATAATGATGGGTAGTTACATATCCTTTTAAATGTTAGAATATAGTATTCTGCCAGTGGAAAAATTCTGAAAAAGGAAGATGACTAAATTTTAAAAATATGTGATGGCCCCTATATTGTTACTTATACTTTCTTTAGTAAAGATTACACAGTCATGTTAGTTAGTTAATACCAATGAAATATCAGAACAAATTAAAAGTTAAAAATTAAAACAAATTAAAAGTATTTAAAAAAAAAAAAGAAGACCAAAGGTGCTGGAAAGTGATGTTTTCTTTGCATCTATTCAGGTATCTAGTGACAGACACTTAAACAGCTTCCAAAGAGACTGATTTAAATGTCAAAACTAAATATACTTTTTATTTGCTTTTGAAATAGGGTTTAACTTTTTAATTTTGAAAATAATTTGAGTTATTCAGAAAAACATGTCTTTGGTAATTTGTCGACTGAAATGTAAAGTGATTGTCTTTTGCTCCTTTTTTCCCCTGCAACTATACTTCTCCTTCCTTGTCCTTGTAGAACAACTATACCATCTGGTTAGTATCTGATATATTCAGAGTAGAAATAACATATTGTACTGTTCTGACCTTTTCAATATTCTGCACTTTAATTGGCTGTTCATTCTATCTCTTCCCTACAGGTTAGTGGGACACAAGGCAAGGGGAAAATGCAATGAGTAGCCAATCAAATCATAGAACACTGAAAAGGTCAAAGCTGTATAGTAGAATCCTGTAATTTACAGGAATATACGAGACATTAAAATTCTACCACATCCTTCTTATGACAGAGACTGTAATGAAACAGAAAATGGCACCACGTGAATCTGTTCCTACGACAATCATTGTTCTGAGAGTTAAGAACATAATTTAACACATTCCAATTATGATTTTTGAAACTGTATTATTTTGGTATCCCACAGATTTTGTAGTGGTGGAGTTAAATTACACTTAGATAGTGGAACTAATGTCTAGCAGTAGGTATTCAGTTCAACATAGAATAGCTTATCAATCTTAAACTTAAATAGGTCTGCACTTCTGAAAATCCAGAGAGACATTATTAACATAAGGCATACTTTTGTCTTATGCAGGACTCACTAGACTTACTTGAAAAACTTAGGGAAACTTTTTTTTTTCTTAAAGGGAGACCCCAAACTAATATAAGAGAGTTTTCTCCATTTTCACAGAAGCTATCTTCATTGATGATAAAAACCAGACTCAGAGTTCCCTAAGAGAAAGCTATGGGGCCTGAAGCTGTAAATATATTCTGTTAGCTGGTTCTTAGATGATAATCAAGGAAGACAGTTATACACACACACACACACACCACAAGCACTGGAATTGATAAATTTGTGGATAAATATAAAAAATGTTTGTCCTGAATCCCCCCAAATTTAATTGTTTGATGAAAGCAAATATATTAACAATGTATTGAAATAGAACTAAAGTGAATAAAAATAATACACAAAGAATAAGGGAGGCTGGTTAAAATTATAGTGCTGTTATTATATTGGAGAGAAGGAGGGTAATATTAATATAGAGCATAATGTGATAGATTAAGGATATATATTGGAATCACTAGAGTAAGCATAAAAGTAATTAAAAATATACAGCTGATAAACCAAGAAACTAGAAAAAATATTAAAACAAGCAGGCAAACAAAAACAAACAAATAAAAAAACCAAGATTAACAACAAAAACAAAAGGTAGAAGAAAAGGAGGAACAAACCAGAAGAGATGTATAAAAAACAAATAGCAATACTGATGATTGAAACCTTACATATTAGTAATTGCATTTAATGTAATTAGATTAATATGTTTGATTATAAGGCAGTGGTTGCTATCTGTCTGTCTCTCTACATATATCATATAGAGAGGCAGTTTAATTATAAAGACCCAAGTTGAAAATAAAAGGATACAAATATAAAAGTGTAAGAAGTTTGATGTGATTGTATTTATATCAGATAAAGTTGACTTAAATACAAGGTGCATAGCCAATGGTTTGAAAATGGATTTGGGGGCCATTTCATCATAACAAAGAAGACTTCATGACTTAACAAACCCAGAAGGAGGTATTTTGTTGGTGAAAGCCAGTGAGATCCTAGGCATCCTTACATTAACCAGAGTTCAAACCCCACTATCATTATAAACTCTGTATACAGAGCCATCTAAGGAGGAAAGCAAAAGGAAAGGAGAGGGGTAGAAACTTGAATTGATTCAATTAACCCAAAAGAAACTAAATTTTAAAAGAAGACTCCAACTTACTTAAAAGGCCAATGTTTTCCACTGACATCAGTGTATATAAGAATTTATAAATAAGTTGAATTCACTAGCAGAAAAACAGGTTTCATTTCTTACCTCTGAATTCTATCAGTAGAATGTAATTTTTTACATAGTCCAAATTTATATATTTTCTTAAATAACATCTTTATTTTAGAGCATGTTTAGATTTTCAGAAAATGCAAAGATAGCATAGAGTTTCCATATACCTTGTGCCCAGTTTCCCTTATTAAATCTTATTTGAGTGTGGGAGAAAAGCCACTTGCCAGCATGGAAGAGGAAATTGATTCTCAACCACAGTCAGGAAAATAAGTAAATAAGTAGAGAGATACATAGATAGATGATAGGCTTTTGAGCTATAAAATTTGATTAAGACTAAATCTTACAGAAGGATTAAGTCAAGAATAAGGCCTTCACACTAATTTTTAAAAACTCTGAATGGACTAATGAATTTCAGAGTAAAGATCCAACTCAGTTTGTGGCACCTTTCAGTTATATAAAAGGTTTAAGTAAAAGAGAATATATGTGCATATATGTGTGTGTGTGTGATCTAAATCTGACATGCTAACTAAAATTACATAGAAATAGAGGAGAGTAAGATAAAGGTAAGGAAGAAAAATACAGAAAATACGAGAATTTTGTCTACAAAGTAATTGTGTGTTGTCTTTTGGCATATACAGCTAACTAGAATCAGATATCTGAGAAGCCAACAAAGTTTGAGAGAGCTTAAATCTTGGTGTCAATAGAAACATTAGCCCAGACTAAATGAAACTTGGATTCTTCCATATCTTTGGACAGGATGAGGGTTGGAAAGTGCTGTTCAACCTCCAAAGTGGTTGTGGCCAAGGAACAAATTTTGTGAGGGAGGAGCCAAAGTCCCAAATAAAAATTGACACTGATCCCAGGGAACAGATAAAAGGCTAATCAAGAAACATTCTCTACTCTTAGAGCACTAGACCCACAGACCCACATAATATTTCTAATTCTAGAGAAAATTCTGTTTTTTTTTAATCTTTCTGCTATATACTCATTGGTCTCATTGGGATAGTAGAAAGATCTAAGACTTTTTTTTGTAGTGATGCTTGTCATTTTAGTAAATAGGTATCTTATTCCAGAGAGTCCACCACCAGACCTGATGTAGATACTACAGCTGCTACTTTACTATCAAAAGACTATAGCACATCACCCAGAAACCCTGGATTTTGAGCCTGATTGAACATTACAAAGGCAGATTGTGGTAGTTATGGGGGCTGATCAGAAATAATCCTCACACATGGTAAGATTGTACATCCCTCCCTCACTTTGAAAGAAAGTGTGGCTTTCTATGTGGATTTGATCTATGTATATGAATGGAAGTGATAAGTACGTTTCCAGGTAGAAGCTCTAAGAGCTAATATACAATTTGCCATTTTCCTTTTCCCTGCTTTGGTGACTCTGAATCATGTATTAAGAATGAACATCTGTCATCCCGGGTCTCTGAGTAACTATGATCTGAGGCTTATAGAACTTTTAAGTAAAATACCCAAGGCCACATAATCTGTTACAATACAGATATGGGAATTAAACACTTGACTGTCATCATAGCAAAAGTGTGTGCTGTTAACTATACTATTACAATAGAAAAATAGACAAGGCAAAGGAATAACAATTCACAAAAGAATAAATACAATTGGCCCCATATATATATATATATATATATATATATATATATATATATATTTTACATGTTTATATATATTAATGTTTACTTCAGTAAAAACAAAATGAATACTTACGAAATGTTAGATCATGGTGTTGCCTGCTATCTTGATAAAGATATATGTACACGCACAATCACACACAAAGTGCAATATTAGATATAATGTAGGGCAACAGGTAGTCAAACACTGCATGTGGTATTATGTTAGTATACTCTTTATGGAGAGTAATTTGACAATATTTACTTAATGCCATGAAAATGTACATTCCCTCAGATCTAGCAATTACAGTTCAAGGAAGTTATAATAAATAGATAATTTCACAAGCACCAAAATCTTAGTGTGTATGGACATTTAAAATGCTTTGTCACTTCCAGTAATATTTTATAGGCCAATGAAAGTTATATGGCATATCAAAATTCATATAGACAGAATTCAATGCCATCAAATTCTGGGGAGGAAGATAATTAGAATGAGCCTTAATGTCTACCACAGGATGACCATGTATCATCATATATTCAGTATATATTTTTGCTTGTGAAAAATATACTCACCTTCTTCCAAAGGGTGTCAGACTAAAGTTTTATTCTAGTCACAGCATCAAACTCAAAGATAGGGATGCAATGTAGTTTCCTCATAAGTTTCCAATATGGTCCTAGGCTCTATACCCAGTAGAATTCCTTCTTTTCCACATCCTCCTTAGATACCTAAAAAATGAGTTTTGAAGCATGTACCATCATTGGTTTGTCATGCCAAGAAGTGGTTGCTGATCCCAGGGCTATTTTAGGTCTTGGAAGGTCTTGTTTTTTATTCCCCACTTCTGATTTCTTTAGCAGCACACATCTCTCAAATACTTAGTAGGCTTCTCTTCTCTTGAAATCCAGTCATCCCCCCAATTTGTTTTACATTTGCTATATGTTGAGGTTTTGTGACCCTATGCTTTTGCCTTTCTCTCTCTTAAATTAGATCGGTTAACTTGAGACTATAAGGCTTTTATACAAAAAGCCATTAGTTTAGTTTCTTTTCTCTCATTTGACAATCCAATTGAAAGATTTTACTCAATGTCACACCCACAGTTAGGCCTTTTCTCTCAAGAATATTATTTATTTATTCAGTTTTTAAGAATGGTTGCAGTGTTTTTACTCTTAATTTGACCCTTCCATTGGGCTTTAGTGAATCAAGGGGTTTCTCCAATGTATATATTCTTGAAGGGGTCTAAAATAACTGGATTTTCCAGTATTTCAAGGCCATGAATTTCTGGAATCTAGTTTCTTTCATTTCTGCTTGAAAAGTAAATTATTCCTTTCTGAATACATTTGTTTATTATAATTCCTACATAGTAAGGAACTAATATTCTATCTTCTAACTTTGTCTAATAGAGCTAAACACTTATGAAGTAAATTTTCTGTAAGGTGATTATATGATATACTGCTCAAACCAGGACCCTTTTGAGAGGAAAGGGAAGACCATTAAGAGTAATACCGGGTCAGTGGATACAGACTGGAAGTGTACTGAGCAAACTTGGATAGAAATTCACAATAATTATCTGTTATTCAAATCATGGCAGATGAGAATTTTACAAAATATTTTGCCACCGTATTAATCAAGAGCACTATCTTTCTAGGTTCTGGATATCATTTTTTCCTGTCTATGGGAAGATTGCTAATCCAATGCCACATAGTTTAGATTTTTGTACAATACCACTCGATTTCTGTATACTGCACTCTACATGAGACAAAATGGGCGAGTTTATATTACAGTTTAAAAAGCAACTCTAAAATCTTTGTGGTTTAATGAAACATATTTTTATTTCTCTTATATGCTGCTTATCTATTATGGGTTGGCAGTGAATCCCTGCCCACTTTGGAGACTTTATGGACTGAATTGTGTCCCCCAAAAGTTCATATGTTCAAGGTACACCTCAGAATATGACTGTATTTGGATAGGGCCTTTAAAGAGGAAACTAAGGCTAAATGAGGTCACATGGGTGGGTCCTAATCCTACAGGACTAGTGTTCTTATAAGAAGAGACACCAAGGGTGTACATCTACAGAAGGATGACCATCTTAAGAAACAGCAAGATGGAAGCCATCTGCAAGCCAACAAGAAAGGCCTCAGGAGAAACCAAACCTGCCAAAACCTTGCTTTTAGACTTTTGGCATCCAGAAGTGTGAAAAAAATTTTTTTTTGTTTAAGCTACCCAGTCGGTGGCATTTTGTTACAGCAAACTAATACAGACTCAAAGAATCTTTTCTTAGATTCCCAACTGAACGTGGGCTTTCATGATCACTTGGACAGGCAGAGTAAGCTTGATGAGTCACACTCTGCCTGAAACAGGATGCTACCAGGAAACTACATATATATATATATATTTGTATATATATATTATATATATATATATATATATATATATTTAATGTCATTGGCAAAACAATTTATAAAGCCACACATGATACTTACAAGATTCTGGTTCTACATGTAAGATCTTGGAAGTCACCACTCTGTCCTAACAACAAATACAAAGCTGAGCAGACTGAAAAATTAACAACTCTTCTTGGATATGTAAGAGTTAGTAGGATACAGAGAAAATTGCTGCCCCCGAGATTGGAGAGATAGACAAATGTATACAGGGAGTCACAGCTTACTGGAGCGGACTCAAAGTGGAAACTACCGTGGGAACCAGTGCCAGAATAGGAAACCCTGAACTGTTATTGACAAGTTGCTGGAGGCTCAGTTTGGACAAGTCTGAGATTAAAAACTCATGGGTTGTGGAGTTGGAGGACACAATGTTGTAGATTTACCTCCAGGAACTTGACCAGATTCCCAAAGTAAAAATCTGAGAAAAATCCCCTCATGCTTCTAGCATGGGGAGGGAGAAAGAAACTATTTTGAAATATGCCAGAGTATTCTGCTCTTCTTAACAAGGCCTAAACTCAGGGGAAGCAACATAACTAGAGCCTAACCTGCTGGGAAGTTATCAGCGCCTAACTGACCTGGGGGAAAAGAAATATCCATCTCCAACCAGCTCTAGCCTTCCCCATGGGAAAAGGGGAACACCCAACTCCAACCCATTCTAGCTATCCTGTCCTCCAAGGGGGGATTAAAAAAAGAACTGGGAAACTCTTGTGAATTCACAGACCAGAGTCATGGGCTCACTGAGAGATTGAGTCATAGGCTCACTGAAATCATAAGACCATAGAATGCTTCCTGGCCCCCAACACCTCACCACCACCACCACATTACTAAAGGCATACTTATAGCAGTTACTTGTATCTGTTACATAATGTCTGGCTATCAAGAAAAAATTCCAAGGTGTACCAAAAGGAAAAAAAAAAACAAAGAAAAACACAGCTTGAAGAGATAGAACAAGTGTCAGAAAAAGACATGGCAGGGTTGGTTGGATTTTCAGACAGAGAATTTAAAACAACGATGATTAATATGCTAAGGGCTCTAATGGATGAAATAGACAGCATGCAAGAACAGATGGCCAGTGTAAGCAGAGACAGAAATCCTAAGAAAGAACCAAAAAGTCTCGCTAGAGATTAAAATACATTGTAACAGAAATGAAGAATCCCTGTCATGACCTTTTAGTAAACTGGATGGTGGCTGAGGAGTCTCTGAGCTAGAGAACATGTCAGTAGAATCCTGGGATCTACATAAAGAAGCAGAGAGCATCAAAGAAGGAATAAGTGGGGGCTTCCCTGGTGGCGCAGTGTTTGACAGTCCACCTGCCGATGCAGGGGACACGGGTTCGTGCCCCGGTCTGGGAAGATCACACATGCCACGGAGCGGCTGGGCCCGTGAGCCACGACCTCTGAGCCTTTGCGTCCAGAACCTGTGCTCCGCAACGGGAGAGGCCACAACAGTGAGAGGCCTGAAAAAAAAAAAGGATAAGCGACAGTAAATAAAAATATCTATTTTTCTTACTCTTAGTTGACTAACACAGGGGTCCCCAACCCCCAGGCTGCGGACTGGTACTGGTCTGTGGCCTGTTAGGAACCAGGCCGCACAGCAGGAGGTGAGCAGCGGGTGAGCGAGCGAAGCTTCATCGGCCGCTTCCCATCACTCCGCATGGCTCGTGTTACGGCCTGAACCATCCCCCGCATTGCTCACATTGCCACCTGAACCATCACCTGCCCCCCATCCATGGAAAAATTGTCTTCCATGAAACCAGTCCCTGGTCCCAAAAGGTTGGGGACTGCTGGACTAACAGATAACTGTTTGTTCAAAATAACAGCAAAACTGTATTCAATTATGTATGCACCTTATGTGTATATATGTATATATGTGCTTATAAATGATTATATATAAGAAATGAATGCCAGCAATGATACAAGAGATTGGAGGGAGGAATCAGGATTATTTGGTTATTATAAGGTACTCATACTATCTGTATAGTGGTATAGTGATATTGGAAAGGTGGCTTGGATTAGTTATAAATATATATTACAAACTCTAGGGCAACCACTAAAAAAGTAAAAACTATAACGATGTGCTAAGGAAGGAGAGAAAATAGAATTATATAAAATGTTCAGTTAAAACCAGAAAAGGCAGAAAAAGAATGGAAAATAGAAACAAAGAACAAGGGCAACAAATAGAAAACAGTAACTAATGTGGTAGATATTAACCAGATCTATCAATAATCACTTTCAGTAGCAGTGGTCTAAATCTACCAAGTAAAAGACAAAGATTCACAGTGGATCAAAAAACAAGGCCCAATTATATGTTTACAAGAAACCCACTTTAAAGACACACATAAACAGTAAATGGTTAGAGAAAGATATACCATGGTAATACTAATCAAAAGAAAGCAGGAGCACTATCTCAGTTTCACAGAGTGGACTTCAAAGCAAGGAAAGTTAACAGGAATAAGGAATGACATCACATAGTGATAAAGGGTCAGTTCTCTAAGGAGACATAACAGTCCTTAACATGTTTGTACCTAATTACATAGCCTCAAACTATTTGAGGCAAAAACAAATAGAAAGGTAAAAAGAAATAGATGAATCCACTATCATAGTTGGAGTCTTCAACACCTCTCTGTCAGAAATGGACAGCAAGAAGAAAATCAGTAAGGACATAGTGGGACTCAGCAGCACCATCAAGCACATGGGTATAATTGACATGGTGACACTTACCTTCAAGAGATTAGAGAAATGCAACCCTTTCATGTGGCCTTCCCCCAGAAAAAGAACTGCAATATCAGTGAATAGTTCTAATGAGACTTGCAAAATCGATTGCATTTTCCCTCTGAGAATAAGCCTATATATCTTCATTCATTATGCTCTGTGCAGATCACTGTATAGCTCTTATCTTACAATTTTGTTTACTGTAATTAGTAGCCCCAGCTAGATTATAAACTCATTAAGGCACAACCTATAGCTTTTTTTTTAACCTCTGATACCCAGAAAAATGCAAGTCATGATTCTGAGTGTGTGCTTAAGGAATGCTATTTAAAAGACTACCTGCCTGATTTTCTTTTCATTCTTTCAGTATGAGGTATTCCTTTCTGAATTCTCTAGTTTAAATCTAATTTTTATTTCAATAAGCATGTACCAGTTATCCAGTGTGTTAGGCACTAATACAATATCTCTGTCCCTGAAGAGCTCACACATATAAATAAGTAGACACCAATTATATAGGGAAAGACAACAAGCACATACTCACAAAATATACTGGGGAGGTAAATAAATCCTCCCACAAGGAATTTTACATAGTTTGCAAGGATTAAAATGCACAGGTCTTATGTGTATAGCTTAACAAGTTTTGACAAATACATGCATGTGTACACTGATGAATTTTACAGCCCTATGAAGATAAAGTTATTTTTCCAGAAAGTTCCTCTTGCTCCTTCCCAGTCAATTCTGATCACTCCCCAGAAGAAACGATTGTTCTGATTTTTAAACACAAATTATTTGTGTGCCTGTTGTTCTAGAAATAGAGTCATAAATGTAGCATATGCATTTCTAGCAAGATATTTTTAAGTTCATCCATATTATTGGGTATATTTGTAGCTCTTTTCTATTGGCATTGTATAATATTTATTTTTCTTTTTTATACTATCCATTTATTGTTAAAGGATATTGGGTTTGTTTCCAGCTTTGATTATTCTGATTATATGGCTTTTAAGAACCTTCCTATAAGAATACGTTTGTTGACTTACATTTCTATTATCCTGGGTTAGTTAAGTAGGAATAGACTCACTGGATCACAGGATAGGTGAATGTATAACTTTATTAGAAACTGCTAGGACAGTTGTCACAGTTTTTGTATAATTTTACACTTCCATCGATTGTTCCACATACTTGCCAACATTTGGTCATTTTGGTCTTTTGGTAATTATCCACCTGGCAGACCTGTAATGGTATATCACTGTAGTTTTAATTTTTATTCCTCTGGTGAATAATGATATTGAATAATTTTTCTGATGTGTATTGAACATTTGTCCATTTCTGCATCATCTTTTGTAAACAGGATGGCAAGTGATCTTGTTTTACATGTTTTTTTTTTTTTTTTGTCTTTTTGACTGTTGAGTTCAGGAGTTCTATATATGTTCTGTATATGGGGTTTTTTTTTGATCAAATATATTTACTGTGAATATTTTCTCTGTATCACTTTATCTATTTATTTTCTAAAATATTCTTTTGTTGAGAAAAGTGATTTGTTGTTGTTGAAATACAATTTAGCATTTTTGTTTTACAAATTTGCTTTCTGTGCCATTTTTAAGAAATGTTGCTAACTCCAGTTATGAAGATATTTTCTTATGTCTTATTCTACAAGTTTTATAATTTTAGCTTTAACATTTAGGTTTGTGGTCCATCTCAGATTAATTTTTATATATGTTTGAAGGTAGCATCAATTTATTTTTTCCCACATTGATATAAAGTTGTTCTAGCCCCATTTTTTGCAAAAAGACAACCCTTATACTATGAATATCTTCATTGACTTCATTGAGAATCAGTTGATTGGATGAGTTTATTTCTAGTCTTTTTGCTGTGCCATAGGTCTTTATGCCTATGCTTCTGTTATTACCAGCCTGTCTCAATTCCCATAGCTTTAGAGTGAGTGGAAATGAGGTAGAATATCTAAAATCAGGTAGTATTTTCCTTCTTACATAATCCTTCTTTTCCAAGATTATTTTGCAGAGAAAGACTACATTTTTCTTTTCTTGCATCAGTCCTGCAATATTTTTCTTTTTTAGAGATTTTCCATTTTATCCAAGATGCATGTTTTTGACATATATCTATTGGTTACAATCACTTGTTATACTTTTAGTGATCTGAAGTGATGTCCTCTCTTTGTTTCCCTTCATTGGTAATTTTTTTCTCTTTTATTGTCTTAATAATTCCTATAATGGTTTATAAATTGCTTTAATCTTTTTTAAAGAACACATTGTTTTCCTTTTTTTCCCTCCTTGTCCATTTTCTAATTTATTCATTTCCACATTTATAATTTTAATTTGACTTCATTTAGCCATTTTGTTTTTATTTTTTATTTTTATTTTTATTTTTTTTGCGGTATGCGGGCCTCTCACTGTTGTGGCCTCTCCCGTTGCGGAGCACAGGCTCCGGACGCGCAGGCCTAGCGGCCATGGCTCACGGGCTTAGTTGCTCCGTGGCATGTGGGATCTTCCCGGACCAGGGCACGAACCCGTGTCTCCTGCATCGGCAGGCGGACTCTCAACCACTGCGCCACCAGGGAAGCCCAGCCATTTTGTTTTTAATGTGTCTTTTTTTCCCCCTAATTTTTCTAAGGTGGAGAATACATCATTGATTTTAAGACTTTCTTATTTTCTAATACAATAATTTTTCAAGCCACTGTATTATTTGCAGTTTACAAAGTTTGATGTGGTATATTTATTCTTCATTCAATTCAAATATTTTATATTTTTCTTTGTAATTTCTTTTTTAACAAAAGTTTTTAGAGATATTTAATTTGCAAATATTTGGGGATTTTAAAGATGACTTTTACTATTGATTTTTAGTTTAATTTTATTAGGGTTAAATAACTCTTTTTAAGATTGTGAAATTTATTAAAATTGTTATATGGCTCAACAAATGATATATCATGGTGAATGTTCTATATGCATTTATAAAGAATATCTGTTGTATTGTATTTTGGGCATACTACTCTACAATACTAGTAAGGTTAGGTTGGTTATCTTTTTCAATTTTTTTTTAAATTCTAGGATTATTTTGTTTATTTCTTTTAGTAATCATTGAGAGTTTTGCTGAAATCTCCAACTTTATCTATCTGATTTACTTCATTTTGAAGGTCTATATTTAATCTTACACATATTTAAGACTAATATCTTTCTGATGAAAAGGCCTTTTATCATTATGGAATATACTTTTTTATCTCTGATATTATTTTTCTTGAATTATACTTTGCCTGATTTTAAAATAGGCAAATAAGTTTTCTTATATTTACTGTTTGCATATTGTATAATTTTCCAGTTTTTAATTTTACTTATCACATCTGTGTATTTTTATTTTATAAATATCTACTCTGATTTTAATATAGTTGTACCTTCACATTTACTTAAATCTATGTTTATACTTTTATATTTTATACTTAAATATGAAATAGGTATTTATATTTTAAAATGTAGAGTAAATTCCATATAGTTGGTTCTGTAAAATTTTCAGCCATTATTTCTTCAAATATTCTACTCCTCCACAATTTTTTCCTCTAATTCTGGGATTCCACATAATATATTAGACTATCTAATATTATCCCACGGGTCATTGAAGACCTGTTCTCTTTTTCATTTATTTTTCTTTTTCCACATTCCATAATTTCACTTGCTATATCTTCAAGTTAACTAATCTTTTATTCTGTAGTGTTCAATTTGTTGTTAAATTCATACAGTTAAATTTTAGAAACTTTATTTTTCAGTTCTAGAATTTTCATTTGGTTACCTTAACATTTTCTGTTTATTTTGTAATATTGCCCATATATTCACTCATTAGGTTATCTTTATTCCTTGGATGTTAATTTGAACACATAAGCTGTCTTTGGTTTCATCCTATTGACAGGTTTTTGCCTCAATATGGGTTTCATTTTGTTCTGCTTCTTCATATGTCTTGTGAACTTGTAACTGAAAATTTCTGACCTTTTTATGCCTACTTTATTGAGATACTAGATTTTGGTTTCTTTTTTTAAAGATTGTAGAGTTTTATTCTTACAGGCAATATATTTACTATTGGATCAGATTGTTCTGTCAAGGTTTATTTGGGGCCTGGTTGGGACAGGTTCCAGAGTAGCTTTCTCACTAGGGCTAAAGTAGTTATAATCTGAAGAATCCGTCTCCAGTTGATGTTTTTTTCCAGATCTTGCAGGGTCTCACCCTGCATTTAGAGAGCTTATGATTTGGCCAAAGACATAAAGGGCCACATGCAGATTTTTCCAGCTTCTTCTCTTTGTAATGCTTTCCAGTCCATTATCCTAACCCTCAAATTTCAACCTCCTCAGCTGCCCTGGACTGTGATCTCTGTTTCCTCTATCCAGTGACATTGTATCATGGAATTCATACTTCAGTTTCCTGGAGAAATATTTCTCAAACTGGTATCTGTGGAATCCTAGGGTTAATTAGAAAAAAAATTCTTATAAGTTTAGAATTTGTTTTCATTATCTGTGCTTTACTTAAGTTTGAAAGGCTTGAATAAAATGTAATCTAAAATGAATAAAAGTCAAGCAATTTTGAGCTACACCTGAAGTTGTAGCATGGCTGTGAAATGAAGCCAAAATTGCAGAATTGCATAATTTTTTCCAATCATGTCTTATCAGCATATGAAAAGTAAGAAAGTGATTTAGTTTTTCATGATTTTATGTGAGCAAGACCATTCTTGAAAGATTGAGGAAATAGGAAAATATAAAATGCTTATAAAATGCTGGCACTTTCTAAGAGATTCTTAGAATCAGATAGGCTTAAGTGCCATTAAAATGTACATTAGATTATGTTAATGTCTCCATTAAAATGCTTTAACAGCTTTTAGTTGCAATTTTTTAAATTAAAGACTTGATATTTTTAGAGTAGTTTTAGGTTCACAGCAAAATTGAAAGAAAGATACAGAGATTTCCCACATACACCCTGCCCCTACACTTGCATAGCCTCCCCTGTATCAACATCCCCCACTAGAGTGGTACAGTTGTTACAATTAATGAACCTACATTGACATATCATAATTACCCAATGTCTGTAGTTTCCATTAGGGTTCACTCTTGGTGTTGTGCCTTCTGTGGGTTTAGACAAATGTATAGTGACATGTAGCCATCATTATAAAATAAAACAGAACATTTTCAGTGCCTTGAAAATCCTCTGTGCTCATGCCTCCCTCTTCTCCCCACCCTAATTCCAAGCCCTTGGCATCCACTGATCTTTTTACTGTGTCCAGAGTTTTGCCTTCTCTAGTGTCATATAGTTGCAATTATACAGTATATAGCCTTTTCAGATTGGCTTATTTCACTTACTAATATGCATTTAAGGTTCCTCCATGTATTTTCATGACTTGACAGCTCATTTCTTTTTAGCACTAAGTATTTCATTGTCTGGATATACTATAGATTATCCGTTCACCTGTTGAATATCGTGTTTGCTTCCAAGTTTTGGCAATTATGAATAAAGCTTCTCCACACATCTGTGTGCAGATTTTTGTATGAACATAAGTATTTCACTCCTTTGGATACATACGAAGGAACACGATTGCTGCATTGTATAGTAAGAGTATGTTTAGTTTTGTAAGAAACCTTCAAATTGTCTTCCAAAGTAGTTCACCATTTTGCCTTCCCATTATTTATTAGACTTCCTGTTGTTCCACATCCAAATCAACATTTGGTGTTGTCAGCGTTTTGGATTTTGGCTGTTCTGATAGGTGTGTAGGTATCTCAATTTTTTAAAAATTTCCATTGAAATTGAAATTAAAACAAAATCAGGCCTCCTTATGATGATTCACTAAGCCTTGCCATAATTTGGCCCTTACACAATTTTCACCTTAATTATTTATGACTGTCCTCCTCAAGTGTTGTGCTCGAGCCCAACTGATCATTAAGTTTGCATCAACCATATCAAACTCTCCCCAGGCACAGGGCCAAGCTGAATGCTTTTTCTTCTACCTGGATTGTTCTACGTCCACTCTAATGGACTTTTTATCCATTAGATATAAACTTCAGTGTTACTTCTGAGAGATTTTCTCAAATAACCACCCTATAGAGTGAGTTTGTTATGCCATTTTATACTTTTTCCATCTCCATCTTTTAATTTCGGTCCATTATTACAAGTACCATAATTGCAAATACTTAATTTTACTTTTTAATTTTTCTCCCTGGCTATAATACAAAGTCAGTGATGATAGCATCCAAGTCTATCTTATATGTATGATATTCTGATATCACACAATTTCAGGTAAATAGTGCGACTTTAAGTATTTATTGACTGCTGAGTAAAATACAGTGTTATAGAGAACATAAATGTGTTTACATTCACCTATCATGAAATAAATGAAACTTAGTTTGGGGAGAAATCTTAAAGGTCCTTTAATCAAATATCTGACTTCACTGAGACTCCCTTTCACAGATATATATCGAGATTTTGCTTGAATGCTTCACCCTGGGAAGATTAGCAGTGACATCCTACTGGACATATACACAGACTAAATAAAAGCAGAAAAAGTATTCTCCCCAAGAATAAATATTTTTTCAAAGCTAAACAATAAGGTCCAAGAAAATCCCGAGTTTGCTACAGAGTTCAGTGGTTTGCCTGCATCTTCTGCATTGTTATTGCCTTTCAAATGTGTTGGGGCCCTGGAAACTAGCATAGGAAATGAAAAAGGCCAATGGAAAAAGTTTCAATCATGACTACGAGGACAATGATAGCTTACTGACACACTTAGCTGTAACTCACTTTCTAGTGATACTAGGTAAATGTCTTTATAGTATTTTGATATATGTGTGTGTGTGTGTGTGTGTGTGTGTGTGTGTATGTGTGTGAGTATATGTTTTGTTATGCAAGGATCCAAGTTTTAGAAAATCTCAACTCTCCTAGATTTGGGCCATGCTACTATGAATCCTAACTTTAGTTAGTTTCCTAAAGTTTCATACTTTTTCATTTCTTTTGAAAATTTTCCTTAGCTCCAAAGTATAAGTGTGTAGCTACTTAATTTAGTGCGTTTTTTAGTGAATCTGGTATGATATAGTTTTTTGTAACTCTATAGTTAGTTTCATATAACATTGACTTTCTTCTTGAACAATTATGTATGTCAATAACAATACTCTAAAACCAATACTCTTATTTTAACAGGTATGAGCATAAGCTCTCCTGATGATTACTGCTAACATGTATGGTCAGTGCAAAATCTGCTATCATAATATGCAGACTAGAAATGAATACCCTTAGGTCTTTTTCTATGACTTTTGATAAACTTTTTAGACACTATGAAAGTCTTTGTTCTTGAGTTAATACTTACTTTGACATGCAAATCTCTAAATGTTAGTAAATGATGAATTTTGATGTTTCCTTTAAAAAAGAATCAGCCTCTACTATTAAAATTTTTTTCTAAAATATTTCTTTGGATGTCTGATTATACATTTGATACTGCCTCTTCTCATTATTTTAGGTTAGGATGTCCTTGCACATAGTCTTCACTCTACCATGCATGGAAATTAATTTCTCTCTTAAATTCTCATAAAAATAGGTGATTTTTAGGCATTTAGATCAGATCCTTACAATATAAATTTTGAGGATCAGTATTAAGTTGTTTCAAGTGCTTTAAAAAAATTAGCAATGTTTGTCTATTTTAGTAATGACTGTTAATCTAATGTCCAAACTAATCAATTTAGTAAATATTATGAATTAAATTTTAGAACTGTGTCAACTGAGAAAAAGAAAAGTGACTATTGACTAATTGAATTATCATGTGGCAAAATTTTAAATTTGAATATGTGTGAATGTGGGCATTTGTCTTTCTTTGTATTTATGTGTTGCAGAGGGAAAGACTGGATATTAGAAGACAAAAACAGTTTATGGGTGCAACTGTATTTTTGTTGTTATGTATTATTTTGTGTACTTTTAAATAATATGAGATAGATATATTATGCATCTGCTAAAATATGTATATATTTATATTTTCATTTGAGCATATGGACTTTGGATTGTGTACTGGGTACTGGTGATGTTTTATTGTTTAACCTGGGTGGAGTTACAAGGTGTATTCACTATGTGCAAATTCACTCAATTTATGATATGTACACTTTTCTGTGTGTATGCTATCCTTCGAATTTATTTTTTAAAGAATAAACTGGTTATAATAACTTCAAAAAATAGCATTAGATTACCAGCTAAGTAAAGTATTATATTTGCAAGGATTAAAATAAAATTTATTTCTGGTAGTTGTTGCCTAAGTAATTTGGAAACACTCCCCCACGAGAATAAAATCAATACAATTTTTTAGTAAAAATCATAGCCAATCTTTAGGAGAAGAGAAAAATCCAGAAAAATGGGCTAACTCTTGAGGGCTGCTTTCCCCCCAGGGGTGTCTGATCCAAATAAAAAACTTAGATATTCAGACTCCATAAAAATTAGTATACAGATAGTTAAAACTAAAAGGAAGTAAAAAATTACCATGTAATCACAAAAAGAAAGCTGTTGAAGCTGTAATTTTATCAGAGTGCTGTAAAGCAGGAGACTTTGTTAGAGATAAAGAGGGGCATTTCATAATGATAAAGAGGTTAAGCCATCAAGAATGTATCCCACTTATGTATGCACCCTGTAACATCTTCAGAACACAGAAAGCAAAAATTCAAAACTGTCAAAGAGAAATAGAGAAATTGCCAAGATAATGGAAAATATTAAGAAACCTCTCTCAGTAGTTGGTAGGGAAATAGACAAACAGAAACAGTATTAAAGATGATAACAAACTTGATCAATGAGGACGTATATAAAATTACACCCCAAATTGGGAGAATTTATGCTTTGTCAAGTATACTTAGAACATTTACCAAAAAAAAAAAAAAAAAAAAAAATTAAG
This sequence comes from Kogia breviceps, assembly GCF_026419965.1. NCBI lineage: Eukaryota > Metazoa > Chordata > Mammalia > Artiodactyla > Physeteridae > Kogia > Kogia breviceps. Next base: position 67,583,581 of record NC_081313.1, on the reverse strand, counting down.
TAAACCACATGCTGGGCAATAAATAAAGCCTCAGAAGTCCTTAAATGTTTGAAATAATTCAGCCTAACTTGTTTGAATGCAATATAACTCAGCTAAAATCAATAAGGAGAAGAATAACTAGAAACCCCAAGTAAATGCAAATAAACAATACTGTCATCAAAATGAAAACACTGAAGGCTTAAAATCAGTCAACTAAATTTCCATTTCAAGAAGCTAATAAAATCATGTCCTTAAACTTCAAAGATAGTAAAAACAAATAATAATGACAGAGCCAAAATCCATGAATATACCAAAAAAGAGAAAAAAATTGATAAAAACAACAGTTGGTACTTTTAAAAGACTAATAACTAATAAAATCTTAGCAAATCATAAAAAAGACATAAAAATTTACCAATATCATAAATGAAAAAGGAGCTATTAATAGACTTCCATTAGACATCAACATAGAGAAGATAAAAATTGATGCAAAAATCTCATGTACTAAATGAACATCATTTTCAAAACTGTAACTTTGCAAAAACTGACAACAAAGAAATAGGCCAATATTTAGCCTACAAATTGAATCTTTTATTTAAAATCTTCCCACAAAGAAAATCCCAGGTCCATATGGCTTCACTGGTGGATTTTTTTCGAATATTTCAGAAAGATAAAAACAACGATATTGCATGAAGAGTTCTGGGGAATAGAAAAACAGAGAACACATTCCTGCTCTTTTTATGAATCCAGCATAACCTCAATCTCAATACCTAACAAGCACAGTATAAGAATGGGAAATTACAGAGCAATCTGCATTAAAAACTGTGATGGTAAATGGAGTAGTCTTTTATATTGATGGCCTCTAATGAACCATGTCTCTCAGTATTCATGCTCTTGTGGAGTCCTATTTTCTTCAATTTGGCCTGAACCTGTGAAATGATTTTGCCAATAAAATGTGGTAAAAGTGATGGAGTGCTAGTTTTGGACCTAGGTTTTAAAAAGGTCTGGCAACTCCTGTGTTTTGTACTATTGGGAACTTTGAGCAACATGTAAGAAATTCATTTATCTTGATGGGTAGAGAGACCATATGAAGAGGTTACATGGAAAGAAGTCTGTAACGTGGAGAAAGTAGGCATGCTGTTCCATTATTCTAGCTAACCAAGCCCCAACCAACCAATTAGATGCAGCTACATGAGGAAGAAACACTAGCAGAAATGTTACCCATCTATATCCAGTCCAGACTTCAGACTAATGAGCAAATAAAATAGTTTCTGTTTAAATCTTAAGCTTTGCAGTGATTTGTCATGCAACAGTGGATAAGCAGAGCAATAGGGTGTATTATATCTGAATAGTTCTACTCACATATACAACAAAAATGAATCTATAGGTCATGAAAATACATGTGCTGGAATATTTCTAGCAACCACTATTTATACTGGACAAAACCTGGAAAACACCCACATATCCTTCAGCAGTAGGGGGGGATAATACATTTTGGTATATTTGAAACACTGTAGTGCAATACAAATAAACAGCTACATTCAGCTAGTTGAATGAATTTCACAAATATAATGTTCTACAATTGAAGCCAGACACAGAAGAGTTCTGAATAATTCCATTTATATAAAGAAAAAATATAGGCAGATCTAACTATACTGCCAAAAGTCAGAGTAATGGTTATTCTGGGCAAGAGAGTATAACGAATGGTCAGAAGCAAGTCAGGGAGTTTTGAGGTGCTGGCAGTATTTTTGTTCTTGTTCTGTATGGTAAGAGGTGTGTGTTTCATTTAAGAAAATTTATTGAACTGTACACTTATATGCTCTTTACATTGATAAAAAGTTGGAAAACTTATACAATACAAAGTGACAAGAAAAACAAAAGACATTATTGAAGGTGGGAATACTGACTATCAAATATGAAGACTCATAGAGCCCTAAGAATTAAGAAAGTGTGGCATTAGTGAAACAATAGACAAATAAGGAAACAGAAGAGAATCAATAAATAGATCCATAGTTACATGAAATTTATTTATGACCAAAATCACATTATAGTATAGTGGGGTAAAGCATGGTCATTTCAATGAATGATGCTGTTTCAAATGACTGTCTGTAGTAAAAATCACAGCTTGACCATTCATACCTTACATGAAACTATTTCAAATTTGATTATAGAGAAAAATGTGGAAGTTGAGATAATGAAATATGCTGAAGAGAATATCTTTGCATTCGTGGGGTTGGGAATGTTTTAAACAGGACACAAATGGAATAAACAACAGACAAAAAAAGAAATTTAATACACTGAATTGCATTGAAATTAAGAACATCTGTATATCAAAAGATATCATTAAGAGAAAGAAAAGAAAGGCCACAAAATGGGAGAAGATATTTGCAGTATCTGTAATTGACAAATGACTCTTCTCAAGGATATAATACAAACGAATAAGCAAGCATATGAATCAGTCAAAAAAAAAAAAAGACAACCAAATATGATCTGGAAGAAACATGTTATTCAAGTGGTAAAGTGGTATATAAAGAGTGCTCTATTTCATCTTTCTTAAGGGAATGCAAATTAAACTCAATAGATACTGCTGTATGCCTGCCAAAATGACTAAAATTAAAGACACTGGCAATACTGAAAATGTGCAAGGATATTAAGCAACGGAAGCTCTCATAACATGCTATTACCAGAAAACTGATAGAACCACTTTGGAAGGCAGTTTGGTAACAGCTATTGAACTTAAAAGTATATACCGTAACTCAGTTATGCCATATTCAGAAATGTATCCATATGTTCAGTGAAAGACTTGTAGAAAAATGTTCATAACAGTCTTTATAATCACTTCACACTGGAAACAACTCAAATGTCCAACATCAGAATAAACAAAGAAATTTATTTTATTTATCTTATTTATATTAAGATGTGCATGCAGGTATGTATAATAGTATACCAAAATAAAAATGAAAAACTATAACCATGAGCTCTAACATGGATGACTATAACAAAAAATAGTAAAAGAAAGAAGATACTGAAACCAAAGCATTGGTTTCCCTCTGGAGAAAATGGTGGATGTACTCAGTAAAAGCAAAAGGGGTGCTTCTAGAGAGTTTTGAATATTTATAATAGATGCTTACTTTGCGCTAATCCAGTAAACTGAATTTACACTTAATGTCTGCCTGCTTATTATCTATCTGTCTGTCTGTCTGTCTATCTATCTATCTATCTATCTATCTATCTGTGTGTGTATTACTTCACTCAGAAAGTTAAGGTCATGATTTCTGCCACAAAACTAGTCTTTTGTCAGGATATTATTTAAGATTATATGTATCAAAGATGTTCCTCTAGATTCAATTAAAATAACCTCTATTCACAATAACCAAAATAGAAACTTAACTGTTACCTTCATTAAGCAAAATAAGTTTAAAAGGAATTCACCTTACTTTAAACTGAGCTAGTATAAGACTAGGAAAATGTAAGATGTGCATTTTTTAATGCTGTATAATTCCACTTAGGTTGCAGTTTTCATACATCATTATTTTTTTTAAAAAGAACTTCCTATGACAAATTTGATAACTATGGCAGTTACTTATTAATATACCAGGCATAAGATTATCATTTTCTTTGTAAAATCTCTTTAAAGGCACTGCATTGGGAATTCTAAGATCATTGCAGTTTCTCTGTTACAGCATACTGGTTATATATTTAGCACAGATAGATCCATGATGCTTTGGAATAAATAGAGCTGCAAACACTTACACATTAGAAAATTAAGATTATAAAACAATTAAAATGAAAATAAACGTGTGCCACAGCTGAATAAAAGGTCTATGGAGACTTCTACAGCAAGTTAGTATTGTCATTGGTGTATAAAATGTTGAATTGAATCTGCCCATGTGTAAACCTCATTCTGATTATTTGGGCCTGTTTGAAAGCAATGCTAACCAGATTCTCCAAGAAACAAAACAGAGCATTGATACTGTTAAATGGAATCTTGATGGAGTGCCTTAGTGACTGTGAAAGTTTCATTTGGTTAATCCATTTGAGGTATGAAGAGTGGGAAAGGAGAGAATAGAAATTGAAATATAACAATAAAGGTGATTTGTTTTGACCTAATAATATGAAAGAACTAATATAGTTTTCACAGTGCTTACTCACTAAATCTGTTCTTTCTTAAAGAACATTCCTTTAATCATCTGAAATCAATCTTTCTTCTCCATTGGTATATTTAAGTCTCCAGTATCTACAGTGAATGTGTCATGTTGCAGTGAAGTATTATGTTAATTTAAAAAATGGTTCTGGTGATAAAGATAAAATACATCGAGTAAATATCTGTGACATTTTCCTTCTCCTCTTAGAGCTACAGCAGTACACACTGATTAACAGTCACAGGGAATCTTGTTAGCTGTCTGCTTTCTACAAAATGAACACATAAATGCAAGAATGAGAATCTAGTGAGGTTCAAAATGACCACAATTCAGTTCTCTGTCCTGTATGTTTTACTTTTGTTCTCTCTCTTTCTCTCGCTTTCACTACTTCTCTCTCATCTTTTGTCCTTATTAATATACCTTCAGAAAAATATTGTATTAAACACACATAAGCATTTGTGCATACACACACCTATGGTGTAATGAACACTGGTTTATATTTTTACTGTTCTGTTATTAAAAATTTCCTGGAGAGGGCTTCCCTGGTGGCGCAGTGGTTGAGAGTCTGCCTGCCAATGCAGGGGACACGGGTTCTTGCCCAGGTCCGGGAAGATCCCGCATGCCACAGAGCGGCTAGGCCCGTGAGCCATGGCCGCTGAGCCTGCGCGTCCGGAGCCTGTGCTCTGCAACGGGAGAGGCCACAGCAGTGAGAGGCCCGCGTACCGGAAAAAAAAAAAAAAAAAAATTTCCTGGAGAGATATTCATAAATGTGAAAAAAGTAATTTAAAAGTAAAAATGGAAAACGAGCTAATCTGAGCTGAAGTGGAAAAATAATTTTAAAAAATAAGATAAAAATAATGTGGGTCATTTGGAAAGCTCATACAGTTTTTTCCAAAGAAAACAAGGAAGTTAAGCATGTGTTTTACCTAGATTAAAAAAGAAAAAGTTTCTTAAGAAGTCTGACTGTTTATTCAAGTTTTAAGGATCCTGGGATCATCTGTTAATGAATTATAGAGGCCTCATTCATTTTGCAGTCAGCCAGAGAGCTATTCAGTTTTATGGCTTTCTCCCTCAAGGTGTTAAAGCTCACAGGGAACCTTATAATTCAGTTATATTATAAGTACCCCTAAAATTTTAATTACATAAGGCAGATGAGTTAAATTCTTGAATTTTTATGAGGTATACTTGAATAAACATGTGTTTAAGTTTTGAGTCCAACTTTCTCCTTGAACAAAAGAAGACATATAAATGACACTGTCTTATTTATTAAAGAAAGTAAACTACTTTACTTTCCTCACTCCAAGTTCTCTAAGGGACCCTTCTCTCATCTGATCACAGAATATCTCATTGACACACAAAATATTTTGGCAATCCTGTTAGACACAGTCTCATCTATAATATACTAAGAAAGGAGAGAACCTGAGAAGTCCTTAGAAAATTTCTCATTACTTCTTCAACTTTTCATTCTCTTATTCCTTCCTAAATCAAGACTATGACACTGACTGACTCTACAAAATCCAAGAAAGAATATTAGCAGAATAGACAGGTAACAAACAGTCCAATGTCATTAGGAGAATTGTGTTCCTATCTATTCTGTTCCCTTTTATGTAAAGAATGGAATCAACTATGCAGGTGGAAGTCAAACCAAACCAAAAAGCAATAAATAAAAGATTTAAATAATTGGTTTTTTGTTTGTTTGTTTTTTTAGTTTGCTTGACAGATTGCTAGTCCGAAGTGATGCTCTCAGAATAAAGCCTAAATAAATTTAGGAAAAACTCTATTTTATGCATATCTCTTTCTAGGTCTTCATAATGCAAATTACTATATTAAAATTTCTGATAAGTATTACAGTGAAGAAATCTGCTTACCTGGGTAACACATTAATCTCTCAAAACTACTGGCCAGAGAGCTCTATTTTCCAAGTCCTTGCTATCTGGTTGCACCAATATTTTGGAGAATATATCCCGAGAAACTCTTTGATGTAAACAATAAATATGTTTGGGAAAATTGTATGCCAAGCTAATTTTTTAACTTAATTCTTATTCTGGATGGAATTATAAAGATTATAGTTTCAGTAACCACTAAGTATATGATTGATACCTTTAGGATTTGGCCAAATAATTTTCTTATACCAGAGAACATCTATACTGTAAAGTATTTGTAAACAGTTGATAATTCAATAATTTACATCTGAAGTAACACATATCTCTCATTTTAAACACAGATTTTTACAGTAATGTGTCAAGGACATTTTTGGGATATTGTAAATTAGTTCTTGTTTGCCTGCATTAATGGATTTAGTCACCCCATACATATAGTTTAGTCACTTGGTCAGGTATGGAGATAGAATAATAATACTAAATGTAATAATAATTAGTGGTTAACAGTTACTGAGTGCTTTCTGTTTATATTGCATGTGTTATCTCAGTTTATCCTGATTATTGCCCTGTAAGGTAGAACTATTATTGTTCCCATTTTCCAGATCAGGAAGCTAACACAAAGGCTAAGTAATTTGTCAGATATCACAGCGCTACTAAAATACATAGCTGAACGTTGGCATTCTGGTTCCAGGGTCTGCGTTCTTTACTGTGCAATAGAATGAGTAACATAGAGATGAATAAGGTAGGCTTCCCTTTGCAAGTTTAAACTTCAGTGAGAGAGTCATGACTACAAACAGATATGGAAAAACAAGTGGATGATAACAGTAAAAGTGAAATGAGAAATACACATAAGTAAACATATATGAGTTGATGGAAAAGTGACGTCAGTGTTGAATATGTGTGGGTACAATAGCAGGGGTAGTCTGGGTCAAGATGTTAAATAAAGAATCGATAATACTCAAATGTGCTCAGAAAGAAGTTAGTGTTAAAATATAATTAGGAAGTTGACAGAATATACATTGAAATCAAGGAAATCAAGTAAAGCAAGAGGATAATGTGAACCAGGGTGAATCCTGGTTAATATTAGCAATTAATCTGAGATATTAAGGTGTAATGGATATTATTTTTGCTCATGTTCTCAATGAACAGGAAACACTAACCAATCCATTTACACTGCTTATTTTATAATATGGCTGAGTTATATGGGAAGCAATATAAATAATAAAGTAAATATATTTTTTAAAATTCTATACTGGATCTGGTATGCGTTTTTATTTAATTTAACTCCCTTTCACAAATGTAACATAAAAAAGGAGTAGAATTGATCAAAATAAGCCTATTTATAATTTGATCCTCTTGGTTAAGTAAGTCAGATCAGGCACAATGAAGCTGTCATCTGTGAGTGGTCAGGGAGTAACTGCCAGAAGGAAGAGAATTGTATTCTCAGGGCTTAAAACACTAATACAGTTTCTGCATAAGATATTTTTATTGAGGTGCAAAGTAGTTTAAAGAACAGTGTTAATGAAAGACGTTTACCACAAAAGGAAATATAAATTCAGATCTTTTCTAACGTTTCTTATTAACTTTATAAAAGTAAAGAATTTTAAATATTAGCAAGCATTTGAACCTAAAAATATGCTTTAAAAGTAAATTTTATTATAACTCAAGCTCTCAGTTAAGCTTTTTTTCTACTCTTGCTATTAACTCTATCTGCAAACTGGCATTTGTCCATTTGAGCATGCGTCTGTGTGTGTTGGGGGGAGCTATATGTGTTTAACAATAATCTAATATGACAATTCTCTGACTATATAGCATCCTAGATTTAGCCATCAATGCAGTTTTATTTTATGTCTTTGAGTAGGTGACCTTTCCATTTCCTGAAATATAATATTGCCTATTCAATTCAAATGCTTTGGGCAGTTTTTCTCTGCAGTGTGTACTTCCTACACTGAAAAATGCTAGTGTATACATTTATTGAAAGCTATATCCCTTATTAATTGAGCAAAACCAACACCTACTGCATTTCTTTTTCACTGTTTCAGGAATACAGTAAGTCCCCTACATATGAACAAGTTCCATTCTGAGAGTATGTATGTAAATCTAATTTGTTCCTAAGTCCAACAAAGTGAGCCTAGGTACCCAGCTAACACTATAGGCTATATAGTACTGTACTGTAATAGGTTTATAATACTTTTCACACAAATAATACATAAAAAACAAACAAAAAATAAAGACAACATTTTTAATCTTACAGTATAGTACCTTGGAAAGTACAGTAGTACAGGACAGCAGCTGGCATACAGGGGCTGGCATCGAGTGAACAGGCAAGAAGAGTTACTGACTGGAGGAGGGCGAGGCGGTGGGAGATGGTAGAGCTGAAGGATCGTCAGCAATAGGGGATGGAGGGCAAGCTGCACTTTCACTCATGCCTGACATTGATGGCACAGGTTCTGGTTCCTTGCTGGATTCAATTTTATCTACCCTTTTGAAAAAGTGATCCAGTGATGCCTGGGTAGTACTGTACCAGCTACATCACCGCTGCTATTATGCATGCATCCAGACATTCTGGGCCTGAAATAAAGATACTGTACTACTGTAGTCTATACAGTACTGTACAGTAAAGTACACAAAAGCACAACCACTTGTAGAGGATGCATGCATGTGACAATGTACGCCAGACACTTGAACTAACTTACATGATTAGAAATGCAAACGCACTTTCGCATCTTTGAAAGTTTGCACTTTGAAGGTTTGTATGTAGGGGACTTACTTTACCCTCTTCCACGTACCAGTTTAGCTTCTTTTAAATTACTGCATGTTAAATTACCCTGCTTTTCATCAGTATTATTTTGTGTCCAATATTTACAGAGTATCACTCAATTGTTTAATTTTAAAATAGCATTCCAGTCTTCCTTTTTTTTTCTGTATTGCTGATTCTAAGCATCTAGTTTGCATGTTCCCCTCCTTGTCACCCATTGTGTTACTACCTGCAATATATGTTTATAGAATACTATGCTTTATTCAGATTTGAACTTTTTTCTTAACGTGCCCAAGAAATCAATCCAGTGATCTTTACTAAATCATAACGTTGGTGAGAAGAGTAATGGTACAAAGCATGGTTTTATTAACAGTAGTAGTTCTTTGGACAGCTATGTGAAATGATGAGTGCGAGATGTGTGAATCTAAACACAGGCTATGGATGAGGATATGGTAGTTTTCTTAGGTAGTATCTGAGGAAGCTGTGAGCTTATATGAACCAGAATAATAAAGATACCTTGATGGGAATAAAGGGAAGAGGAGAACTACCATATCAGTACAGAATCAACCTATTTTACCATTTTCTTGAATATATTAAAAATTAGTATTTAGAAAAGAAAACAAAGAACAGAAACCATTGTCACTGGGAGGCATTTTTGTTCAGTGAAGGTATCTTCTTGAACAACACATTCAGAGTTGCCAAAAACAAAATAAGATTATTTCACATAAAAATAGAATATTAGTAGAAGATATATTCAGTGGTTTGTGATTACTAAGTTGCTAAGGTCAGTAAGTAATGTGTTTTATGGTAAATTAGGCTTTGGTGGGTATATCAACTCTTTTATTTTGTAGGAAACCAGAGAGAAAATACTGAATGATTCAGGTTAAAAATTGTTCTATTTTAGGGCTTCCCTGGTGGCGCAGTGGTTGGGAGTCCGCTTGCCGATTCAGGGGACGTGGGTTCGTGCCCGGGTCCGGGAGGATCCCACATGCCGCAGAGCGGCTGGGCCTGTGAGCCATGGCCGCCGAGCTTGCGCGTCCGGAGGCTGTGCTCCGCAATGGGAGAGGCCCCAGCAGTGAGAGGCCCGCATACCACAAAAAAAAAAAAAAAGAAATTGTTCTATTTTAGAATCAGATAATCTTTTGGGGAGCTGACAAATTATCTTGTTCAACTGTGTAATTATACAGGTGTAAAAACTGAGGCCCAGAGAGATAAATGGATAGTATCAGAGCTATATAACAATAGCAGGTCTCATAACTCCTAGATCTGGGAAGGGAAGGTTTTAGTATGCTGTGTGATTTTCTGTTTTTCTGAGGCCCTGAGCCTATATAACACAAATACGTTTTTAAAACAGTTAAATGAAAGAGTAGATTCTACTGGATTGGGGAATTTGTCATTCTGCTAAAGATGGTAGAAAAGAAAAATTTTCATTTCCCTAACACGTGGAAGAAGGGTTAGAGTGGATGGTGGGGAAAGGAGGAGCTGCTTTAGCAGTAAACTGGATTCATTCTCCACTGAAGACTGCACACACATGGGAATTTACTGCAGTGGATTCAGCTCAAAATTTGGTCAAAGAACCCTGTTGGACCCCAATTTTTTTGAACATTTCAGAAATCAGCATGACTTCTGCTTCATAGACTCTGTAGATATTGAGTGGCTTTCTGAAAGGTTAAAAATAAAAGAGATCATGATGTTAGAAGTCTGTGCAGGAGTGTATTTCACAAAAGGTGGGTCTCTTACTGTGCAAGGAAAGACATCTTGCTGTGTGAGCCTCCTTATAGCAGCATTTAAGTTTTAAAACAATCTGTGCACTATGTTATTGCAGGATTTCCTTATTTCTCACAAATAACCTAATTTAAACCAGTCACAAACACAGACTGATTCACTTGGCATATAGGAATAAAATATAAACATACATATATATTTTTATGCATGGTAGAATGTAGTCATGGTTATTTTCAATGAGATTACAGATAATATCTTGTGTGAAAGATTGCTAGAGTCTGGGAAATCTCCAGTGACAAACCTCTTTTTATTTTTGGAATAAAACTTGTCAAGCTTAACAGTCTTCTATGAACTGAATTAAATTTTTATGCTGTAGTATCATTTTTTGCCAAAGCAATTGCTTGACATTACGAAAGACTTGTTTATTTACAGAAATGTTTCCTGTATGAGGAATAAAAGAGGTAATCCTATCTCTTCTGAGAATATGTGAGGTTTTTACATCTTTTAAACATCTATGACAGTTTGAGAATTTAATATGATTATAACTCATAATCTACAAATACTCTTTAGCAATAGAAATTGCTACTCATTTCATTGCATAGGATTGGAATAAAAACATAATCTGAAACTTGGAATTTGAAGATAAAAGTAATAGTACTTGTTTTAGACAAGTACTATTGAATACTTAGGGAAGTTATGGCCAACTTACCATAAAAGGATGAAATGACATGTAGATAATGAATAATATATAAAAATAAAAATATACCAGTGATTTTTAATAACCAATTAGACTTGAGCTAAAATAAATGAATCTTACAACTTATCTTCTTTTTATAAATGTGTGACAATTATCAACTATAATTAACCACCATCTTTGTGATATTAGCTAGAACAAATGTTTGGTAATAATCTAGAATTATGTCAAAATTAAAACCTTGGAATAGAATAAAATGTTCAATAGATTGAAAACTGTAATTTAAAAATAACATTCAATGTATTTTTAATGTAAAAGACAAATACACATCAAAATACAAATTTGGAAGCTAGATGGTTAGCTACTCTTTTTGCATTTCCTCTTTTCTCCACACCAGTTCTTCCTAAGGCAAACAAGATTTCTTAAAAAGAGCATTCTATTTTTATAAAATTTCTCCATACTTCCTACATACTCTACCTTTGCACTTAAGAAAAATGGAAAGAATGGGGTGATTGATAGAGATTAGAGTATATAATCACAGATAAAATAATATTGAATAAAATTGATTAAGTATCACTAATTCAAAAATCTTATAAACTTCTTATAAGTACATTTTATTTACTTTTAATTTTTATTTTAATTAATTAATTAAATTTATTTATTTTAACATCTTTATTGGAGTATAACTGTTTTACAATAGTGTGTTAGTTTCTCCTTTACAACAAAGTGACTCAGTTATACATATACATATGTTCCCATATCTCTTCCCTCTTGCGTCACCCTCTCTCCCACCCTCCCTACCCCACCCCTCTAGGTGGTCACAAAGCACAGAGATGATCTTCCTGTGCTATGCGGCAGCTTCCCACCAGCTATATAATTTACATTTGGTAGTGTGTATATGTCCCTGCCACTCTCTCACTTCGTCACAGCTTACCCTTCCCCCTCCCCATATCCTCAAGTCCATGCTCTAGTAGGTCTGTGTTTTATTCCCATCCTACCACTAATTTCTTCATGACATTTTTTTTCTTAGATTCCATATATATATGTGTTAGCATATGGTATTTATTTTTCTCCTTTTGATTTACTTCACTCTGTATGACAGACTCCAGGTCTATCCACCTCATTACAAATAACTCATTTTCATTTCTTTTTATGGCTGAGTAATATTCCATTGTATATATGTGCCACATCTTACTTATCCATTCATCTATTGATGGACACTTAGGTTGCTTCCATGTCCTGGCTATCATAAATAGAGCTGCAATGAACATTTTGGTGCATGACTCTTTTTGAATTATGGTTTTCTCAGGGTATATGCCAAGTAGTGGGATTCTGGAGTCGTATGGTAGTTCTATTTGTAGTTTTTTAAGGAACCTCCATACTGTTCTCCATAGTGGCTGTATCAATTTACATTCCCACCAGCAGTGCAAGAGTGTTCCCTTTTCTCCACAACCTCTCCAGCATTTATTGTTTCTAGAGTTTTTGATGATGGCCATTCTGACTGGTGTGAGAGGATATCTCACTGTAGTTTTGATTTGCATTTCTCTAATGATAAATGATGTTGAGCATTCTTTCATGTGTTTGTTGGCAATCTGTATATCTTCTTTGGAGAAATGTCTATTTAGTTCTTCTGCCCATTTTTGGATTGGGTTGTTTGTTTTTCTGTTATTGAGCTGCATGAGCTGCTTGTAAATTTTGGATGTTAATCCTTTGTCAGTTGCTTCATTTGCAAATATTTTCTTCCATTCTGAGGGTTGTCCTTTGGTCTTGTTTATTGTATCCTTTGCTGTGCAAAAGCTTTTAAGTTTCATTAGGTCCCATTTGTTTATTTTTGTTTTTATTTCCATTTCTCTAAGAGATGGGTCAAAAAGGATCTTGCTGTGATTTATGTCATAGAGTGTTCTGTCTGTTTACCTCTAAGAGTTTGATAGGGTCTGACCTTACATTTAGGTCTTTAACCCATTTTGAGTTTATTTTTGTGTATGGTGTTAGGGAGTGTTCTAATTTCATACTTCTACAGGTAGCTGTCCAGTTTTCCCAGCACCACTTATTGAAGAGGCTGTCTTTTCTCCACTGTATATCCTTCCCTCCTTTATCAAAGATAAGGTAACCATATGTGTGTGGGTTTATCTCTGGGCTTTCTATCCTGTTCCATTGATCTATATTTCTGTTTTTGTGCCAGTACCATACTGTCTTGATTACTGTAGCCTTGTAGTATAGACTGAAGTCAGGAAGTATGATTCCTCCAGCTCCATTTTTCATTCTCAAGATTGCTTTGGCTATTCGGGGTCTTTTGTGTTTCCATACAAATTGTGAAAATTTTGGTTCTAGTTCTGTAAAAAATGCCAGTGGTAATTTGATAGGGATTGCATTGAATCGGTAGATTGCTTTGGGTAGTAGAGTCATTTTCACAATGTTGATTCTTCCAATCCAAGAACATGGTATATTTCTCCACCTATTTGTATCATCTTTAATTTCTTTCATCAGTGTCTTATAGTTTTCTGCATACAAGTCTTTTGTCTCCATATGTAGGTTTATTCCTAGATATTTTATTCTTTTTGTTGCACTGGTAAATGGGAGTGTTTTCTTAATTTCACTCTCAGATTTTTCATCATTAGTGTATAAGAATGCCAGAGATTTCTGTGCATTAATTTTGTATACTGCTACTTTACCAAATTAATTGATTAGCTCTAGTAGTTTTCTGTTAACATCCTTAGGATTCTCTATGTAAGTATCATGTCATCTGCAAACAGTGACAGCTTTACTTCTTCTTTTCCTATTTGGATTCCTTTTATTTCTTTTTCTTCTCTGACTGCTGTGGCTAGAACTTCCAAAACTATGTTGAATAAGAGTAGTGAGAGTGGGCAACCTTGTCTTTTTCCTGATCTTAGTGGAAATGGTTTCAGTTTTTCACCATTGAGAACAATACTGGCTGTGGTTTGTCATATATGGCCTTTATTATGTTGAGGAAAGTTCCCTCTATGCCTACTTTCTGCAGGGTTTTTGTCATAAATGGGTGTTGAATTTTGTCAAAAGCTTTCTCTGCATCTATTGAGATGATCATATGGTTTTTCTCCTTCAATTTGTTGATATGGTATATCACGTTGATTGATTTGCATATATTGAAGAAGCCTTTCATTCCTGGAATAAACCCCACTTGATCATGGTGTATGATCCTTTTAATGTGCTGTTGGATTCTGTTTGCTAGTATTTTGTTGAGGATTTTTGCATCTATGTTCATCAGTGATATTGGCCTGTAGTTTTCTTTCTTTGTGATGTCTTTGTCTGGTTTTGGTATCAGGGTGATGGTGGCCTCATAGAATGAGTTTTGGGAGTGTTCCTCCCTCTGCTATCTTTTGGAAGAGTTTGAGAAGGATAGGTGTTACCTCTTCTCTAAATGTTTGATAGAATTCGCCTGTGAAGCCATCTGGTCCTGGGCTTTTGTTTGTTGGAAGATTTTTAATCACAGTTTAAATTTCAGTGCTTGTGATTGGTCTATTCATATTTTCTATTTCTTCCTGGTTCAGTCTCGGCAGCTTGTGCATTTCTAAGAATTTGTCCATTTCTTCCAGGTTGTCCATTTTATTGGCACACAGCTGCTTGTAATAATCTCTAATAATCTTTTGTATTTCTGCAGTGTCAATTGTTACATCTCCTTTTTCATTTCTAATTCTATTGATTTAAGTCTTCTCCCTTTTTTTCTTGATGAGACTGGCTAATGGTTTATCAATTTTGTTTATCTTCTCAAAGAACCAGCTTTTAGTTTTATTGATCTTTGCTATTGTTTCCTTCATTTCTTTTTCATTTATTTCTGATCTGATCTTTATGATTTCTTTCCTTCTGCTAAATTTGGTTTTTTTTTTTTTTTTCTTCTTTCTCTAATTGCTTTAGGTGCAAAGTTAGGTTGTTTATTCGAGATGTTTCCTATTCCTTAATGTATGATTGTATTGCTATAAGCTTCCCTCTGAGAACTGCTTTTGCTGTATCTCATAGGTTTTGGGTCATCGTGTCTCCATTGTCATTTGTTTCTCAGTACTTTTTGATTTCCTCTTTGATTTCTTCAGTGATCACTTCATTATTAAGTAGTGTATTGTTTAGCCTCCATGTGTTTGTATTTTTTACAGATCTTTTCCTGTAATTGATATCTAGTCTCATAGTGTTGTGGTCGGAAAAGATACTTGATACAATTTCAGTTTTCTTAAATTTGCCAAGGCTAGGTTTGTGACCCAATATATGATCTATCCTGGAGAATGTTTTAAAATAGATTCTTAGTTTTTTGTAACTTGTAACAAAAATTTTGGTATCACCCTAAAAAGTCTCAATTATACTGTGAAAATCTTTGGGCTTTTACATCAATTGTATTCAAGGTATTCAGAGTTACTCACTTTATTGACTTCATGCCCATTTATGTTCCCTGAATGGCTGCAAGGATAATCAAATTATACAATACCCGAGTTTCTACTTGTCTAATGTATTGTATTAGACTCTGCTTGGGTAATATATATTTTGAGTCAAGTAGCTATTCCTCAATACGATGTGGTACAAATACCATATTGTAATCATATAGGTCTGTTTCTGTATGTCAAAAAGTGACATCCATTGCATCACTGGCTATAGTGGATTAACATGGCACAAACTGTATTTAATTAATTAATAAAATATAAAATGCTCCTTAGGTTTAAGTAATTAATTTCACTTATATCATGTAATTTGTTATAGGTATTTCAAAATTACTACCTCTATAGACTTAGTTGGTGGAGGTTGCATTCAAAGTTCCTTGCTATGCAAGTGTGGTGTTTGGATAATTCAAAGACCAACTCCAGTTCTGTGAAAAATGCCATTGGTAACTTGATAAGGATTGCATTGAATCTGTCGATTGCCTTGGATAGTAGTCATTTTAATGATATTGATTCTTCCACTCCAAAAACATGTTATATCTTTCTATCTGTTTGTGTTGTCTTCAGTTTCTTTCATCAGCGTCTTATAGTTTTTGGAGTACAGGTAGTTTAATCCTAGCTATTTTAGGATTTAGGTAGTTTAGTTTAATCCTAGGTAGTTTAGTCCTAGGTATTTTATTATTAGGTAGTTTAATCCTAGGTATTTTATTATTTTTGATGCAATGGCAAATGGGAATGTTTCTTTAATTTCTCTTTCTAATCTGTAATTGTTAGTGTTTAGAAATGCAATGGAGTTAAATGCAAATAAAAGCTATAATAAGGTATCACCTCACTCTGGTCAGAATGGCCATCATCAAAAAGCCTACAAATGATAAATGTTGGAGAGGGTGTGGGGAAAAAGGAACCCTCCTACACTGTTGGTGGGAATATAAATTTGTACAGCCACTATGGAGAAGAGTATGTAGATTCCTTAAAAAAATAAAAAGAGTTGCCATATGAACCTGCAGTCCCATCCTGGGCATATATATGGACATAACTGTAATTCGCAAAGATACATTCACCCCAATGTTCATAACAGCACTATTTATAATACAATACAAAACATGGAAGCAACCTAAATGTCTGTCAACAGATGAATGGATATAGAAGATGTGGTATATGTAGGCAATGAAATATTACTCAGTCATGAAAAGAATGAAATAATGCTATTTGCAGCAATATGAATGGACCTAGAGGTTTTCATACTAAGTGAAATAAGCCAGACAAAGACAAATATCATATGATATTGTATAAAGTGTGGAATCTTAAAAAAAAGATACAAATGAACTTATTTACAAAACAGAAAGAGACTCACAGACATAGAAAACAAACTTATGATTACCAAGGGAGAAAGGGCAGGAGATAAATTAGGAGGTTGAGAATAACATATACACACTATTATATATAAAATCGGTAACCAACAAGTACCTACTGTATAACACAGGGAACTCTTCTCAATATTTTGTAATAATCTATAAGGGAAAAGAATCTGAAAACGAATATTTACATATGTGTGTGTGTGTGTGTGTGTGTGTGTATATAGCAATCACTGTGCTGTATACCAGAAACTAACGTGATATTGTAAATCAACTATACTTCAATAAAAATTAAAATTTAATTAAAACAACAACAACAAAGACCAATTCCAGTCAATTTCTTTTGCCAAGAGTCTGTTTCTTTTCCAGGCTTTCCCTCAAGATTCCCAGAGGTACCTGGAGTCTTAAAGGGGAGATGGATAGGAAACAGATGACCACATGGTCTAGAAGACTTTTTCACTGGATAATTGTCAATGACTGTAAATCAGTCTATTTAGAAAAGAGAGGATTCCTAATGTTGGACAGATCTCTAAAAGCATTAAAATGTGGACTCTGCAGCTTAACATGATCTGGATCTCCTGATTTGGGTGTGGAGAGAATGACCCATTTTATTGAGTTTCCACTCATAAGTACGTATGATGACAGTTGTCCACAGAATAGTGCTCCTGCTCTCTGGGCCCTGCGCATTGGAAGTTTAGTTTACATTGTGGGGAAATAGAGGAAAAATCACATGCCTCGGAGAATGCCGAATAATAATTTTGCATTGGTTCTACATGTATGGCATGCTGATACCTGAGTCTATTTCTTCATTTTTTAAAAAATTGTAAACTTAAAAATCATACAAAAACGTGATACAAGAGGTGAAGATTTTATTCTCCATCACAGAAACAGTTCTACTATGACAACTATTAAGATCTGGATAAGAATACATAGGCCATTTTAGTACAAAGAACATTAATATTTGTAGAAAGAAATTTAAACAAATTAACTGTGCTCCCTCTTTACTAGCTTTTAACAAAAAATTTTGGTCTACTTGAATAGGTTCTAATTTTATACAAACTTTATTTGATTAGTTAATTACTTTTGCTTCTGAAGTTATTTCTCTAAAGAAATTACTAGGAGTTTGTAAAGCATGCTGTTCAGAATTGTTTTGACATATGTGGGTAGAAAAAAATGCTTAAAATATAAAACAAATGCCTTTGGTTTGGAACATTCATCCTTAAACATCTGTTAATACAATTGGTATTGCAACAGAATGCAAACAAATTCCTCACTTTGGACCCCACTAGGTTTGGAACATATAAAATTTATAACGAGTCTTATGAGCCTTGGTTTCAGTTCCTAAGAATGCTTTGCCTTCATTCACCAATAGCCCATTCAAAACAAATCAACCTCACTCCTCAAAATTGTATCCTAGATTTATGATTTCAAAAGCTTGCTATTTGTCTTATACTTTAATTCAACGTTATAGCCTCGCTTTCTAACCCCCTTAAATGACGCTTTTAAAAATCATAAGTACTATTATTTCTTACACATTACTGAAGAACCATTATCCCAGTTGAGCTCTTTGGAAAAGAACTATAGTATATTTACTGACTTTCAACTCTTATGACTATAAGTTGTGCTTTTGTCCTACTTTAGCTGCAGACTAAATGTTCTTTTTATTTTGTTTTTCCACTTCTTATACAGGGTTTTAGAAGATTTGCTTTTCTTTTGCTGAGAAAATATACAGAGCAAATTTCCATCCAAGTTCTTTTATCTCCTCTAAAGCTGTACCGAAACCAGAAGCGTGGCCTTTTGATTCCTCCATGACCCCAGCATTCTCAGCAGGTATGTTCAGGGCAGATGGTGTTGTGAAGCTAGTAAGCAAGGACTGGAATGACAATGTCTCCCCTGCTGTCCTCACAGGGCAGCTTCCATGAACTCGCTGTTTAAGTGTGTTTACAGTCTGACAAACTGTAAAGTGCTACCACCTCTTAACACTTCTCAAGGCATTTCATTGTTTGACATCATTGTGTAGCCACCAGCAGAAAACACGTACTATGATTTAAATAGTAAAAATACAAGTTGTCTTTGAATTTAGTTAAAACACTCTCATAACATGTTAATAGAGCAGTGCATGCATAAGGATACTCCTCCCAAATTCCCAGTTAATATACATGGCTAGATTACTTAACAAGAATTTGCTTTATTAGTAATGTTACAATACCCACGATGATAATTAAATAAGATGTTCAGTAATCTATCATACCATTTACAATCTCAACATTAATATGTATTCCACATTTTCAATTTCCAACTGTGAATTTAAGCAATTCTTTATAAATAATGTAATAAACACTAAAGCCAGTCATATAACATGAAATTCAATATCTTATATATCATGAAATTCAAACTCAATATCATATTACATATTATATAATAGTAATCTCTGAGAAATTCTAGACTGTGTTGCCTTTCAACTTTATATTAGTGCATGAACACATTATTGTTTAACAGTGACTTACATATTATCATTTTAGAATGCATAGTTAGAATTTGTTATACTGCTTTTAACTATCTGATTTATTTTTGTTCGTATATTTGTCTGCTCTTTTGAGAGTAAAGTCCATGAGAGCAGGTATTTGGTTATTTATTGTTGTATCCAGTGTCATTCAAAGTTTGGAAGAATACCTGAAATATAACAAGTAACCATTAAATATTCAATAAAAATCTTAATAAATATAATATTCATTATGCCACTTTGCCATGAGAAGCTTATATGACTTGAAATAGGAATTTGGTTGTTTCTAAATTATTATTTTTACAAACATCTTTTTCGTTGAATATATGGAATTATACAGAGTAAAAAAGTATTACATATTTAATAATTTTCTCAAACATTAGCATTTTTTCAGTAAAATAAAACCTATTTTTATCATATCTGAAAATTGCACCTTTATGCCCAAAAATCTTTTGCTTAATCTCATCAATTTAATTTTTTAAATTTCACTGACATTTGCAGTACTTTCTTATGTTGCTCAAATTTAAGTTTTTCTAAATTTTTGAACATAAAACATATTTCATTTTATGTAATTAATGTTTAAAGTGCGCATGTTTGTGATTGTATACATTTGAACAATTTGCTTTTCATATTTGATAAAATTATATTAAATATCTGCTTCAACTTGTTTTTTATTATTATGTTATAACCACCATTTTAACATATGACTTTTTCATTGAATTGACTTGTGTGTATTATTTTCTGTAAAGCATACCAGTGTATATGATTTCTGCAAAAATATGGGTATAATCAAAATAAAGGTATAAATCAACTTTACCTGCAGAAGAAAACAAATGTGAATTGCAATATTGAGTAATATTATTTGTAAATGTGATAAAGTTAATGTTCACTCTTATATAATATTATTTTTACTCTGCTTTCCTAAGACTTTTCAAAACTGCACCCTTTTCCAGCCCTCTGTTTATACACTTACCTCCCACATATTTATTATGTCATTTTCTGTTTCTCTCAAAAAATTAAATTGGAGAGATGGTTATTTTTTTTTTTAGAATAATTTTTTCACAAGAACATACTGCAACAATAGTGTGTATGGAAAGCACATGGTTTCCTAAAAGTTAATTGTGAGAAATTAAAAGTACATTGGCATTTTCATTTTCAATGATTGACTAGGAGTACAAATATTTTAAAATTAGTGTTTAAATATGTCTTTGTTTTGTTTAAATATCTTAAAATATCTTTGTGATAGGAGTATGGATAATTCTTGAAGTAAAAATATAATAAAATCAATCATTAAATCCAAATTTTTTTAAAAAAGCAACCATTTGAAAGAAGAGTAAACATAAAGTTGAGCATATATATCTATTAGCTTAATTGCTCCTAAAGTGCAGTGCCTACTTTAGGTTGCTGAATGCTCATGTTTATTTATTTATTTTTCATAGAAAATTTATTTCAAGTTTATCTCATTACAAAGTTGTAGCAGTTTTATTATTTTTAATATCCAGTAATTGGCTTATATAAATTACAAATCCTAACTTACGTAGTTAAATTTTATGTAATCTCCCAAATTAGTTTTATTTTTCAACTTTCACTTAAGTGCCCAATATTGAATATATTATTTATATAAGTGTTTCTTGCTCCAGTGTGATGACTTATTGAAATCAAACAAATAATTTATCACCAAATTCTTAATAATTAGAGTGTGTAAATGATTTTATACATTGCAACATTTGTAGGTTATCCTCAGTAACATCATTAATTTTTGCTTCTTCTTTTGGTCTCCTCATTCATTTTGCTAAAAGAGTAGGAGAACATCAAGCTCATTAATCCCTTCAAAAATGTATGAAGCACTTATTTCATATATTCTAAATAAGTGGGTTGTCTATTTTGTATCATAGCAAAGAAAAATAACGTTTCAATGCTCTGAACCATTAATATAAATGTCAAATCTGACCCATCAGGCATCATTATAACATATGATTAAGAATTGTCTTAGTGTCATCCAAGGACACTTTATGGACTCAGTGATGTCATCAGCAAAATATTTTAATTGCCACTTGGACATTTGGCTTATCAAATGTTTTCTTTTATGCAACCCAATACTAAGGAGAGAACATTAAGCTTGACTTAATTTCTTACAGCCCCATAAAGTCTTAGGACTTTGAAAGAACTATTTTGTTGCTATTTTATGGCATGCATATGTGTGTAGAGAAATTCAGCTGAAGAGTGTAGAGTGGAAAAGATAAAATTTGGGTAGGATAAGGTCTGATAGATGGAGAAATAGAAATGTAGGGTAGTGGGAATAGAGAACCAGAGAATAATCATTACATTTAAGCAGAAGAAGGGTAAACAAGAATAATAGGAACTCTAGATTAGTTCAACCAGAGATCTCTGGGTCAACCAGAAATGAGATTTTCATTGATGCAGTAGGGATAGGGAGGAGTAGGAGGAGGGAGAAAAACAGAGAAATGGATTTTTTGTAAATGATGTGGCCATGATTGGTGCAGTAGTGGAGAGCTGTTGTTTCTGTGCTTATGAGGAAGAGCATCAACACATTTAACATGGAGAAAAAAGGTGGAAAGAATCTGCGTATTGATGACGTGGAGATGTTGAAATAACTAATGCTAGAAACGTACTACCTATGAGATTATTTTATATGAAAGAACAAGTTTCCTTCTTGTTTAACCCATTTTTAGCTGCATTTTCTGTGATGTGCAGTAGAAAGTTGTTTGATAAACTGTAAAAATTAATTTATTTCTAAAAGGAGTACTATGATATTGTACTTGATATTATACAAAAATGATTTTACCACTGAAAAAGTTAAAATATCAATGAGTAAAATCAAAGATACCTGTGTCAATCTCATCCTATGCATCTTAATTCTCATGGTTATTACTGTGAACAATTTACTCATTTTCAATGAAACCTAGGTTCTTCAAAAGACCCAAAACAATTAATTTCAAGGAGTTTAGGTCTTGTCTTTGTAAAGCAATAGACAGTTTTAGGAATAACACCAATATGATTGTCACTTAAGTATATTTTACTCTGCTTAATTATCCTTAAAAGAGGTAAGGTTCTTTTGCAGAAAAAAAGAGTATGGATTATTTCAACATATTTCTAAATATGTATAGTAATAAAAAAATTCTATACTCAAAAAGATAAAATTTGTAATGTTGGGCATCCAATAAAAAAATTATCAGGCATGCATAAAAAGCAGTAAAATATTATCTGTAATTATGATGATATTTAATCACCTGTATTTGACCCACATATGTAATAGATTATAGAATTACAAAATAAGGATATTAAAAGATGTATTATAATTGTATCCCATATGTTCAAGAAAATAGAGGAAAGAAAGACTTGTAGAGACATGAAAGATAGAAAAAGAGATCCAAACTGAACTTCTAGAAGTGGCAACAACAGTGACTGAGATGAAAAATATACTGGATGGGATTAAGAGAAGATTAGACATTGTAGAAGGAAAGATTAGTGAACCTGAAGACAAAACAGTAATTTTATACAAAATAAAACACAGGGAAAGAGATACAGAAAATTTTAAAAATGAAGAGTAACATCAGATATCAGTGGAAACCCTGAAAGAGAGAAGAAGAGAGGGCAGACAGACACAGATTTGAAGCAATGACAGCTAGCATTTTTCAAACTTGGTGAAAACTATAAACATATATACACAAGAAGCTAAGCAAACCCAAGCACAAGAGTAAAAGATAGGAAATTGTAAATGTATCCAGAGGAAAAGAGACTTGCTATATACAGAGAAACAAAGATAAGAATGAGAGCAGATCACTTTTTAGAAACCATACAAGCAAAAACACAATGGAAAATATCTTTAAAGTACTAAAAAACAAATCTCTGCCTAGAATTCTTTACCAAGAAAAAATATATTTCAAAAATGAGGATAAAATAAATGTTTTTTTCAGTTATATGAAGGCTAAACAAATATATCACCAGCCAAACTACACTATTAGAAATGCTAAAGAATTCCTTCACATAGAAGGAACATAGTACCAGATGGAAATGGTTTAAATCCAATGAATGACAAGCACCAGAAATGGTAAATTCATGGGTAAATATAAAGATTTTTATTAAATATTTTTATTAAAATGATCATTTAAGGCTATTTAAATGATAACTGACCAGCTAAAACAAAAGTAATAAATCTGTATTGTGGATGTTATAGAGAAGTAAAATGTCAGACAACAACAGAACAAAGGTCAGAAAAGAAGAAATCTAAAATATACTCTCATAATGTCCTTTCACTCTACATGAAATGATAAACTATCATTTCATAATGAACTGTGATAAGTGAAAAATGCATATTCTAAGCCCTAAATTAAACCTGTAAATAAAACAGAGTTAACATCAGTGTATTAAGTTTCTCTTCCCACATAACAAATTGCCACAAACCTAGTAGCTTTAAACAACATGTATTTATTATCTCACTCGATTATCAAGTTTCCTTGGGTTAGGAATCTAGGCATGTTTTAGCTGGTTCCTTTGCACAGGGTCCCACAAGCCTGCATTCAAGGTGTTGTCTGGAACTACATTCTCATCTGAGGCCCAAGATCCTCCTTCAAGAACATGTAGGTGTTTCCAGAATCATTTTTTACAGCAACAGAACTCATGGCAGCTTACTGTTTCAAAGCCAGCAGGAGAGCATCTCTCTGACCTCTAGATGATCATTTAAGGAGTCCATCTGATTACCCAGGTCAGACCTACCCAGGAGGAGTTCCTTTTGATTAACTCAAAGTCAACTGATTATGAGAACTTAGTTAGAAAATGCACATGTTCCTTATAATGTATCATAATCATGGGAGGGATAGCATATTCCCAAGTCCTGCCTCTACTCAAGGGGGCAAGTGTCAAGCAAGGGCATAGCTCATTGTCATAAAAGATTTATGCCTACTACAGACAATAAGCCAATAAAGGAAATAAAATAGAAACATAAAAATAATTAATACAAAATCAGGGAAAAAAGATAAAGGAGGGACAAATGGAAAACAAATAGCAAGATGGTAAATTTAAACCCAACCATAAAAATAATCTCATAAGTGTAAATTATCTAAAAATGTCATTTTTAAGAAGCAGTTAGCAGATTGTATATAAAACCAAGACCCAACTATATGCTGCCTATTTTATGTAAACTTTAAATATAAATATACAAATAAAATAAGAATAAAGCAAAAAATACACCATGATGAAGCTGATGACAAATCAGAGTGGCTGTATTAATATCAGGCAAAATAATTTTCAAGGAAAGAGTAATATCACAGATAAAGAGAATGATTGTTTAATGATAAATGGGTCAATTCATCAGGATGGCAGAGGATGCTAAACCTTTTTTGCATATCATATCACACAGTATATTAATATACATATAGCAAGATTTGATAGATCTGTAAAGAGAAATAGAGAATTCCACATTAGAGCCAGGAATTTCAACACCTGTCTCTATAATTGATAGAGTTGACAGGAAATCAGTGACGTTAGAGAGAAATTGAGTAAAACTTAAATACTTTGATCTAATTGACATTTCTAGAACACTGCACTCAACAACAGCAGAATGTATATTCTTCTCAGAACACACAGAACATGTTCCAAGATAGAACATATTCTGGGCTATAAAACAATTTAAGAGGATTCAAATCATTTGAAAATTGTGGGATCTAGCTAAAGCAGTACTTAGATTGCAACATATAACACTAAGGATGTATATTAATTAGAAAGAAATATTTCAACTAAGTGACTCTAACTTTGGCACCCACTTTAAGAAACTAAATAAGGGGAAGAGGTTTCCAGTTCAGTGTGTAAGGAGTTTGGAAGTAAACACTCCTTCCTAACAAGTAAAATTGCTAAACAAACTGAAAAGTGAACAACTCTTCATAGATCCTTAAGAGTAGTGAGGTCACAGGGCAAGCCACTGACTCCCAGTATTGGTGAAAAAGACAAGTGGTTACAGAGAGTGACAACATAATATAGCAGAAACATCTGTAGGAACAGTGCCCAGCGGGAAACTTGAACTGTAATCAGCTGAGCCACACTGGAGGCTCAGTGTGGACAACTCTGAGATTTAAAAACTCCAGGGGGACCCAGTCATGGGAGGGGAGAGGGCATGCTTTTGTGAATTTTACTGCCAGGAACTTGACCAGATTCTCACAATAAATATTGGGGTGAGGAGGGAATTGGATAATTTTGAAATAAGCCAGAACACTTAGCCCTTCTTAACAAGAAATACCCTCAGGAAAAACTAGTTAACCAGAAACTAACTTACTGGGGTATTATCCGACTAAATCAGCTAGAAGAGGATAAATATCCAATTCCAGCCCACTCTAGCGATTCAGTACCACCTATAAAGGGGGAGAAAAAAAATAAGAAACACTTGTAAAGTTTGCAGTCTGGAGGCATAGACTGACTAAAAGACTGAAACCTAATTATAGGACTATGAAATGCTTCCCTTTCCCCCTGTACCATATTACTAAAGACCTATTTATAGTAGTTCCTTGGCTCAGTACATCATATCTGACTGTCAAGAAAAAAATTACAAGGTATACTAAAAGGCAAAGAACAGTTTCAAAGATAGAGCAAGTATCATAATTAGACATGGCAGGAATGTTGGAATTATCAGATAGGAATTTTAACAACTATGATTAATATGCTAAGGGTTCTAATGGATAAAATAGTTGAGAGAAGAAAAAATAATGGATAAAATAGATGAGAGAAGAAAAAAATCACCAACGTCAAATTGTGTACCCTGTGAAATTTTGCTTCAAAAGTGAAGAATATATAAAGACTTTCTCAGATTAAAAAAAAAAAAAATTGAAGGAATTGGTTGCTAGTAGAATAGCTTTGCAAGAAATATTAAAATAAGTTTTTTAGAGAGGAGGAAAAGAATATAGGTCAGACTTAGATTAACATAAAGAAAGGAAGCATAATAAAGAAAGAATAAGTGAAAGTAAAATAAAAACATATTTTCTTATTCTTAATTGACCTAACAGGTAACAGTTTCTTCAAAATAATAATAACAACAATGTAGTTGATTATGTATGCTTATGAATGATTATTATACGTGAAATATATAACAAATAGCAATGACACAAGGGATGGGAGAGAAGAATTAGAATCATTTGGTTCTCATGAAGTGCTCACACTGCGTACAAAGCGGCATAGTGTTACATGAAAGATGGCTTGGATAAGTTGTAAATGTATATACCAAACTGTAGGGCAGCAACTAAAAAAAGTTTTAAAAAAGTCTAACTGATATACTAAGATAAGAGAGAAAATATAATCATATGCAACATTCAATTAAAACCAGAAAGGCAGGCTTCCCTGGTGGTGCAGTGGTTAAGAATCTACCTACCAATTCAGGGGACATGGGTTCGATCCCTGGTGTGGGAAGATTCCACATGCTGTGGAGCAACTGAGCCCATGTGCCACAACTACTGAGCCTGTGCTCTAGAGCCCATGAGCCACAACTACTGAGCCCATGTGCTACAACAACTGAAGCCCTTGTGCCTAGAGCCCATGTTCCACAACAAGAGAATACACCACAATGAGGAGCCTGCGCACTGCAACAAAGAGTAGCCCTTGCTCACCACAACTAAAAAGAAAGCCCACACTCAGCAACAAAGACCCAACACAGCCAAAAAAAAAAAAAAAAAAAAGCAGAAAACATGTAAGACAAAGGTAGGAACACAGAACAAGAGCGACAATTAGAAAACAGTAACAAATACAGTAGGTATTAATCCATATATATAAATAATCACTTGAACTTCCGAGTGATTCGGAAAACAAGAACCAAATATATGTTGTCTGTCAGACCTGTTTTAAATCTAAGGACACATATAGATTAAAAGTAAATGGATAGAGGAAAATACACCATGCTAATACTAACCAAAGGAGTAGCTATATGAATTTTAGAGCAAAATTCAAAGCAAAGTTATCAGAGATAAAGAGGGGCATTACATAATAATAAAGGGGTGAGTTCTTCTCAAGCTCACAGGAATATGCACCAAGGTAGACCACATTCTGGTCCATAAAACACATGTTAGCAATTAATCATACAGTGTCTGCTTTCAGATCACAATGAAATTAAACTAGAAGTCAACAACAGAAAGATAACTAAGAAATCCCCAAATACATAGGGATTAGATAACAAACCTCTAAATAACACAGAGTCAAAGAAAAAAAAAAATCTAAAGAGAATTTAAAAGATATTTTAGCTAAATGAAAATAAAAGCACAACTTACCAAAATTTGTGGGGTGCAGTCAACATAGTACTTAGAGAGAAATTTATAGCATTGAGTGAATATATTGGAGAAAAAGAAATATCTAAAATTAATCATCTAAGCTTCCACCTTAGGAAAATAGAAAAAGAAGAGCAAATTAAATCCAAAGTGAAAGAAGAAAAATAAGAAATAGAGCAAAAATCAATAAAATTGAAAATAAGAAATCAATGAGGAAATCAATGAAACCTGGCTCTTTGAAAAGATCAATAAAATTCTAGCAAGGCTAAGAAAAAAGAGAAAACACAACTTACTAATAGCAGAAGTAAAAGAGGGGACATCACTACAGATCCCATAGATGTTAAAAGTATAATAAAGAAATATTTTGAACAACTCTATCCCTATAATTTGGTATGTTAGATGAAATGGACCAATTTCTAAAAAGAAACAATCTACCAAATTCACATAGGAAGAAATAGAAAATTTGCATAGCCTAAATCTGTTAAACTAATTGAATTAATAATTTTCCATATCAGAAAGCACCAGGCCCAGATGGATTCACTGGCAAATTCTCCCAAACTTTTAAGGAAGAAATTATAGCAATTCTCTGCATTCTCTTTCAAAGGGTAAAAGCAGAAGGAGTACTTCTTAACTCATTCTATGAGGCCTAGTACAAGAAACAGACAAAACATTATAAGGAAAGAAAACTACAAAACAATGTCTCTCATAAGCATAGATGCAAAAATCCTGAAACAAATATTATCAAACCCTATTCAAAAATTTTATGAAAATAATTATACATCATATCAAAAAGGATTTATTCCAGGTATTCAAGACTAGTTCAACATTTGAAAATGCATTAATGTAATTCATCACATTAATGGACTAAAATTAAATCACATTAACATATCAATAAATGCATAAGTATTTTACAAAACCCAAACTTATTCATGTTAAAATTTCTCAGTAAGTTAGTAATAGAGGGGAACTTTCTCTACTTGATGAACATTATCTATAAAAATCCTATAGCTAACATCATACATAATGGTGAGATACTCGAAGCTTTCCCACTAAGATCAGGTATGAAACAAGAATGTCCTCTCAACACTTTTTCAATATTGAACTCAAAGTCTTTGCTAATGCAATAAGGCAAAACCAGGAAAAAAAATACAGATTGGGTAGAAAGAAACAAAAATGTCTTTGTTCACAGATGACATGAGAGCCTTTGTAGAAAATCCAAAAGCATCAACAACAAAATCTCCTGGAATTAATAAGCAATTAGAACCAGGTTACAGGATATGAGGTTAATATACAAAAAAAAAAAAAAAAAAAAACACTTTCCTATATATATCAGCAATGTATGAGTGGACTTTGAAATAAAAAACACAATACTATTTACACCAGCATCAAAGAAATGAAATACTATGGTATAAATCTAACAAAATATGTACAAGACATATATGAGGAAGACTATAAAGTTCAGTTGAAAGAAATCCAAGAAGAACTAAATAAATGGAGAGATAACCCATTTACATTGATAGAAAAAATTAATATTGTCAAAATACCAGTTCTTCCCAAATTGATGTATAGGTTCAATGCACTCCTAATCAAAATCCAAATAAATTATGTTTTACTTATTAACAAACTGATTGTAAAATTTGTATACAGTATAACCAACAGTTTTGAAGGAAAAGAACAAAGTTGGATGACTGACACTATCCTACTTCTGGACTTACTACAGTAATCAAGATGGTGTGGTATTTGGAAACAATAGAAACATAGATCAATGGAACAGAATAGCATCCCCATAATGGAGTCAACTGATCTTTGAAAAAGGTGCAGAGGCAATACAATAGAGCAGATTGTCTTTTCAACAAACAGTGCTGGAATAACTGAACATACATATGTAAATTTAAAAAGAATAAATCTAGACACAGACCTTTTGCCCTTTACAAAAATTTACCTGTAATGGATTCTAGACCTAAATGTAGAACACAAAATTATAAAAACTCATAGAAGATTACATAGGAGAAAATCTAGATGACCTTGGGGTAAGTAATGACCTTTTGGATAAGGCACCAAAGGCACAATCCATGAAAGAAAGAATTGATAAGCTAGACTTCATTAAAATTAAATATTTCTGTTCTGCAAAAGATACTACCAAGAGAATGAAGAGAAACCACAGACTGAGAGAAAATATTTGCAGAAGATATATCTGATACAGGATTGTTAAATACAAAAAAACTCTGTAAAACTTAACAACAAAAAAAAAAACCACTTGGTTTAAAAATGTACCAAAGACCTTAAGAGACACCTCAACAAAGATATTCAGACGTCAAATAAGCACATGAAAAGATGCTCCACATCACATGTATTCACAGAATTGCAAATTTAAACAATAATAGGATACCACTATGTACCTATTAGAATGGCCAAAATCCAGAAAACTGACAACACCAAATGCTAGAGAGGATTTGAGTAACAAACTCTTATTCATTGCCAGTGGGAATGCAGAATGATACATACAGTTTGGAGATTTCTTACAAAACTAAACATACTGTTACCATAGGATCCAGCAGTCATGCCCCTTAGTATTTACCCAAAGGAGTTTAAAACTTATGTTCATGAAAAAAAGTTGCACACAAATATTTAGAGCATCTTTATTCATAATTGCAAAACCTTGGAAGCAACCAAAATGCCTTTCAGTTGGTGAGTGGATTAACTGTGGTACATACAGACAATGGAGTATTATGGTAGTGCTAAAAAGAAATAAACTATCAAGCCATGAAAAGACATGAAGGAAACTTAAATGTATATTACTAAGTGAAAGCAGCTAATTTAAAAAGGCTACATACTGTATGATTATAACTATATAACATTCTGGGTAAGGCAAAACTATGAAGACCGTAAGATCAGTTGTCGGCAGTGATTGGAATTGGGAAGGGATAATGAGCACAGAGGATTTTTAGGGGAGTGAAACTACTCTGTGTAATACTATAATGGTGGATGCATTCATTATACATTTCTTCAGAGCTATAGAATAAAGACTGAAACTATATAAACTGTTTACTTCAGATGATAATGAGCTATCAGTGTAGGTTCACAGTTTTAACAATTGTACCACTGTGGCAGGTGTGTTGCTAATAGTGGGTGAGGCTATTCTTGTACATATGGGAAATCTCTGTACCTTCCTCTCAATTTTACAGTGAACCCAAAACTGCTCGAAAAATAGTTTTTAAAGAAGCTAAATAAAAACAAAAGAAACTCCAAAGTATATAAAGAATAATTAGAGAAGAAATCTATGAAATAGAAAAGATAATAAGGAAAAGTAGTGAACAGAGTTAGCTATATGTTTGAGAAGATCATGATAAACATTGAGACATCAGAAAAAGAGAGAAAACACAAATAACCAATATCAGGAATAAAACAGGTGATATTTAATACCAAAATTAGAAAAATACAAACAGCAAAAACCAATAAAAAATCCACATAGTTCTAAATTATGGAAATTATTTTTCTTAAACATGCATACTTTATTAAAAATGAGAAGCCATATAAAGCGTTCAGAATAATCAGTAAGGATGATTTCAGTAGCACTAAAAACAAATGCCCTAATTGATATTTTTAGAACACATCACCCAACAACAGCAGAATAATCATTTTTTAAAGTGAACATGAAATTTTCAACAAAACTGAATATAAGGTGGACCACATAATTAGTCTCAATAAATTTCAGAAAACAATTGCTCTGTTACAGGGTATATATTTACTGACCAAGCAGGAGAAAACCTGTAATCAGTTACAAGAAGTTATCTAGAATATATCCATGTATTTGGAAATTAAACAGCACATATCTAAATATATCTTATATTTTTAAAATGGACATTATTTTCAATTGAATGATAATGCAAATGCAATGTATTACAGTTTGTACAATGTAGTGAAAGCAATGTTTAAAGGGATTTTTTTTTGTTTAAATCTTTCTATTAGATAATAAGAAAAGTTTAATTTTCTAAATCTCTAAATTAAAAAACTAGAGTAAAAACTTAAAAGCAAATTAAGTAAGAAGTAAAAATATAAATGCATATGCATTATAAGTTTATTTTAATAGCTTCAAACTGGGAACAACCCAAATGTCCATCAATAAGAGAATGGGAAGATAAATTTTTCTAAATTTATATGATGGAATCCTATTCACCAATTTAAAAAATACTTACCAAATTCAGAGAAATGATGAATCTCAAAAACCTTATGTTGAATAAGAAAAATCAGACACATAATAATATGTAATATATTATTTCATTGATATTAAATTTAAAAACAAAACTTAAAACTGATTTCTGGTGATAGAAATCATCACATTGATATCCTAGGGAGATGAGAGCTAAGTGGAATGATCATGAGGGAACTCCCTGGAGTGATGGAAATGTACTGCCTCTTAATTAGGTCATTGATGATGTGTGTATGCAGTCATTAAATCTTGCTGAACTGTAGAAATAAAATGTCTGTATTTCACTGTGTTTAAATTTTACCTGAGTAAAAGTGTAGAAGTTATTTTCATCAATAAAGCAAAAGTAGTGGGGTAATTTTACCTTCATATGGACCTGTTTTTTTAAATATATTTGACATTGCCATATGAGTACTTCAGCCACACTTTTCAAACTGTTCTGTGAAACATGGTGGCAGCAAAATAGAACAGCACTTTACTCAGGAAGCAACTGCTTAACTAGCTGTATGGAAATGACTTTTGGATCAAACAAGTTTATTACTTTTAAAAAAATACTGGAATACTATTTTTATTTATGTTTATTTTTGGTCTCAATCAACTTTTCTGTTTGTTTGTTTATATAGAAAGTGAATAGATCAATAGGTAATCAGTCATACTGCACAGAGAGCCCTGATATAGTGCAGTTAGTTGT
This sequence comes from Kogia breviceps, assembly GCF_026419965.1. NCBI lineage: Eukaryota > Metazoa > Chordata > Mammalia > Artiodactyla > Physeteridae > Kogia > Kogia breviceps. The sequence goes on along the minus strand of NC_081313.1, from coordinate 67,550,992 downwards.
GGGACCTTAAAAAGACCTTCTTGACTCATTTGTCTATTCATTCAACAAGCATATGAGTTTCTGTCCTGTTCCTGGACTGATTCAGGCACCAGAGATATATTGACGAGCAAATTAAGAACTTTCTGTATGAAATTAAGAGAGAAACAAAGGATGCAATAACTGGACATTAGCTATCTCAGTTGAGATCTATGATAACTGAATTATAGCAAATCCTTTCTCACTTATTAATACCTCTGCAGAGACTAGATGAAATAACATATTTAAAATATTTGAAAATTGTAAATACAGGATATTAGAGTTATGTACAGTATGCTTCATCAAGTAAACTGCTTTACAATTTAATGAGCTTAACTTGGCATGTAGGAAGGCTTTTAAAATATAGTTCTAGAAATGTTTTGTTACTTATTTCTAAGGAGATACCAAAGTTTATTTTGGCTGATTTATAAGCAGAGATAATAACCACTGTATATATTTATTAAATGAGGCTCTTGCTATATGCTTCTATTAGTCAATGTTGTTGAATCCCTTTGTCTGCTTGGTTTGAATAATTTTCATATATATTCATAGGTTAGCTGACAACAAGAGGAAACAGACACCTACAGAAGAAATTCTGCCTCTTCTGTAAGTTCTTATCAAATACATTTATTATTTACAAATCCTGGTTTCTAAACACATGAAGTATATAAGTATACATTGTGTGTTTGTGCAATTGTGTTTTGGGTACAATTAGCATATATGTGTATGTATATATATACATGGATAAATAGCATAAATAGCAACTAAGATATTCCCTTAAACAATAAATTTAAACCATATAACCATTCTGGGGGAAAGACATGAAAGAATGGAGTCTTGTCACATCTTTAAAACATGAGAGCTATAAAGGATGGAGTGTGAAACTTAATACTAGGAGATTTCAGGCTCTATTAGCAAGGACATCATTTCCTCATTATAACTATACATTATATGGTTGTGATATACAAGCCATAATTGAAAGCAATTTTTACATCTAAAAAACAAACAGCAATATAGAGGAAGAATAGAATGTTTAGAAAAATCACTTAATTATCCTACATTTTGCCTAAAGAAAGAAAAAGGTTTGTCATCAGGAATTTGTATCTACCAACGTGTTTTATACTAGAAGATAAATAATAGGGATAAATTGGTACGAGTGAACAGTATCAAAATTGTTTCAAATTTTCATTTAGACTCCATGCTACTATAGATGGCAACATGGGGAACACTGAAAATTGCTGCTTGGATAAAATTTGGATAACATATTATGCACCAAATAGGGAATTTATATTTCTCTTATTTTGTCTACATTTACAAAAAACAAAAAAAAGTATTTGACAAATTTCCCAACAGTTTCAATACATTTATTTCAGAGCTAAATTATCCAATTTTACAGGATATATTGATAAGCTTTACCACATACTTGCTGTCTCATTTTGAACGGAAAATCTCCTTTTTTTCTTGGTTTTCATTAGAATAATCATGTTGTTCCAGCTGCATCCAGACTCTTAGTTGCCTTTTCAAAGGTGCATATTTTTCTTTGCTCTCAGTAGGAGCCCCACAACACATTTAGATATGGGATGCTTGTTCATGACTTTCTAACTTAAGATGAACAGTAGTTTCAGGCAACTCAGTCTTGATCTTCGTTGTTTAAGCACCAACATGCATGCACACATATTAAGTTAGCCAAAACAAAGTGGAATAATAAAGCAGTCAGAAGAAGTCAAAATATAGCAGTTATGGTGAAAAGCTGAGAGCAAGGAGAAGTGCATTTTCAATCTCGATGAAGTCATAAAGATTTTTCTGCCATGATTTAAAATTTATAGTAAAAAAATTAGATAAAGTGTTACTTAAACATAAGCATTCAATCTGGTATCATTAGTTTCTCCATTTGTGAAATTTCAGATACCAGTGAGAACAAAACAAAAGAAAAAATCCCCCAAAGGTTTAAACTTTTTTACCTAGTACAAGATTCAGGAAAAAGGGGTGGGAAATGGAGGTAGGAGAGACGTTTGAATTTCTAATGTGAGCTTCAGTTCTTATCCTTTCAATTTTATCCTTGTAATCAGTAAATCACTGGGCTTGGTGATAATACATGCATATGGAAAAGGACTAATTTATTTTCATGAAGACGATTAATAGTTTGCAAGAGAGAAAAAGTAATTAACTATAACTTCCAGCCTTATAATAACCATAAAATTATTAAACCTCTCCTCAGTAATGTTTAAAGAATACTGATGCAGTATGTCTTTGAAGATCAAGTTGTACTGGACTTTCATGCAAATATTAAAGAACTTAATTAAAATGTGAATTTTTTTTGAACTCTGATTTTGGTTATATTGTAAAAATACATTGAAATTATTACTTAAGAATCCAGTTTTTCTTTTTTTTGCCTCATTAGCATTTCTGATTATGTCTGTTTGGACCATCAAATTCAGTGCTACTACTAGAGATATTGGTATGGACTGCAAAGTTGGAGAAAAAGTGTATTTTAGTACTTTCCTCTTTTTCTCCAAATAATGAATAATTTTTAAATTTCCAAATAATTTATCCTTTACTCTGAGTGTCCTACTTTTTTTTTTTTTTTTTTTTTTTTTTTTTTTTTTTTTTTTTGTGCTAGGCTGGCCTCTCACTGTTGTGGCCTCTCCTGTTGGGGAGCACAGGCTCCGGACGCGCAGGCCCAGCGGCCATGGCTCACGGGCCCAGCTGCTCCGCAGCATGCGGGATCCCCCCGGACCGGGGCACGAACCCGCATCCCCTGCATTGGCAGGCGGACTCCCAACCACTGCGCCACCAGGGAAGCCTCGAGTGTCCTACTTTTATGTTGTAAAATGAAATCTGATTGTTTTAAGATTAAATGAAGGTGCTTCTGTATTTTTACCTATTTTCAGAATATTAAGAAGCAGATGGACCTCAAGCCTACAACCACAATAAAATAATTAGCGGTTCTAGGTTATTTTAATTGATGACCCTACAACTCATTATATTAAATCTCTATGTCTTAGTATCTGTGTCCATATTAGAATTAAGTTAGGCATTTTCCATATAACCCTGAAATATCAATACAGATGCATACACATGTAAATTTAAAGTAGTTTGCTTTCTGGATGCGTAATATATCTCTTTAACACTTCAGTGTGACTATAGGTCTCAAGGTTTTGATACTTACCATTCTACATGCAGCTGAATCTGGGTTCCAGAAACAGTCTATACTAGCAAATATTTGGATACAGTTCAATAATTAGCATCTTAAAGATTTATGTTTTTATTTATGTAGTGATTTCTTTAAGTAGTGTTTATTTTTATTTTGGTTAAGACTTAGCAAATCAGTTAGGAATGGAACTGTATTTGCACTGTCTAAATATAGGCAAATAACATAACTTAGCAAAGTCACATCTTTTATAAATATTTTTCGTTGAAGACATTTGTACATTTGCACAAAATGAAGGATTCTTTAAAAGAAAACAAAAATTAATGGAATGAATTGTGCACGAATAGTTTTAAGCTAAAACGATGTGTCTCTCTTACATGTTAGCTTGTTGTAAACTATTAGTAAACATCCAGAGCTGAATTAAAACCTAGAAAAAAGTTATCACTAAAAAGAGACCACCAGGTATCTATTAAATAAGAAAGGCCTAAATTCTCCAACATTAGTGATTGCCTGATATCAATTCAATGAACCAACATCATTTGAGAACCTGCTATGAGTCATTATTATGCTTGGTTCTGAAGATTTAAAGATAAATTAGATGTTCACTACCCTTGAGAATTTGTTTTGATAGATATGGAAAGAAAGAATGAGGGAAGAAAGGAAGAATTTTACCATTTCTAATATGGTCTAAATTGGCAGTACTTTTTCATGTGTGAAGGACGAGGTTCATATTGTGTCAAAATACTAAGTGTGAGTCAGCCACTTTATTTCCCACATAAGAAAATCAATGCTCAGAGACAAAAAGTAAATGTTTCAGGTGCATACTGCTTGCTATTTTTAAGTCCAAAATAAAACTCTCATGTTTTCTATGGATTTCTAAGAGTCTCAATGAATGTATAATTATAGATGTTAGGAAATAATATGTAGATAGGAAAAACTTGTTTCTTTTTCAGCTTCCTGACTTTTGAGGCTGCAAATAGTGTCTGAATTACTCTACCTTGGTCATGTCATCATTTCAATTGCTGTTGTTTAAATATACTTTGACAAGATTCAATTCTGTTTTAAACAATCCCAAATTCTTTCTTTCTTTCCCTCTTTCTCTTCTATTAGAAAAAATTTTTTCAATCCATATAAAGTAGTGCTTCTGAAACTTCAATGAGCATATAAATTACCTGGGGTATTAGTAACATGCAGATTCTCATTCAGTAGGTCTGGTAAGCAACTTGAATTTTGTGATTTTGATAAATCCTTAGATATTACTAAGCTGCTCATCCGAACACCATTCTTTACTGAGTAACAAGGCTTTGAAAGAGCAATATGATAGAAATTGGTTATTCCTCTACCTTAAATGCTGTGTGGTCTTTCCACTGCTTGCAGTAATTTGGGATTTGGAATATTCCAAATTAGGGATATTGCCTTAAAGCATTTAGTTGTATAATGAAGGCTTATGCATCATTGTGAAAAAAAAAAAAAAAAGACCCTTATATAGCACAAACTGGGAACAGAATCAGCCATTGACTTCCATGTTTCCCTTTTCTCAGTGACTGTCAGGCTTTTGGCATATATCTGATAGCACACAGCCAAGAAAAAGACAGAACATTTTCCAAGCATCAGTGTTCTGAATTATTGTCACTTGAATAAACCCTAGGTTTATGCCTTCGACTAAAAATATAGCAACAGATAGGATTTATTCAGTCAGTACACATTTATTAAGCCCAGCTACCAGGCATGCATTGCCCTTATTGCTGTGTAAGTGCAAGAAACAACCAGTGGTGTTACTATCTCCAGCAAGTCACAATAAAAAACACTCTGCTCATTTGACAATGACCTAGAAATTTTATATTTATCTCCATATTTGTTACTAAAATAATACCAGTTATATACTTTCTGTCTCCTTATAATAGTAATAGATGATTGAGGTAATAGTGATGGTGTGAAGATAGATCGTGCAACTTATCCTCCCTACACCCCCAAAATAGAAAGAAAAATAAAAACGACAAATAAAACTATAAATATCCATGTTCTTAGCATAAATAGAAGACTGAGAACATTCTCAATTCAATTTTCCTTTAAGTGGAAATATAAGTAAGATGTCCGATCAAGCTGTTGGCCATATTCCAGCACATGTGTTTATAGACAGCAAGAGCAGTTTGAGAAAGAGATCAACATCTTCAAAAAACTAAAGAAGTATAATTGTGAACCAAAGATTTTATAACCAGCCAAGGTTTTTTTCTATCAAGGTTGCATAATAGGATTAAATACACAAGAGCTTAGGGAGTTGTGCACCCATGAGCCATTCCTGAGGAACCTATTAGAAGATGAACTTCATCCAGCCAAGAGACAATGGAGATATTTGCTACAAAAGTATTGACAGTGGACATTTTTTATATTTAATTCTAGATTGAAGATGAAAATGAATGCATAGATGAGAATGGAATAAAATATTTTATATGATGGATGCCATATGTTTTATATCTGACAATATACTGCAACAAAAGAATGGAAATAGGAGAAGATAAAATTAGCATATGCTTTATGATTGCCATACTGGTATTAGATATACCATTTAAGTGTACTATTATAAAACAACAAAAAATTAGTAAAATGTTAAATAAGAAAATGGAAAAATAAGAACATTAAATATATGTTCATGCAAGGGTAACCAATAGAACAAAAGTACAAACCCAGCTAAATGCCAAAACAAATTTAGTCAGTAAAAAAAGCAAAGAAAAACATTATATAGAAAATAAATAGAAAATATAACAAAATATATAATAATTATATCAAAACAGTGTGACAGTTGAGGCAAATACATTACTTATCAATAAATGGAAATAAGCTAATTCACCTATTAAAAATATTTTCAGTTTGATTCACGAAACAAGAAACAACTATATGTCTTAGAAGAACAACACTTTAAAAAAAGCTTCCCAAAAAGATAAAACTGAATAAATAGATGTATAGCAGGCAAAGGGAAACCATAGTAAAGCAAGTGTAGATATATTGATATCAAAGTAGAATGCAGAGCTAAAACCATTAAACAAAAATAAGGGCATCATTTATGGCTAAAGTCAAAATTCATAATGAAAATGTAAAATAACTGTGCATCAATTACCACAACAGCAATCTTTATAAAGCATAATTGGCAAGAGAAGCCAGAAAACAGAGAGAAACACACTGATAACCCAAGAACCAAAAAGCTTTTTTATAGCATAGACAAATTGACACTAAAGTATACTTGGAAAAAGAATCATGCAGAAGTAGACATAAAAACAATTTTTAAAAAAGAAAATCTTTGAAGGAGAATAAGCATACAAGGGATTAAAATATAGGACACTTCATATTTTAAAAGTATGGTTCTGATGCATGAATACACATGCAAACAAGGGAAATAGAATTAGAAATCCAGAATTACACTAAAAAATATGAAGCTTTAGTATGTGATGAGGATGGTTTCTCAAATCTTTTTGAGAAGCAGTAAGCTTTTTAATAAGTGTTATTGGGATAACTGGTTAGCCGTTTGCCAAAGATAAAATTAGATCCAAATCTCACACCATTATATAAGGGTAAACACCAAAGAGCTCAGGGCTCTAAATATAAAAATATACTACTCAGACATAAAAAAGAATGAAATGTTGCCATTTGCTACAAAATGGAGGGACCTTCAAGGCATTATGCTAAGTGAAATAAGTCAGATGGAGAAAGACAGATACCATATGATCTTACTTAGATGTACAATTAAAAACAAAATAAATGAACAAATAAAACAAAACTCATAGATACAGAGGGAAGAATGATGATTTCTATGGGGGAAGGGACATTGAGGGTAGGGAAATAGTAAAAGGGTGTCCAGAGGGACAAAATTTCAGTTATAAAATAGATAAGTCATGGCGATGTAATGTACAGCTTGGTGACTATAGTCAATAATATTGTAGTGCATGTTTCAAAGATGCCAAGAGGGTAAATCTTAAAAGTTCTCATCACAAGAACACAAATTGTAACTTTATATGGTGATGGATGGTAACTAGACTTATTGTGGTGATTATTTTGCAGTATATACAAATATTGAATCATTACATTTTATAACTGAAATTAATATGATGTTATTATATGTCAGTTATACCCCCATTTAAAATTTTTTTTTTATTTTATATTGGAGCATAGTTGATTAACAATGTGTTAGTTTCAGGTGTACAGCAAAGTGATTCAGTTATATATGTATCTATTATTTTTCAAGTTATTTTCCCATTTAGGTTATTATGGAATATTTAGTAGAGTTCCCTGTGTTATACAGTAAGTCCTTGTTGTTTATCCATTTTAAATTCAGTACTGTGTACCTGTCAGTCCCAAACTCCCAATTTATCCCTCCCCAACCCTTCCCTCTGGTAACCATAAGTTCATTCTCTGAGTCTGTTAGTGTTTCTGTTTAGTAAATAAGTTCATTTGTATCATTTTTTTTAGATTCTTCATATAAGCAATATCATATGGTATTTGTCTTTCTCTGTCTGACTTACTTCACTTAATATGATAATCTCCAGGTCCATCCATGTTGCTGCAAATGGCATTACTTCATTCTTTTTAATGACTGAATAATATTCCATTGTATATATGTACCACATTTCTTTATCCATTCCTCTATTGATGGACATTTAGGTTGCTTCCATGTCTTGGATACTGGAAGCAACGTCGCAATGAACATTGGGGTGCATGTAATCTTTTGAACCATGTTTTTCTCCAGATACATGCCCAGGAGTGGGATTGCTGGATCATATGGTAGCTCTATTTTTAGTTTCTTAAGGAACCTCTGTACTGTTTTTCATAGTGGCTGTATCAATTTACATTCCCACCAACACTGTAGGAGGGTTCCCTTTTCTCCACACCCCCTCCAATATTTATTGTTTGTAGATTTTTTAATGATGGCCATTCTGAGAGATGTGAGGTGAACCACAGACAAAATGAAAAGACAACTCACAGAATGGGAGAAAATATTTGCAAATGATACAACCGACAGGGGATTAGTCTCCAAAATTTACAAACAGCTCATGCAGCTCAATAGCAAAAAAAACACAACACAATCAAAAAATGGGTAGAAGATCTAAATAGACATTTCTCCAAAGAAGACATACAGATGACCAAGAGGTAACATGAAAAGATGCTCAGTATCACTAATTATTAGAGAAATGCAAATCAAAACTACCTCACTTTTTTTTAATGCAAGTTTTAGAAGAAAACGTAGCTGAATTCCTCCTTAGTTGTAATATATGGAAATGCTTTCTAATTATGAATAAATATGTAAATGCATAAACAAAAAGATTGATAAATTTTACTTAATAAAAATAAAATACATGCCAAGAAATGCCATGGAAAAAGGTAAAAGAAAATAGATACTAAAATAATTTTAAAATCAAGACACAAATTGGGAGGGAATATTTTCTGATAACATATCTGGAAAAAGACTTTTATCCAGAATATATAAAGAACTCTCAAAATTTAATAGTAGGAAAACAAATGACCCAATTTAAAAAAAGATCAACAACTTGATATACTTTATCAAATAGGATATACTAAAAGCAATTATAAGCATATGAAACAAGTTCAACATCATCCTTAGCTATTAAAAATACACAAATTGAAACCATGATGAGTTACTATTCCACACCTATCAGAATGTTAAAATGAAAAATATTGTTAATACCAGCTGTGAGTGAGAATGCAGAGCTACTGGAATTTGCATAAATTGGTGGTGGTTATGCAAAATAGTACAGCCACTTTGGACTGTAATATGGCAGTTTCTGACATAGTTAAACATATTAATTGTATTTCCCAGGAATTTCACTCCTATATATTTGCCCTAGAAAAATAAAAATCCTATGTTCACACAAACACCTCTACACAAATGTTTATAGCAGCCCTGTTCATAATCACACAAACCTGCAAATAAAGCAGATGTTCTTCAGTGACTGAATTGATAAGCCATGGTATACCCATAGTAATCTGTAATAAAAATTATCTCAATATACATAAATCATTTGGATAAATCTCTTAAAATATACTGAATGATAGAAGCCAGTTTCAAATAGTTACAAAATTTATGACTCCATATATGTGGCATTGTGACTATAGGGGCAGCACAAGGGACATTTGGTGCTGATGAAAGTGTTGTATGTTCCAATAGTGGTTACACAAATCTACACATATATTAAAATTCAAAGAATTGTATACCAAAAAATCTCAATTTTTGTATGTTAATATAAAAAATAGAATAAATACTTGAAAACTGAGACTATGAAAGATAATATCACATATAAAGGACTAGTACTAATAATACATAAAAAATTATTAATATACTTAAATAATTAATTAAATTATTTTTAAAAAGACCAAAACTCAGGAAAAAAATGAAGACACTAACCACAGAATAGATACAAAAATGACCCTTAACCATATGAAAAAGATGTTCAATTTCACAATAAAAGAAATTTAAATTTCAAGTAACTCAACATTTCTCGCAAGATTGGCAAATTTGATATGTGTAACAAAATACTCTCTTAGCAAACATCTGGGAATAAGTGCTATCATTCACTACTATTAGAAATATAGGTGGGTATTAACTTTATAAGGAGAATTTGGCAATATTTTATTAAACTACACGTGCATTAACCTTTGACCCAAAAAATCTTTACAGAAATTTACTGTTATAGATATCCAACATGAAAAAGTAAATGCATTCATACTTATTCATTACTATATTATTTGTAGTTTCAGAACATTGGGAACAAGTTAATGCCATATGTCCTTACATAAAAGGGTAGTTGAATAACTATGATACATCCACACAAAAGAGTGGTATGGCAGTCATAGAAAATAATAAACACCTTAATGAAGAAAAGTCAAGTGATTTCTAGATACATTTTTCAGTGAAAAAAGTGATGTATAAAAGAATATCTTCAGTATAACATTCTTTATGTGAAAAAAAAGAATTTTAAAAATACACATGTAATTTATTTGTGTAAGGAGAATCAGAGGAACTACAGAGGTATTTTTCTAGCCATGAGAGGATAGGTGAAAATGGGGTTTAAATAATGGAATGGTGTTTTTTGTATGGTTTAGCTATTTGGAATCATGTTTCTGTTTCATGTATCCACAGAGTGCCTAAGTAAAATCAACAAGGATGTCAAAAGTTTTAAATGGCATACCTCCTCCTATAAGTGTACAAAAATATAGTATATCTGATAAATATTAAGATTTATACTGTATTATTTATAGTGAGCTCCTTTTCTTCCAGTAACTTTTATAGGTGATTGTTTTCATATCTGCAGAAGGGAAAACCTGTAATATTCTAAATACTGCCAATAATAGCTCTTATCTATACCAATAAATACACTAGTCTTAGAACTCTCCACCTAGGACATAAAAGCCAATACCTTAAAAATTGCTGGGCTTAGTTGTTGACTGTAAGAGGAAAGAATATCAAATACTGTAGTTTGTTTGGTTTACTAAAGGTATTATACTTGTGTTTCACATAATATATTAGATATTATTTTTTATAATGAAAGATATTATGTAACTTTTTGTCATAAATGAAAGGTATTTACAAAAGGACATAAAAAGAAATAAAATTTTATGTGATATATTTAAGCTCAGAAAAAACAATTAAAACCCCTGTTATTTCTTAGACAACATTATTGAGTATTAATTGAATTATTTATGACATTTTTCTATGTGAAGATTATTTTTATTTTTCTATAGTCAACTTTATGGATAAACCTTATTCTCTAGTTCTTGTGCATTTTTATCTGGATCAAAAGATAACTAGTTAATAATGCATAATACATTATTGCATCATCCAATGAAAATAAATGTTAAATTATAGAGATATTTTATTCAAACTTTTGAAGATGAACTAAGCAATTAATTGTGTTTAGTATAAAATATATTCCCCTCTCGCCCATTTCTAAATATGTGCATTTCACTAAATACTGAAGGATTTTCTCTGTCCTTACAGTTAAAGTCCTTGAAGACATGCAAAAAACCTCTCCATGGCTATTGTTCTGTTAAATCCAAATAAAAAACTAGGTCCAGGGCCTTGAGCTTTAAGAGCTCCTTAGAGAGAGAAAGCAATAATTATTGAGTTGAAGCAAATATAATTCTGGCCTTTAATAGCAAGAACAAGGACAAAAATCAAAATTAGAGAGATGTCTGACCTTCAGACATTTTAAGGACATTTAGTCATTAATTTAAAAATAATAAATGCTAGCAATAAAATAAAAACTAGAAACCATTACTTAGCATGGAAAAGTTAGGAAAATCAACCAAAGAAATTTTAATTTGGATTTTTAAGACACCAAAGATTTGTTGAATTTTTTTTCATTCATCTTTCAGACCTAATCTGGAAATAGCTACTGAACAATGAATTACATTTAACAGACAGCATTTCTGTGTGAATGTTAATGGGTGTTATCAAGTCAGCATCTCAGGAACTCTGGAGAAAACAGGATCTTGGTCAAAGCCTCCCTTCTAAATTAGAATAATTTATGTTGCCCCAGACTTCTCAAGCACTGACTGCCATACAAAACTTAGTTCTAACAGTTTTAACCCAAATTTTATATATATTTGCAACATAAAATGATGTAATCTAATGAAGGACAGGTCTTCTTGCCTCCTACCATTAAACACTGTGTTTTGTTTTTGTTTTTTTCTGAGTTGTTGATTTTCCTTCCATTCATTAATGGTGCAGTACTTTATTCCCATTTTGAAATTTAATTGTCATATCTGAAGTGAGATTTTTCTGATTTTTTTTTGCATCTACTTTTAATACTGACACTTCTTTGTTGCACATTTAACTGAAGTTCCTCTGTAAAATATCTTTTCATTAATCAAAAAAAAATTACTCTGCGATTTATTTTTTAAATGCTTTGAACACTTTATTTGTTCTCTTCTGAGCTCTCTTCAGCTTCAAAAGAGGATTAATCAGTTTCAAGAGGAAGACATTAATTACTTTTCCTGTCTAACATGTGCTGATTCCATTTGTGTACACAAATGTAGGATTCAATTAATTTCTATAACATTTTACTGAGTCCTATCCAGTTCATTATGTTATTATTATAGTCATATGATAGCTTATCCTTCTATATTAATTATTCAGAGTTCTCACATTCTATTCCATTTGCTCTTTTAGAGTACTCTGAATAATTCCCTGAATTCTAATTGCATTTTACACTAAAACTCCCACCCAGAAGTTGATATAAGGAGACTTTTTAAATGCTATTATCAGGTAAAAAAAAAAAAAAAAAAAAATCACTTCAGAATTATTTAAATTACAAGAATTTTTAAAACTGATATATCCACTTGTCTATTTACAGGAGTGTGATCTCTTCAGTATGTGTTTACTGTATGAGCTACACAACGTCCAACACTTTCTACATTTACATGTAAATTGTGACTGATAATCACAGATTCTCAGATTCATGGTAATGAGCACAGAAAGGTTCTATGAACATCTAGGAGATTCAGTCTCATTATTTAATCCCTGACTAAACAGAAAGACATTAATAAATTTTAGTTTATAAAGTTATTAATTACATTTACTTTAGTTTCACAAAGTATCAAAACCAAAGGATTTCTGGTTAATTTTTAAGGAAACTAGGACCTTCACTCAAATTCAGTTCCAGCTGATAGAAATTTTCTTTTATATCCATTCACTTAGTCATTCACTCAACAACAGGGAAATAGTCTTAGGGATGAAATCCTTTGTTAAATCTACCTTAATGTATTTCATAACACTTTGCAAGGAAGATCCATGGTTTTGCATGCAAAGTATCAAACTTATACAATATTAACACAAAACAGCAGAGTACATTGAGATTTAATGATTCTGAGGAGTGGTAAGATATCATTAGTGTGATGACATTCTCCTATTCATCAGTTTCACAGGTTAAGTACCACAGGTTTGCAAGACTTAGTATATCTGACAGAATGAGGATGGTTTGGTGGTCCAATTCTTTGGCAGATGGAAAGTTCCAATGAGTTCTAAGTATCCTAGGGGTATCTGAGAAGATGCTTGCCAACATCGTCTTCTACTGGAATTCCTATTACATAGAGCATGGGAGAGGCATATTAGTGTGATGAAACGTATCTGTATACATTCATTTTATTAATAAAGATTTGTTTTGTCTAAATATGCATTCATTCAGTGGACACTGCCCTCCTGAGGTTAATAGTTTAGGCATTTAATCCAGACCAAAACTAATTACACATGGAAAAGACATCTCTTAGTTTCATCTGTTCAGAGTTCTTTCCTTTTTCTCTCTGATGAAAAAAATAATCCATGTGATTGGGTGATGTGTAGTTTTTCCTAGCCTGTTCGTATAAGAGACGCACTCATAGCTCAACCAGGATCATTACACCTGCCTTGTCTTAGGGATTGTTAGCGAAGGGATATAAATGTAACCCAAATGTGTACAAGCAGATTCTTCTCTATAATTGTAATGAAATTATGGAGAAAGATGCACTGTATTCTTTTTTCTGGGTTCACTAGATATAAGGAAAATGTGAACTTAAAACTGCTGTTAGGTGACCTTTGACAACACGTGGGAAGAAACCACTTGAAAGTCAAATTATCAGAGAGGAGAAATAAGCTAAGGGAAACAGGGATCTGACCCATCATTTGTGACCTTAAATCTAGCCATTTTTGAAGCCACACTGTGTAGGTGGACTTTCCTATTGTGTGAACCAGTAAATTCCCAGATGAGGTTAAACTAGTTTAGGTTAAACTTCTGTTGTTTGCAATGAAAATGTTTCACATTTTTATCTAAGGTAATATGTTTTCTGATTATAAAGTAATCCATCCTTGAAAAAAAATGAGAAAATGAAGTCTGGTATAACAAAAAAAATTGACTCCCCCAAACAATTAATGGTATATATGCATATGTGTGAGCATGTAAAAGAAAGAGGGGGGCAGGAGGGGAGGGAGAGAGAGAGGGAAAATGAGAAAGTGTGAACTGGTACTCTAGTAAAGAATTTACTCAGAATAGTGGTGATTTTAAATAACAAACATTGTTACAGAAAGTCCTTTATATATATATATATATATATATATATATATAATCAACATTTATATAATATATATGTAAAACACATAATATATACACACACACATAAATGCAACCATAACTAACGTTAAGAATACCCAAAAGTTAATGAAAGAAAAAACTAAGTCTCTTATTCTGGGTTTGGAATTCTTCATTAATATAGATTCTTAATTAGTGCTGGAAGTTGAAATTAAAATACCTCCAAAATAATTGCTTTATTCTTGGACACTTAAAGTATGCATTTCCTTAGGAGAGGAGTTTATTTTATATCAAAAAGAAAGATAAAGGGACTTTCATGAGTGTTTGCTTGGAGGTCAATAATTTAAACTTACGACATGACAGAAGCTAATGTATTTACTAATCATAACACTACAGGAATGTTAATCAAATGTGAAGAAATTATAAAAAAATTCTAGTGGCAACCATATGGTACATTGAGAACAAGTGTTCCAACTGCTGGAGGGAGGGCAAAATAGTCTTCTAAGAGACAACATAATTAAAAGTAAAAGTGAGAAGAATATTCTTCTACAAAAAGCAATTTCTAAGAACAAAGAACATTCAACATAATTGTAGGAAAGAATTATGAAATAATTAAGGATAAATATACTCTGCAGCAGAGATATAGAGAAGAATATAGGATATTATTAAATGTCACTTAGAAAACATACAGAAAATCATTAAACAGAACAAGTAAATGTTAGCAAATGAGAAACATATCACACAATATTCTTACATATCTAATACAGCACAACATACTAAAAACTAAACCAGCCAGATAAGGAATAACTGAAAGTTCCATGTAATTATTTTTTCAGTCTTTGAAAAGTAAATAAAACAATCTGCCAATTTGTATTTAATAGGTAATTTTAAATGCAGGAGAGTGTATGTTGGATCATTTCCCTATTTAGTGTTGAATAAAAAATGCGTGTGATATGAGAAGCTTGCCCCTGTCCAAGGTACAATTTTATGTAGAGTGAAACAAAATAAAGATAATGCTATGTTTCTAAGGGTAAATATTATACACTTTGTATTTCTGGTTTTCCAGATTAATATTGCTCATCTTCTAGAAATGCCTTGTCATATAAACTTTATGTTCTGTGAAATTTACTAATGACAATTGTAATTGAGAGTCCACATGATAGAATAATACACGGGGAGGTGTGCACCGGCTTCTAGTGAGTAGAGACCAAGATGCTGATAAACATCAAACAATGCACAGAGCAGCCCCTTAAAGAACTGTCTGTCCCCAAATGTCAGTAGTGCCCACTTCAGGGCAATGACTCAGGGCAATAGTTATTATGGATGAAGAAACTGAGACGTTGAAAATTAATCATTGACTAAGTTCACTAAGCAAGTAATGTAAAACTAATTGTTTGTAGAAAAAGATTTGGGGTAAAAAACAAACCCCTATTCCAGATACTAATTTTCAACTGAATTGTGAAAAAGTACTTTAAAAATGTCTAATGTAATATTTATCCTTTTTTGTCTCTGACCCCTTTCATTTCTCTATGATATTTAATTCAGTAAACAGTATTTTCACTTGTACCGAAAAAATTAATTCCCTCACTTCTCTTCTAAATTAGAGTCCATAAAGTCTTCCCATTTTGGTAATAGCAAATCTTCGAAGACTCTTCTCACATGTTTGATTTAAGCACTGCTTAAGCCAATCATGTATTTTTAATCATGTTTCATGGGGCAATATTGTCATATTTTACGTTCTCTGATCTGAAATTACATGATCTTTAGAAATGACCTAAAATAGGTATATTATTTTTCTTTCCTATATAATATTTCATTAATTTATATTTTGACACTTTCTCTGCTAGTACTGTTTTCGTTTTTCTTTTCTTTTCTTTTCTTTGTCCAAACCAAGTGGCTTGTGAGATTTTACTTTCCTGACCAGAGATCAAATCCAAGCCCCCTGCAGTGGAAGTACAGAGTCTTAACTACTGGACCACCAGGGAATTCCCCAGTTTTGTTTTCTTATTTACTACCCCAGGTATATTGCATTTCATAAAATTTGTGTTCTATGATGTTTTTCTCTCACAGTAAACTAATAATACATTAAGGACACAAACCAGCTGTCAAACCTTACCTTTATTTCAAGTTTGTTGAATTCTGCAGACTTTTTGTATTTGTTTTTCTTTAGTGATTATTCATTATTGAGAGTAAGTAGCTATATGTAGGATCTGGATGAGCATCAATAGTTAGAGATTGATATTGAGCTCATGGGATTTGGCTCATAACTGACTTTGGTCCATAAAGTTCAACACTGAGTGAAGGACAGAAATTGCTCTCCACTATAATACAGCATAAAATGCTGGTTATACAGTGAAAGAGCTCTACTTACTCTTATCTGATATTCCTACAGAATGTTGGGACTTTATGAAGAAACATTTAAATTGGCATAATTTCACATGGCATATCTAGTCACGTAATAAGCCTGTGATTTAGTGGAGGAAAAATATTACCCTTTAAAGGAAACAAGGCAGATTGCCTATAGGATGCTGCCATAAAGAACTGTTCTAATGCATTTGATATAGATGAACATGAATTACAGTATATTTTTGCAAGGGATCTTGAACTGGTAAATCAAATTTTTATTGCTTATGTTAAATTTCAAAAAATTACTCTTATTTTATATTAGGATTATATGAATAATGGAAGTTTATTATAGAATAAAGTTAAATAATTACATTGATTTATATATCAGTATTTCTCCAAAGCTATTTATATATTTATTTGCAAAGAATGGAAAGAAAACTTAATACATTAATTTAATTCTCATTAATTGATTTACAGTTGTATGAGGAAGATGCTTTTATTCACTCAATATTTTATAAAATGTATTTCAATGGTTATGTAATATTCAATGTAATTCAGTTATATTAATGTGCTATATTTAAACTTTTCTTCATTATTAGGCATTTACTTCTACTTATTTTCTCTTAAAGTTCAATAAATATTTTAGTTTAAAAGTATTTTTTTCTCTTTGTTAAATTTATAAAAATTGGAATTACTGGGTAAATATTTTTAAACTACTTTATCATGTATTTTCCCACCATGAGACTTTAATGTTTGTCTTTGATTTGTTAGGGTTTTTATTTTCATATAGTTAGTTGTCATTTCCATCTGAAAATTATTTTCACATTGAATGTTAGTTCATACTGTAACTTAATGTTTTTCAAATATATAATTGGTTTTCTCAGAAGCAATATTGTATAATTCTTCATCCACTGATCCAAATGAGACTTAAGTACAAAAGTCTGATAAATCCATACTCTGTTATCGTGCTGCTTAATTTATATAGTTCTTTAAAATTGGGTTTTAATTTCTTACAGTACTGCTCTTATTACTTTTATTTTTCAAAAACTTCTTTATAGTTCTTACACAGTTTTGTGTGAAATGACATAATGATCATCATTACCAGGTTCTTCTGTAAATAGAAGCTGGGTTTTAATTGAATTTTCATTAGAAATCTATACTTTGAGGAAATTGTTTATCTTTACAATTTTATTTTTCCTAAACAAGAACATTTATTCAATAAATTATTCCTTAATATACTGTGGTAAAATTTTGTATGATCTTGTATACAGGGCTTGCATTTTTTATAATTAATTATTAGATAATATCATGAATTTGCCCTATGCTAGGCCCTGTTCTTAAATGTAACACATTTAATCACCACTATAGCCCCTTGATGCTTATATTATTATCGCATTTTATAGCTGTGAAAACAGCACTGAGAGATTTTTGAGACCATCTAAGGACACAGAGCTATGGAGTGATGGAGCCACTATATTTTAAAATAAAAGTACATAGTGTATAAATATATGTTATGTATTGTCTGTAATGCATCTTTATAAATGTATATATAAATATGTTCTGTTTTTATATGCTCTATATACATACACAGATATACACACACACACACAGATACATATACTCACACACAAATATGCTTTCAATTGTTTAGTTTTGGTGTATAAGAAAACTGTGTTATTGTTTCTTATACCACTATTACAGGATAAATTGTGTCCCCCAAAAAGATATATTGAAGTCCTAACTCCCTGTACCTGTGAATGTGACTTATTTGGAAATAGGGTTTTTGCAGGTGTAATGAAGTTAAGATGAGTTCATACTAGATTAGGAGACCGAATCCAGTACGACTGATATCCTTATAAGAAGAGAAAGCAGACACAGGGAGGAGAATGCCACATGAAGACAGAGACAGAGATTGCAATTTCCCTGCCACAAGCCAAGGAACACGTAAGGCTAGCAGAAATGCAAGAGGCAAGGAAGAATCCTCCCCTAGAGGCTGCAGAGGAAGTATGACCCTGCCAAAACTTTTACATATTTTGAACTTCTAGCCTCTAGAACCTTAAGATAATACATTTCTGTTGTTTTAAGGCACATAGTTTGTGATGCTTTGTTAAAGCAGTCCTAGGAAATCAATATAACCATGAAATTCTCATATTAGTTCTAATAATTTTCATTTAATTTTAGTATATTTAGACAACTCTATTTTCTGTGAGACAACTGAAATTTATTTTCTAACTTTTAATGTATATGTCTGAGCATATTAGCTAGTACTTCAAAAACAAACTTTGACATTACAGTGATATTGTACTTCCCTTGATATTCACTATAATGAGACTCATTTAGTGTTGCACAGGCTGCTCATTTATTATTATTTTTAAATCTTGTCAAAAGAGAATTACTCGACCATTCAGATTCTTTTAAGGAAAAATTTGAATTTGATAAATGTTTTTTAGCATCTATTACAATAATAATAAATTTCCTCTTTATGTTAGATATGCTTATGTCTGTAATATCAATATATTTTTATTGGCTATTTTTGTAGTCCTAGGATAAACTTTTAAAAATAATGATGGAATAGTCTTATAATGCGTAACTTCATCTGTTAGATTTTATATATGATTTCTACAAGTATATTCAGTAACTGTCTTTTTTTTTTTAACATCTTTATTGGAGTATAACTGTTTTACAATAGTGTGTTAGTTTCTCCTTTACAACAAAGTGAATAAGTTATACATATACATATGTTCCCATATCTCTTCCCTCTTGCGTCACCCTCCCTCCCACCCTCCCTATCCCACCCCTCTAGGTGGTCACAAAGCACAGAGGTGATCTCCCTGTGCTATGCGGCAGCTTCCCACTAGCTATCTAATTTACATTTGGTAGTGTATATATGTCCCTGCCACTCTCTCACTTTGTCACATCTTACCCTTTCCCCTCCCCATATCCTTAAGTCTATGCTCTAGTAGGTCTGTGTTTTATTCCCATCCTATCACTAATCTCTTCATGACATTTTTTTTCTTAGATTCCATATATATGTGTTAGCATACGGTATTTGTTTTTCTCCTTCTGACTTACTTCACTCTGTATGACAGACTCCAGGTCTATCCACCTCATTACAAATAACACGGTTTCATTTCTTTTTATGGCTGAGTAATATTCCATTGTATATATGTGCCACATCTTTTTAAAAAATAGACTCTACCATTCAGAACTGTTTTAGGTTTATTATAAATTGAGAAGATAGTAGAGTGTTTCCATATACCCTAAGCTCATCTGTCCTACTGTTAACATCTTTGTTAGTAAAATTAATACATTTTGTTAAAATTAATGAATCAATATTGATGCTCAATTATTAAAGTCCATAATTCACTCAGATTTCCTTAGTTTTTACTTAACATCATTTTTTTGTTCCAGGATTTCATCTAGATTGCATTTAGTTGTTGTGCCTCCTTAAGTTCATCTTGGCTGCAACAGTTTCTCAGAATTTCCTTATTTGTGATGACTTTGACAATTTTAAGGAGTCAGGGTACTTTGTGGAATGCCCCTCCTTTGGTATTTGTCTGATATTTTTCTCATGATTAGCCTCAAGTTACGAGTTTTTGGAAGGAAGACCACAGAGGTAAAGTTCCATTCTCACTGCAGCATATCAGGGGACATGCTATCTACATGACTTATCACTGTTAATGAGAATCTTGTTTACCTGGTGGAGGTAGTGTTTGTCAGGTTTCTACATGATAAAGTTATTCCTTTTTTCTGCCTTTCCATCCCCTACTCTTTGGAAAGAAGGCCTTATGTGCAATGTAGTTCACTCTCTGTGATATAAAATTCTGTGTGTATTGTATGATCCAGCAATCCAACTCCTGGGCATATATCCAGACAAAACTATAATTTGAAAAGATACATGCACCCCTATGTTCATAGCAGCACTATTCACAATAGCCAAAACATGGAAACAACTTAAATGTCCATCGACAGATAAATGGATAAAGATGTGCTATATATACATATATGTGTGTGTATATATATATATATATATATATATATATATATATATATATATATACACACACACACACACACAATGGAGTATTACTCAGCCATTAAAAAAATGAAATCATGTTATTTGCAGCAACATGATTGGACCTAGAGATTATCATACTAAGTGAAGTAAGTCAGAAAGAGAAAGACAAATACCATATGGTATCATTTATATTTGGAATCTAAAATTCAACACAAATGACCATATCTATGAAACAAAAACAGACTCACAGACAGAGAACAGACCTGTGGTTGCCAAGGGGGTGGTGGGGGAGGGAAGAGAGTGTGGGATTAGGAGATGCAAAGTATTATATACAGGATGGATAAACAACAAGGTCCTACTGTGTAGCACAGAGAACTATATTCAGTATCCTGGTACAAACCACAATGGAAAAGAATATGAAAAATTATATATATATGTATAACTGAATCACTTTCTATACAGCAGAAATTACCACAACATTGTAGGTCAACTCTACGTCAATAATTTTTTTTAAGTTCTGTGTGTTTTGAAAAATACCTAGTGTCATGTATCCACCTTTAAAGTATCATACAGAATTTCACCAGACTGAAAAATTACCTATGCTTCACCCACTCAATCCACCAGCTCTGCCCCTGAACCATTGTCAGTATTGGCCTTTTTATCATCTCTGTAATTTTGCATTTGAACAATGTCATACAGCTGAAATCATACAGTAGCTTCTTTTGCTCAGCAATATACACTTAAGATTAGTCCATGTCTTTTTGTGTATTGGTAACATTTCATTTTATCACTGAATAATATCACTGAAGGTGAAGTTTGCTGGGTTGATTTCTTCCAGTTTTGACAAATATGAATAAAGGTGCTGTAAACATTTTAGTACTGTTTTTGTGTGGGCATAAATTTTCAAATCGGTTGGGTAAATATCTAGGAGTGAAACCACTGGGTCATATGATAAGACAATGTTTGCTTTGCAAGAAACTGCTGAAGTGTCTTCCAAACTAGCTATACATTTTGGATTCCCACCAGCAATGAATGAAACTTTCTGTTCTGCATCTTCACTAGCAATTTGTATTTTTGTATTTCAGTCATTCTACTAGGTATTATCTAGTGTTAATTTATAATTCCCTAATGACAAATAATACTGAACATTTTTTCATATGTGTGTTATCTATATATCCTATTTGGAGACGCGTCTGTGCAGATCTTTTGCCTATTTTTTAATAGGGTTGTTTTCTTACTGTTGAGTTTAAGGGTTTTCATACATTTTGAATACAAGACCTTTATCAGATATATTTTCTCCCAGCCTGTGGCTTGTCTTTTCATTCCCTTAACAATGTCTTTTGCAGATGAGAAGTTTTTAATTTTAATAAAGTCCGTTTAATCATTTTTTCTCTCATAGACTATGCTTTTTGTTTTTGTGTCTAAAAACTCATTACCAAACCATGTCATGTAGATTTTCTCCTGTTACCTTCCAGAAGTGCTATTGTTTTGTGTTTTTTATTTAGGTATATATTCCATTTTAGTTAATTTTTGTGTAGAGATGAGTTCTGTATATAGATTCTCTTTTGTTTTGTATAAATGTCCAGTTGTTTCAGCACTAATTGTTGAAAAGACTTTCTTTTGTCCCTTGGTTTTCCTTTGTTTCTTTGTCAAAGAAAAGTTGACTGTATTTGTGTGGGTCTATTTTTGTCCTCTCTATTCTGTTCCATTTATCTGTGTATCTATTCTTTCATCATTATCATGCTGTCTTGATTACTATAGCTTTGAAATAATGAATATTGAAATTCTGTGATGTGATTTCTCCAACTTTTTTTGTTCTTCAGTAATGCACTGGTTATTTTAGGTCTTTTGTCTTTTCATATAAAATTTAGAATTAGTTTGTTGACATAAAAAACAGCTTACTGAGACTTTATTTTGAATTTAATTGAATCTATAGATTATTTTGGAAAGAATTAACATCCTAACAATATTTGATTTTTCAATCCATGAAAAAGAGACATGTCTATTTATTTGTCTGCTTTTGTTTTGTTATCAGGATTATTTTGCTACATTTATACTTACGAATTGCATTTTTGTGATATTGTCAATTGCATTTTTAAAATTCAAATTGCAATTGCCGATTGCTGACATATAGTAAAGCAATAAACTCTTGGATATTAAACTTGTATTCTGTGATCTTGATATATTTATTAATTAGTTGTGGAATTTTTGTTTTGCAATTTTCTATATAACTTTGTCATCTGTATACGAAGACAGTTTTACTTCTCCCTTTACAATTGTATACATTGTATTCCCTTTTCTTATTTTAGTGTACTAACTGGGACTTCGAGTGTGACATTGAGTAGGAATATTGAGAGGGATAATCCTTGCCTTGTTTCTCATCTCCAAGGAAAGCATCCAGTTTTCACCATTAAGTTTTTTAAAGGTGAATTTATTATCTTAAAATAGAGTTTATTTTGTACTACCCCTCTTTCCTGCAGAAGCACCACATGGTAAGGTAGCTAGACATAATAAACTAAAGTGAATTAGAATCACTTTTCATGAAAATCCACTGAGAATCTGTGTATCACATGGGGGCTATTCAGGAGTATAATAACTAGAATTGGAGATCTCTGGCCTACTGTAACTTTTAAGGGTCTATATTTTAAAGATGAAAGAGACATTTATAAAGCTTTACATTTATGCACCTGAGCACTGATTCAGGTAGATAGACAACTGGCTTTACCCTTAGGGAGCTGGCTGTTCTCAAGAGGCAGGAGAGAGGTTGGTGAGGGGTAGGGGCAGATGCCCTACACTACCAGTGGAGGTATGTGAAGATCAGGTACACTGAACATGTGATGTCCTCTGAAGAAGTATAATATATGCGGGAAAGAACATGGAAACTAGGGAGGATGGGGAAGAGATAGTGAGGGAAGAGTGAGGGCTTTGGGGGCTAAAGTTCCCCAACTAAGGCTAGTTCAGTATGGGCCTGTTTTTCCCCACCCAACTGCCCACAGTACTTCATTATATACTACCTCTGTTGGAGAACTCTGCCACGTAAACTGCTTTGGTCCCAGCCAGATTCCATACTCTGCACGTGGATCTCTAACCCTATCCACTCACACAAGACAACTAAGTAAGAAGAGAGCAAATAGTCATATAAATAGTTGATAACTCTTCAGTACCTACTGGGCACTAGCCACTTTCCATAATCCTCACCTCAGTCTTGCACGGTTGGCTTTATCATCTTCTCTGCTTTTCAGATAGGGAAATAGAGACTTAGAGACAGAAGCAGACTTGGTTGAATCAAGATTGGAACCTGGGGCTGCCTGTATTCAGAGATGTGTTCTTCCAGCAGTTTCTTAGGAGACTGGGGTTGAAGAGCAGTGACTGGTCTGTTAGGGGATGAGGAGGGAGGGGGTGGCTATGGGGGCCTCTAGGGGGTTTAGGTATGTATTGCTATTTGTGGGTCATTTCATGGGCTTCATGGGAATTTAAGTGTGAGTGTGTGTATGGGTTGAGGTGTGGATGCATATAGATATTTGTGGGTTAGCTTTTGATATGTGTGTACTTGAGTGTGTATGTATGTGTGCATGGTGGGGGGTGTTATCCCTGGGCTGTGCAAATATATGCGTGTTGGGGCTCCAGTGAGGGCAAATGGGATTGGATTTTGTGCATTATTGTTAATGTGAATTTGTGAGCTTGAGGGTGCAAGTATGTTGGGGTGCTGGGTGAGGGTCAATCCTGGTCGTGGTTTTTTTTTTGAGGTAGAGTTGATGTACAATATTTTATGCAAATTTCAGATGTACAACACAGTGATTCACAATTTTTAAAGGTTATATTCCATTTATAGTTATTATAAAATATTGGCTATATTCCCTGTGTTGCATACATATCCTTGTAGCTTACTTATTTTATACATAGCAGTTTGTACCTCTTAGTCCCCTCCCACTGTCTTGTCCCTCCCCTTTAACTCTCCCCATTGGTAAGCACTTGTTTGTTCTCTATATCTGTGAGTCTGTTTTGTTTTTGTTGTATTCACTAGTTTATTTTTTAGATTTAACATGTAAGTGAAACCATATTTGTCTTTCTCTGTCTGACTTATTTCACTTAGCATAATACCCTTCAAGTCCATCCATGTTGTTATAAATGGAAAAATTTCATTCTTTTTTAATAGCTGAGTAGTGTTCCATTGTATATATACACATCACGTCTTCTTTATCCATTCATCTGTTGATGGACACTTAGGTTACATATCTTACTAATGTAAATAATGCTGCTCCGAAGACTGAGTTGCATATATCTTTTTGAGTTAGTGTTTTCTGTGGGTTTTTTTGCATAAATTCCCAGGAGTGGAAATTCTGGGTCATACGGTAGTTCTGTTTTTAGTTTTTTGAGAAACATTAATACTATTTTACATAGTGGCTGCACCAATTTACATCCCAACTAAGTGTGTCTGAAGGTTCCCTTTTCTCTGCTTCCTTGACAACATTCCTTATTTGTGGTATTTTTGACAGTAGTCATTCTGACAGGTGTGAGGTAACAGCTTGTTGTGGTTTTGATTTTCAAAATTTCTCCAATTACTAACAATGTTGAGCATCTTCTCATGTGCCTGTTGGCCATCTGTATGTCTTCTTTGGAAAAATGTCTATTCAGTTCTTCTGCCCATTTTTAATCAGGTTGTTTTTTTTTTATGTTGAGTTGTATGAGCTGTTTATATATATTTTTTGAATATTAACCCCTTATTGGTCATATCATTTGCAAATATTTTCTGTCACTCAAAAGGTTGTCATTTTGTTTTGTTGATGCTTTCCTTTGCTGTGCAAAAGATTTTAAGTTTAATTAGGTCCCATCTTTAAATTTTTGCTTTTATTTTCTTTGCTTTAGGGGATAATTCTAAAAAATATATATTGTTACAATTTATGTTAAAAGAATATTCCACTTATATTTTCTTCTAGGAGATTTATGGTTTTCATTCTTACCTTCAGATCTTTAATCCATTTTGAGTTTACTTTTGTATATGGTATTAGAGAATGTTCTAATTTTGTTCTTTTACATGTAGCTGTCCAGTTTTCCCAGCATCACTTAGTGAAGAAATTGTCTTTTCTCTATTGTATATTCTTGCCTCCTTTGCTATAGATTAATTGACCGTACGTGTGTGGGTTTATTTATGTACTTTCTGTCCTTTTCCATTAATATATATGTCTGTTTTTGTTCTAGTACCATACATTTTTTATTACTATAGCTTTGTAATATTGCCTGAAGTTGGGGAGTGCTATTCCTCCAGCTCTGTTCATCTTTCTCAAGATTGTTTTGACTTTTGGGGGTCTTTTGTGTTTCCATCCAAATTTTTAAAATTTTTGTTCTAGTTCTATAAAATATGGCATTGGTATTTTGATCGGGATTGCACTGAATCTGTAGATTGTCCTGGGTAGTATTGTCACTTTAACAATATTGATTCTTCCAATCCAAGAACACGATATATTTTTACATCTGTTTGTGTCATTGTCAACTTCTTTCATCACTGTCTTAGTTTCTGGAGTACAGGTCTTTTGCCTTCCTAGGTAGGTTTATTCCTAGGTATTTTATTCTTTTGGATGCGATGGTAAATGGGATTGTTTCCTTAATTTCTCTTTCTGATATTTTGTTGTTAATGTGTAGAAACGCAACAGATTTCTGTATATTAATTTTGTATCCTCCAAGTTTACCGAATTCATTGATGAGCTCTAGTAGTTTTCTGGTAGCATCTTTAGGATTTTCTATGTATAGCATCATATTATCTATAAACAGTGACAGTTTTACTTCTTCTTTTTTTAAATTTAGATACCATTTATTTATTTTTCTTCGCTGATTGCTGTGTCTTGGACTTCCAAAACTATGTTGAATAAAAGTGGTGAGATTGGATATCTTTTTCTTGTCCACTGATCATAGAGAAAATGCTTTCACCTTTTTGCCATTGAGTATGATGTTAACTGTGGTTTTGTCATATATGGCCTTTATTATGTAGATGTATGTTCCCTTGCCCACTTTCAGAAGAGTTTTTATCATAAATGGATTTTGACTTTCATCAAAAGCTTTTTCTGTATCTATTGAGATGGTCATATGGTTTTTATTCTTCAATTTGTAAATGTGGTGTGTCACATTGATTGATTTGTGGATATTGAAAAGTCCTTGTACCCATAGGATAAGGTGTGAAATCATTACTAAAATTCAGTTACAGATATTTTCACTACCATTTCAAAATTGTCCCTTTACAACTTAGAGTGTACTTAGTGTGGAATTAAGTGGATCTTTGTAGTGAAATGGTTTGACTTCAAATGATACTTTTTGCCTCACCCCATTTCACCACCCTGCTCTACCATATGGATACTCAATTTAAAAACAGTATTTTGAGTGTTTACCAAAGCAATACAGATAAGTTATAGGAATGTTCAATTTTTAGATTTTTTTAAATCTTTGTTGGAAGCTTCCATTATTCAACCCCACCCTCCAACATCATGTTTTTGGCCTAAAGAATCAATGATCAAACTATGTCAGAAATCAAATATAAAAATGTAACTAATATGTGAGATTGGAACTCATTTCTTTATTCATTAAACAAACGTTATTAATAAGCACTTAAATGATGTGTATTCCTCTTTAAGTTGGAGATAGAATTGAACAATAAAAAGAAAGTATCAACCATTGTGAACTTTATGTTCTGGGAATGCTACATTTGCCTTATTAGAGTTCTGAAATTTTATCAGTTATTCTAGATATCGTTTTTCATTTATCTTGTTCATTATTCCATAGGCCTTTTCAGTTGTGGACTTGGCTTCTTCTTTAACAAAGGGAGATTTCTACATAATTTATTTTTTCTGGAAGTAAGGATTTCTAGATGAATTGTCATGTCTCAACTTGTTCACATATTTTTTCTTTTATCCTGTATTCTAGGGGAATGTTAAACTACTATACCTTCCTGCTTACTATTTAACTCTTCAAGTACAAGGACACATCTATCACATTTTTCCCCCAACATAAAATATGTTAATGTTCTGATGGTTACACAACATTTTGAATGTATTTAATGCAACTGAATTGTACACTCAGTGGTTAAAATGTATATTTTATTTTATGTATATTTTACCACAATAAAAAGTGAAAAAGTTATCGTAATGCACACATCATTCCACAACTTGCATAATCCTCCAGAGCTATATCTTGTATTTGTTATAAATAGATAGATAGATGAAACTCATACTCTTTATTCCATTATTTCATATTATGGGTACAGGCTTATGAAAAACTAAGGACAGTAGCTAAGGTCTTTTTATTTATTTAATTAAAAATATATATTTTTTGGAATGGAAATTTTTAATACTTATCTAGGCATTTTTATTCCCCAAATGCCCTGAGATTTCTTTTAAAAAAATAGAATAATAATAATAATGATGATGACATTGTTGATGTTTTCTTCACTAATTGAGCTAAGGTCTTTTTAAATGGAATAGGATGCCTTGCAAAGTGGTGAGTTCCTTATCAGTGGAAGTCTTCAATCAGTGTATAACTGGACCTGTCAATAATATTTTAGAAGGATTGTTACATTGTATGGAAGACTGAAATATCTGTCCTCTAAGATCCCATTCATTTCTACGGTTCTGAAGTCTAAAAAGTAATATAAAATTGGTGACACCTTTTAGTCATTACTTACTGAATTAGATTTACACTCCTGTAATTAGACAGTGGCTTTTTAAAAACTCATGGCCATTTTAATTATACTGTATTGTAGTTGCTGAAATTTAGCAAGACATGTCCCTAAACTTTTCAAGTATTAAACACTGCATTGCAAGCTTATTGCATTGAATTTCAGGACTTCTGCTAGAATAAATAATTGCACAGTACCAACTCATATATATGCAACTCATATATGTGCAGAGTGTAGCATCAGAGTGAAAGCATGGGCTGTGGCATTAGGCAGTTTCCCATACCACATCTTTGGCAGAAAAAAATTAGTAATCAAAATGTAACAAAGAATCAAATATCAAAGTAAAACTGATGTGTGAGATTAGCACTCATTCTTTCAGTCCTTCACTTATTAAACAAACATTAATAAGCACCTATGTATTAAACAGGTTCTCTTCTAATTAAATTCTACAGTTAAATTCTACCACTAACACTTGGGGGATGTTGGGCAGGAATTTAAGCTATCTAAGCCTCAGATTCTTTGTTGAATGGAAGTAAATATATCTACTCCATTGAATTCTTGGGAAGAATAAAATTAGGTGTTTGCTTAACAGAGGCTAATAATTACATATCATAAGTAACAGCTGATATTATTTTTGTTATATCAGTACGATTCCAGGTGATGACTTCTGCACAGTAAAAAAAATCTTATATTCCATAAAATCAATTCAAGAACAAATTGAAATATATAAGATACACATACACTCTAGAAAGAAAGAATAATATGTTAAGTGAAAAAAAAGTCCAGTGAGAAGGCTAAATAGACAAATATATAGCCTATATTTTACGCTAATAAATTTTACTTAAGAATCTCTGTAGGAGCTCAGTTTATTTGGTTATTTTTAAAAGTATGGCTGTCCTACTTGTACCACATTGTGTACAAAGTGGCTAAATAAAAATATAATTTGAGATGAGTAGTGATGAGGCTGGCCCAGTGACATCACAACAAGGGGTATCTAGAGAGAGAATCTTTTAAAAAGACAGCATATCAAAGTGTTCTATAGTCTTTGGCAACCATTATCATTTTTAGCACTCTGCTGCTGTACCTGTGACTTTCTTTGTTCTTCTCTGAGATTTTCCATTTATACGTCTTATATTTACTTTTCTTCTACATGCTTCACTACCATCTCTAAAAAATGACTCCTTTAATAGGCAGAATTAGAGTATTTGAGAGTTCGTTTTGTTTTGTTTTGTATGGTAAATAACATATAATAGTAATTTATTGGGAACTGCCAGTGCATAATATTTGTTACTGACAGAAAATGTATCAACTGTACTTTAACATTCATGTGCTCATTCATTCTAATAAACACATGGGGAGGAGGTAGTATGAAGGACACTACTAACAGGAACAGAGCAAATCTATAAATTGAGCATTCCAGAACAGAGGTAAATACTGTATCTAAGGTATTTTGTTTCCTAGCTCTGTGTGCTCCAAAGCAGCTATCTTTAGCAAAGAAAAACATAAAGGTAACGCAATCAAGAAAGTTTCAAGTTTTTTTAGAGTCAATTCAGACAATTTTAATAAAAGGTATTAACACTGGCGAAACCTGATGGTACTGTGACTCTTCAGTGCAATAAAATGAATTCACTGTATGGATTCTGGAGAAAATAAGTGATGCATTCTCATCATTTTTTAGTGTTTTTACCCCTTGTCATATACATTTCTGAACCCCATCAAAGCATCACGGCCTGTAAGGAGGAAGTAAGATCTGATCCCTTATCTCTTAAATATTGTAAAATAATTTAAAAAGAAATAAAAAATGATGGTGACTGTATGGTGCAGTCCCACCCCAAATCCCCATTAGTATGCTTTTTCTGGCTGTCTTTGAAAGTTTCTGGTATTGGAAGTGATATGTATCATGAGAGAAAGAGCAGGTTGATTTAGCTTGTAGAGGTGAGCAATGTGACCAGATAAATTCTCATGATTTTTGGTCTGTATCTTGAAGTGTAGGTATAAAGTGATACGAAGATCAATTAAAGGAATACTAAAGTTTTAATTTAGACTATAAAGTTAGAAACAATATAAATCTGGCCATTGTTTTATGAAGTTTAAGACAACTCAAACTCTGACATTAAAATCCACTATGGATTATCATTACCAACAATTCTTTTACCCATCAAGACCAAAGTTACTTCTTTCACCTTACTTCCAAATTGATACATAAGAAAGTAATAAATCTAGATAAAGGTACGTCACATAGAAATTGCTTAAAAACATTGATTGAACCAATGATTGCACATTTAAAAAGGATCCATGAGTTTCAATTGGAAACATAATTCTGGTGATTTTGCTACTAGCTATTCTGTATTTATAAATACTCCAGTATGCATGCAGTCTAACTTTCATATCTCAAACCTACCAAATTTTGTTTATAATGGGAGGAGAGATTAAATTTATGACCAACAAACGTCCATTTCATAAAAAAATTATAAAACCACTCTTTTTCAGGAAATACACTGAGATCAGAAAAAAATGGAATAATTTATGAAAGGATTATATAAAATGAACAATTCTGTTAAAACTTTTTATTTTTTGAAGGGGTGGGGATAAAAGGTAGAAGCACATACACTTAATTTTCTAGTGTTCCTTTCAAATATATTGCAGGACTTTGCTGTCTTGCATTTTTATTATTTATTTTTGGTGATAGAAATTTCAGGATGGCTAGGAGTCATTAGGTTTCAAGAAAGTAAGTAGAGTAAGACTCACTAATATATGAACTTGTTTTTAAGCAGTTCCTATGGTTTTAACAATTCTTATGTTTTTAAAACAATTTCTATGGATTATAATTCAATATGCTTCTGTCTTAAGGTTTTCATTGGAAAAAGTAAATTGATAAAACTAATACTAACAATAATGATCATGTAAATAATTTTAATAATAGTTGCCTTATCTTGACCCATTTTTAACTTCCAGAAACTGTACTAAGAATTTATTTATGTAATTCCAATAGAAATTTCTAAATTAAGTTCTATTTAGTATGTATTTTATAAATGAGAAAAATTAGTGTATAGCAAAAGCAAGTTACTTGGCTTTGCTTACCCAACTATTCAAAGCTGTAGTCTCCTGACCAGGTAACTCATGATTTTAAGAAAGAGTTTCAAGCATAATTGAATTATGACAAAATGATAATCTTAGAGTTTTTCTGTCATCAAGAGGAGATAAAAGACTATAGAAGCACTATCACATGTCTGAAACCTTGTGCTAACCCAATTTTATTTATTTTCTATCAAAATTATACTCAGAGATTATTCTGTAGGATTTACTTAGAATTTTACATAGAGATGTACCATTCAGCTTCATAATTATCTAGTCTTTGGATTTAAAAATCCTAATTTGAGTTTGAATTCAATGACTCAGTTATTTTATATTTATGATATTTACATGCTGATTTCTATTATATTGAGGTATAAACTAAATAGCTTGGATGAGCCATACCTGATTTTGCATTAGACCATAGTATTTTTATATTTTCACAAATTTTAAATTATTTTACATATAGTTATTGACTTAGTATAATGCTTTTAGTTTTACTCTAATTACCTTTATACTTACCTAGGATTGGGAAACCTAATTACAACTAAAAAAAAAAGCAAAAAAAACCCTTCAAATAAATATGCACATAACCATCACAGTAAGTAGAATTTTATAATGATTTAAAGAAAGTAATATGAGAATTTATGACTATGTTCAAAATTTTCTTTGATTTAAAGTTATATAACATTTCTTACTTTTATTCTAAACCCTACCTAACCTATTAGTGGAGTTCTACTGCTTTAATTCTGCTAGTGACTGTGAAGCTTAGTCATTTATTCAATCTTTTAGCCATATTTACATAACAATAATTCCTTTAACATTATCCGTCATTTTTACATAAAAGTAACACTTGCATTATATTATATGGTAGCTTAGTAAACTAACACCTCCCATTCCCATGGGTTACTAAGTAAATTTTCCATAAGACCATGGAATTCATTCTAAAAACTCAGAAACATTACTTTGTTGACAGTATTGACAATATCTGTGTCAAAATATGCAACATAGCATTGACTCTTTGCCAGTTCTCTGATGTACCTAAAGTGCTTTGAAGAGAATGTGACAGACTGGGTATGTAATAAATATTTGTTAAATAAATGAATTTTCTTTTTATTTCCTTCTTTTATTTGTTAATATGCATTTTGAGTATCCATTTGTTTACCAGGCATTTTGTTAACCACTATGAACACAAAAGAGGTTTAAAAATAAAAAATTTAGCCACAATATAAATCCTTGTTCACATATTTTACGCTACCCATTAGGTACACTGTGATGGAGTACTTCATGGGCCTAAGAAGTTAAAAATGTTTAATTCACTTGACTGTAGTGACTGTTTCACATTCCAGTTGTTGCTTATCCATGAAATCACATGATACAATTATGAAGAAAGACAATTATTCAAAGTTATATTTCACAAAAAAGTTACACATTCAAAAGAGTGCTCTGAAATTGTAAAGTTATAAAATCCAAGTTAAAAATTACTTAATTTACAGCTATCTGGGTGGTTAAAGCTCATTAGATTTTTGATAGAATTTCATCCACCCACAAATTAAAAGTAAAAAGTCACCCATCTGCCTTTAATGCTTTATGTACCAAAGGTTTCGTAATTTATTGTTTCCTGATCCCTCAAGGAAAGAAGAGGTTTTAATAGGAAGCTGTGCTAAATTCAAGCCATTAATGCCATACATTATTTAGCTCCAACTATCATAATGGTATCTATGAACTTTCTTTGTTCATTATTTTTATGCTTGCTTTAACATGGGAAGCAGCTTGTCCTCTTATCCTGTCAGATCCACCAAGCTGTGCATTGTTGGTCTGAGTGAGTACTTGTCAGAGAGCCCTTCAAAAACTCCTGAGACCCTTGTGCTGATTCATTGGGTTGCAAGCTTTCTTCTGACTCAGGCTTTAATGGAAGGACTTCTCAAGAGCAGCTAGACTATTCCTGATTTCTGAGCAAAAGGGAAGATTAGTTATGTTGTAATACCTTTCTGGCTTAAAATGCTCAAGTGTAAATGTGTGCTGTGTAGAGACACTTCCCATTGCTCTCTGCTGGCTCCAGAAAGCTACGTTTAATAGAGATTATAAATAAAGCAGTGAGTCCCATGCCTCTTTTCCCAAGAGGGTGAACACAATCAGGAAACAGATAAAATTAAGAATAAAAAGTATACCGTTCCACAAGAAGACAGTTACATCTCACCCAGGAATTTGCTCCAGTAGAGGAAGAAATAGTCATTGATAGGGAAGAGCATTTTGAATTTGCAGTTGAACTAGCTATATGATCGTGGGCTAATGCCAAGCTATCTGAGCCTTTGCTTCATTCATCAGCATAGGTCTGAAAAAGATAAATGAGATATATGAATGTTACATCAACATACATCAACATTGTAACATATATGAATGTTACAGTGTTGTAACATCAACATTGTAAGGCAGGTGGAAAAAAATGACATGTAACTAAAATAATGTTAGTATTTCCCTCAGGTTGACTAAACTTTAGACAGGCTTCTTCCAAACTCTAAGCCCTGACCTCTCTTTCTTTAGAGAATTTACTTTAGAAAATGTATAATTGTGAATTATTCCTTTGCTCCTTTGCGATGTAAAATTTTAAAAAACCTCTTGCCAGTTTTGCAACTCAGGATTGTCTCAAGGACTGGGGAGCTATCCCTTTGAAATACATTCATCAAGGAATATAGGCCCATATCTGTCAGTCTCTCAGGGAGAGTAGCAGCCTAACATCAGCGGCTGCCTTGCTCCAAGTTATAAAATGATCTCCTTTCATGAAGATATGAGAAAGTTTACTTTTCCTTTGGGTAGGCAAATTAGTAAACACAAATGGCCTACTGTCTCCCCTCCATCCACCTCACCCCAGCTATTAAAAACTCTCTGGCCCTTGTTTCAGCACAGTTGAAATCAGATGGTGCTGGTTTCTGTCCCCTATAGCAATAGTCTCCACCTCTTTAACTTCATCCAGTGCAATTTTTGCTTTGACCCAGACTAACAAAGTCTACTTGTGCTTACTTATTATACATACTGCAGCATTCACCTTTGGTGTTCATCTTTATTTGCGGAAAAATGACCCAAAGTCTGAGTAGAACATTAATATTTCTTGGTAAGTCCTTTCTCAGCAGATCTCACTGAGCACAGTATGATTTGGACAGCTGTCTCTGCACAATGAAGCTGAAAAAATGGCTTCTTTTATTGGCACATTTCATCCTAGAAATATTTACTCAGTGTTTATTATTAATTCCTTCTTGCCTAAAAAGCCCCCAGAAGCAATAATAAAATATCATTAATTAAAAGTGAAAGTATGATAAATTTGCAAGATATAACCCAATAGTAACAAGAAATAATCATTAAAAGGGGAATAAAACCTTAGAGACTCTAGACCGAGGAAGCTATCTCAAATAGGGTGATTTTCTCATATTTTAATACTTAATCATACATATAAATTTCTTATAAATAAATTAGAAATTCTGGAATATATTATGACTTCTTTGTAATTTTTAGAACAATTTAAATTTATGTTTATATAATGAACACAATGAAAATAGTCCAAAAGTGGGAACATATGTGGGTATCTTAAATGGACACACACATCCACACACACTTGATTTCACTTTTTCTTTTTTTATATCTAACTTGAATCTTTGGGGTAATGCATAACCGATAGGTGTTTCCACATGGCAGTGAAAATAGGTTTCCAAAATTTACAACTCCTTAATAATAGATTGGGTTATTTCAATATTGTGTTAGACTAGGATTTCAGAAAGAAAAGTTTTCT
The DNA here is from genome assembly GCF_026419965.1 of Kogia breviceps. Classification (NCBI taxonomy): domain Eukaryota; kingdom Metazoa; phylum Chordata; class Mammalia; order Artiodactyla; family Physeteridae; genus Kogia; species Kogia breviceps. The sequence continues at coordinate 67,515,874 of NC_081313.1, read as the reverse complement.
CAATTATAGAGTATTTTCCTTATTCATAGTAGGGAAAAATTAACTTCTCTGGCTTTCTAAAATCTGTGGTACTCACTGGAGGGTTAGTGAGCTATTAAATACTGATCCAGGAGAGGGACCAATTTTGCTTAGTCAAAGTGTGCATAGTTAAGTAGAACCCAAAGAAATGTAAGCAAGTGTGCATAACCCTGAGTAGATTCAATAACCATCCCCACTTCTTTTCAACACAGACTTGACAGTCACAGTTTTGCTTATTGAGTGTGCTGGGTGTAGAGCTGCTAAGGAGCTGTTGGCTTAATTCAAGTTTAGTAACATCAGCAGTGTGTTCCTTGTATACCTTTGCTTAATTTTACAGTCCATGCAGTAAGAAAATGAACATAAACTTCTAGCATATTACAAATTTGATATAAATACTGAAATGAAAGCCTCAGTCAACAGTTTGACAACACTAATGTATATATTACCTCTCTTCTATTTCCAGCAATCCCCCAAAACACACACACACACACACACACACACACACACACGCACACAGCTACAGTATTCACAAACAGTGCTAGAGCCAAGAAGTTCACAGTACATGACAATTGAGACAACTTTTTACAAAATGTAAATAAAGGATCTAAAAAGCTTTCTTTTTAATTTGTAAATAGTTAATTGGCCAATTAGGTAAAAATATGTTCTTTAAATGATTTGAAAGCTGTCCATAACTTTGAAGCAAGCCAAGTGAATATTTCTACGCCTATGCCTCACTGCTAATACATATAAAGTTTCCAAAAATGAAAATAATGTCTCCACTATCTATTTTCATACAAATTGATCATATATTGAACTAAAACTTTGTTCACACAATTTTATTTTGTGATATAATTCTGATTACAAAAGTCCTGAGAGCATATATCTTATTTATTTAATAATAACCACTTTATTTGGGGAGATAAGGCAAAAATAAACATTGATTAAGGGTGGGAGAAGCATTATTAATTCATTATTATTGTTATGACTGCATTATGGAACATCTGAGAAACAGGGAGCATCAAGATCACCTGTAATATTAGAACCGTAATTATGAAAGTCAGTGTAGCAAACTAATTAAAAACATAATCCTTGAAGTCAGAACAACCTGGGTTTGATTCCAGATCCACTACGAGCCTTGTGATTTAAAGCCAGTCATTTGACAATTTTATACTTCAGTTTCTTCAATGATATAATAGTATATTATATCATTTAATATTTAGTTGTTTAATGTATAGCTTTGCTGTGAGTAATAAATAAGTGTATATAATATATAATTGTGTACCACTTGGCATGTACTAAAACTTAATAAATATGAGCTACAACTATTAACATTATCCTTCCTAGCAATATATATAAAACAATCCAATCACTTTTCTATATTTTGAAAATATAAATCTGTTAGTTATTAATTTGTATCCTATTTTTCACTTTTTGATTTTTACACATAAATAACACATAGGTTTTACATTATCTACTTTTCCCTTTATTTTTTCATTCTATGTTGAAAAATGATTCTTGAGTACCTACTATATTGTGATATACTGCTAGGAGTTGAGGCTAAAATAATGAGCAAAATAAGTATTGTCCCTGCTCTCATGGGAATGACAATCTAGTATGGAAGGCAGGCACAGATAAGAAATCCCTACAAACAATTGTAATATTGCAGTTGTTCCAGGTGCCCAAAGGAGAGTCACAAGGTGGTATGCTCTGTTCTAGCCATAATGTGGTATAAACTCTTGCTGAAGAGGGGACCGAAAGATGATTAGGTTAAAATGATGTAGGTTAAAATGACAAAGCAACTTCAGTAAAACCCCTGGTGTCAGGGAATATGGTAATTATATATAGTTATTTATGTCTTGTTTTAATCCAAAGAACAAAGAGGATACAATGAGGGTTTTATCAGATTTGTTTTGAGAATTTTTTTTGACTACATGTGATGAACAGATTCATAGGGGCTAAGATGATAAAAGACCAGTTGGGAAACTTAAAATAGTATGGACTATATTCCTGGTGAACATGAAGAAAAGTGTATCATTTGAAAAATATGCAGGAGATAACACTAACTGATACAATGATGAATTGACTATGGGGGATTCTTACTGGGAGAGATGAAAGAATGACACCAGATTTGTGCAGATGGTACCATTTTCTGAGCTAGACAACACTGGCTCAGGGTCAGATTAGGTGGAGTTAGAAGATGCATTGAGACATGTAAGAACTATCAAGTACTATGTTGTTAAGCTCTTTATACTAAAGATTTCTAATTACTGTATTTTATTCCATTGATAGTATATGCTTCATTTTGTTTAGAATTCCTTCATTGCTGAACAGTTAAATTCTGTTTTGTTTTTTTTCATTAAAACAAGTAGTAATGTTATAATTGAACATCTTTGTGCCTTAGCTTCTTCCTTGTTGCAGATTATTTATTAGGGGGAATATACTAGAAATAAAAGTCCTGGTCAACTGGCACTAAAACTTCTTTTGCATTTAATGAATATTGCCAACTAGTTAGCCAAAATGTTGTAATTATTTATACGGTCACTAGCTAAACATAGATGTACAAATTTAATTACACCCTTCTTCTCATGACAAGTTCAATAAACTACCTCCTCTACCCCATCACAAAGTCTCTATTAAGGGAGAAGATAAACTTCTCCATATTCCATCTGAGGCCACCTTCTGAGATTTCTAAGTGCTTTATATTTCTTTACCCAGATTGATTGAGAGTAATAATGTCTCTGCTTTCAGAGTAAACCTTGCTGGCAGGGTGACCTCACCTCCAGCCCCTACTGAGCAATCATACTAAAGCAAATAGGCACGAAAATAATACTTTACTCAAAGTCTAGGCCATCATCCTATTTAATTCTTAATCTTATTTAAAACAATATTTTCCTTTAAAAAGTTATGCTTGATAAAATTTAAATATGTATGTAAGGAATGTATGTAAGGAATATTTTATATATATTGTATGTATGTAAGGAATATTTCATATATATTGTATTATATATATACACATATATAATTCTCTATATTAAGAGAATATTGTATATTATATATAAACAGATATATATGTTTGTGTGAAATTATATGTATTAGAAAAAGAAAAGATATATGTGTGTATGAATATATATATATATATATATATTTTTTTTTTTTTTTTCTCCTGACATTTAGTCCCCCTTTCTAAAGGCAAGTAATGTTAACACATTTTTGGTATGCTTTCAAATATCTTCTTGGTTTTTTTGTTACACAACTTTATTAGCACAAAGAAATCATACTATATCTACTGTTTAGTAACTAGTTTTTCCATTTTTGATTTTTTTTTTTTTTTTTTTTCCCGTTGCGGAGCACAGGCTCCGGATGCATAGGCTCAGCGGCCATGGCTCACAGGCCCAGCCTCTCCGCGGCATGTGGGATCCTCCCAGACCGGGGCACGAACCCGTGTCCCCTGCATTGGCAGGCGGATTCTCAACCACTGCGCCACCAGGGAAGCCCCTTAGATAATATTTGATATGCATTTTCATATTATTATATGTAACACATTTTTACTCTTTTTAAGTAAATGCAAAATTTTCACTTTTTCTAGAGTTTCATAATTTTTTGTGTCAGTTTCTATCCCTGGACATTTAGGTTGTTTCCATTTGTTTTTGGCATTTACAAAAATGAAACCATGGTTAAATTTATTCATAGACATTTACATCTGTCTAAGTGTATTTTAAGGATGAATTCATGCTTAAAATGAAATGACTGTGTCAATATGTACACATTAAAAATTTAGTTATAAATTTATATGTGGCCCTCTTATGCAGAAGTTGTATCAATTAAATTCTCATTTTAAAGTATGAGTACACATAGTGGTGTGCTGGTAAATGTTTAACAATGGGTTCTCTGGCTTTAAAAAAATGCCCTTATTGATAATGATTGACATATTCTGTGGTAAAACTCTTCAAGCCAATGACAGTTTCAATCTATTAACATGATATCACTCAAGTCAGAGTTGGGCAAAAATGAGCAAAATTAGCTCTTGTGAGCCAGTAAAACTGTCTCCAGCACACCACTGATTATGTTTTCTGAGAACCCTTTAACTATGGATGCTATCCAACTTCTGAAGAGTTTCGATTTGACAGATTAACAGAGGTATTTCTTTGTATTTTAATTTTCATTTATTTAACAATAAATGGATAATTTTTCATAGATTAATTGGTTATTTAATTGTTTTAGCTGTGTGCTCATGTCCTATGCTTCATTTCCACAGAATTATTCATCTCAATATTATTGATTTGAACCCCTTCTTTGTGTAGTTAGGGAAGCATTCCTTTTCTTAAGTTGTCAATATTTGTCTCACTTGTCATTTATCTTTTAACTTTTGTTTTGATTTTGTTTTTGTGTGGGGCATAGCTTTAATTTTTATGAAATCAACTGTATTAATCTTTTAGGCATTCATATTTGTAATAATTAGAAATGAATACATGGAAAAATTAATTATGTCTTTGCATGTCAGTTTTCTTACCTGTTAAGCTGGAGCTGATGGCTATAAGATGTTTCTTCCCAGCTCAAATAGTATATAATCCTTTAAAACATTTCTCCTTTGGTCCCTTTAAGCTAGGTTATTTCTCTGAGAATCAAGTCTTAGAAAAATTTCACTTAGTGAAATAATCCACCATTTATAAGCAGTATACGTGAGAACAAACCCTCAGTTGTATCCCATTCCTGTTTCTTGCCAAATGTATTGGTATGTGGAAATTTCCCAACCAAACGACTAGGTTCTTTATTAAAGTGAGAGTAGCGCCCATGTTGTGGTTCTACGGGGGAGGGTGTGTGTATGTTGGCGGGGGGGGGGGTCTTCTAGTGGGAGATGGGTTCTTCCTCATGGATATATTTCCTCATGTCCAACAAGAGTTTCTGTTCATGAAATCTCACCAAATAATTCTTCTATCATGTATTCTGTAACTTTTTCCCCATAACTTTCCTATTTTTTTTCATAAAACAAAAGACAAGACAGATATAAAGATAAGCAACTTTCAAATCATGATTTCTTATTAGCTGTAAATGAGCTATTTTAAATAATATAGTTATAAGACCAGTAATCTTTTCTTTATCTTCAAATTCATACTTCATTTTTCTTCCAGGGTATTAGAACCAGAGAACCTTAAATGCAAGATAATAGGCTAGCTTATACCACATAAATAAGATACAGCTCAATCAGAAAAGTGTGTGTCTCTGTGTGTATGTAATGTAGCTGCAATTTTTTCTCAACTGGAAACTGGTTGTGTTTGAAAATGCGGCTCACAATTTTGGAATTTAAAATGTATTTGGCATTTTAAAATATGGTCATTAGGCTCCCAGGTGAGTTCTTAAGTTTCTATTTAACAGATTAAGTATCTAAAAGAAAAAATATTGAGAGGAATTCTAAGGAACAGAATGTGGATCCTGGGAATTAAGCTGCAGAAGTTAGAATATGTTTTCCCTGTTATCTCTTCTGTTACTGTTCTCTTTGTTGCTACTCAAGGTTATTGAGGGCTGTAGTGAGAAAATGAATGAAGAGGTTTATCAACAGTAAGATGAAGAGGAGATATATAAGTCAAGTTCTTTATATGTTCATTCTGCTTCAGAGCTCTGTGTCAGCAACAGGCAGATGTAGTATCCCAAAATAGTGATGCATTTCTTTTCTATCTTCTTTCTTCCTCATGTCTCCTTCTATCCCTCTGCTCCTGTTGTAGCACATCAGATCCAAATTCTAAGTAACTGGCGTTATAGCAAGGTAAGAAGAAAGAACCAGGTTGAAACTGGTAAAGGGTAAGCAACTGCATCTGACAGGTAGGGAACTGTAGTAATTAGGAAAAAGCTGAGGGATAAGAAGAGAGTCTGCAAAACAGAGAGAAGGCAAGAGCAGTTGCTGTTCCTCTGTAGTACATGAGAGCAAGTGTTTCCAAAAGCTATTTTTTTCTTAAAAATTATTATTTTATTTTATTTTATTATTTTTTTTAGTGGTACGCGGGACTCTCATTGTTGTGGCCTCTCCCGTTGCAGAGAACAAGCTCTGGACACGCAGGCTCAGTGGCCATTGCTCATGGGCCCAGCCGCTCTGTGGCATGTGGGATCTTCCCGGACCGGGGCATGAACCCATGTCCCCTGCATCGGCAGGCAGACTCTCAACCACTGCACCACCAGGAAAGCCCTTAAAAATTATTTTTTAAAGTAGGTTTTCAATAAAACTGAGATGAAGGTACAGAGCTTTCCTACATACCTCCTGCCCCAATACATGCATGTCTTCCCCCATTATCAACATCCCCATCAGAATGATACATTTGTAATAATTGATAAACCTGCACTGACACATCATAATCACCCAAATTCCAGAGTTTACATTAGGATTCACTCTTGGTGTTGTACATTCTATAGGTTTGGACAATCATATATGAAATGTATCCAACATGTGGTATTGTAAAGTATAGGTCAACTGCCCTAAAAATCCTCTGTACTCTGCTCTTTATCCCTGTCTTCCCCTTAACTCCTGGCAACCACTGATCTTCTTACTGTCTTCATAGTTTTGCCTTTTCCAGAATGTCATATAGTTGGAATCATACAGATTTAGCCCTTTCAGATTGGCTTCTTTCACTTAGTAATATCACTTTAAGCCTCCTCCATGCCTTTGCATGGCTTGATAACTCATTTCTTTTTATTACTAAGTAACATTCCATTTTCTGATGTACCATAGTTTATCCATTCACCTACTGAAGGACATCTTGGTTGCTTCCAGATTTTAAAAATGTGAATGAAGTTGCTGTAAACATCCATGTGAAGATTTTTGTATGGACCTGAGTTTCCAGTTTCTTTGGGTAAACACCAAAGAACATAATCATTGGATTCTATGTTGAGTATGTTTAGTGTCTTAAGAAACCACCAAACTGTTTTCTAAAGTGGCTGTATCGTTTTGCATCCCCACCAACAATGAAAGAGAGTTCCTGCTGCTCCATATCCTTGCCAGCATTTAGTGTAGTCAGTGTTCCGGATTTTGGCCATTCTAATAGATGTGTAGCCAAAGGCTTTTCAACTTTATAAAATATTACTAATGGTGCTTAATAGCATTGCTTAAGCAAGAATAACATTGATTAAGCAAGTCTGTAATTTTACTTCAAACCAAACTGTTTTCTATTTGTGTTTTTGTTTAGCAGCATGTTACTGAATGGAGTAAGTTTATAAAATTTAGAACCTTAAAAGCTTTGAGTCCATCTTGTACATTCTCTTACCAAATTCAGGAATCCCCTCCCCCACAAATTCTTTAAAGTCATTGGTACAGACAATGATTGCATAATTTCATTCATGAGGCACCCGCTTTGTAGGGATCATTCTCTCAGTGGCAACAAGTGAGACAGTAAAGTAAGTGTTTGAACGTGTAGGCTCTAGGCAGATTGTTTTGATCCTACCAACAAGATCTTAGGCAAGGCATTGGACATCCTTTGTATTTCAGTCTCCTCACCCCCCAAAATGGTCAAAATAATAGAGTATTTTAAGTATTGAACCAGAAAATGTATGTAAAGTGATTAGGGCATGCTTGTCCCTACCTAAATCTTAGAAAATCCCAGTTATTATTATTAACTATAATTAGATAGAAAATAGCTTTTATCAAACTAAAATGTTTCCACTTAAAATCCGGTTAATCTCTCTTAAGATTCTCCAGGTTTGTTAACAAAGGATGGAAAGGAGATCTGTATGTAGCTCATGATTATACTACTATCTTTTTCTTCTAATTTTGTCCAAATTTAAATTATAAAATTTTCACTTCTAAGGTTCATTACCAATCAGCTACATCCTGATTTAAATGCACATATTATCAAAGTAGGAGGTGCCTCCAACCTGTTCGCCAGTACTGGAACATCTTGGGGGCCATCTGTGAATTGTAGTGAATACAGAGGTCAGAACAATAGATATAGTGCTCAAAGTTAAACCCACAGTGTAAAAAATCATCAACCCTCTCACTCTTTGCCTAGTTCATTGCCTTCCCATTATTATAACAATTTTCACTTTAAAAAATGAGTGAATAGTATTACTAAGAAAAATCATGAGGAATAAGATATGCATGATAAGATAAGCATGATATGCTTTTCATGATAAGTCATTCTCATTTTGTGGATTTTATTTTCTCATACAGACTCATGATCTACAATGATAGTTCATATCATTTGGTCAATCAGCATTTAAAATGTAACCAGTGGCTCAGAGCACTATGCACAACTGGTAATGAGGCAGTGTCGGAAAGTAGATGTAGTCTTACAAACAGCCAATCAACATCAATACATCAAATGTATGGTGATAAAGATTCTAGTCAATCATAAATAGCAAATATGAGGAAGATAACTCTAATGTTAATTGTACCAAGTATATATATAGATGTTTTCATTTTGATATGAAGATTTCAGAAGGTAGTGAGACATTCCTAAGTGCCTTTCATCTCTTCTAGTAGGAACAACAGCTTGTCTTTGTCACTGACATAATTTATGATTACATTTAGCAAGAATATAAAACATGTCATATCTCCTGAATATCATTGAGACCATTTTCTCATTGGCTACATGTTACTAATTGTACTTAGCTTTCCTTGGAAATTCTATATGTAAACTAACATAGAAAATGTGTAGAAAAATCTTTTAAGTATATGCACTTGTGGTTAGCTCACTAAATTTTAATTTAAAATTACAAATTAGAACCAAAAATCACAGCTTCCCATTTTTAAAAGAGAGCAGATTCAAAACTCTCTCAGGTGAAACTTTAAGACTCTGAAGGGTGAACAACAGTGTTCTTAGGTGATAGCTTATAAGACTCTGACATGATGTATAAGGAACCACAGACAATTCTTGAAAGATTTTACTCTTTTTTTGGAATTATCACAGAACCACACGTTTATTGAGACTATTGTGGTTTTTTTTAGGTTAGGTTATGTTTTAATCCCTCTTTGCTTTCTTTGTAGTGGAATTTAAGGGCTCAACTTGGTCTCATTACTTCTTTTGTGTGTGTGTGTGTGTGTGTGTGTGTGTGTGTGTGTTTGGGTGCTAAGGTTTTTTATTTGTTTGTTTGTTTAAATTTTTAAAAAACTTTAGGGACTTCCTTGTTGGTCCAGTGGTTAAGACTCTGAGCTCCCAATGCATGGGGCACAGGTTCAATCCCTGCATGCTGCAAGGAGTGGCCAAAAAAAAAAAAAAAATTATTGGAGTATAGTTGATTTACAATGTTGTGTTAGTTGCACATGTACAGCAAAGTGATTCAGTTATACATATACAAATATAAACTCTTTTTTAAGATTCTTTTGCCATACAGGTTATTACAGAGTATTGAGTAGTTTCCTGTGCTATACAGTAGGTTCTTATTTGTTATCTATTTTATATATACTAATGTGTGTATGTCAATCCCAATCTCCCTATTTATCTCTTCCCCCATTATCCCCTGGTAACCATAAGTTTGTTTTCTACATCTGTGACTCTACTTCTATTTTGTAAATAAGTTCATTTGTACCCTTTTTTTTAGAGTCCACATACAAGTGATATCATGTGAGATTTGTCTTTCTCTGTTTGACTTACTTCACTCAGTTTGACAGTCCCTAGGTCCACCTATGTTGCTGCAGATGGCATTATTTTGTTCTCTTTTATAGCTAAGTAACATTCCATTGTATATATGTACCACATCTTCTTTATCCATTTCTCTGTTGATGAACATTTAGGTTGCTTCCATGCCCTGGCTATTATAAATGGTGCTGCAATGAACATTGGGGTGCATACATCTTTTCGAATTATGGTTTTCTCCGGGTATATGCCTCAGAGTGGGATTACTGGGTCATATGGTAATTCTATTTTTAGTTTTTTAAGGAACCTCCATACTGTTCTCCATAAGTGGCTGTACCAATTTACATTCTAGGAGGGTTCCCTTTTCTCCACATCCTCTCCAGCATTTATTGTTGTAGATTTTTTGAAGATGGCCATTCTGACCAGTGTGAGATGATACCTCATTGTACTTTTGATTTGCATTTCTCTAATAATTGGTGGTGTTAAGCATCTTTTCATGTGTTTTTTGGCCATCTGTATGTCTTCTTTGGAGAAATGTCTATTTAGATCTTCCACCCATTTTTTGATTGGGTTGTTTGTTTTTTTGATATTGAGCTGCATGAGCTATTTGTATATTTAGGAGATGAATTCCTTTTCGGTTGCTTCATTTGCAAATATTTTCTCCCATTCTGAGGGTTATCATTTTGTTTTGTTAATGGTTTCCTTTACTGTGCAAAAGCTTTTAAGTTTAATTAGGTCCCATTTGTTTATTTTTGTTTTTATTTTCATTACTCTAGGAGGTGGATCAAAAAAGATCTTTTGGCAATTTATGTCAGAGTGTTCTGTGTTTTCCTCTAAATTTTTTTTTTTTTTTTTTTTTTTTTTTTTAGCTGCACTGGGTCTTTATTGCAGTGTGTGGACTCTTTGTTGCGGAATGCATGCTTCTCTACTTGTGGCGTGCAGGCTCAGTAGATGCGGTGTGTGGGCTTAGATGCCCCATGGCACACAAGATCTAGTTTCCTGATGAGGGATCAAACCCACATCCCCTGCATTGGAAGGTGGATTCTTAACTACTGGACCACCAGGGAAGTCCCTCTGACAGATTTATAGTGTTTGGCCTCACATTTAGGTCTTTAATCCATTTGGAGTTTATTTTTGTGTATGGTGTTAGGGAGTGTTCTAATTTCATTCTTTAATATACAGTTTTCCCAGCATCACTTATTGAAGAAACTGTCTTTTCTCCATTGTATATTCTTGCTTCCTTTGTCATAGATTAGGTGACCATAGGTGTGTGGGTTTATCTCTGGACTTTCTATCCTGGTCCATTGATCTATATTTTTGTTTTTGTGCCAGTACCACACTGTTTTGATTACTGTAGCTTTATAGGACAGTTTGAAGTCAGGAGCCTGATTCCTCCAGCTCTGTTTTTCTTTCTCAAGATTGCTTTAGCTATTCGGGGTCTTTTGTGTCTCCATAAAAATTGTAAAATTGTTTGTTCTAATTCTGTGAAAGATGCCATTGGCAATTTGATAGGGATTGCATTGAATCTGTATGATGCTTTGGGTAGTATAGTCATTTTCACATTATTGATTCTTCCATTCCCAGAACATGGTATATCTTTCTATCTATTTATGTTAACTTCGATTTCTTTCATAAGTATATTATGGTTTTCTAACTACAAGTCTTTTGCGTCTTTAGGTGGGTTTATTCCTAGGTATTTTATTCTTCTTGTTGCAGTGGTAAATGGGATTGTTGCCTTAATTTCGCTTTCTGATCTTTGTTTGTTAGTGTATAGAAATGCAAGAGATTTCTGTGCATTAATGTTGCTTCCTGCAACTTTATACCAAATTTATTGATTAGCTCTAGTAGTTTTCTGGTGACATCTTTAGGATTTTCTATGTATAGTATCATGTCATCTGCAACCAGTGACAGTCTTACTTCTTCTTTTCCAATTTGGATTCCTTTTATTTCTTTTGCTTCTCTGATTGCCATGGCTAGGACTTCTAAACCTGTGTTGAATAATAGTGGAGAGAGTGGACATGCTTGTCTTGTTCCTGATCTTAGTGAAAATGCTTTCAATTTTTCACCATTGAGAATGATGTTTGCTGTGGGTTTGCCATATATGGCCTTTATTATATTGATATAGATTCCCTCTATGACCATTTCTGGAGAATTTTTATTGTAAATGAGTGTTGAGTTTTGTCAAAAGCTTTCTCTGCATCTATTGAGATGATCATATGGTTTTTATTCTTCAGTTTGTTAATGTGGTGTGTCACATTGATTTGCATGTACTGAAGAATCCCTGCATGCCTCAGATAAATCCCACTTGATCAAGGTGTATGATCCTTTTAATATGTTGTTGGATTCTGTTTATTAGTATTTTGTTGAGGATTTTTGCATCTGTGTTCATCAGTGATATTGATTGATCTGTTATTTTCTTTGGTTGTGATATCTTTGTCTGATTTTGGTATCAGGGTGATGGCAACCTTATAGAATGAGCTTGGGAGTGTTCCTTCCTCTGCAATTTTTTGCAAGAGTTTGAGATGGGTAGGTGTTAACTCTTCTCTAAATGTTTGATAGAATTTGCCTGTGAAGCCATCTGGTCCTGGACTTTTGTTTGTTGGAAGATTTTTAATCACAGTTTCAATTTCAGTACTTGTGATTGGTCTGTTCATATTTTCTATTTCTTCCTGGTTCAGTCTCGGAAGTTTGTACCTATCTAAGAATTTGTCCATTTCTTCCAGGTTGTCCATTTTACTGGCATATAGTTGCTTATAGTATTCTCTTATGATCCTTTGTATTTACCTTCCTATCTATGCTTTGATTTTTTTCTTCCACCAGTTGCAGTGGTTTGTGACAGTTATTGTCCAAATGTTTTTTTTCATTGCCCTCAAAGATAGATGTAAAGGGTCCATTCATTTTAAGCACTTTATTGTATTTTCTATGAAAAAACTGAGATGTTCTAATAAACTCAACAGTAAATATACACAAGTCATAAATAGCAGTGTCCACATAGTGAGGCCATGCTTTCACAATACCCCCTCACTTAACAATTTTATGTATAATTTCTTATTTTTTCTTTAATACAAGGTTTTGAATTTGAGTTTTGTGGCTGCCATAAAAAATGTTTTTTTCAAATCTTTGACATAAAAGACGATAATTGATCAAAGACCAGTCTTCTGGATTTTGAGATCCATCTACATGTTTGAGCTGAGATATTCTCCCCATGGTGATGACTGAGCATGGCAGGGATACTAAGGGAGATTCAGGATTCCTCTACCTGGCAGCTTGGCCTTAAACATTCTCCATCAGCCTTGCTGAACACCCTGGAACTGCACTGCAGTCTAAGACCGTCCTCCCTGCCTTCCTGCCTTCCTTCTCTCTCCCTTTCACAAGGGTTAGAGCTACACCACAGTCCCATAGCTGTCCCAGCACCACCTCCGTTCTTGCCCTTTTACTTTGCCCCCACAGGCATTTCGCCTAATAAATCTCTTGAGTGTTTTTCTCTGTATTGAAATCTGCTTGTCAGATGGCCTGAACTTATACATCCCTTCATGAGAATTTATTCCACTCCATCACTGAAAAAAAATGCTAATTTAGATAAACATGTAGGAGTAAAAATTTTTTAAAAGTTAATAGGATGTTTTAGTAGAAATAAGTAATATTTTACCTAAAATACCCTAGGAAAAGATTTTATGGTTATAAATTAAATATTCTAGTAAATGTTTGCGTTTATTGAGTTTTAGAGATCATGCATATATAGGTAAATTGTAGTTTAGAAAAGGGTTATTAACACCTAGTTGATAATTTCGTAGCAATCTTTATAGATCCTAAAGGCACATAAAAAGAGACATAAAATTACTTGCCCTTGTCTTCAGGAAATGTGCTCAAAATACCCCAAATTAAGAGGAGAAGATTAAAAGTGCCCCAAGAAATTACAGGTTTCACTAGAACAAAGGTTTCACTAGAAACTACAGGTTTCACTAGAACAAAGATTATATCTTTGTTCTGTCACTTCTGCTACCTTAACTAATCCACACTATTTTTCCAGCTAAACTTTGGTTTTTTATCTGAGCCATGAACTGTTTGAAAACAGGAGGAGAAGCAAAAATTGACAAACCACAGTAAAGTGTGGTTTAAAACCACTCTACCTTCTGTTTTAATTACCAGTGACAAGCTAGGCTTAAAACATGTCATAGGAAATGTCAATTACTAATTAATTTGTTTCACCTCTGTTGAAAAACAACAATCCATATTAGGATCCTGATATTTGTTGCTTAGAGAAAATGCAAATCAAATTTTCTAATTCCAAGCATATTTACAATCCTCAAATTAAAATGTTAGTTAATACGTTAGCTGTTATGATGTTTTCCATAAAGTTAAAAAAAGTTTAAAAGAGACAATTTGTGTAATGGTCCAGTCACTTATGATTGCAATAAATAATACACAATAATATTCTCTAATACGGTTAAATTCTGGGCTTCTAAAAAAGTATAGGAATTCCTCTCAGATCATGGAAAATACAGCAATGATGAAACGGAAAATAATTCCAAGCAGAAGGATTAGAACGAAGAAATGAAAAAATCTAGGAGAACTAGAGATGTGTATCTGGAAAATCAAATACAATTTAATTGGACTGGAGTGAAAGTTCATGAAGAGTGTTTTTAGGAAATAATATTGAAAAAGATAGTTAAGTAAGGCTCATGGAATATGTTGAATGTCACAGTAAAGCCTGTATTTCTGATTGTTTAAACCAGTGTTTCCCAACTGGTATACAAGGAGATATACACTGAATGCCCAGAAATGGGGACAGTTTCAAGGAATTCACTATTGTTAAATGTTTTTGAGAAGTCAAGAGGAAAAAGACTGAGGAAAGAGATTGGATGTATAAATAATAGCACCATTTATTGTTTACTGGTACCAACAATTGTGGCAGGTAATTTACCTTCATTTATCTTATTTAATTATCATAATAACCATATGAGTTAAATAGTGTATTGATTTTGCCTGTGAGGAATGGCAGCTTAGCGGGATTGAGTTACTGTTTTAGTCATTTGTTAAGTAACAGGAACTAGATGCAAACACAGATAGGTAGGACTTCAAAGCCTGTTTCTTAACCATTTCACTGTTCCACAGAATTTGTGACTCTTCACAAAATCTACATGAGATGATTAAGGAGTTAAGAAGTGAATAAATGGTCAGAAAATAAAACAACTAGAAAAGAACTTCTTTTGAGAGGCTTTGAGGTTAATAAGGAAAAGGAGGAAAGCTTGAGAAAGGAACAGGATCAAAGCTGTTTGGTTTTTGTGGTTTGCAGAATGGTGTGTGTCTCTTTTGTCTCCAGCCTTCCTTTCTTGCACACTTTGCCATTTTTCACCCATTATAAATGTCACTACGTTTAATGTAAACTATTGCCTTCCCCTTGACTGTTTTACATTATTGTAGTTAATGCTTAAAACATCTTTGTCCCTTATCCAGGGCATTTTCATCTTTTACCAGAAACTGAGGGATGAGGTCTTATATTTTCATTTTTATCCAGTTTCAGGTAATGCAGTTTGGGGCAAGATGCATTGTCTTTCTTCCTTAAAAAGGATAACACAGTAAAATAGGGATGAGGTTTTTTGGGTACACGTAATTTTAAAGAAAAGTCCACGATCTAATATCAAATGCAGATTTGCAGCAACAAAGAAAAGCTGTAAAACTGAAAGAAAAAAATCTGAAGCAAACTCATGAGAATGAGGCAGAACTTGAGGAGAATAATGTCCTTTGGGGGATGTGAGGGCTGAGGCCAAAAACAATGGGAGCTAAGATCCACAGCTTGTCGTGGTTTCCTGTTAGCAATCAGTACTTACCCCAAGCCAGGTAGCCTAGGCACAGAGCAGGTAAATCACCAGCATTGGTGCAGTTTGGGATTGCCTAGCTGATCTAGCTCTAGCAAAGCCCAGCAGGGAAAGCTGATCAGTGGCCAGGGGTAGAGATCGGGGAAGGGGCACAGAGAACCGTTTGCTGATGAATATGTTTCATATTTTGATTGTGGTGGTGGTTTCATGGGTGTATATATTTGTCAAAGCTCCTTTTGAACTGCAATCTGGTTGTCCACAAGAGGCATCCCAAAGGTAGAGTGATTGGAGTGTTCCACTGGAAAGTAGAGGCAATAAGGGCATTTATAGTCTGGAGAGAATTTACAATAATAATAAAACTGATCAGCTTTCTATCACTATAGATTTGATTTGTCTTATCTAGAATTTCATATAAATGGAATCATATATATATATATATATATATATATATATTTTTTTTTTTTTTTTTTTTTTTTTTTTTTTTTTTCTTTTTTTTTCCCGGTACGCGGGCCTCTCACTGTTGTGGCCTCTCCCGTTGCAGAGCACAGGCTCCGGACGCGCAGGCTCAGCGGCCATGGCTCACGGGCCCTGCCGCTCCGCGGCATGTGGGATCCTCCCGGACCGGGGCACGAACCCGTGTCCCCTGCATCAGCAGGCAGACTCCCAACCACTGCGCCACCAGGGAAGCCCCTATTCTTTTTTGTCTGGCTTCTTTCACTCAGCATACCGTTCTTGAGATTCAGCCACATTGTTGCACAAATCAGTAGTTCATCCATTTTAATCCTGAGCAGTATTCCATTGTACAGGTGTGCCACAGTTGTTTATCTGTTTACCTGTTGATGAACATTTGAGTTGATTCCAGATTAAGGCTATCATAAATAAAGCTAATTTGAACAACAACAACAACAACAAAAACCCCAAAAAAAACCCAGCAGGGAGAACCTCCTGCAACCTTAGGACTATTCATGAAGGACTGGGGCCTTAATTGCTTTCATCTTTGCACCAGCTTTTCTCCCAAAGAATCTGGAAAATAAAGCAATGTAAACATGCTTTTAGGAAAAAACACAGTGGTTTTGAAACTTAATAGGGTAGAAAATAGATGCAATAGTTAAGGAAATATGATGTTTAAATAAAAACCCTTATATCATTTAACACAAGAAAACTTTGTTTTTACTATACAGTCTGGTGCCCTTGCTTCTGAAAGGAGGCTGTCTTTCAGTGGCTGATTGAGATTCCTGGCTGTTTGTGGCTTTAAGGTTGTCATGCTCCGCTGCATGAAGCCACAGAGGGGAAAAGCATGAATGATGATGCATGAGAGATTTTTATGGGTATGGTCTAGAAGTAGTGTTTTTAACTTTTACCCATAATTCTTTGGCTAACACATGCTACACCTGCGTGCAAAGGAGACTGGTAAATGTGTGGCCAAAACAAAGCTAATGACTTTGGTGATCATCTGTCAGTCACTGCCACAAAAGGAAAAAATGATATTTTAAAGCTGTCAGCAGTGGGTTTTAATCTTTTTCCAGGCAAAAAAGGTTTTTTGTTTTAATGGAATATGTTACCAGGCATTTTGTTTTTGCAAAAGAAAAGCCCTGTTGCAAGCTGTTATAGAGTAATTCAAGCTAAAGTACTCTGCACAATAATTTTAAAGTTTATCTTAATTGTAGATTATTTGCATTTCTAAAGTTTATTAAGATTTTGATTGGTGGTGAACAAGAACCTGGGAGTAGAAAATAATGTTTTCCTCCATCACTGCAGTAATCTAGAGAAGATGAAGGTAGAAGTCAGGTTCAAAACATCACCATTGAGGAAGGTAAACTGGCCCTTGCCATCTGACAGCAGAATGGACAATAAGATGAGAGAGAGCCAAAAAGATTCACCCTGTAAAGACTCATCGTTTGTGATGTCCAGAATTTATGGCCCCTGTCTGTTGCTAACATTCTCTTTTTTGTGCTGTAATTTCTTCCTGCTATCTCCAAACTTTTAGTAAAGTTTGGTTTAGATTACAACTTGGACTTAGCAGAGTTTTGTAGAATTAAGGGAGAAATCTGCTCCTGTGTATGGAGTAAAGAATTATGGGCAGACTGAGAAAGCCAGTAACTAGGTTATCTGCAGGGTCTGGAGCAAAAACCAGAACCCTTTCACTAGTGACTAGAGGACTGTGGTCTAGAAATACTTAGGCACCGGAACCCAATAAAAACTAAGAAACTAAGATTTCTGTAGTCACAGAGCATAGATATTCTTAAAAATAGTTTCGTTGTTTATGAAAAAGGCCTTCCTTCTTCGGTGGTAGAATGAATATTTATGGGATATCAGAGTTAATATATCACAGAATATAAATACATGATTCCAGCACTATACTTTGAGTTAATTTTTCCTATTACTTTGTGTCACACATTTCTTGGTTCGGACTATATTTACTCAAAATAATATTATAATATCCAATTCATATATTTTTTGGTAATATAAGGTATATGAATGTTCTCTGGGAACTCTAAAGTACTATACAAATATAAGGCGTAAGCATCCGTGCTGAAAATCATAAATATTCCTAAATATTAATATCTTATTGTCTAATAAAAGGTTAGTTTTCCTTTTGATGTTTTGTACATTCAGACAGTTTCTATATCCCTGCACCACAGATATCACTAATAATGTTTCATATCAAATGAAAGGAAATGTGGCTTGGAAATATTGTTATTATTTTTTTCTCAATTGGATCAGATAAGGAAAAGTTTGCTTACCCACTGCTATAGGGGAAAGAGTTCATCTCCACTGAATCACTAGGCTAAATAGTGGAGGTGTTAATCAGAATTGCATCCAGGCTGTTTTAAAGGTTAAAATCTGCTCAAAGCCATGAAAATAATTTAAATTAAAAAATGGAGCTTGCTCTTGCCATGTTTCTCTGTATACATTTAAGTCGAAAGCAAAAACTGTTCATTTAAAAACATATTGAGTTATCAAAATGCAATGCAGAAATATGATATTTAGGTAGAAAAGGTCAGATTTTAAAAGAAGCAGGAGTCTCAAAAACTTGAAATGTCAAGATTCTGGGGAGAACTATGAAATAATTTTTAAGCTTACTGTTTGATTAAAACTATTTCTCTTGAAGTATAAGGGAAATGCAACATAGCACACTTTGATACAGCTGTTTATAAAAGTTGTGAGTGTTAAGTTCTTTCTAGGGAGTAGTATTTTGGGGGCACAGAGTTGGAGCGTGTGTTTGAAAGTATGAATTTAATAATAAATGCTACTGCTTTGGTAATCTTGGAATTTGGGAGAGTAATTTGGCGTCTTTGGAATTTTTAATACAAAGATAACTCTTTGAATGTGTATGAAAATACACTCAGACCTTAATATCTCTCTTCTTTTAAATGTTCTATGAATTGTAGTAGAAGGGATTAGTTGGACTATATAAAGGTGTGTTTTTTGAGGTGAAACAGAATAAAAACATTGAAAGTTCAAAATAACAACTTGACAAAAATCAAATATTCATCTCAACTGCAGACAGTTTTATTGGCAAACTAGGCCACTGATTACCAGTGGTACTAATGGATAGACTTGATTTCTAAAATTTTATATTTTTCAGAAATTGTGAGGTCCTCTATTCCAATTTCAAATGGTGCATCTCTGGCCCTCTTGGAATTTATAGTCTACTTAAATTATAGGGTAGATTATAGGGTTTTTAGAATTCAATATTTTGATTTTAAGATATTCTGGACAGCATCCAAGTTCAATGAAAAAGAGAAAACAAATAAAAGCAAAATTGTGATAAGAGTTATGTTGGTTCTTTTATTGGCAGGGGGTCCTTTCTCCCTAAGATTTCAGGGAAGGGGCAAAATTATTGGTGGGAAAAGGAACTTCGTTTATCCCATGAGAGGGTGTTCCTCATTTACACTTAATATGGTATAATCTGTAGCACTCCAACCAAAAATGCTGCATGAAATTTTGCAAAACTCCTTTCCTTGTGTTAAAAGAAGCAAAGGCTTTAATGTGCAACTTACACAACAATGATTGATGTTTCTGTTTTAGTGCATTATCTGTATCATTTCCAAAGCAGAGACTCGGATACTGTGAAGGAGCTGAAGAAACACTTAATGGCCTAACAGAAAATTGAGAAGCAGGACATAAAATAGGAAGAAAATTCTACCTAAAGGGAATAGACGCTTACTTCTTTACAATTTCTTCTAGAGATATCAGTAAAAAAAAGTTGGCTTAAACTAAGCGATCTTGGGGGGTTTAGGAAGTTCACATTTTTCCCTTTTACTTTAAAGGATAGTAATCAAACAGAAATCCAAAAATATATGTTAAACTGGAAGGATATCTTCCTAATTGACAGTATTACATACAGAGTTCAAATATGAAGCATAATCGATAGCTAGTGGAAAGCAACCACAGAGGACAGGGATATCAGCTCGGTGCTTTGTGATCCCCTTTTGAGAACATCAACACGTTTAAAATAGTATTGTCTCTAAAGGCGCAGACACAGAAATCTCACACCAGGCAGCTTTCTGTTTAGAGATATGGATTCAGTTTGCAGGAGTGGTAGAATATAGGAGAGATTTTTTTTTTTAAAAAGAAAAGAAACAGAAAAAGAGCCATTTTCCTTCATAGGCGTACTTTCTCACCACTTGGCACCATGTCTTCATCTTTGTCTACCAGCTCTAACATACTCATTCTTATGGTAAACACTCCAAAGAATTTTTCAAAATCCTTATCATTCAATCACCTCTTTCAGGAAGCTTTTCTTAGCTTCCCCTTCTGCAGCCTGGATAGCTTCTCAGAAAGACCTTCCTGAGTCTTCTCAGGTTCCCTGAAGAAACCATGACATGATCCATAAGGGCAACCACTATATTTTAAAATTATATATGCTCCGTACCAGAAACTGTGGCTGGCATGATAAATGTAAGATCAAGATTGATTATATAAGTAAAATAATTAATGAATGTGTTTTTTACTCCCTCCTCTCACAAATTCCTTTTATTCTTCAAGACCTGGTTTTAATTTCCTTCATAGGCAATTTCCCTCCTGTGGCACATTATACATATTTCTACCATTATGTTGATTCTATTTCATGATGATGTAATTTGATTGTATTCCCACTGAAGTGGAGATGCTCATGGTTTTTAATTTTTCTTTCTCACACAGTCACCTAAAATGCACATGGTCGGCACTCTAGATATGCTTTAAAAAGAGCAGGGCTTCCCTGGTGGCGCAGTGGTTGCGAATCCGCCTGCCGATGCAGGGGACACGGGTTCGTGCCCCGGTCCGGGAAGATCCCACGTGCAGCGGAGCGGCTGGGCCCGTGAGCCATGGCCACTGGGCCTGCGCGTCCGGAGCCTGTGCTCCGCAACGGGAGAGACCACAACAGTGAGAGGCCCACGTACCGCAAAAAATAAAAAAAATAAAAAATAAAAATAAAAAGAGTGAGGATGAGTAGCACAAATGAAAATTGCATATGCAAAAAGTTTTTTTCTAATTGATATATATATAGCTTGCTCAGAAATAGGAATTCATGACTAAGAAGTTCGGGAAAATGTTGTGGTTGAGGAGAAATTTTGCTTGGCATGTATTGAAATCTCCTGGCATGATAGTGGCTGGCTTATTTTTTTTTCTATTAATAATTACATCAATTTTTGTTTCATATCTTTTGAAGTTATGGTATTAGGTGTATACCAAATTATAATCATTGTACATTTTTGGTGAAAAATATCTCTCATCATCGTATGGTGACATATGGAGTCAAGGTCCAGTAAGGAAAACAGAAACCACAAGAAGTCGTTCAAACAGAGGGAATTTAAAACCAAAAATTAAGTTACACAGGAGAGTTGCGAGGTCAACAGGTGATGTTAACACAGCCCATGAATTAGCAACAGAAGGAGGACACTGCTATGCCTAGGCTGGAAAGAAGAAAGAAGGAGCTGGAGGCGACTGAGCCAGGAGCAGGGAAGATTTGTCCAGCCAGAGCTTCAGATACAAGCAAGAGGGAACCAGTGGGGGACACAGAGCCCAAGGCACAGAGAGAAGTGTTGAAACACACTGACTCTTCCTTTCCTGCCTGCTGCAGTCTTCTGCTGATGCCACTCTTTGATCAGATGACCGGGAGCCTGCAAGAGCCAGAACCCATTTATCAATGGGAATAGCCAGGGAAAGTGAGGAATGGATCCACTGGAAAATAGGCCAGATTCAAGCACATCCTGTTGTTTTTTTTTTTGTAGTGTAAAATCTAAAGCATATTTTAACAAGGTTAAAAGATTTAATTTGGAAAGTTTTTGTTTGGTATAACTTTTTCTATCACTTTACTTCCAACAGTTTTTTATTCTTGTTTTAAATATAGATTTTGGTAAACATTACATTACTGGATTTTTCTTTTTTATTCTTTCTCTGTACATTTTTTTTTGTAACTAGAGTGTTTTTATTTTCTACATTTTTATTTTCTTTATATCATCACTTTTCTGTGATTTCCATGTACTTTGCCTTTCTGTGCCTTTATTTCCTCTATTCCTGTCTTCTTTTACATTGAATTATTTTGTTTTAACATTCCATGGTTTTTCTTAACTATGTTAGGAGTTATATATATTCTATTTGTTTATTAGTTATCATAGAAAATTTAAATGTTCAAACTCTAAACATTAACATTTAATCTTTGCCTCTCATGATGTTCAAAATCTAAAGTCATTTATCTTTCAATCTTCCCCTCTAAACATACAAGGACCTTAATTTCAATTACAACCCCATCTTTTTTACATACTCCAGTTATTAAATATGTTAGTTTTACTTTATTTTTAACCCTATATAGCATTATTATTTTTGTTTTATTTGGTCAGTATTTGTTTAGATAGACCTACATGCTTACCAGTACCTTTCTTTTCATTCCTTTATAAATCTAACAGACCTAGTTTCCTTCTATCTGAGCAACATTCTATACACTTTTGGGTGAAATCTCTTGGTGGCAAGCTTAGAAAGTTCAATATCTACATATAGTTCAAACTACTACACATATGTGTTCTTTTCCTCAGGCACCCCCATTTCCTGGAATCCTTTATAATTGAGCAGAACCTAAAGTAATGACTAATATCATATTTGCAAAATGCAGGATGTAAATTATCTTTTATTCAAATTACATGCTTTCCATTGATGACGGGCTTGTATTAGACTTTATTTTTCTTCCATAGGGAAGCTAAATAGGACAATTAAGGAAAAGGAATTTAATAGCCCCTACAATTTCAAATCACCAGGGAGGAAAAACGTGGTCCATCTGTATCATTACAGTGAAAATATCCATTTGTGCCTTAGCTGGCGAGAAATCACAGAACAGAACATTTCACTTAAACACAGGATCTGCAGGGATTTTCACATGACAACCCTCAGGGCAGAATTAGGACTCCACTCAACTGAGCAATTAAATACAGTTAATCTTTCTAGGTAATTGCAGTTGTTGGTCTGGCTGCATCTCAGAATAGGTAATGAGAGGTAATTTGGAGATTATGAGTCTTGTCATTTTATACACTGGCAGTAAAGAATAGTCTACCACTAGCTGAATTATCCTTATCAATTGTGCATTTTATCTATTCATATGACACAGAACAAATAAGTCTAGAAAGGCTAGGCTACAAGATAATTTAATATATTAAATAACCTCTAATCTGGGCATAATTTATTTTGGAAATGATGTCTATGTAATAAAAATGATAAATGAAGATGTGTCAGTTATCCCTTATTCCACATCACCATTTTAGGGTTTACAGAATGGAAATGATGTTTTGGTGAAAACTGTACTTTTTCATTTTCAGATAGTTTGTCCTCAGGTGCATAAAAACCTTACAAAAAATATTTACAAATCAGATTATACATTGACATTGGAAATTTAAAATCAAAGTGTTTACAAAGCAATATATTTGGTTCTTAAAGGAGTAGTAAAGATAATTTCTTTAAGTATAAATTAGTATTTATTTACATGTATTGATATATTAGATATTGAATTAGTATAGATTTATATCCTATAAATACTATTAATCTATTTCATTTACCTGTCAAGATGTACTATGAGAAAAAAATGTTAAATAGGTATATTTTAAATTTTTATGCTATTTTTATACAGAAAATATATATTTTCATAAATTTTTTTTAATAGATATTTTGTAGCTTATCTAGCACTTCAATGAATTAAGTGACCAAAAAGGTACATCTGGAAGAAAATAATAAATTAATGACTACACAGATGGCAGCTGTGATCTTCACTTATCATACCCTGACATGTGGCAGAGAGGGTTAGACATCTGATATGTTTAATAAATAAATACATGCGTTTTCACACCAATAATATGACACTTCTGTCATCCATCAACCTTCGTTTTCCATCAATGTTGAAGTTAGCTCTAAGGGTATCTGAGAATAAAGTGGCTTCTAATTTACTGTCCCTTCAATTTTTTATTTGTACTTTTCTTTTTCAGTACCTGATGAGGGTTAGTCTGTCAGAGTCCATATCCTAAGCAATGACCTGAAATGGTCCTTAAAGTTTAAAGATGTGGCTGGTGATATCCCATTAGACAGCAGTACGAGTCTCACCATCTGTTGGGTCGTAATTTTAGTTAGGTTGAAAATGGAGATTCACCACGTGGAAATATTCTAAATCAGCCCTGTCAAGACCCAGTTTTCCATGCTTTTTACTTTAGTTCAGAGGCCACTTACCAGTGATACCGTAAAGTCATAGCTTCAAGTACATTGGTATTGTAACTTCAAAATAATATTGGTGATATCTTGCTATGTAATCTATGGGATATCCCAACATTTTCTGCAAACCTTTAAATAGCTTTATATTTTTCTAAATTATGTTGTTGATTTTAAAATAGCACAAATATTGAGGTAGGAAAACATTAAAATGTCAAAAAGAAACTTTCTTTCTCAATATATATACTGTGAAAATAATACATTTTTCTGTCTTTCATATTAATTAGTTTCAAAGTTGGCCAGTTAGGAAAACAGCAATTTTGAACTTCTTCTATCCACTGTATCAAGTAAAACTAAATCCATCACTCATAATTTATAGAGGGTGGACTTTTTTTTTAATCCAGCAGGTGTACACTTATGAAATGTTCAGAAAACTTTGTAGGAATTTAGAAGATGCTACCTTACGCTTAAAAATATAATTTTTTACTTCTCTAGATTGATTTTTTAGTAATTTTATATATGAATATCTTTTGTTTAATACTTAACATTTTATATTTGAAATAACTATTCATAATAGCTCATAATAGCTCCAGGTATATGGTTCTCTCAAAAATGATCCACATCTAT
Organism: Kogia breviceps; assembly: GCF_026419965.1. Taxonomy (NCBI): domain Eukaryota; kingdom Metazoa; phylum Chordata; class Mammalia; order Artiodactyla; family Physeteridae; genus Kogia; species Kogia breviceps. Next base: position 67,491,183 of record NC_081313.1, on the reverse strand, counting down.
CAGAGTAAGATTTATTATCAAAATAGTGGGGTTCTGCCAAATTTACACCTGCTATAATGTTTCTATCATCATTCATACATTGCTGTGGATCCCAGACTCAACTCCCACCTCTCTGAAAATTTTACTGCTTTTGGCAGTTTCAAAACAATTCTATTTCATTTAAATGTTGTTTCCTCAGCATATAATGTGATCTATTTGTCTCTCAGACATAATCTCACTCACTGACTTTTCTACATAATGAATGCTCAGTCATATGTTAGTTTTGTTAAGTGACTAGTATGTTGAATTTCAGCTTTTTATCTGTCATTTATGTATATACATGGTTGGTTTTGCAACCATGTTTACAAGTTTGTCAGAAAAATGAATGCAGACAAAATTTACATTAGATTCTAGGGGCAAGAAATGCATAAAATATTTACTTACCTAAATTTTTGTCACAGTGAGCCATCATCAACATGTGAGAAGCAGTGTTTGATTTATTTTCTCATTGATTCTTTTCATATTCTCTGATTCCACTATGTTTTCCCCCCTTTATGATCTTTCTGCTTCATTTAACCCTCTGCCTGTCCAAATTCGCTCCTCAAGACGAAAACAACATTTTGTAATATTTGTAATGGTGGTCAGTCTGTAGTGTTTAAGATGACCAACAATCTCTAGGCAATTTCATAGAGAGTATATGTTTTGGCTTTCATTTTACAATCAGTTAGAAATTACTTTAAGATCAGTATAAGGAAAACTTCTCAGAGAATATTTGGCCATTACTTGATAATTGAATCAATTTTCTGGAATATTTCCATTTGTATGGCCTAAAAGAAAGTATAAATTTTCACATATTGAGGAATCAATACGTCAATTTTAGCTAAGTTATACTACTGGGCAAACTTCTCCCACGTCTCAGTGGTTTACAACAACCAAGGTTCATTTCTCCCTAAAGCAATATGACCATCATGTGTCATCTGTTGCCCTGCTGCATGATTTCATGTCTTTACTTTGACACCTTGACTGAGCAAGCAGCCCTTGTGTGGGACATCACCAGTCTTGTGACAGAGGGAAAACATCTTGTGAAGCACCTGTCAGTTCTTTGAGCTTCCATTCAGAAATGGCACCTATCATTTCCTCTCAAATTTCTCTCCAAAGCAAACCACAACAGTACCAGTTACCACAGAGAATACCACAGAGAATTTTCCACATGGTTTTTACAATTGTTAAATGATTTTCTTTTGGTTCTTTATATAAAGTGATCAGAAAGTTTTAAACAGGGGCTTCCCTGGTGGCGCAGTGGTTGGGAGTCCGCCTGCCGATGTAGGGGACACGGGTTCGTGCCCCGGTCCGGGAAGATCCCACGTGCCGCGGAGCGGCTGGGCCCGTGAGCCATGGCCGCTGAGCCTGCGCGTCCGGAGCCTGTGCTCCGCAACAGGAGACGCCACAACAGTGAGAGGCCCGCGAACCGCAAAAAAAAAAAAAAAAACCCAAAAAAAAACAAGAAAGTTTTAAACAAATCCTAATTACCAGTTTCAGCAGAAAAAATAAAATAATGTGAGTTCAAACCAAAATGATCTAGGCAGGGGAATTTTGGATCATTTGAAGATCCATCAATAAATACCTGATGTATGAATAAGTGCATAAAAAACAAGCCAATTTTAAAAATTATGTATAAAATCAAAGTTCTGTTTATCTTCAGTTGAAGGTTGTGCTCTCTGCTCCTTCCCCCCCTCCCTCCCTCCTCCCCTCCCTCTTTTTCTTCTCTCCTCACTCTCTCACATACACTCACAACCTAGTTATGGATACATTCAAAATAGATTTGGATTCATAATAAATATAAGAATGTTAGTGAATATACAAAAATCAGTATTCCCAATATTCCCGAGTATAAATTATATGCCTATTATAATAATGCCAGGGCTTTTGAGATTTCTATTTCATTTTTAAGTTATGTTAGGTTTCCAGCATTTAATATTTTGGTGGCTTCTCCAAGTTAAAATCTCTGATTACTTCATAAGTTTATACTATCCTCTAGTGAATGTTATTCCTGAGTTTACATCCTGCATAAATAACTAATGCCACCTTTTTCTTTAAATGACTATCAAAGGTATTCCTTAGTAATCTTGTTTTATAAAGATAAGTGTTATACTATTAAATGAATGCATACCATTAACAACTATTCAGTGAACCTATGTATTTAGAAACAACTACAGCATTTTTCTCCTTGTTTATCCCAAGATCTTTTCCAGGTGTGTGCTCCTCAAGTTTAAGACCCCTCCAACTGTCCCCTTGTCTCTCCAGATCTTCTCTCTGTAATAACCTCACCAAGACTACGTGGCTCCCCATCTTCTAATAATTTAGTCTGTCTCCAAGACTTCTAATTTCATTTTATTTTCTTCCTTCAAATTGCTGTCACAGAACAATATCTTTATGAAATAATTCACACTCAAACATTAAAATTAATAGATTAATTTCTCATCCACTATAAGGCATAGTACATGGATAATGGGGTAGAAAGCTTGAAGCAGGATCTGGACTTAAAGATGGCATGTCATGGACAAAAACCTATGTGCTTAAGGCTCAGCAACAGTGCCAGTGATTTGTTATAGAATATTTTATAATTGAATGGTGGAAGCGGCGATGATCAAGAGTTATTCATAGTTGTTATCATAGGTAATCCTTAATAAGCATTAAAAATATCATGTTCTGAAACATATGAGTAATCCCAAATCTATTATGTTACATAGGATTTGTTTCCTTTCTGGAAACTGAGAATACATCAGAATAAAGATAGAATATCCTTGCCATCTTAAACATCTGAATTCTATTATAAAAACATTATTTTATGAAATGGGTTTATTTTTATTTAATATTTTATTATTTCAGGATGAGGAATTTTGGAGTAATAACTAATCACTGAGCTCTTAGTTTATTGTGTTAGGGATAAATTGACCATATATTTAATCTATTTGTATTCACATGATTAGTAATACACAAAGAGCCAGGGGACCTGAGAAGTCAGGTCCCATTGCCTTTAGTAGACACAATAAAACTGCTAATGTTTTCAAAGTTAGGCATGTGTGGCTGGAACTCTAGTGCCTCATTCACCTATCCCAAGTCCTAGGCAGGAAAACACCAAACAAGCAGACAAAACCAACCAACCAACAAACAAACCCCCTACATAATCAAGATAAATATGTTAATGCATTATTTTGAAAAATCAAATTGAATGCAAAATACCTGTAAGTAACAAAATAACAAAATTTTAAATAAAAACAGCATCAGTAGAGTAGGTCATAGGGAATAGTTTTTTGTTTTTTGTTTTTAAACTGGGGTCTATGGGGGGGCCGCAGGCAGCTTGTGGACCACCTTAAGTTGTATAAAAAAAGTGGTGTGAATGTCCATATTTATGTGTATATTCACAGCTTTTTCTTGCAAAACAGTGTGGGTCCCATCATATTTACAGGGTAGCCTCTCCCTCTGAATAGTTTAAGATTTACCAGTCTTCATGCTATTATTGATATTTATATAAATATCAAATATGAAAATGAGTTAGGATAAAAAGTATAAAAACGGAAGTCCAATTCTTGCCCAGGATATAAAATTTACTAGCAATATTACTGACTGTTTGGGAGAGGAAGTATAGACAAGAAGCATGAGCTCTAAAGCCAGACAGTATGGATTTGTATATTGAAATAACCACTAATTAGTTCTTTGACCTTGGGAAAGTTATGTAATCTTTCTGTGCCTCAGTGTCTTCAATTGTAAAATTAATATCAACTCTAAAATGAATTATAGTGCCTCTCTCATGGGGTTTCTGTGAGAATTAAATAAATGAAAAATGTAAAGCCCTTAGAAGTGGCTGACATGCTATACACACTATTTGAGTGTTTTAGTTATTATTGTAGCTGTTGTTACTATTTGAGGAAAGAATTACACCATGCAAATTAATGGTTTTCATAAAATCCTATAAAAAATTACTAAGCCTACTTTTTGAAGAACAAAATATTTTAAACACTCATAATGTCCTAGCACATTACGTACAATTCAAAAGCTATTCTCATTTTCTCTGGCGTCAGTAGATCCAGTGATTAACATTGTTCAAAGTACAGAACAGTAATAAAACCACATCCCTTTAAAAATATTTTATGGCTTAGTTTCCATTAATTCAGGCTGATCTTCACTCTATTTCAAATTATAAAGCTGCATTATTCAAGAGTTATACAGTGTAGGTATAAAATCTCTGATTTTATCCATATTGTTTTTAACTAACAAGAACAAAATATAAATTGAAAAAGTTCAAGTTCTTTTAGTAGTTTAGGTAAGTACAGACATAGATATATAATTATCACCATTGTGAAATCAGTGGCCTAGCAGTTGAAATAAGCATATATTGAGAACATTTTCTTTTCACTTGGCTATGATTGGGTAAGTTACCTAACAAGGGATGACTTCTTGCTATTACTAACTGATTTTAATATATTAACCAAAATGCATTAATGCTAACCTTTGCATTGTGAAACCACTGTCTGTTCTCTGTGACCTGAAGATGTCCTGTTTTAAACCCATTAAATAAAATTGTGTGACACTGAGCTTAATTAATTACACCTACCCAGAAGCTGAAAATCGGGCATATAAATGGAATATTGATCTTCGGGAAGGCTGTTGCCTTATAACTGTAATGGAATTATCCACAGGTGTGTTTTGCAAGCAATGGTAGGATAATTATCAGCAGTAAACCAAGGGCTTGTAACCAATTTAATCCATTACAGAAGAGTGTTTCACCAAAATGTTACCAAGCACTTAAAAGCTGTCTTAAAAGAACAAATCATAATTTCCTTTATTCACCTGGGTGTGTAAGAAATTAAGTGGATAAAGACACTGGCAGCCAGGAAGAGCTTTATTTTAATGACTGTTATCTTAGATATCTTTCCTACTCATTATAGCCATGCTGACATCAGTAACTGATTACAAAGCATCACTGATTTCTGCTGGAGATATTTTTGTTATCTCATATAGTTTGTTCTCTAAGCCAAATATAAAGGTCATTTTACTTTTCCTTTTTCCTGATGCTTCATTTACAACATAAACATGTCCACTAATTGAATATCATTTCTCTTATTCAAATTTTATTTTCCTTGTAATAAATATCTACTTGAAAGTGGCAAACATCTTAGAAAAACACATTTAATTGCTTAATTTAATCTGTAGAAGATGCACATATGTTGCTTACCTTTTAGTTTCTAAGGTTAAACCACAGTTGCCACAGTTCATTAATATCTATTCTATGAGTATTAATCACTTATTAATAACTTAAAAAATAAACATTGAAAAGAGCTATTTAGTAACAGTATAATAGCTCATTTTAAAAAGCAGTTAATACTGGAATACATGAATTGGCTAGGATTTCCTTTGAATTTTCCTTGAGTGTTACCTTTGTTTCCTGAGCACATTCCAAAATAATGCATCTGTGAATTTTTTATTAATATGCAATGGCTTGTTTTTTTTACCCTTGTAACTCAGCAATCCCCATAGCAGGAGGTCTGTCTCTGATGCTTTCAACTTAGGAGATACAAGTATGGCCTAGCTATGTGACGTGCACCTTCTGGAATATGTAGTGTCTGTGATTGCTGTGTATAATTGTGCTAAGTATGTACAACACATTTCCAGAGGAGGCCACTTGCATTTTTGTGCATTGAATGGCACTGAGATGTCCACGCACAGCAAGCTCTAGTCACTTATGTTTTAATTTCTAAAATTTGTTTAGCTCTGCAATATGAAGTACAGTCATCCCTCACTACTTGCAGATCCTGTATTTGCTAAATTGCCCACTCTTTAATATTTTTAAAATTAATTTATTTATTTTTGGCTGTGTTGGGTCTTTGTTGCTGCACGTGGGCTTTCTCTAGTTGCAGTGAATGGGGGCTACTCTTCGTTGCGGTGCGCGGGCTTCTCATTGAGGTGGCTTCTCTTGTTGTGGGCTCTAGGTGCACAGGCTTCAGTGGTTGTGGCGCACGGGCTTAGTTGCTCCTTGGCATGTGGGATCTTCCTGGACCAGGGCTCGAACCTGTGTCCCCTGCTGGCAGTCGGATTCTTAGCCACTGTGCCACCAGGGAAGCCCTAATATTTTTATTGTGTGTATTTAAGATGTATAACTTGATGATTTGATATATGTATACATTGTGAAATAATCACCACAATCAAGGTAATTAACATTTTCATTATCTCACATAGTTTCTTTGTATGTGTGAGATCACTTAGGATTTACCCTCTTAGCAATTTCATGTGCACAGTATTGTTACCTACATTCACTATGCTATACATCAGCTATCCACAACTTATTCTTCTTGCATAACTGAAACTTTGTACCCCTTAACCAACATCTTCCCATTTCCCCCTCACCCTAGGCCCTGGTAACCACCATTCTACTCTCTTAACATTATTTGTAACCCCAAAATCAATACTCACAATGCTTTCTTCATCATTCACAGATATGCACAGAGTAACAAAAGCCTTGAGTCCCCAGGTGCACACTTTTCCAGCTAAGGTTGAACAAGGTGACACCCTGCCTTCTCATTTCAGCTCTCATACTATAAACAAGTGTCCTTTTCATGCCTGTTCACCACCATGATTTTTGCATTTTTATGCTTTTTGTTGGTGGTTTCACTTTTTAAACTGGCCCCCAAGTGTAGCATGCTGAAGTCCTGTCTAGTTTTCCTAAGCACAGAAGGCTGTGATGTGCCGTATGGAGAAAATATGTAGTGTTACATAAGCTTGGATCAGATATGAGTTATGGTGCTGGTGGTCATGAGCTCAGTGTTAATGAATCAACAACATGGTACATTCAGAAAAAGGAACAGGATTTTGCCAAACTGTATGTGAAGTTGCTCTGGAAAATAGTAATGTAACATCTATAATGTATGATGAGGTTATGATAGCATTGTTCTGAAGCTGAAAGCCAAAGAAATTTATGGTCATGTTACCCAGGGTCAGGAAATCACTAAATCCTTCTCAGCTAGTGTTTTATTATTAAAGCCCATACTTTATGTTGATATAATTAATTTTTTTTTTTTTTTTTTTTTTTTTTTTTTTGTGGTATGCGGGCCTCTCACTGCTGTGGCCTCTCCCACTGCGGAGCACAGGCTCCGGACGCACAGGCCCAGCGGCCATGGCTCACGGGCCCAGCCGCTCCGCGGCATGTGGGATCCTCCCGGATCGGGGCATGAACCCGTGTTCCCTGCATTGGCAGGTGGACTCTCAACCACTGCACCACTAGGGAAGCCCAATAATTAATTATTTTAAAGAAAGTCATTTTAACTACAATGTCTTTAAACAAAAATACACATAAAACAACGTTCTGTATTGATCAGTTGATGAAAATGTTATGACAAAAGGTTCACAGAAGCCTAACCCTGTGTTTCCACTAGGAGCATTGTTTAGCATTTGCTAATTCAGATCTCAGGCAGAATTTATAGAAATAACACTCAGGAATAATGAGAATTGACTATAATTATAAATTTATAGGGAGTTGCAAAGATAGTACAGAGAAGCTCTTCACCCAGTTTGTATCCAATCGTTACATCTTATATCTTGCATAACTAGAATATGATTTCAAAACCAGGAGGTTGACATTGGTACAGTGTGTATGTATATACTTCTATGTCATTTTTATCACATGTACAGAGAAGGAAGTTGAATCCCCAGCTTTAATTGTGGAATTGTCTATTTGTCATTTGAATTTTATAATTTTTGCTTCACATATTTTATAATTCTGTTCTTTGATGTTTTGGTTTTTTGCATATACATATTTAAGATCACTATATCTTCTTCATAGATTGACCCTTTAATAATTATGTAATATGTAAATGAGAACATAATATCTATCAATCTATCTATCTATCTATGGGAAAGCACTTCTTCATATGGCAATGAATTGTGAACATTTTAGCAGGTGATTAAATGTTCTTTTACTACTTTTTTTAGAGACTACATATTATTCTATTAAGTGAATATACCAAAAAATCATTTATCTAAAGACTTCTGTTTAAAAGTTTTGGTTTTTACATTTCAGTTATTATAAGCATAGTTTCAATACGTATCTGGTTCCGATTCTGACTAAGATGGTGTAATTTCACTTCACTCTGTATCTCCCATGGGTTCCAAGATGAAATATAGAGCATCCAGTTAAATTTTAATTTCAGGTAAATAACATTTTTTTTTTGTAAAATCATATCCTTTACAGTATTTTGGACAAATTTATAATAACAGATTATTCCTTGTTTCTTTGAAATTAAAAGTTAACTTGGGATCTTTTATTTTTATTTTTTAAATGTAGCATCCCTGATTACCAAAGCCAAAATAGAATACATAAAGCAACTCTCTGAGGTCTCTAAAAAATAAATGGTAGCAGGTAGATTGGGGAAGGAAACCAGAATGCAAAGTACAAACACAACAGTGGTGCATTTTCTGTATTTTTTTCTCTCTCTTATCTCCCATCTTGGACTCAAAAGAAGTCCCTGGAGACTTCCTCACAAAAATAAGCTCCCTGGTGTGGATCTTTTAAATTGTTATGAACATCTTAATTTAACTGGCTTCTGGGTATGTCATTCTCTGCCTGATGATTCTGACCACTGTTTAATCCACAGTGCCTTTATTATTTCTAAGAATTCTATTAGAAATAGCAGGGGATAGCCTCAATTTCTGCACTCCTATTCAAAATAGCTTTCAACCCTTCGAGGTAGGTTGATCTAAAATCAAATATATCAATAATTAAATGAAATGTAAATGGTATGCACAAAGCAACTGAAAGATGGGGATTGTTGATTAGACAAATAAAAGAGACATAACTCCAAGCTGTATATTAGAAACCCACTTCATTATTCTTTAATTTTTTAATTGAAATATAGTTGATTTACAGTGTTTCACAGCAAAGTGATTCAGTTGTACATATACATATATATGCATATATATGTATATGTATATACCTATTCTTTTTCAGATTCTTTTCCATTACAGGTTATTACAAGATATTGAATATAATTCCTTGTGCTATACAGTAGGTCCTTGTTGTTCTGCACTTTAAATATAATGCTATAGATAGATTAAATGGAGAAGGACAGAAAACTATATATACTATGCAAACATTAATCAAAAACAAGTAGCAGTAATGTAAAAATATTTACATCAAACAGTATAGACTTCATAAAAGTAGACTTTCCTGGGCATGGCACAATAACAAAAGGATGATTTCACCAAGAAGATATATAAAATTTAATATGTATAAACCTAACAATAGAGCTTCAAATCATATGAAGCAAAACTGATAAAACTGAAAGGAGAAAATACATAGTTACAGTAGGATACTTCAATACTATATTCAAAGTAGTACATTATTAAAGTAGATAGAAAATTAATAAAGATAGAGAAGATTTGAGTCAACATATTTGATCTCATTCATAATTATATAATTTTAGGATATTAAATAGAATACTTATTCTGAAGTGTACATGGGATGTTGCCAACTTTATCTTTGTTCATGAAACAAACCTTAACAAATTATGTTCCCTGACCATAACAAAATTAAAAATGAATAATAGAAAAATATAAAGAAAGTCGCACAATTACTTGGAAAATAACTAAGACCCATAAATAATACATTAGTAAAAGGAAAATCTCAAGGAAAATTAGAAATAGTTCAAAGTGAACAAAAAAAACACACATATCAAAATGTGTGAAATGCAGCTAAAAATATTTTAAAGGGACATTTATTGTGTTACTTGCTTATATTAGAAAATAAGAATGGTCTCATATCAACAGTCTAAGAGTCTACCTTCAGACACTAGAACAAAATACACCCCAAACAAATGGAAAATAAAAGTAATATAAAGAGCAGAAATCAATGATATAGAAAATCATGAACATTATGGAAAATAAATAAACCCAAAGCTGGCTCATTAAAACCATAAGTAAAGTTGGTAAACTCTAGCAAAGTTGATAAACAACTACAAGGAGACAAAACACATAAACTAATAATTATGGTAATAAAAGAGGATATCTCACTATATTCCACTGATATGAAAAGGAATACTATGTTTAGGAATATAAAATAGGAGAATACTATGAACAACTCCATGTGCATAAATTCAACAACTTAGATAAAATAGAACAACCATTTCTTGAAAGTCAGTAACTACCAAAACTCACTCAAGAAGAAACAGATAACCTGAATAGTGCTATATATGTAAAGAAATTTATTTCATAATTAAATACCTTCTGAAAAAGAAAATCTGATGTCTTGATGGCAAATTCTATACAGTATTTTTTTAAATGACAGTTCCATATAACCACTTTCAAAAAGTAAATGAGAAAGACACTCTACTAATTCCTTTTATGAGGTCAGCATTACCTAGATATCAAAGTCATCAAAGTTATTAAAGGAAAGAGAACTACAGGCCAATACCCTTTATGAACACAGGAACTAAATTCTTAACAGTACATCAACAAATTTAATCCAGCAATACATGAAATCAGTTGCCACTAAATGGGGATCATCCGGAAAATAAAAGGCCTTTACAGATTTCAACAATTAAAGTTATCCACAATTTTAATAGACTAAGTGATAATTTTTAAAACATTATCACATCATTTGCTGCAGAAGTATTTGACAAAACTCAACATCTATTTAAGATAAGAAAGACACTTGACAAACTAGGAAGAGAAAGACATTTCTGAATCTGGTGAAGAACATTAGCAAAAACCTACAAATAGCATCCAAGGTTGAAAAACTAAATTCTTTTACCCTAGGCTCATGAACAAGGCAAGGATATGCACTCTCATTGTTATTATTCAACATAGTGCTTAAAGTCTTGGCCAGTGCAATAAAGAAAAACACATTATAGTTTTTAGAGGAAGAAAAAAAGAAAACCCTGTATTTGCAGATAAGATTTTCCAAGTGGAAAATTCCAAGAATTCTACCAAAGAGCTACTAAAACTAATAAGTGAGTTTTAAAAGGACAAGCTACCAATTTCAACAATATTTCTGTATACTAGTAATCAACAAATGGAAATAATTTTTAAAAATATTACTTTTAATTGCTCCAACAAAATGAAGTTTGTGGATATAAATCTAATAAAACGTATGCTTGATTTGCATGCTGATAACTATAAAATGCTGAAAAAAAAAGAAATAAAGGAAGACCTGATTGTAAAGACATACCATGAATTGAAAAACTCAATATACTAAAAATGTCAATTTTCCCCAAATGCAATTCCTAAAAAAATCCCACTAAGATTTTTGTAGATATTCTAAAATGTATGTGGAAAGGTAAAAAACATAGAATAGCCAGACCAATTTTGGGAAAGAAAAAAAGTTGTAGTACTCATATTACCCGATTCTAAGATTTACAGTAAAGCTGTAGTAGTAAAGAAAATGTGGTATTTGCAGAATGATAGACATATAGGTCTATAATAGATTCTAGAAATAGATGCAAACAAATATGGTCAATTTTTAACAAAACTGTCAAGGCAATCAATAGAAAACAATGGACACATTTGAAGATTTATATATTATATTTAAGTGAACCTATTATACCTCACATATAATACAAAAATTATAGCATATTATAGATTGGATTATAAAATGTAAAACTACAAAACATTTGTGAGGAAAACATGAGAACATTTCCATGACCTTCGGTTAGGCAAAGAGTTTTTAGATGTGATACCAATTATAGTATCAATAAAATAGTAAATGGCAAGTAGGACTTAATGCTGCCAAAGTCAGCATTAAGAGAATCTCAAGATGGACAAAAGACTAGGAGTAAATATGTGCAAGTCAGATATCAAACATGCTAATTCTATGTAGGATATATAAAGAGTTCTCAGCACTTATCAATAAGAAAACAAAGGGTCCAATTTAAAAATGGGCAAAATATATGTAAAGATACTTCAACAAAGATGATATTGAGGATGGCAAAAAAGCACATAATAAGATGCTAAACATCATTAGCCATTTGGGAAATGAAAAATTATGACATCAGTGAAATACCACAGTACAAATCTTAGAATGGAAAAACACACACATACACTCAAACACACACACAGAGTTAGTATTACTAACTAATAGTGAGGATATGGTGCATCAGCTGCACACATTGCTTCTGGTAATGCAGAATGATACAAAATAAACACTTTGACAATTTCTTATAAAGTTGAACATACATTTGCTATACAATATGGCTATTCTGCTCCTAGTTTTTTTACTTTAGGAAAGTGAAAATTGATGCTCACATAAAAACTTACCTGCAAATGTTTTTACAGCTTTATTCATAATTGCCAAAAATTGGAATTAGCCAATATATCCTTCAGTGGGACATATATTCTTACATATCCATACAGTGAAATGCTACACAGTAATGAAATGGAACAAACTGTGGGTAAACACAACATGGATGAGTCTCAAACACATAATGCTGTGTGAAAGAGTCAAATCTCAAATAGTTACTAGTTATATAATAGTTAATAGTTATACTAACCCATTAATATTACATCCTGTAAAGGGAGAAAATGTAAGGAAGGAGAACAGATAAGTGGTTTCCAGGTATTAGTGGTGAGGAGAGGGTTTGACTGCAGTGGGGCCTCATGAGGGGTTTTTAAGGGACATGGAACCATTCTGTATCCTGATAGTGGTGGCTATTACACAAATTTATAAATGAGTCAAATTCATAGACTATGCATCAAGGAAAATAGTTAATTTTCCTTTACAATAATTAAATTTTTTTAAAGAATAGAGAAAAAAATGTATACAACAGAAAGTTCAAAAATAAGCCTTATGAATGAACTTAGAACATTATCTCAACCATATATAAAAATAAATTCAAAATGGATTAAAGACCTAAATGTAAGACCAGAAACCATAAAACTCCTAGAAGAAAACATAGGCAGAACAGTCTGATATAAATTGTAACAATACTTTTTGGGATCTGCCTCCTAAGGCAAAGGAAATAAAAGCAAAAATAAACAAATGGTACCTAATTCAATGTAAAAGCTTTTGAACAGCAAAGAAGGCCATCCACAAAACAAAAAGACAAGTTACAATTTGGGAGAAAATATTTGCCAATGATATGCCCGTATGGGGTTACTATGCAAAATATATAAAGAGTTCATAAAACTCAATATCAAAAAACAAACAACCTGATTAAAAAATAGGCAGGAGGGCTTCCCTGGTGGCGCAGTGGTTGAGAATCCGCCTGCCGATGCAGGAGACACGGGTTCGTGCCCTGGTCCGGGAGGATCCCACATGCCGCGGAGCAACTAAGCCCGTGAGCCATGGCCGCTGAGCCTGTGCGTCTGGAGCCTGTGCTCCGCAACGGGAGAGGCCACAACAGTGAGAGGCCCGCATACCGCAAAAAAAAAAAAAAAAAAAAAAAAAATAGGCAGGAAACCTGAATAGACATTTTTCCAAAAACTACATGCATATGGCCAACAGGAACATGAAAAGCTGCTTGACATCACTAATCATCAGGGAAGTGCAAATCAGATCTACAATGAGATATCACCTTCCTGGCCTTCATTATAAAGACTTCAGATAACAAACATATGTGAGTATGTGGAGAAAAGGGAACCCTAGTACACTGTTGGTGTGAATGTAAATTGGTATAGCCACTATGGAAAGCAGTATGAAGGTTCCTCAAAAAACTGAAATTAGGACTTCCATAAGATCCAGCAGTCCCACTCCTGCATATATATCTGAAAAATATGAAGACACTAATTCAAAAAGATGCATGCACCCTGATGTTCATAGCAACATTATTTACAATAACCAAGATATGAAAACAACCCAGTTGTCCATCAATGGATAAATGGATAAAGAATATGTGGGATATATATATAATGGGATACTACTCAGGCATAAAAAAGAATGAAATTTTGCCATTTGCAACATGGATACACCTGGAGGGTATTATGCTTAGTGAAATAAGTCAGAGAGAAAGACAAATGCTGTAAGTTTTCACTTATATGTGGAATCTGAAAAATTAAACAAATGAATGAAAATAACAAAACAGAAACAGAGTCACAGATATAGAGAACAAACTAGAAGTTACCAGTGGGGATAGGGAGACAGAGTGGGGCAAGACAGGGACAGGGGTAGGGGATTAAACGGTACAAACTACCATGTATAAAATAAACTAGAAAGTCTGTGGAGAAAAGGGAACCCTCCTACACTGTTGGTGGGAGTGTAAATTGGTACAATCACTATGGGGAACAGTATGGAGGATCCTTAAGAAACTGAAAATAGAACTACCATATGATCCAGCAATCCAACTCCTGGGCATGTATCTGGAGAAAAACATGGTTTGAAAGGATACATGCACCCCAATGTTCATTGCAGTGCTGTTTTCAATAGCAAGACATGGAAGCAATCTAAATACCCATCGACAGAGGAATGGATAAAGAAGATGTGGTACATACATACAATGGAATATTACTCAGCCATAAAAAGAATGAAATAATGCCATTTGCCACAACATGGATGGACTTGGAGATTATCATACTAAGACAAGTAAGTTGGACAGAGAAAGACAAAAATCATATGATATTGCCTATATGTGGAAGTTTTTTTAAAAAATGATACAAATGAACTTATTTACAAAACAGAATTACTCAGACTTAGAGAATGAACTTATGGTTACCAGTGGGAGATGGTGGGGGGTGGGGGATAGGTTGGGAGTTTGGGATTGACATGTACACACTACTGTATTTGAAATAGATAACCAACAAGGACATACTGTATGGGAATGTTTATAGAACATTTAGCAGGGAACTCTGCTAAATGTTCTATAATAACCTAAATGAGGAAGAATTTGAAAAAGAATAGATACATATATATGTATATGTATAACTGAATCACTTTTCTGTACACCTGAAACTAACACACCATTGTTAATCAACTATGCTCCAATATAAAATAAAATATTTTTTTAAATTGGGGTATTAAATGGAGTGTAATCTATAAAAATTTTGAATCACTCTATCATATATCTGAAACGGATATAATATTGTGAACCAACTATGCCTGCATTTAAAAAAATTGAGAGGAACCAAGATGGTGGAGTAGAAGGATGTCCTCTCACTCCCTCTTGTGAGAACACCAGAATCACAGCTAGCTGCTGGACAGTCATCGACAGGAAGACAGTGGAACTCACTAAAAAAGATACCCCACATACAAAGACAAAGAAGAAGCCACAATGAGACTGTAGGAGGGGCACAATCACAGTAAAATCAAATCCCATAACTGCTGGATGGGGGACTCACAGACTGAAGAACACTTATACCACAGAAGTCCACCCACTGGAGTGAAGGTTCTGAGCCCCATGTCAGGCTTCCCAACCTGGGGGTCTGGCAATGGGAGGAGGAATTCCTAGAGAATCAGACTTTCAACCCTAGTGGGATTTGATTGCAGGACTTTGACAGGACTGGGGGAAACAGAGACTCCACTCTTGGAGGGCACACACAAAGTAGTGTGCGCATCAGGACCCAGGGAAAGGAGCAGTGACCCCAGGGGAGACTGAACCAGACCTACCTGCTAGTGTTGGAGGGTCTCCTGCAGAGGCAGGGGGGTGGCTGTGGCTCACCGTGGGGACAAAGACACTGGCAGCAGAAGTTCTGGGAAGTACTCCTTGGTTGAGCCCTCCCAGAGTCTGTCATTAGCCCCACCAAAGAGCCCACATAGGCTCCAGTGTTGGGTTGCCTCAGGCCAAACAATGAACAGGGAGGAAACCCAGCCCCACCAATCAACAGTCAAGCAGATAAAAGTTTTACTGAGCTCTGCCCACCAGAGCAACAGTCAGCTCTACCCACCACCAGTCCCTCCCATCAGGAAACTTACACAAGCCTCTTAGATAGCCTCATCCACTGGAGGGCAGACAGAAGAAAGAAGAAGAACTACAATCCTGCAGCCTGTGGAACAAAAACCACATTCACAGAAAGATAGACAAGATGAAAAGGCAGAGGGCTATGTGCCAGTGAAGGAACAAGATAAAACCCCAGAAAAACAACTAAATAGAGTGGAGATAGGCAACCTTCCAGAAAAACAATTCAGAATAATGATAGTGAAGATGATCCAGGACCTCAGAAAAAGAACGGAGGCAAAGATCGAGCAGATGCAAGAAATGTTTAGCAAAGACTTGGAATAATTAAAGAACAAACAAACAGAGATGAACAATACTATAACTGAAATGAAAACTACACTAGAAGGAATCAATGGCAGAATAACTGAGGCAGAAGAACAGATAAGTGACCTGGAAGACAGAATGGTGGAATTCAATGCTGTGGAACAGAATAAAGACAAAAGAATGAAAAGAAATGAAGACAGCCTAAGAGACCTCTGGGACCACATTAAATTCAACAACATTAGCATTATAGGGGTCTCAGAAGGAGAAGAGAGAGAATAAGGACCAGAGAAAATATTTGAAGAGATTATAGTCAAAAACTTCCCTAACGTAGGAAAGAAATATCCACCCAAGTCCAGGAAGCACAGTGAGTCCCATACAGGATAAACCCAAGGAGAAACACACAAGACACATAGTAATCAAACTGGCAAAAATTAAAGACAAAGAAAAATTATTGAAAGCACCAAGGGAAAAATGACAAGTAACATACAAGGTAACTCCCATAAGGTTAACAGCTGATTTCTCAGTAGAAACTTTAGAAGCCAGAAGGTAGTGGCATGATATACTTAAAGTGATGAAAGGGAAGAACCTACTACCAAGATTACTCTACCCGGCAAGGATCTCATTCAAATTCGATGGAGAAATCAAAAGCTTTACAGACAAGCAAAAGCTAAGCTAAGAGAATTCAGCATCACCAAACCAGATCTACAACAAATCCTAAAGGAACTTCTCTAAGTGGAAACACAAGAGAAGAAAAGGACCTACAAAAACAAAACAATTAAGAAAATGGACATAGGAACATACATATAGGTAATTACCTTAAACGTGAATGGATTAAATGCTCCAACCAAAAGACACAGGTTGCTGAATGGATACAAAAACAAGACCCATATATATGCTGTCTACAAGAGACCCACTTCAGACCTAGGGACACCTACAGACTGAAAGTGTGGGAATGGAAAAAGATATTCCATGCAAATGGAAATCAAAAGAAAGCTGGAGTAGCAATACTCATGTCTGATAAAATAGACTTTAAAATAAAGAATGGTACAAGAGACAAGGAAAGACACTACATAAGGATCAAGGGATCAATCCAAGAAGAAGATATAACAATTATAAATATATATGCACCAAACATAGGAGCACCTCAATACATAAGGCAACTGCTAACAGCTATAAAAGAGGAAATTGACAGTAACACAGAAATAGTGGGAGAGTTTAACACCTCACACCAATGGACAGATCATCCAAAATGAAAATAAATAAGGAGACAGAAACTTTAAATGACACAATAGATCAGATAGATTTAATTGATATTTATAGGACATTCCATCCAAAAACAGCAGATTACATTTTCTTCTCAAGTGTGCATGGAACATTCTCCAGGATAGATCACATCTTGGGTCACAAATCAAACCTCAGTAAATGTAAGAAAATAGAAATAATATCAAGCATCTTTTCTGACCACAATGCTATGAGATTAGAAATGAGTTACTGGGAAAAAACATGTAAAAAGCACAAACACATGGAGGCTAAACAATATGTTACTAAATAACCAAGAGATCACTGAGGAAATCAAAGAGGAAATCAAAAAATACCTAGAGACAAATGACAATGAAAACACGACAATCTAAAACCTATGGGATGCAGAAAAGCAATTCTAAGAGGGAAGGTTATAGCTATACAAGCCTACCTCGAGAAACAAGAAAAATCTCAAATAAACAAACTAACCTTACACCTAAAAGAACTAGAGAAAGAAGAACAAACAAAACCCAATGTTAGCAGAAGGAAAGAAATCATAAAGATGAGAGCAGAAATAAATGAAATAGAAACAAAGAAAACAATAACAAAGATCAATAAAACTGAAAGCTAGTTCTTTGAGAAGATAAACAAAATTGATAAACCATTAGATTCCTCAAGAAAAAGAGAGAGAGGACTCAATAAAATTAGAAATGAAAAAGAAGAAGTTATGACAGACACCATAGAAATACAAAGAATCCTAAGAGACTACTACAAGCAACTGTATGCCAACAAAACGGACAACCTGGAAAAATGGACACATTCTTAGAAAGGTATAACCTTACAAGAGTGAGCCAGGTAGAAATAGAAAATATGAACAGATCAATCACAAGTACTGAAATTGAAACTGTGATTAAAAATCTTCCAACAAACAAAAGTCCAGGACGAGATGGCTTTAGAGGTGAATTCTATCAAACATTTAGAGAAGAGCTAACACCCATCCTTTTCAAACTGTTCCAAAGTATTGCAGAGGAAGGAACACTCCCAAACTCATTCTATGAGGCCACCATCATGCTGATAGAAAAACCAGACATGGGCTTCCCTGGTGGCACAGTGGTTGAGAACCTGCCTGCCAATGCAGGGGACATGGGTTTGTGCCCCGGTCCGGGAAGATCCCACATGCCGTGGAGCAGCTGGGCTTGTGAGCCAGGGCCGCTGAGCCAGCGCATCTGGAGCCTGCGCTCCCCAACGGGAGGACCACAACAGTGAGAAGCCCACGTATCGCAAAAAAAAAAA
Source organism: Kogia breviceps (assembly GCF_026419965.1). Classification (NCBI taxonomy): domain Eukaryota; kingdom Metazoa; phylum Chordata; class Mammalia; order Artiodactyla; family Physeteridae; genus Kogia; species Kogia breviceps. The sequence continues at coordinate 67,472,497 of NC_081313.1, read as the reverse complement.
AAAAAAAAAAAAAAAAAAAAAAAAAAAAAAAAAAAAAAAAACCCAGACAGAGATACTACAAAAAAAGAAAATTATAGACCAATATCATTGATGAATATAGATGCAAAAATCCTTAACAAAATACTAGCAAAGAGAATCCAACAACACATTAAAAGGATAATAAACCATGATCAAGTGTGATTTATCCCAGGGATGCAAGGATTCTTCAATATATGCAAATCAATCAATGTGATACACCATATTAACAAATTGAAGAAGAAAAACCATATGATTATCTCAATAGATGCAGAAAAAGCTTTTGACAAAATTAAACACCGATTTATGATAAAAACTCTCCAGAAAGTGGGCATAGAGGGAACCTACCTCAACATAATAGAGGCTATATATGACAAACCCACAGCAAACATCATTCTGAATGATGAATAAACTGAAAGCATTTCCTGTAAGATCAGGAACAAGACAAGGATGTCCACTCTCACCACTATTATTCCACATAGTTTTGGAAATCCTAGACACAGCAATCAGAGAAGAAAAAGAAATAAAATGAATACAAATTGGAAAAGAACAAGTAAAACTGTCACTGTTTGCAGATAACATGATACTATACATAGAGAATCCTAAAAATGAAACCAGAAAACTACTAGAACTAATCAATGAATTTGGTAATGTTGCAGGATACAAAATTAATGCACAGAAATCTCTTGCCTTCCTATACACTAACTCTGAAAGAGAAATTAAGGAAACACTCCCATTTACCATTGCAACAAAAAGAATAAAATAGCTAGTAATAAACCTACCTAGAGAGACAAAAGACCTGTATGCAGAAAACTATAAGACACTGATGAAAGAAATTAAAGATGATACCAACAGATGGAGAGATACACCATGTTCTTGGATTGGAAGAATCAATATTGTGAAAATGACTGTACTACCCAAAGCAATCTACAGATTCAATGCAATCCTTATCAAATTACCAATGGCATTTTTTACAGAGCTAGAACAAAAAAATCTTAAAATTTGTATGGAGACACAAAAGACCCTGAAAAGCCAAAGCAGTCTTGAGGGAAAAATCTGAGCTGGAACAATCAGACTCCCTGACTTCAGACTATACTACAAAGCTACAGTAGTTAAGACAATATGGTACTGGCACAAAAACAGAAACATACATCAATGGAACAAGATAGAAAGCCCAGAGATAAACCCACACACCTATGGTCAACTAATCTATGACAAAGGAGGCAAGGATATACAATGGAGAAAAGACAGTCTCTTCAATAATGGTACTGGGAAAACTGGACAGCTACATGTAAAAGAATGAAATTAGAATACTCCCCAACACCATACACAAAAATAAACTCAAAATGGATTAGAGACCTAAATGTAAGATCAGACACTATAAAACTCTTAGAGGAAAACATAGGAAGAACACTCTTTGGCATAAATCAGAGCAAGATCTTTTTTGATCCACCTCCTAGTGTAATGGAAATAAAAATGAAAATAAACAAATGGGACCTAATGAAACTGAAAAGCTTTTGCACAGCAAAGGAAACCATAAACAAGATGAAAAGACAACCTTCAGAATGGGAGAAAATATTTGCAAATGAATCAACGAACAAAAGATTAATCTCCAAAATATATAAACAGCTCATGCAGCTCAATATTAAAGAAACAAACAACCCAATGCAAAAATGGGTAGAAGACCTAAATAGACATTTCTCCAAAGAAGACATACAGATGGCCAAGAAGCCCATGAAAAGCTGCTCAACATCACTAATTATTAGAGAAATGCAAATCAAAACTACAATGACGTGTCACCTCATACCAGTCAGAATGGACATCATCAGAAAATCCTCAAACAACAAATGCTGGAGAGGGTGTGGAGAAAAGGGAACCCTCTTGCATTGTTGGTGGGAATATAAATTGATACAGCCATGATGGAGAACAGTTTGGAGGTTCCTTAAAAAACTAAAAATAGAATTACCATATGATCCAGCAATCCCACTACTGGGCATATACCCAGAGAAAACCATAATTCAAAAAGACACATGCACCCCAATGTTCATTGCAGCACTATTTACAATAGCCAGGTCATGGAAGCAACCTAAATGCCCATTGACAGACAAATGGATAAAGAAGTTGTGGTGCATATATACAATGAAATATTACTCAGCCATAAAAAGGAACGAAATTGAGTCATTATTTGAGTTGTGGATGGATCTAGAGACTGTCATACAGAGTGAAGTAAGTCAGAAAGAGAAAAACAAATATCATATATTAATGCACGTATGTGGAACCTAGAAAAATGGTACAGATGAACCAGTTTGCAAGGCAGAATTTGAGACACAGATGTAGAGAACAAACGTATGGACACCAAGGAGGGGAAAGCCGCAGGGGGGTGGGGATGGTGGTGTGCTGAATTGGGCGATTGGAATTGACATGTATACATTGATGTGTATAAAATTGATGACTAATAACCTGCTGTATAAAAAATAAGTAAAATGAAATTTAAAAATTAAAGAAAAACTAATACTAAACTTTCTTTGGGTTATTTTTATGGAAATATATCAATATATATGTTTCAGACATTACATCAAATTCCTAAAAATCTTTTATGTTCTAGTGTAATGTTATAAGTCATAATTCTAGTTATTACTTTAAAATGTTTATCTCAGAAATAACTAAATTTCCTTGTCAACTGCATTATTATGAACTTTCATCAAATCTTTAACCGTGGTCATTTTTAAGTCTTTTGTCATTTACAGACAGTGCTGGGTGTACTCTGATGCTTTTGCAAAAATGTTCCTATAAAATGTTTTCATCTTCAAGGAATATATGGAAAAGATTCTGACAAGTACAGGTTTCTGGTAACCGACTATACTGCTAAACTGAATGAATAAGCATTTTCAGAACTCTGATGGAAAACTGATGAATTCATAAAAGTGCTAACAAAAGATCAAGATAAAAAAAAACTTAATTACATGGGACTGAGTTAACTGATGAGGATGATTATAATTTTTGTGACTTTCTGTTTTAATAAAAAAATGTGATGTAAATTTATGTAAAAAGAACTTGTGTAAAACAGTGCCACTCTCCTCACATATTTTCTCTTGTTTTGGAAAATACAGATATTTTCTGTTAAAATGTGATTTATGCTGACACGTAATAGGTTGATTATTGCTATTATAAATGAATTAATAAATATTTTTAAGTTTAAAAAAAACAAGAAAAAAAATTAAATGAAGAGACTTCCCTGGTGGCACAGTGGTTAAGAATCCGCCTGCCAATGCAGGAGACACGGTTTCGAGCCATGATCCGGGAAGATCCCACATGCTGTGGAGCAACTAAGCCCATGTGCCACAACTACTGAGCCTGTGTGCCACGACTACTGAAGCACTCGCGCCTAGAGCCCATGCTCCACAAGAGGAGCCACTGCAATGAGAAGCCCAGGCACTGCAACAAAAAGTAGCTGCTGCTCGCCAGAGCTAGAGAAAGCCCACGCCCAGCAATGAAGACCCAACGCAACCAAAAATAAATTTTTAAAAAGTATATTAAGAAAATAAACAGTAAATACAAACCATTAATGAAACTTAATGGAAGGGACTGAAGATGGAGAGCTTTTTGCGAATGAGAGTTGGAATGATGGCATTTTTTTATATACTTGCTGACAACTACTGACTTGGTTGCAGCAGGTTTACAACTTCCTGAAAATAATCAGATACAAGAGGTTTCAACTTGCTGGAACTCTTATTATACGCTTGAATGAATCCTGGAACAAAAGAAAGCTGTGCATGATTGTTTAGGAAAGGATAAGATAAAGCATATGTTTTCTAACATCTAACTGTAATCTGATAGTCATGCTATATTGGTCTCTGCTCATTTTAAGGTTATGTGATGAAGATGACTTTAGTGGTTCAGTATATAAATAAATGATGGTAAGACTCCACTTTAAAAAAATTAAGAAAATAAACCTTACCTCTTAAATAAGTGTTATTTTGTACTTGTTTCCTTAGAATAAACCTTTGTAAGTGGATATGCTATATTAAAAAGTATTGGAATTCCCTGGCAGTCCAGTGGTTAGGACTCAGTGCTTTCACTGCTGTGGCCCAGGTTCAATCTCTGGTCAGGGAACTAAGATCCCACAAGCTGAGGGGCCAAAGAAAATTTTTTTAAAATAAAAGTTATTGCTTAACTCTTTTCTTGAACTTCTTCCTGTCTTCCTTCCTTTCTTTCTTCATGCTTTCTTGATTCTTCTTGTTTTCTCTCAGTTTCAACTAACATTTTTTAAGCACCATCTTTATACCTATAGCCCTAATGGTCCTGAGAAGGATTTAAAAAGTAGAAGACAAATGCTTAAATGGATTGAAATATTGTTGAAGAGGCAAGACAAACATTAATATCAATATTAATAAATGAGCTAATAAAATAATATAAATATAAATTAAAAGTTGCTTTAATAAAGTTAAAACTGTCATCAAAAGTTGTACATCATGAAGGTATATTAAAATAAATAATACTACACAGCAAAAAAAAAAAAGTTGTACATCAAATAATGAAATGTTGCTTCCACTGTTCTTCACACACAGAAAATCAATGCTTCAATTAAATGAATATTTATTAAGTGCTTATTATCTGTAAGAAGATGTTCAAAGTACCAGGGTTTAGCAACTCAATCAGGCAAGTTCTTTCCGTTTTGGCCAAGAGATTCTCATAAGAGAGAAGACAGAAAATAAATAGCAAATATAAATAACTAAGTTATTTTTTTTAATGGTGATCTCTTATAAGGAAAATAAAGTGAAATAATATAATGAGTTATGGGAGGGGTGTAACATAAATAAGGTGATCAGGAAGGCCTACTGTCAAGAAGGAGACAATATGCAGGGATTGGGGAAGAAAATTCAGGCAGAGAGAATAGAAAAGGCAGGAGCTATGTATAAAGAATTCAAAATATTAGCTATATTAGCTATAATTGAAAATGTATAAATATATAAAGATTAAGTGGGAAAGTTGCTTCAAGGAATTTGCTTTAGGACAAATAAACTAGCAGTTTATTAGAAAGAGAAAATAACCTCAAATATATTTGAATGAGTAATATTTTATAGTTTATTTCAAATTATAGAATCAATAATCCTGTGAAAAAGAGAAGAAGGATTTGTTTGGATGTTGATATGTTTTGATAACTTGGCAGCAGTCCCTGCATTTTCTTTTTCTATAATATTTATCCATAGCTAAGGAAGAGCTATGGATAATGGAAAATTATGGAAAGACCTATGTATATGGAAAATTCTCTAGGGCTTTTCTGTCTTATTTGGCCCTTTCTAATAAAACCTTGATCACTTTTGATGTAGTGGTAGTAATTGTTTATTTTCTTATCTGCAGGAAGTCTTTATTGTTCATCTTTCCCACTACTGAATAGTGTATATTTAAGATCTTAGAAAAAACAAATATCTGTGGCTCAGCTTGCACAGACCTTTAAAATTATTTTTTAATGACTCGGCACTACTGAAACTGAATGAGTATTTTTTAAAAAAGCTACACTGTGTGATATTTTCTTTAATAGAATTTCATTTTAGGACTAATGATCTGAGTTTTATCATTTATATTGATCCTAACAGGTGTTGGTAAGAAAATTAAGGCAAAACTGTACACAGTACATTGAGCTCAACCTGGTTCATTTTTCTGGCTTTCATTTTTTTCAAGCCTTTTCCATTTTTATGCTTCATCTGTTGTTTTTTTCACTTAGTCTTGGAGACATCTGGAAAACTGCTTTGCAGACAGAGCAACTGGATTTTAATTTTCAGGAAAACAGGAGGAGAGGAGGAGAAAACAATAGTTGGGTTCTTAGTTAAATCCTGGCAGTTTTATCATGGTCTTTTCAAGGCTGATTTTCCTGATATGGTAGAAAGAGTAAAGAATCTTTGAACTTCTTACAGATACTCTATTTTGTGAAACTTAACTGGTTAGAAATAAATCTTATAAAGAATGAAATAAACACTATAGAAGAAATTACAAGGAATTACATAGACACAATCATTTAATTACTGGTGTAGTATCCATTCTCCAAACCACATTTTCATATTACAACAAAGAAACTCAGATTTCATACAATTTCAAATGTACTTAATAAAGAGAAGAAAAATATAAAGGTTAAGCTGATGAGAAAATGTTGCTCTGAATTTCCTGTTTTCTCATCTACTTAGTTTTGCATATCTAAATGTATATAATTTTGGACTTGCATAAAATTATTCATTTTCAGTTACTTTAGAAAGTAAAATAAATAAAACAATGAACAAGTGAAGAATTCCCTAAAACAAGATAATATTTACCCTCATAGATACTATTAGATTGTTCTTAAAGTTATAAGCTTTATTAGACAATAATCATAAATCATTAATAATTAATTGTTTAATATGGTAAAAATTTCAACATATTATTGGAAATATTTAAATAATATATTTTAAGTAAAATTGTATAATTTTAGGGAAAAAATAGAATTGCTTAAAATAACCTATTTCAGTAGATATTCTCTACTGAAAATGGAGAATTTTTTTCCTTTCCCTTTTATTGTCATTTTCTCCTATTTAAAAATATTTTACTTAAATAACCTATTGAATAGTTAATTTAATAATTGCCTAAGATTATCTAAACCTACTGCAATGCTAAATTTCAAGAGTTTAGGAAATTCTGTGTTCTTAAAAATTTTTTAAGTACCCAATTCTAAATTTCAAGCATACCTTCTAAGCAAGCTAATAAACTATACCACACAAGAAATGATATATCACTAGTGAACAACCATTTGCTCAGGATATATCAATGAAAATAATCCAAATATTTGCATACAATATTTTGAAGGGAATATGAAGTGATAAAATGCAATGGCTACAACACTTTTATAATTTTCAATAATTCCTCTTTTGGGTAAAATCTTTTTAAAAAAAAATTTGGCTAACACTTCAGAAACTAGATTAATCACATGTATTATAATGTTATATTGCTGCAGTTCAGTTTGTTCAATATATTTTGAAGCTGCTTTAATTTTTACCTTTATTAACTGAAAAGATAATTTTGTTAACTCATTTTATTAGGAATTATTCTTTAAAAAAAGATTTCTTCCATATTGCAAACAAAATAAAGCAGTAATTCTTATTGCACTTACCTTGGAAGTCCAGATCTTCTGCAGTAGCTCTAGGAACCATGAAGATACTAGTTAGCAAAATAGGTAAGATTCATGCTATTGTTGAGCATATGGTCTAGTGGTTGAGATTATGTTAAAGAAAGTATAATAACTAAAGTGTCATGACAAACAATGATAAAGGTTTTGCAGGGGAAAAAATGAGGAGTACTTTGGGAAAACGTAGTAGGAAAACATAGATTGAGGAGATGTTGCATAAGACCCTTTTGATAAAGTGATATTTATGGTTCATTCTGGACACTGAGTAGAAATAAACCTTCATCAAAGATGAAGCAACGATGAAGAGGGGGAGAACACTTCAGGCAGAGTACAGCATTTGGCGGGTGGGGATTGAATCATGAAAGTGCTTGAAGCATTGGAGGTCAGAAAGCAGACCAGATGGCTGGCAAGTTTTGAGTAAGGGAGTTGGACAAGATGAAGCCCTAGAAGTGATCAGGGAAGAATCCCACATTTTATAGACCCCATTAAGGTTAGTGAATTGACAGGATTTGGTGATGGTTTCTTTATAGTTGAGCAGTGGAGAGGGAAGTTTTAGGATTTAAATGAACATATCTGGCTTGAATTGAAACTTAGATGGTTTGAAGTATCATTAATGAGAGAAGAAATCACTCCAATGTGAAGAAGAGCAATAATTCGGTTTTGAACATACTATATTTGAGATCTTTGTAAGAAGGATGTATTAAGAGGCAGAATAAACTGATTTGGAACTCAGATGACTCTGAATGAGATATAAGACATTTATCACTTATAAATATTTGAAGCCTTGGAAATGAGTGAGAAGGCCTAGGGCAAAAGTGTTGGGTAACTAGAGTTGAGAGCTAGAATTTTAATAGTTAGAGGTAGAGTGGAAATGAAAAAGCCTTCAAAGGAAATTGAAAAGGAGCAGTTAGAGGGATGGAAGAAAATCTGCAAGGGCATGATATAGTGAAACTCAAAGGAAATGAGAGTTTCTTGAAATTTTTCTTTTTCTTTTTCTTTTTTTTTCAGCAGCCATAGTAATCCTTTAATTTTACTTAGAAATGGCCTTCTCAATGTGTTTTGCTCTCAGTCCAGATGTTTCTTTTCTATCTATTAGAGTGGTACTGATTAGAGCACTCTAGAGGCCTGGAGGGATCTGGGCCTCAGAGGCAGACAACAGGAACCTTGGCAATAACAGGGCCAAGTGCCAAACCCCCCACCTCCTCCTCCTCACCTGCTTCTCAGACTATTGCACATGCTCTCAACAGCTACTGGGAAAAAGTCACTTAGTCTGAGCAGTTGAACAACAGAATACTCAGCCAGCCTATGCCATGGGGAGCTGAGGCAGGCAAAATTTCCCTTGATCCTCAGGGAAATCAATTCCCTTGAGTTTTTTTGTTGTTGTTATTATTATTATTAAATCAAAAGCTGCACCAGAAAGCTAGGCAGGTTTTTGCTCAAATGTGTCCACTTCTTTTTAACTCTCTTAGCTCCACCATTGTCCAAGCATCATCATTTTATGTGATGAACTATCATAATAGACTCTGAACTGGCCCCATCCTCTCCCCACTTCTACCCATTCCTCTCTAATCCATTTCCCACAAAGGACCCAGAGTTATCTTTATACAGTATAAGTCAGAATGTATAATTCCTCTGTTAACAACCTATCAATGGCTTCTGTTCACACTACTTACTTTGGCCTATGAGTCTCAGCATGACAGGCTCCTATCTTTCTCCTCAAGCACATCCCATACCATGCTTCATCCTTCTCTCTGTGCAACATCACACTGGCCCTCTGTCAGTCTAGAACATATCAAGCTCTTTCCCGCTTTGGAGCCTTTGAGTTTAATATTCCCTGAAATAAGTTTACCACCACTCTTTGCCTGGTAAGTTCTTTCTGATCTTTAGTTCTCCTAGAAATGTCAGTTTCTTTGAGAAGCCTTTACAGATAACCCATTGATTTCTAAGGCTGTTTTTTATAAACAACTTTAAATTTTTTTTTTCAAATTATTTTTTAATTTAATGTTTTAACCTGTTTATTGCCTTTCTCACATACTAAAGTGTAAATTCTACAAGGATGAGGAGCCAGTCTATCTTTTTCATTATATCCTCAGCAGATAGAATAATCATAGGAAAGAGGAGATCCTTAAAGTATTTGTCTAGTGAGTGAATGAATAAATGAATAAATCAAATAAACTAAGGATTAAAATTTTGTGTGATTCACCTGCATATATGATTCATAATTATGAATTTAGCACACATAATGATTAAAATGATGCCATAACTATGTTATGATTTTTAATTAAACCTACAGAAAAATTATAGAAGCTTTTTAAAAATAAAGTGCTTTATTTTTTCAATTTCTTTTAATATAACAGGTTCTTATTAGTTAACTGTTTTATACATATTAGTGTATATATGTCAATCCCAATCTCCCAGTTAATCCACCACCACCCCCACCACCCCCTCTGCTTTCCCCCCTTGGTGTCCATACATTTGTTCTCTACATCTGTCTCTATTTTTGCCTTGCACACTGGTTCATCTGTACCATTTTTCTAGGTTCCACATATATGCATTAATATGTGATATTTGTTTTTCTCTTTCTGACTTACGTCACTCTGTATGACAGTCACTAGGTCTATCCACATCTCTACAAATGACCCAATTTCGTTCCTTTTTATGGCTAATATTCCATTGTGTATATGTAGCACATCTTCTTTATCCATTTGTCTGTCAATGAGCATTTAGGTTCCTTCCATGACCTCACTGTTGTAAAAATAGTGCTGCAGTGAACATTGGTGTATGTATGTCTTTTTGAATTATGGTTTTCTCTGGGTATATGCCCAGTAGTGGGATTGCTGGGTCATATGGTAATTCTATTGTTAGTTTTTTAAGGAACCTCCATATTGTTCTCCATAGTGGCTGTATTTACATTCCCACCAACAGTGCAAGAGGGTTCCCTTTTCTCCACATCCTCTCCAGCATTTGTTGTTTGTAGATTTTCTGATGATGTCCATTCTAACCGGTATGAGGTGATACCTCATTGTAGTTTTGATTTGCATTTCTGTAAGAATTAGTGATGTTGAGTGGCTTCTCATGTGCCTCATGGCCATCTGTATGTCTTCTTTGGAGAAATGTCAATTTAGGTCTTCTGCCCATTTTTGGATTGGGTTGTTTGTTTTTTTAATATTGAGCTGCATGAGCTGTTTATATGTTTTGGAGATTAATCCTTTGCCCGTTGATTGGTTTGCAAATATTTTCTATCATTTGGAGGGTTGTCTTTTTGTCTTGTTTATAGTTGCCTTCTTTATGCAAAAGCTTTTTGCAAAGAGTGTTCTTCCTATGTTTTCCTCTAAGAGTTTTATAGTGTCTGGTCTTACATTTAGGTCTTTAATCCATTTTGAGTTTACTTTTGTGTATGCTGTTAGGGAGTGTTCTAATTTCATTCTTTTACATATAGCTGTCCAGTTTTCCCAGCACCACTTATTGAAGAGACTGTCTTTTCTCCATTGTATATCCTTGCCTCCTTTGTCAGAGATTAGTTGACCATAGTTGCGTGGGTTTATATCTGGGCTTTCTCTCCTGTTCCATTGATCTATATTTCTGTTTTTTGTGCCAGTACCATATTGTCTTGATGACTGTAGCTTAGTAGTATGGTCTGAAGTCAGGGAGTCTGATTCCTCCAGCTCCGTTTTTCTTTCTCAGGATTGCTTTGGCTATTCGGGGTCTTTTGTGTCCCCAACAAATTTTAAGATATTTTGTTCCAGTTCTGTAAAAAATGGCATTGTTATTTTAATAGGGATTGCACTGAATCGGTAGATTGTTTTGGGTAGTACGGTCATTTTAACAATATTGATTCTTCCACATCAAGAACACGGTATATCTTTCCATCTGTTTGTGTCATCTTCAATTTTTTCATCAGTGACTTATAGTTTTCAGTGTATAGGTCTTTTGCCTCCTTAGGTAGGTTTATTCCTAGGTACTTTATTCTTTTTGATGCAATGATAAATGAGATTGTTTCCTTAATTTCTCTTTATGATATTTCATTGTTAGTGTATAGAAATGCAACAGATGTTTGTATATTAATTTTGTATCATGCAACTTTACTGAATTCATTGATGAACTCTAGTAGTTTTCTGGTGGCATCTTTAGGATTTTGTATGTATAGTATCATGTCATCTGCAAACAGTGACAGTTTTACTTCTTCAATTCCAATTTGTATTCCTTTTATTTATTTTTCTTAGACTGCTGTGGCTAGGACTTCCAAAACTAGAAAAAAAAACAGTGCTTTATATCCTCCAATGTGATGCACTTTTTACATGTATAAGACATATTTTGATTGATGAATATGTGCTCACCCAAAATGATCAATATATTTAGGAAAGTTTGTCTTTTTAATGATAAATATTTTTTCTGCCTAGTGAAGCCTACCAAAATATTCAACCCACTTTCTATTATTAAAAACAAATGTAACTTGGGTTTTGAGTCATTTAATAAATATTTTTAAAATATGTTACAGGTGATTTGAATTTTAATTCAAGCTCCAATATTAACTGTTGGTATAATATTTTCCTAGTGATGTAGAATCTATATGAAATGTATGACTGTGCACATTGTACATCTTCAATGATTTCTTTGGACTCATTTATACTTGCTTATATAAAGGTAGATTCAAAATTTTTTAAGAAAATAGTTGATGCAACCCAGTAGATTTTAATTCAAGTTCCCTTATTTCATTTATTAGGTATGAAACACTGGAAAGTTATTTAATATAATTATATCTTAGTTTCTACCTGTGTAAAATGAATCTAATAATAATATCTGCCTAGCAAGGTTGTTATGATGATTAAAATATTACATATGAATACTTAGCCTATGGGCAGGGGGCTTTGCACATGTTTATAGGTGTTATTGTTACTGTTATCTTTATTCAGAAGCAAATCAAGTGAACTTGCAATGGAAATCTTCCAGAACCAATATCTGATGGCAGATAAAGGCTTTTTTGTGTGTTCAGTGTTGGATCAAAGTTACTAACTGAGTTTAAAACAATACAAAGAGAAGTGAAAGCTGGCATTGTCTTATGCTTTTTAACATTTATGTATTGACAACTCTAGAAAGCAGGAAAACTTTCCAAAAGAAAAACCTTTTTACATGTTAAAAAAGGTATATAGATTGATGTGAGAATAGTATTACCTCTAACAATTTCATTACTTAACATGTCTGAAGAGTTCATTTTCATTCTACTGTCATAGCCACTGATTTAATAAAGTACTTTCTTGATTAATATATTCATGCCCATTTGATTAAGAATCTCTACATTTCTTTGACTATTGTTTCATGAATGGATAGATTTATATGAAGCAAAAATAAGTGCTTGGATATTGTCTTTCAAAAGTTCAGTTTTAAGATAAAGTACTTACAAAATAATCTATTTTTTTCTTTATCTGAAATATATAATTTATGTTTTTTTTAATGTTTCTCATACTTCCAGGAATACCCTACATAAAAAACACAAAACTATTGCCTAAAAATTGTGTGAAATATTGAATTCTGTTAATAATTATGCCGATGTATCTATGTATATGAATATATAGAGATATATATAAGCATCATTATATCAGTGATTTAGCTCATTCTTCCTTTTAATAAAAATGGATTTTCAGTAACATTCCTTGAGTTTTAAAATACTCTCAGCTCTTATATAGAACAAAATAGAACAGAAATTAACTGTAATTTTAAAATGTTTAAATAATACATAGAGCATAGCTATATGATGTGAATTCCAAATACTACCAAAGAAATGTCTTCATGTAGTCATTAAGGCATATGAAATATGCATTTACACCTTTTAAAATATTTATTTTGAATGTAATATATGTCTTCTAGAATTCTGCTGCCATTTTGTAAAGCACTGAATTGAAAGAATAAAAACAAATTTTCATGGAGAATCTGTTTGAAATACTTGAATAAAGAAATTGATCTTGGGCCAATTTTTAAAGTAAAATTTAAATATTCTTTTAATTATGTTAATTGTACTCAGGTATAATATGTAACTTGCTTTTGTAAAAGATAATTGTGATTTTAGTTAGTGGCATTGTTTTCTCAGGAGTTTTGAATATGTCTTTAAGATTGCAGTAGTAATCAAAGTTGGAAAACATTGCCCACTATAGAAAAGAAACAGAATCAATTACTGTTCATTTCTAAACACTTTTCATTAAAGAAATTGCCAGTTACATCAAATGGAGGTCGGTCATATCACACACAGCTACTCTCAGCAATCTCTTTTTATTAAGCTATGCTACGATATTTGGTACTGTGAGGAGTGGAGTGGCGAAGGAAGCTATTTGGTAACAAATAGCTATTTGGTAACAAATAAAATAACTACTAGTATTAATATACATTTGCTTGAGTATTTTAAATTTATATATACAAATATTCAACGATATGACTACTGCTAGGGGTGCCAATGTGGTGGTAATAAATTGTGGTTTATGCAATATATCAAAGAGAATTGAAAGGTAACTTTACATTAAATTGTAAATAGATGTAACTATACTCCATTTTACATGTTTTCATTTCCTAAAAACATTGTTTGGAATTCTCTTTTTTGTTAGAAGTTTTGAAGCTACTTTAATTATATAAAATATGAAGTAACAAAGTAACATTCAACTTATTCAAATGTTAATTATAAAATATCTTCATATAAAATGATAATTTGTTAATTGAATTTAATCCCAATCAAAAGTACAAAATCCATAGTTTATGATTGACTCACAAATAGGTTTCTGCATTTCAGTTAGGGGTTTAATTTGTTCTTTAATAAGTGTACTTAAAAACTAGGATCATTCTGTGATTATTTTTAATGGGTTCACTTTATAATGGATACATGTATTTATACAACTGGATTTTAATGAAATTTGTTCTAATCAGCTTTGATTATCGTTTTATTACATGTATCCCAGACCACATAATGAATGCTCAGTAATAAATGGTCAGCATATATGTTCTGTTAGTAATGTCTTCATCTATATTTCTTTATAAAATAGTAATGCCACCTTTTTACTGTGCACTATTCTACTTTTTTGTCATAAAACCTCTTACATTTTGAAGTACTATATAATTTATTTATTCATTTTTTTATTGTTTATTATCCATTCCTTCTCTACTAGAATGAAAATTCCATGAGAGAGAGAGAGAGATCTTCATTTGTGTTTTTACTGATATATCCTAACTGTCTAGAACAGAGCATGACATATAACAGATACACAATAAATATTGCTTAAATGAATGCTTGAATGAAATAACATATTAGTGGCTTTATTCTGACAAAATATTCAGATCTTCATGAAATAAGTGAAGTTTTAGAAATTCCATATTTTAATATTGATGTAAGTAGTAGAAAAACAAACTAATATCATTGTAGAAAAATTAAAATGTCTTTATCATCTTCTATTAAAATTAGTCTTTTATTCAATATAGTTTTGGAAGTCCTAGCCACAGTAATCAGAAAAGAAGAAGAAATAAAAGGAATCCATATTGGAAAGGAAGAAGTAAATCTGTCAGTGTTTGCAGTTGACATGACACTATACATAGAAAATCCTAAAGACACCACCAGAAAACTACTGGAGTTCATCAATGAATTCAGTAAAGTTGCATGATACAAAATTAATATACAAACATCTGTTGCATTTCTATACACTAACAATGAAGTATCATAAAGAGAAATTAAGGAAACAATCCCATTTATCATTGCATCAAAAAGAATAAAGTACCTAGGAATAAACCTACCTAAGGAGACAAAAAACCTATACTCTGAAAACTATAAGACACTGACAAGAAAAATTGGAGACGACACAAACAGATGGAAAGATATACTGTGTTCTTGATTTGGAAGAATCAATATTGTTAAAATGACCGTACTACCCAAAACAATCTACCAATTCAGTGCAATTCCTATCAAAATACCAATGCCATTTTTTACAGAACTGGAACAAACAAATTTTTAATTTGGATGGAAGCACAAAACACCCCAAAAAAACAAAACAGTCTTGAGAAAGAAGAACAGAGCTGATGGAATCATGTTCCCTGATTTCAGACTATACTACAAAACTATACTAATCAAAGAAGTATGATACTGGCATTAAAAACAGAGACAAAGATCAATGGAACAGGATAGATGGCCCAGAAACAAACCCATGCACTCATGGTCAATTAATCTACAACAAAGGAGCAAGAATATATAATGGAGAAAAAACAGTCTATTCAATATGTGGTGCCAGAAAACCAGACAGCTGCATGTAGAAGAATGAAATTAGAACATTTTCTAACCCCATATACAAAAGTAAACTCAAATTGGAATAAAGACAAATTTAAGTGTATACAGTAAGTCCCCTACATACAAACAAGTTCTGTTCCAAGAGCACGTTCATAAGTCTAATTTGTTCGTAAGTCCAACAAAGTTAGCCTGGTACCCAACTAACACAATTGGCTATATAGTACTGTACTGTAATAGGTTTATAGTACTTTTCACACAAATAATACATAAAAAACAATCATAAAAATAAAAGATTTTTAATTTTACAGTACAGTACCTTGAAAAGTACAGTAGTACAGTACAACAGCTGACATACAGGGGCTGGCATCGAGTGAACAGGCAAGAAGAGTTACTGATTGGAGGAGAGACAGGAGGTAGAAGATGGTAGAGCTGAAGGATCATCAGCAATAGGAGACAGAGGGCAAGCTGCAATTTCACTCACACCTGACGTAGATGGCACAGGTTCTGGTTCCTTGCTGAATTCAGTTCTATCTATCCTCTTGGAAAAATGATCCAGTGATACTCTTCTTTCTTCATCATAGATGACACAGTAGCACTGGATTGCATTCTGAATGGTTGCTGCAACCTTTGTGTACTAGTCTACATTCAGGTCCTGTGCCTCAGAAACTAATAGTGCCTCCTTAAATAAAGAAAATCCTCTTGCCATTTTCTGCATCGTGAATCTCTTCTTCAGTTACTTCTTCTTATTATTGTCTCTCTTTGTCCTTTCTCTGGGCTTCCAATTCCATCAGCTCTTCATTAGTAAGCTCCTCGTGTTGCACAGCAACAGTACTGTACAGTAAAGTACACAAAAGCACAACCACTTGTAGAGGATGCACGCACGTGACAATGTACACCAGACATGTGAATTAACTTACGTGGTTGGACATGCGCATACATGTTTGCATTTTTGAAAGTTCGCAACTTGAAGCTTTGTATGTAGGGGACTTACTGTACAATAAAACTCCTAGAGGCAAGCATAGGCAGAACACTCTCTGACATAAATCACAGCGATGTTTTTTTTGCTCTGTCTCCTAAAGTAAAGGAAATAAAAGCAAAAATAAACAAATGGGACCTAATTAAACTTAAAAGCTTTTGCACAGCAGAGGAAGTCATCAACAAAACAAAAAGACAACCTATTGAATGGGAGAAGATATTTGCAAATGATATGATTGATAAGGGGTTAATATCCAACATATGTAAACAGCTCATAGAACTCAACATCAAAACAAACAGCCTGATTAAAAATTAGGCAGAAAAACTGAATAGACATTTTTACAAAGAGGAAATGCATATGAACAATAGGGTCATGAAAAGATGCTCAGCATCACCAATCATCAGGGAAATGCAAGTCAAAACCACATGTGAGATTTCACCTTACACCTGTCAAAATGGCTATCATCAAAAAGAACAGAAATAAATGTTGGCAAGGATGTGGAGAAAATGGAACCCTGCTCCACTGTTGGTAGGAATGTAAACTGGTGCAGCCACTGTGGAAAACAGTGTGGAGGTTCCTCACAAAACTGAAAATAGAACTACCATATGATCTAGCAATTTCATTATTTGAAAAAAAAAGAAAACACTAAATTGAAAAGATACATGCTCCCTGATGTTCATAGTAACATTGTTTACAATAGGCAAAATATAGAAGCAACCCAAGTATCCATCAAGAGATGAATGAAATTCTGCCATTTGCAACAAGGTGGATGGACTTAGAGAGTACTGTGCTTAGAGAAATAAGTCAGAAAAAGGCACATACTGTTATCACTTATATGTGTAATCTAAAAATAAATATATATGTCAATAACAGAACAAAAACTGACTTACAGATAAAGAAAATAAACTAGTGGATACCAGTGGGGAGAAGGAAGGGGGAGCAAAATAGAGGTATGAGATTAAGAAATATAAACTACCATGTATAAAATAGATAAGCAACAAGTGTATATTGTACAGCACAAGGACATAGAGCCATAATTTTGTACTAATTTTTAATGGAGTATAAGCTATAAAAATATTGAATCACTGTACACCTGAAATTTTTATAATATTGTAAATAGATTATACTTCAATAAAGATTACTTTATAAAAAGTGTTGAAAACGACTTTTGTAATTGAAATACATTAATGTCCCAATTTATGATTTTGCATCCTCATTTCCTTTGATGGACTCTCCCAAACATCCAGTATCCCAACCTGCCTGCTCACAGCCTCTCCCTCTTCCTTCCACCCTCCATCCTTCCCCGTTTCTTTTTTCTTCTTCTGTTTCCACCTCTCACCTGTTGTGTTTCCTGCCTTTAGCTTCTCATGTGGTAAACAGTAGAGCCATATTCAGATTACATTAAGTATTTAGGGCATATGAAACTAATTTCTGGGGGAATTAGGTCAACAGAGCACAATGTCTCAGTAGACAAAAAGCCAGGCCTCAGACAGGATGAGATTTCAGTTTAGGATAATAGAGCAGAAAAAACTGGGGTCTGTCTGGCTTTGATGATTGTCAGTCTAGTAATTCAGCTTCTTTCTGTCTCCATCTGCTGCTCTAGTCATTTGGCCTGCTACTTTTATTTGCCTCACGTTTAAACTAGCTGAAATAAAGTCCATTTGAATCTATTAATCACTGGGAAAATAAAGCATATTGTTAGATACACCAGTCATGAGCTCCTGCACTAGCCTATTAAGGTGTAAAAGCTCTGCCAAATGGCATAGTTCTTGGCCTACCATTTATACAAGTACTCATCCTCTAACAGGGTGATAGGCATTCAGCCTAGATCAAGATCCCATAAATTTCATGTATACTAGTTTACTGTTCCTTTTCAACAATCTACTAAAGGCTTTGAGTTGTTTTCTAGTTTTAAGCTATCAGAGGAGACTGCTTAATATATGAGGCTCTTTGGGAATATGCAGCAGTGATGCCAAAGGCCATATATAGAGAGTCATAAAATTCTTTAATTCTTTGAGATCTGTATGAAAATCAGAAAAAGAAAAACTTACTATGATTTAAAATTGCAACCTGTCATATATGTTTCCTGTTAAATAATTCTTATCAGGCAGCTATAAATCACTTTTTTATTAGCACACACTAGTTTGTAATCTCTTCATTTATGTGTGCGTGTGTGTGTGTGTGTGTGCGTGCCTATGCATGTGTGTGTACTATATGTATAGTGTGTTTTATATTTATGTATATATAAAATAACACCAAAAACTAAATATTGAACTTAATGACTTACATTGCAAAACCCTGAAAAGAAATGGTCAATTCTTTATGTCATGTACTACACTATAGGGCATGCTTAGAACTCAGCAAACTAAAAAGATAATAATAATAAAAAATTTATGTAATAAAAATGGTCACAGAGGGAAGACAGGTAGCAGGAGAATTGAGCCCAGTAATAATAATTGATGTAATCTAATCTCTGGATGTACATGTAATTTTCCATCTCTTTTACCCCCAGGAGTCTCTTAAAATTATTCAGGTGAAGTCTGATTCACAGAACTCTAAGGATATGTAAATGTGAGGATTTATAGTCTAAGTTTGCTGTAAATAATGGGTCAGTGCATGTCTGGGACAAAAGCATAAAAGAATAGTCAGGTTGAGATATTTTATTTTTCATTTAATATCATTTATTTGCACATTTATAAGATCTGCACTGGGTGGCTACCTCACACTGAGGATAAGAGTCGCCAGCCCTCGGGAGCATCCATCCCAGTAAGGGGACATCTTGAGGGTCTACTTTGAGGAGAGTGACAAAGAGATGAAAAAGCTCAAAAACGTTCAACACCTTGCTCTATACATTTGTATAACATGCCTTGGTGAGGAATTCTCACTACTCAGTGCCCTTTTCTTCCAAGCCAAGTGTAATTTTAATATCTACACATATGCTATGTATACACATAGCCAGGGCACCTTCTGAGTTCAAATCAGGACTCTTAATGCAAGATAGGTAAGTACCAACCTACACACATTTTGGCTAAAGTGAAAAAAAAAAAGCCATTTTTCTAATAAAGATTTTAAAATAAATGTAGAAGAAATAGCAAGACAGGGACTGATTTCACTTACGTTGAATTGGGGAGTGGTAAGGGACACTGGGAAGAATTCACAGAGTTTTCCTGGGTAATTATAAGAACTTAAGAAGTAGGAGAGAAGAAGGACATAACTAATAGCAG
This sequence comes from Kogia breviceps, assembly GCF_026419965.1. Lineage (NCBI taxonomy): Eukaryota > Metazoa > Chordata > Mammalia > Artiodactyla > Physeteridae > Kogia > Kogia breviceps. The sequence goes on along the minus strand of NC_081313.1, from coordinate 67,452,875 downwards.
CCTTGAATAAAGACACGTGCTGTGTAAACTACAAATGAGTCAGGGAGATTAGAATACTGGATATATCCAGGGGAGTAATTGCAAATGAGGGTGGAAAAATAAAGTCAAATTGTGAAAAGCCCAGTCTCAGGAATTTATAATAAATGGAGTGCCATTGATAAAATTTAAGCAGAAGACTATTACAGTCATATATAAATTTTGAAAATTTATTTCTGACAAAACATAAAAGATAAATTGGAAGCAGAAAAGGTAGAGATTAAGGATTATGAACTGAAGAAGTATGAGTATGCCATGGAAATGAGGATGGAGGTAAAGGGTTGGAAATGATAGGACTTAAAAGAATTGGGTTGGAAGATGAGGGAGAATAAAGAGTAGAGATGCATTCAGGTTTCTACTAACTGTGTGTGAAGCCATTCACTAAAATAGATAACATAGATTTATGAATGGGGAGAGGAAAAGAAATTTATTTAGTAGATTAAGTCAGGTTGCATTGTGTTACTCCTTTCATTCCTCCTGTGGCTATCATTTTCTTTTCTTCATATCTTCTTACATGGCATCTGTTATCATTGTACTTTAAGAATAAAGAACAAAGAAAATATCATTTGGGAATTATGGCAGTCAACTAAGAAAATGCAATCAAGAGGACTTTCAGTAGGAAGTGTCAAGTACCTGTGTCTCTCTTCTCTTAGCCGAGAAGACTCAGCCTCCTTTAACTTTGCATAGCAGGTATAACAACTTGAGCTGATGAATGTGTATTGATTTATTCATTTAACAAATAAACATGCATCTGCTCTGAAGTTGGTAAAAGAATTGTACAATGTACTGTGTATATTGAAAATGTGTAAATGTATACCAAGCTTGCTTCAGTTAAATCCAACATTTCAAAATATGGTAGGCAGAATAATAGCCCCCAAAATTATCTACATCCTAATTCCCAGATCCTATGCATATATTATGTTACATGACAAGGGTAGATTAAAGTTGCAGATGTAATTAAGTTTGCTATTCAGCAGAACTTGAGATGAGGAAATTTTATTGGGTTATCTAGGTAGGCCTAATAAAATCTGAATATCCTTATAAGTGAAAGAGCGAGGTATGATAGTCAGTGTCAGAATGCTGCAGTGTAAGAAAGACGCAACCAGCCATTGCTGGCTTCTAAGATGGAAGAGAGGCACAAGTCAAGGAATGCAGGCAACTTCTAGGAGCTGAAAGGGGAAAAAAACTAAAACAGGTTTTAGCCTAGAGCCTTCAAAAAAGAATACAGCCTTGCTAAACCCTTGATTTTAACCCAGTGAAACCCATTTTGAACTTCTGACCTCCAAAACCAAGATAATAAATTTGTGTTTTTGTAATCCACTAACTTTGTGGTAATCTGTTTTAGCAGCAAAAGGAAACTGCTACATAAAACACTCCATTTTTTACTGTTTGTTTTCTGTTGTTTAATTCTTTAACTGGATAACATAAATGTGGTAAATCAGCAAATGATTTTAATGTGTTATTTGAGGATATCAAAATTTTAATAATGTTTCTGCTTCATAAATGGCAAGATATTTCTGTAAGTCAAATTTTTTAATGGAAATGTTTTCCACTTAACCATCAGTCATCTCACATATCTTCATCTACATGGACAAGGAGGAATTATTTAATAGCTAAATTCTAGATAGAATTTTAACACAGATACTATGCAACTTTGAGACTAAAATTTTCCATTGGTGTATTAAAATATACACTGCTGCTTTGGAGGCTGATGAATGATAAATGTTTAACCATGGCAGAGACCATCTAAAATGGCCCCCAATCAGCCTGACCTCCTAGTTTTCATAAGCTTGGGTAATCTTCTACCCTAGTGTGAAAGCTAGACCTAGTAACTCACTTCTAAAAAATAGAATACAGCAAAAGCAATGGGATGTCAATTCTCTTGCTATAAACCTTTTTTGTCAGCTGCCCTATGGAGAGATCCAAGTGCTAGGGAACTGATATCTCTAGCCAACAGCCAGTGAGAAGTTGAGGTCTGTCGAAAAGCATGTGACTGATCTTGGAAGTGAATCCTCTCCCAGTCAAGTCTTGAGATGACTGCAGTACCAGCCAACTGTTTTATTGCAGGCTCATGAGAGATCCTGCACCAGAAGAGCCAGTTCAACTATGCCTAAATCCGTTATCCGCAGAATGGTAGGATCATATTCATTGTTTTAAACAGTGATGTTTCTGGGTAATTTGTGAAGCAGTAATAAATTAGTAATGCATAGCTGAAATACATGGAGAATAAATGCTATTGCATATATAGAAATTCAGTTGGGATTTGGAACCCCAATATTTTGACTCTGTCCTATATTTAAGTTTTGGCTCTATAGATAGAACCATAACCAAATTATCATTGACTTATATTTTATATTAAAAAGTCTAAACATATTATTGAAAGTTTTTATTTCCAAGTTCTATTTTTCAGCCAATAAAGATTCTGAGTGAGATTTGAGCCCAATAGGAAATGGCAGAGAATAGGTGAAGAATGTGGACATATCAATTATTAGAGTAAATTATGTGGAAAATTTCCAAAGAATATTTTTCTTCTATCACACCTTCATAAACTCAGAGCCAAGTTGAATATATTTGGAGGTAGTTTTTTGAATAAGCAATTTAAAGTTTATTTTTTACTGGTCACCATGACCCAGCCACTGAAATGTTTTGATCCCTGGTATTACTAAACTTTGCTTAAGACAAAAGTAATAGAGTCTATAATAGTAATTATACTCTGCTTTATTTGAGTTCTCCAAAGCAAAAGAGCAATAAAAGTCATCCCCTCTTTAAATTTAGGAACTTTGGGAGAGAGTTTCTACTCTGAGGGGTAAGAATGTGCCATGCAACATGGGAGATCCGGTCAGAAAGAGGGCCTCTGGGTGTTTGTTCACTCATTTGCTGGGCAGGGCCTGATCACTGAAGGATCTGGGCTTCTCCTCCTTGTCTATTCAATGAAAACTTGAAACCACATCCCAAATGGGGAGCAAGCTTTGCTGCGTAACAGTTAAAAGTAGGGTTCAAGAGCAAGATAATAGGAGACAAGTAGTTTTACAATATAAAAGTGAGGGGCTAGATTATCTATAAGAAAACTATAATTTTTTTAATGTTTTGCATCTTTCAAATCTTAGTCCAATATCTGCCTCAAAAGTATACAATGTTTGATGTGTTGAAACTGACCAAAGAAAGATACGATTTGTTTGGAGAATGTTGTTGGAGTGCTATGAAAATACCCTTCACTTCCTCCAATGGGTGAACCCAAGCCAATTGAAAAACCCCTTGGAAAAGTTGTCAAATGTTCATCCTGGTTGGGGGACCACAGTTGACTGAAATCTTATTCACCCTTGAAAAGTGCACAGCCAAGACACTGGCTAGACTGGACTATGAGAGCAGAATAGTGAAAGTAGGAGAAAGATAGTTATATTTTCCCGTGGACCACATGCAGACACCAAGAGAAAGTCCAACTAGGTCATTTTGAAAAGAACCATAAAACAAGATTATTTTCTTCCGAGGTTAATCAATCTTGGCATAAAGAGATACAGATGCACCATTAGATTCAGAAAGTACAAAAAAAGCAAGCATTACCTGTCAGAGAAAAGGACTCTTCAGTCACTGAAATGAAACTTTTGCGTGGGGAATTTTTATTATCTGAAAATGACCAAAATAACCCTCTGATTATAAATATAAAATATCAATTTTATATCAGTATAAAAAATACTCTTAATTGGGTACAGATTATTATTATGGAATTTCTTGGTATTATTTGGCAGTGATTCATTGTTAAATCTTGACATTTTAGTCACTCTCAATTTTATTTTGTCAATTTTTTGATATCAACTCTTTTAACTGATACAGATATGGTTAAGGTCAAGCAGATAATTTTTAAGAGCATCATGTAAAGCTTACTGAACCTCAGATCTATTTTAAGTAATAGTCCATAACCAAAGTAGATAATTTGTAAATAGATTATTTGCTATCAATAGATGTTTACAGGAATAGGCCAAGTGCAGAACAAAAAATAAAAAGCTTCAAACTATAAAGGGCCAATATCTGACCTTTTCTAACATGGCTTTGAAGAATCAATGTTTTTCATTTTCTTAACCTGAAAGGAAAGCACTATGTTAGTACCCAGAGACGTGTTGTCTGGATCTATTATTGTAGTTGCATTCCTAAAGTACACTTTGATATTAATAATTTAAAAATCACACTCAAATTTTTTAGAAAAATTCTTTTAAGCAAGGAAAATAAAATCTTGAAAATGATTAGATATTTGGATAAAATAAAAACTCTGTTTAAGCTGTGGAATATTAAACATTTGTTTAACAATTGTAGTATGGAAACTTATAGGAATATTAAGCTCAGTTGCTACTGAGTGAAGATGGACATTGTTTGAAAATATTCTCTTAGATATTCAAGAAAAATTAGGCTTAACCCACAAAGAGGTCTTTGGGAAGAACCTTCTCCCCATTTTAGAGAAATTTACCTTTCTTCCCCCCCTTCCTCTTTCCCTCCCTCCCTCCTTTCCTTCCTTCTTTCCTTCTTTCCTTTTTTCCTTCCTTCTTTCCTTCCTTCTTTTTTTCTTCCTTCCTATAAAATGCCAGTCATCTCACATAGTCATCTTTCCAGATTAAACAGGAAACGAATGTTGATTAATATAGAAAAATTTTATGATTGGCCTGAGTTCTCATTCTGGAGTGCTGTGTGAATGTTATTTCTGTTATTTAAGTTGATTCACTAGCATTAGGGAATCACATGACACAGTGTGATGCTAAATTCAGGGTACAAAATGGTACAGACACTATGATCCCATTTTGTAAATATTTGTACATAGATTCATATGTGAGTACTATGGAGAGGTGTGTACCAAGTGTTTACTCTTTGTATCTTGCTTGCAACATATAGATTTTTATTTTTCATCTTACAACTTTTGTTACATTCTAAATTTTCTACGAGTACACACACACACACACAACACAACTTTACTATTTTAAAAACCAGTGAGATTTTAAGAATAGAACTAGATTGTTTTCAAAAACAGAAAAATGTAAGCCAATTATAATTGTTATCATGCTAAATGAATAGTATTATAACTTGTATTTTGTCCACATTGTCCAAATAATATATTTCTGTGTATTAGTAATGTGAACATTTTCTGGACTTGGAAAAAGTCATAGATATCTTTACATGTCTATTCTGTATTCTGCCTTCAACCTAGTTATTAATCAAATGATTAGTGGCATTTCAATAGTATAGCAAAGGCAAAGTGATTGATTTGTCATGTAGACAAACTAAGAAAACTAGGGAGATACTGTGTAATAGCATACTGCTTAAGAAGGGAAACATAATTAAATACTTAACACATTCGTTACCTTCATTTACCACACCTAAGCCATGAAATGTCCAATAGGGAACACGACCAATTCCTTTTAAGTAATATTTCTGATATATTCTGAATTGCACATTCTTTATAAATAACTTGCTAATTTTTTAACATCTGAGAAATACTGATCATTTTCCTTATTAGCCTTTATCCTATCTGTTTTGACTTAGGTAGCATTATTGAGCATAGATTTAAACAGTTTTTAATCTGTCCCCAAATAATTTCAGAACAGTATATCATCCTAACACAAAGCAAGTGGCTCCATAAAATCTCACTTTTCATTAAACTATGAACCTCAGCAGCAGCTATGTCTTTCCTTTCCCCATCCTTGTAGCAGTGATGATGATAGAAGGAAAAGGAGGAGAAGAAAAAAAGAGGCAGAGGTAGAGGAGGAAGATGAAGGAGAAAGAGGAGGAGGAAAAGTAGGTAGAGAAAGGGGAAGGAAGAGGAGAAGGAAGAGAAAAAGAGAAACAAAAGGAAACGGAATCAACCATTTAATGAAATATGCCTGGCTTTAGAGTAAGCTATTCATATAAATTATTTTATTCAATCCATATAATAACCGTGTGAAGGTTGTATTAGTTTCTGCATTTTACAGATGAAAAAATCAACATTCACAAGGGTAAATAACTTAGTAAAGCTCACACGCATATTAGGTGAAACTGCACTCAGAGCCAGTTTTTCTGACTCCCAAGTGTTTCCCACTTTATTGCCTTGAGTTTTCTCTTCCCTTTTCAACACTCCTCCGTTTCTCGCCTCTCTGTTCCCCCTTTCAGTAAGTAAGCTACCCTCAGGGAGAAACACAGTCACAAGGTCACAGCTATATAAAATGACGCACTCTTTCCCATCTATTATGGATTTCCATCTCACACAGTTGCTAGACGTGTTTTATTGTGGTTGTACCATAAAATATTTGTGTGCATATTTTATAAATTTATTTATTTATTTGTGGCTGCATTGGGTCTTTGTTGTTGTGTGCGGGCTTTCTCTAGTTGCGGCCAGATGGGGCCACTCTACATCGCGGTGCATTGGCTTCCCATTCCGGTGGCCTCTCTTGCTGTGGAGCACAGGCTAGGCATGCAGCCTTCAGTAGTTGTGGCTCACGGAGTCCAGAGCGCAGCCTCAGCAGTTGTGGCACACAGGCTTAGTTGCTCCGTGGCATGTGGGATCCTCCCGGACCATGGCTCAAACCCGTGTCCCCTGAATTGGCAGGTGGACACCTAATCACTGCACCACAAGGGAAGTCCCTGTGCATATTTTAAGCAAACTAAAATACAAAAAATATTCACTTTCAAGTTCATTTTTACAGTGTTTCATTTTTCATATTTGCAAATAAACCTGCCAATGTTAAATACAGAATTTAACCTCCAACTAACTATACAAGTTAAAAGGCACATTTTAGGTAATTTCTATGAAAATACTAATTATTTTACCTTTCTGGGGGGTTAGGTTTAAGGGAAACCTTGATTAAATTCATCACTTATTCACTTAATTCTCTAAATTTGATATTCTAATGTATAGAATATTTTTACTGTTAGGTAATTATGAAAAAGACAAGTGTTCAAGATAGAACCAATACAATATGAAGTCACATAGGTAATTTAGATGAAATATTTTTGGTTTGAATTATCTTATTAATATTTATTTGATAACTATATTAAGCATTCAAACTATCAGTGATAAAATTTTTAATTTTGCAAAATTTTATACTTTAAGTGTTCAAGAAAAATATGCACACACATAGTTTGAATACATATCATTAAATGTCTAACTTTATAGCACATTGAAGATATAGATTTTTCACTGTATATATTAAAATATTTCATTTTCACACATCTGCCACACTCTATCATGATATTTAACCAATCTAATCCAAGAAATTGTGACTGAAATGACTAACTGGTATGCCTTCAGCTTAATTCTATTTCAAACCATAAAAAGAAGTAAAGTAAATATCTATATATTTTAATAACAAAATTTTGCTTAATAGAGAACTCAATCAACATTGAATTCTGGCTTATGGTTATGTTGACATAGTAACTATTATAGCTGTTGGTAAATGAAAGCAATGCATCCTTCTTCTGTGAGTTGGATTTATTTATTGAACTTTGGTATTTCATTTGTTATCTGACCTGCTTTTTGCAAAGTTTAAATCTATCCCCATAATTATTTATTAAATAAAACTAAACTTTACATTAAAGTTCAATCAAGGCATTTTAGTTGCCAATTAATAATGAAGAAAGAAAGCAACTGTACTCCAATAAAAATTAATTTAAAAAATAATGAAGAAAGCATGAAACAAAACTTATTTTAGCATGATAAAATTTTTGTTTTAATTAGTTTACAAAAAGTATAGAAAATAAATAATTGTTTACTTTCCAAATATGCCAGAATTATTATTTAGATCGATACTAATATTGAGTAAAATAAATGGAAACCTTGAACCAAATCTATAATAGTTAGCAGACTTGATGAATTACTACATAATTATTTAGTCATCATGAAACTGCACTTTGATTGCTTTGTTATTAAGTCAGTTTGCAGAATTGTGAAGATCAGTGTGTTTAGAGGGCATCAATAATCAAAATCGAAGGACTTCCCTGGTGGCACAGGTGTTAAGACTCCATGCTCCCAAAGCAAGGGGCCTGGGTTCAATCCCTGGTCCGGGAACTAGATCCCACATGCATGCCGCAACTAAGAGTTCGCATGCTACAATTGAGCGAGCAGGCTGCAACTAAGGAGCCTGTGAGTCACAACTAAAGACCCTGCAAGCCATAACAAAGGAGGCTACCTGCTGCAACTAAGGAGCCTGCCTGCTGCAACTAAGTCTCAACACAACCAAATAAATAAATAAATTTCTTTAAAGTTTAAAAAAATAATCAAAATCAAAGATAATAATTCAGAGAAGAAAAAAATTCAGTGCATATATGATTAAAGTTAAGACTCAAACAGGTCCCTTTTTAAATATAAAGCATATGGTACAAAAATTACAAACTGAAACATTTCTTATACATTTATAAATGTATCTCTTCAGCTGAGTTATCTGATTTTTTTAAATTGTTCTTTGGTTTTTATTTTCTTTTGGTTTGGGGTCACGATAATTATCTTCACAAATTTAACGCCGATGTTATAATACATATACAGATGTATCCATATATCTTTCTTTATACGTATAGGTATACTCAAACATGCTCACTGTTTATTCAGATTTAGTAAGAACACAGTTACAGCTCATAACAAATGCCATTTAGTTTTGGACGGTGTTGTTTTTGTCATTAATAAATTATTAACAAAAGTCAAGTATTTTACAGTTTAATATTTCCGGAAGTAGAAATACCCCAGTAAAGTAGTGAACATAAATCCGAGACAAGACAATAACCACGTTATTTTGGTTGTTTCACTGGGGAAGTGCTGAGCAGCGGGAATGTTAGAATCACAGCAGGAGGTTCAACTCAGTTCAGTGTCTCCTGTTGCTTTAAAAATGGCATTGATCTTATGCAGCAGATATGGTTCTTGCTTATTCTAAGCTCCTCCACTATGAAGAGCTTCCCTGACGTAAATGAAAACTTTACCCTTCCACGTTGGAAGCCCTGTTGTGGTTGACCCTACCTATCTTTCCAATGCCTTTACTGTTACCAGAGTTTCTGACCCTTCCTATTTTTGCTGCTTCTACACCTGTTTTTTAATATCTTGTTCAGGCATTCAGGTCTTCAGTGTTCAATTCAGTTTTCATTCTGAATTGAATCTGTCCTGCCTATTTTCTTTTTATTATGTCCATATTTAACTTCTAGTTAAAGATTCCTTAAGCATGGACTTTTATATCTAGCATTTGAAAGTAAAGAATAAAGCAGAACCAATAATGAGATACAAAATTCGCTGCTACACAATTTCAAGTTGATAAGGTTCAACTCAGAAAAAACTGCAGAGGATACATATGTTTGGGCTTTATTCTTTCTTCAACTCTGAATAAGAATGTTCTCTCACGTCCGCTTTCCACCCCCATCTCTTCCTCTTTCTCTCTAGAACAACCTGGCAGGTTTACACTCTTCTCTAACTGTCTGCTTGACTGAAATGTCACAAATCTGCAGGCACATCGTAAGTGTCATTTTAGACTTTTGCAAATACCTGTATTTGCACTTAACTCACTCTTTAGCAATTACTTGCATATATTTCCACCTTCACCACACGATTTTGAGCTCTTCAAACACAGGAAGTTTTTCTCACTGGCACAAGTTATTATTAAAACAGTGTTGAATTAATAAATAAATAAAATTAATGCTCAAGAGAATGAAGAAGGATAGAAAATAAGTTTGGGGACAAAAATCTATAATGGTGATTATGTATTTCCCTTCTTTATGCCACCCTCTCCTTGTTATGTAAATAGCACATTTTATCCTTATAGAAGATTGATTTTAGTCAACACTTAAACACTTTTATCATTAAGTCTTAAAATGATATTTTGAGTCTATATATTAAACAGCAACTACATAGCCCTGTCATATCTTTCATTCCATAATAATTTACTTAACATCAACACAACTGTGCAGTAGGGCCAAATTTTACTTTTACAACACAAGGAACCAAAATCTAGATGAATTATTGCTTTTATAAAATGCAACCCTGTAGCCAAGGAAAAGGAAATACAACCTCATTACAAACCACTTCAGATTTACTCACTTTAAAGCAGCCCTTGGATCTACACTTGTTTTGTTTCACATAGATACAAGGAACATAATAGAAAGAAGTAACAAGACTGCTACAAATATCAAAACAACCAAATATGTAATAAGACTGCCTATTATTTGTATCAAGGTTTTAACCTGATCAAGTTATTTAACCTAATGTCAATTTCATTGCCTGTTACGTGGACACGAAAAAACCTCCATCTTAAAGATGATCAGGGCTTCCCTGGTGGCGCAGTGGTTGAAAGCCCGCCTGCCGATGCAGGGGACACGGGTTCATGCTCTGGTCCAGGAGGATCCCACATGCCACGGAGCGGCTGGGCCCTTGAGCCATGGCCGCTGAGCCTGCGCATCCGGAGCCTGTGCTCCGCAATGGGAGAGGCCACACAACAGTGAAAGCCCCGTATACTGGAGGAAAAAAAAAAAAAAATCAAATGTGATTATGTATATTAAGCCTAGGGTAAAGAAAAAGCAAAGTACAAGTATTATCTATTATTATTTCACATCCAAGTTCTTCCAGCAGTTACTTAGCTATTATTCTTACATTATGTACAGATTTTATATATTTTCCAGGTTTTACTTTTATTACATACTGTGAAAGATTTTATTATTCCCCACTATTTGCACCCCCTTTATTCGTAGTAGGATTATACATCCTATTTATTGCCATGTGGCAAGCAATGCATTCTTTATCATCCTCACTTGTGACAAGAAGCTTGGGCATATTACTTGCCTTGGCCAATGAATGTGAACAAAGGTGACAGTGGATCCTTTTCCAGCAGACACTTTAAGAGCCATTATGTTCTTGTGTTGCCTTCTTGCTCTTTACCCTCTGTTATAATTAGAGCATATCCTGTTGGGAACTGTTCATTCAGCCTAGATCCTGGAATAAAAAAATACATAAATTAATTACTTAAAAAAAAAAAAACAAGGAGCAGTAGTGCAAACACCTGTGAACCCTACATTTAACACGAGCAAGAAATAAATCCTTTTGCTTTAAGCTGTGGTGACACTATAATTTATCAGCCAGACTAGGAATTGTTTGAGAATGAATGGTGTCCTATTAATAATTATAGCAAGACTGTAGACATAACACAGACAGTCGAAGCAAACAGGAAGAATGTGCAGTTTAGCTACATAAACAGAGTGTGAAAGTTCTTCGAGGCATATTACAAAAAAGGTATTACTCCCAATCTTCTCTATCCTTGCACTCATTCCCAATAAGACCTTTATCATGATTTATCTACCAACAGTATCTGCTAATATTATTTGGATTCTATAAATAGTTTTCTGTCTTGAATAGACATATTATGGTTGATTTTCATTTCCTGTATACATTTTCCCCTGGATTTAATTATCATTTATAACCTTTTGTTCGCTTTTTTATGAACGTGGCATTAATTCAACTCCCAACTCTCTTCCAGTTGTCTAAATCTCTTGTCTATAATACTGTGCATCAAAACTTTTCTCATTTAATTTCCTTGGATAACATGAAAGTTCTTGAAGAACTCCAAGAGGTTTTTTTTACTTTCTATAGACTGAACTACATGTCCTCTAAATCTGGTATGCATTTGTCGTCATTTTCCCTTCACCAGTATCTCATGTATTCTTTCATATTCCTTCATTTATTTCTCTCCTGAAATGGATTTCTGTTTTATTGAGTTTTTTTCTGTCTAGGTTTACCACCTTGTTTCAGTTGAAGCACATGCCTGTCTGAAACTATTTTCATTCTAGCTTTAATCATAATTAATGTTAAGCTAAGTGAAGAGTTTTACTTAGACATCATTTTCTATAAAATGTTTTAAAATTATTTTTCTGTTGCATTAACTTGCAATGCTGTATTGAGAACTTTAAAGCCATTATTATCCCTAACGTTTTTATGTGGACTGTCTAGTCCCTCCTCTTAGAAGCTTGCAGAATCTTTGTCCCCAGAAATATAAGATGCTGCATGCTTTGGTGTGGATGTAATTTCATTCACTATGCTGGCCTGTTGTTTGCTTTTAAATATTTATTTCATTTTTTTCCTCTCATCTATTTTCTTGGCTCGGTAAGTCAAAGTTAACTGAAGATAAATGTTGTGAATACTCAAGTCAACCATGCCAACAACAAAAACTCTTCTAAGCTGCTAATCTCTAGCAGTCAGGGGAGCCAGAACAGAGAGAGGCTTTGTGGTCTATTCTTCACCTCTTTATTGGAAAGAGATGATATGTGCTATTGCCTGTAGTTAGGAATAGGCAACCTATGGAGAAGATATCAAACTCCAGATACTAGCAAAATGTTCCCCAGAGTATATTCTACTCTGTCCATTGAGATAAGTTATTCCTCTTTCTTTCTGGATGATACACTAAGGAAGACAAGGTCAATATTATTTAATTCAGTACTTTTATTTTATGGGGAGGAATGTGATTGTCCACATCCTTTAAAAAAAAAGGTATTATAAAAGCCCATGCTGAGCAACAGATTTGATGTTTGAAAAACAACACCAGAAGAAACAAATAGACAGATGTTAAAATAGGGATGGAAGATCAAAACACATATTAATGAATAAGAAATAATATTCAAACCAGAAATCTAGAATAAAAATGGTTCTTGCATTTAGCACAGACATAACTTCATTTTATTGTGTTTTGCTTTATTGTGCTTTGCAGATACTGTGCTTTTTACAAATTGAGGTTTTGTGGTGACTGAGCATCTAGCGAGTCTATTGGCACTCTTTTTCCAACAGCATTTGCTCACTTGGTGTCTCTGTGTTACATTTTGGTAATTCTACAAATATTTCAAACTTTTTCATTATTATTATATCTGTTTCAGTGATCTGTGATCAGAGATCTTTGATGTTATTGTTGAAAAAAGATTATGACTTGCTGAAGGCTCAGGTGATGGTTGGCATTTTGATGTCTTTCTTCACTATGCAAAAAAGCTTTTTAGTTTTATGTAGTTCCATTTGTTTATTTTTGCTTTTGTTTCCCTTGCCTGAGGAGGTATATTAAAAAATCCTGCTAGGATTGATATCAAAGATCTGCTTATGTTTTCTTCTAGGAGATTTATAGTTTCAGATCTTACATTTAACTGTTTAATCCATTTTGAGTTTATTTTTGTATATGGTGTAAGAAAACATTTTACTTTCATTCTGTTGCATGTAGCTTTCCAGTTCTCCCAACACCATTTATTGAAGAGGCTGTATTTTCCCCATTGTGTAGTCTTGCCTTTTTTGTTATAGATTCATTGACCATGTAAGTGTGGATTCACTTCTGGGCTCTCTATTGATCCTTGTGTCTGGTTTTGTACCAATACCATAATGTTTGGATTACTGTAGCTTTTCAGTATAGTTTGAAATCAGGGAGCATGATGCCCCCCCACCTTTATTATTTTTTCTCAAGATTGCTTTGTTTATTTGGGATCTTTTGTGGTTATGTAAAAATTTTAGGATTATATGTTGCATACTCTGAAAAATGCCATTAGTATTTTGATAGGGTTTGTGTTGAATCTATAGGCTACTTTAGGTGGTATGGGCATTTTAACAGTATTCATTCTTTCAATCCATGAGCACAGTATTCATTTCCACTTATTTGTGTCATCTTCAATTTCTTTCATCAATGTCATAGTTTTCAGTACTGGTCTTTCAGCTCCTTGGTTCAATTTATTTATTCTTTATGATGCAATTGTGAATGGGATTGTTTCCTTAATTTCACTTTCTGATAGATCATTATTAAGGTATAGATATACAACTTATTTCTGTATATTAATTTTGTATCCTACCACTTTACCAAACTCATTGATGAGCTATAGTAGTTTTCTGGTGGCATCTTTAGGATTTTTCTATGTATAGTATCATGTCATCTGCAAACAGTGACAGTTTTACTTCTTCCTTTTCAATTTGATTTCTTTTCTTGTCTGATTGCTGTGGCTAGGACTTCCAATACTATGTTGATTAAAAGTGGCAAGTTGCCATCCTTGTCTTGTTGCTGATCGTAGAGGAAATGCTTTCAGCTTTTCACCACTGAGAAGTTAGCTGCGGGTTTTTCATATATGGCCTTTATTATGTTGAGGTATGTTCCCTCTATACCAGTTTTGTTGAGAGTTTCTGTCATAAACGGATGTTGAATTTTGTCAAAACGTTTTTTTACCCATTGAAATAATCATATGATTTTTATCCTTTGTTTTGTTAATGTGGTATATAACATTGATTTGTAGGTATTGAACTATCCTTGCATCCCTGGGATAAATCCCATTTGATCATGATGTATGATCCTTTTTATATATTGTTAAACTCAGTTTGCTAATTTTTTGAGGATTTTTACATCTATGTTCATCAGTGATATTGGCCTATAATTTTCTCTTTTTGTAGTGTCTGTCTAGTTTTGATATCAAGGTAATTCTGGCTTTGTAAAATGAGTTTGGAAGTGTTACTTTCTCTTCATTTTGTGTAATAGTTTGAGGATAATTAGTATTGAGGTTTCTTTAAATGTTTGATAGAATTCATCTGTGAATCAATTGGTCCTGGACGTTCATTACTTGGGAGTTTTTTTAATTACTGATTCAATTTTATTACATAATTAGCATAATCAGATTTTATATTTTTTCATGATTCAGTGTTAGAATATTGTATGTTTCTAGGAGTTTATCAGTTCCTTCTAGGTTGTTCAGTTTGTTGTTGTATAATTGCGGTGACCTCTTATGATCCATTGTATTTCTGTGGTATTGTTTGTAACTTCTCTTTTATTTCTGCTTTTCTTTATTTGAGCCCTGTCTCTTTCTCTTGATGAAAAAAAGAGGGCAATGGATAAAAGTTTATTGATTTTGCTTATCCTTTCAAAGAACCAGCCTTAGTTTTCTTGATCTTTTCTATTATTTCTTTAGTCTCTATTTCATTTATCTCCTCTCTGCTCTTTATTATTGCTGTCTTCTAACTTTAGGTTTGTCCTTATTTTTCTAGTTTCTTTGGGTATAAGGTTAGATTTTTGTTTGGTTGGTTGTTTTTTGTTTGTTTGTTTCCTGAGGTTGGACTGTATCGGTAGAAAGTTTTCCTCTTTAACTGCCTTTGTTGTGTCTGATAGATTTTGGATTGTTGTGTTTCCATATTCATTTTCTCAAGGTATTTTTTAAAATTTCCACTTTGATTTCTTCAGTGACTCATTGGTTGTTTGGTATTATGTTCTTTAGACTTCATGTGTTTGTGGGTTTTTTTTCCACTTTTTTGTGTTTTGGTAGCTATTTCTAGCCTCATACCATTATGGTCAGAAAAGATGCTTTATATGATGACAATCTTCTTAAATTTATTGAGACTTGTTTTGTGGCCTAATTTGTGCTCTACTCCAGAGAATTTTTATGTGCACTTGAAAAGAATGTGTATTCTGCTGTTTGGGGGTGGAATGTTCTATTAATTTTATTTGGTCTAACATCATTTAAGACCAGTGTTTTCTCATTGATTTTTCATCTGGATGATCTATCAGTTGATAAAAGTGGGATGTTAAAGTATCCTATTATTACTGTATTACAAGCAACCTCCCTTTATATCTGTTAATATTTGCTTTATGTATTTTGGTGCTATGTTGGATGCATATATATTTACAAGTGTTATAGTTTCTTGTTGGATTGATCCCTTTATCATTTATGTAATACCCTTCTTTGTGTCTTATTAACAGTGTTTGATTTGAAGTCTATTTTGTCTGATATAAGTATTGCTACCCCAACTATCTTTTTGTTTCTGTTTTTATGGAATATCTTTTGCTACCTCCTCACTTTCACTCTGTGTGTGTCTGTAGACCTGGATTGAGTCTCTTGTATATATAGGTATATACTTATTGCCATTTAGTGTATTGTTTTGTTTGTTGTTGTCATTGTTCTCTGTTCCTTTCTTTTGTTCTCTACCTTTATGATTTGATGACTGTCTTTAGATTTATATCTGTATTCCTTTCTCTTTATTTTTATATATCTGTTATCAGTTTTTGGTTTGTGGTTACCATGAAGTTCTGATAAGACAACCTGTGTATATAGCAGTCTATTTTAAGTTGCTTAAGTTTGGGCATATTCAAAAAGCACTACCTTATTATTGCCCCCAACATTTTATTTTTTGACATCATATTTTACATCTTTAATTTTTTGTATCCCTTAACTAATTATTGTAGATATGTATAAGATTTTACTAGTGCTGTTTTTTAATCTTTATACTATATCTATACAGGTGATCAATCCAGTACCTTTATTGTATGTTTGCCTTAATAGTCAGATTTTTTCTGTCATAATTTTCATATACCTCATTATGGTCTTTTCTGTTTAAAAAAGCCCCTTTAACATTTCTTGTGAGGTTGGTTTAGTGATGATGAAATGCTTTAGCTTGCTTGTCTGCAAAACTCTTTCTTTTCATTCTGAGTGATAACCTTGCCAGACAGACTGGTTGTAAGTTTTTCCCTTTCAGTATTTTGAATATATCATGACACTTTCTTTTGCCTGTAAGGTTTCTGCTGAAAAGTCAGCTGATTATCTTATGAGAGATCTTCTATATGTAACTAGTTGTTTATCTCTTGCTGCTTTTCAGATTTTCTCTTTAACTTTTGACATTTTAATTATAATGTGTTTTGGTGTGGGTTTCTTTGGATTTATCTTTTTGGTACTCTCTGTGCTTCCAAGACCTGGATGTCTGTTTCCTTTACCAGGATAGGGAAGTTTTCAGACATTATTTCTTCAGATAGTTTTTCTGTCCCTTTCTTTCTATCTCTTCTCCTTCTGGGTGTCTTATAATGCAAATTTTTCTTAGTATGCTTGATGTTGTCCAAGAATTCCCTTAAACTACCCTCATTTTTTTTTCTTTTTGCTGTAATGATTGGGTGATTTCCACTAGCCTCTCTTCCAAACCACTGTTCCGTTCTTCTGCATCATCTGCTGTTCGTTCCCTCTAGTATATTTTTCACTTTAGTTATCGTATTCTCAAGCACTGATTGGTTCTCTATTATACTTTCTCTCTTTGCTGAAGTTCTCATTGTGTTCCTTCATTTCTCTCCTGAGTTTGGTGAGCATCTTTATGACCATTCCTTTGAACTTTTTATCTGGAAGATTGCTTATTGCCATTTTGTTTTGTTCTTTTTCTGAGGTTTTGTCTTGTTCTGTTGTTTGGGACATTTTCCTTTGTCTCCTCATTTTTCCTAACTTTCTGTGTTTGCTCCTGTCTGTTAGGTAGATCAACTACATTCCCTGGTCTTGAAAGAGTAGCTTTGTGTACAGGGTGTCCTGTGAGGCCCAGTAGTGCAGTTCCCCTCTAGCCTCTGGAGCCAGGTGTTCAAGGAGGGTCCCCTGTGTGAGTTGCATGTGCCCTCCTGTTGTGGCTAGACCACAGTTGCTATGGGCATGCTAGTATGTGGTGCTGACCCCCCGTGCATCTGACTGTAAGGCCTAGATGCAACTGATGTACCAGTTCAGCCCCTAGGGGGAAGCCAATTTGAGGAGATGTCAATGCTGGCCAAAGTCACCTGCCAGGAGTTGTAGGGTGGAGGGCTGCTTTTGAGGGTTTCTGTTATAGGGCAAGGGTGCCTGCCTGGCCTGACAGGATGGGGGTCTGCTTTGGAGGAGCACAGGCTGGGTACATTCACAGGTGAACATGGGATGGGGTGAGTAGTGCATAAGTTAGATGAGAAGAGTTGGAAATTGTGCCTGCCAGCATCAAGTCAGCTAGGTGGAGAATGAGCCATAAACAAAACAAACCAAAAAAAAAAAAGGCACCTGATAATTCCTTTGTAGCCAGAGAAACTTGCAACAGATACCTGCCCCTTGTTCAAAAGCCCTAAAATTAGTCAGTGAATCTCCTTCACTTACAACCCACATGCCTTTGAAAATGCTACCTCTGCCGTCGGATTTAGAGTGTGTGAGACTTTTTACATGCCCTTTAAGAGCAGATTCTCAGTTTCCTACAACGTTCTAGTTTTCCCAGATATAAGCCCTACTGGTTTTCAAAGCCAAACATTATGGGGGTTCGTCTTCCCACTACAGGTCTCCCCAGGGCTAGAGAGCTCAATGTGGGACACAGAGCCCTCACTCCTCAGAGAGGACTTTCAAGGTTGTGAAATTCCTCCTGCCTGTGGTACACAGGGCTGGGGGTGTAGGTCCCACCCAGATTGTGTCTCTACCCTCCTACCCATCTCAATGTGGCTTTTTCTTTTTATCCTTAGTTGCAGAAAATTTTTTCTGGTAGACTTCATGTCATTTTCAGAGATGTATTAATAGATGCTCTATACATAGTTTGTAATTTTGTTTTTTTCATGGCAAGAGGCAAGCCCAGGATCTTCCTACTCCACCATCTTGTCTTAGTTGGTCAGTTTCTTTTCACGAATGAAGATATGAATGAAGTACAAGATACATGGAGAAAATGGAGAAAAATATTTGAGTCAGATTAAAAAGTAAATGTAAAAGCCCCGAATGGGACATTGTTTGGAATGTGCAAAGAACAACAATAAAGTTGATAAAGATACAGCTCCGGAGTGGATGAGAGTAGTGGGGATGAGGTAAGAAGTAAATGGGCTCAACCAGGTGAGACCAACTAAGCCTCTTTTGGGACTTCAACCTTTACTGCTCTTGATGTGAGATATACAGTGAAAGTTTTTGAAAAGAGTCAAAATGATCTTCTTTAACAATTTTACAGAATTGCTCTGAATGATATGTTGAGAATAGAGTGTAGAGGGAGCAAGCATTGAAATAGGGATATCGACTGGGTACATATTATAATAATCTAAATGAAGAGTGATGGTGGCTAGGACCAGGGTGGCAGCTATGAAAAAGCGAGAAATGGACAAATTTTTTATGCTTTTTAGAGAATTGATGTATCAGTATATATTGATCAATTGGATGTGAGGTATGTGAGGGAGTCAGGTATGACTCCAAAGTTTGGGACCTAAGCAGTTGGAAGGATATAGTTACCATTCACTGCGGTGGTACATATTGTGGGGAGGAGATTGGTTGGGGGAAAGAAATCAAGATTCTAAAATAACATCTAAAATATCTCTTAAATTTCCAAGTGGAAATGTAGATGAGACAATGTGATTGAATTCAAAGGATAAATTGACATGATATCGGCAGTCAACTTGATGAAGAATTTCAAAAGGTAACAGCAAAAAAATGCAGATGCCCTAGAGTCTCAAAACGGACAGTGTCACCACTAAGGTCACACAGGTGGGTTATTAGCAGTCACATCAAAACAGAGCAGATGGCAAGGCAAAAAATAGAGAAATAATGGACAAAGTAGGACTACTTGGGTCAATAGGGGCCTAGGAAGGATGATGACTGAGATCCTGCCACTTGGCAGGTAAGAAGGGACAAATTAACAAAGTGAGCTTTTCAAAGTTCTTCATCTTAGATGATTGATATTTGTTCTAATGGTCATTTGGCTCAATCTATAATATCAAAAATGTCAAATAACCCCAAATATTCCAGAATAGGTGATAGACAAGATCAATTATAGTATAATCACAGGAACATTAATATTTTATGACATGTAAAAAGGTTCATGAGTCTTGATGCCCTCACAGAACAACCAGGCCTATTCAGTAACAGGTGTAAGAACCTCTAGGCAATTACTGGAAATGTTAAGAAAGAGCAATATTAAATACTAGACTTCCTACAGTTAGGTAGCTGAGCTGCTCAGAGCTGTTGAAATTTACTTGTTTAGTATTACCACATTGACAAACATGACCTGATAGGGCATATAGGTTAACCGTTTAAACAGGAAATTATCAGTCATGATGGCATAAACCTATATATCATATATTGTTTGGGCCATGGAGTTAGCAGGACTGTCTCCCCTAAAGTCTACTTTAAGAGGAAAATTATTTCCTTGGTCCATATAAGGTTTGGGAATTGAGGAGGCCATTACTCCAACTAAAAGTCCTTATATCTAGATCTTGAAATTATTTTTTGGTGTAGAACCAGCAATACAGACAGCATAAAATTAAGCAGAACAAATTTAAGGAGGAAATACAATTTGCTTTAGATATGCACATTGATTGATTTATGAATAGAATTAAGTTTTGCTTCTGTCTTCTGTTATTGTTTTCTTTTATCTGTGCACATAATATATACTGTTCAAAAGACTGGAATATGTAAGAGTTATTTAACATTCATGTACATACCTTACAGTCTTTCTTACCAGGTAGCTAGATTATTTTATATTCTAGCATATGATTTCCCAGCATATCCCAGCAATGATTCCTGATGTTATTACTGGCCTACCCAAAGAGTTAAATGATTTATCATGACTAAAGGGAATGGAGTCAAATGCATGATAACAGGCAAGGTGTTATCTGAAAACAAGGCAGTTTTCTTAGAGATAAGACTGAGTTCTCAAGAGAGTGTGTAGCCAAATTGTGGTTAAGCAGAAGGAAAATTCAGTTGGGAAGTTCCATTATGGAGAAAGTTTCTGTTTTAAAATCCTTGGAAATGGTCAGTACCCTGCGGGAATACTAGTTCACCAAGGTTGGCCTCAGTTCCCCTAAGAGAGGTGTGCAGAGAAGAGAATAGAACCTTCTACAAGCATTCTTCTATTACAAAGGAATTTTCTCTGAAGGTTGCATGGCCAAAGTAAGAGATGGTTTTTGGCTCTTAAAAATTACTGAATTATAGAGCTTCCCTGGTGGCGCAGTGGTTGAGAGTCCGCATGCCGATGCAGCGGACACGGGTTCGTGCCCCGGTCTGGGAGGATCCCACGTGCTGCGGAGCGGCTGGGCCCGTGGGCTATGGCCGCTGGGCCGGTGCGTCTGCAGCCTGTGCTCCACAACGGGAGAGGCCACAATGGTGAGAGGCCTGTGTACCACAAAAAAAAAAAAAAAAAAAAAAAAAAAAAAAAAAAAAAAAAAAAAATTACTGAATTATAGTAATATACAAATATTAGCTGTAACTAATACTGCTGTTGTTATTAATGTTCCATAAAAATGGGGAAAAAAATCTTGACATGTGCAAAAGACTTCTGGGTAAAGGTTAAATATTTTATTTAATTTATGGTTCAAATGATACACCAAGACATGGTATCAGAAATCTGGTTTTGACCATTCCAACAACTCTAGAGAGCTTAATGGGAGAGTAAACCTCTTCTTTCCTTCCTTTCTCCCTCAGGATGAGCTTGCGTTACATTCAATCATTTATCCAGTCATTCACACATGCAAAAGATATTTATTATACACCAACTATGTGTCAAGCACTATTGGATATCAGTGAATCAAAAACATTTCTTAAAGAGAGAGCCTGAGGTTAAAACTTATAAGGATGTAATTCCCCCAAACAGAGGGGCTTGGACAGATAACTAAGGAGAACTAGAAATCTTTTGCAGAAACATGCATGGTTAATCAGAGAAAATGCTCTATTTCCTGCAAAATATTTGTGGGTATCACACAGCACAAGCAACAGACAAGCTCTAACCAAGTGTCCCCCGTCCCCCTGCTTCACTCCCATTGCACCTCTAGCCTTGATAATAAACAGTGGCAATGAGATGATATTCCAGTGTATACAGATGTTTGTATTTTCCAGGAAGGACCTAAACAAAACAACAAATAAGAGAAGTTTTATTTGGCTACTCTCCCAGTTCCTTTCCTTTGGAACAACTTCTCCATTCTAAATTTTGTTTTCCTCTATCCTTTCCCTTTATGATAAATTTGATATCTCCAACTGCCCGCATTATGGTGCCTTCCCTTTGGCCCTTCCTTTCAGAATCTTAATCTTGCATTGTTACTTATTCCTCTCCAAAAAGCATGTTTTCTTTCTCAGAATGACTGTTTTAGGTGTTAGATCACGTAATTAAATCAAACCACTTTTAATGTAGTAATTTACTAGTCTGGATGTTCACTAAGTCAGCTCGAAACTAAAATGAATAAAATTATTATATATTCACAGCATCAACCCCAGCAGCTATTAATATGAACCTCTGGATGTGAAGCTTAGGAAATCAAAGCTAAAAAGATGTTTCCTAATGCAACCTGGCCCATAAATTGATTTTGGGGTGTATTTGCTTTACCATTTAGGAGTGATGGCAGAAGCAAGAATGTCAGAGTGAAGCAGAAGGGCATAAAGGTAAAGTCTCTGACTAGTTAAAGCTAATTATAGAGACCTAGTTTCCCTAATGAGTGAGGCAGAATTCTCCCCCATGCTTCTGTTACTTCTTCTGACTTCCAGCATAGAATTTCTTCCTGACTTTTTTGATTTTTCTCTGTACTTAAAATTTCAGATCAAGCCAAATCCTTCCATGAAGGCTTTGAAAAGTATGCATGGCCTTGATTTCTATTTGAATATTTTCTACCTCCTTGAACCCTTTGAAAGCTAAATATGAGAGTTGAGGAAACAGAGGGGAGATCATGAAACTTCTCTGGGCAAGAAAGAAATAAGAATTCTAGTGTAAAAGACAGAAGAGGAGGGAGAAGAAAACAGTTCATGGAGAGCAGAGTGAGAGAGGGTCGAGCAGCTTAGAAGCAGACTAGAGCCTAATTCCTGGGAAATGTTGCTCAGGATAAAAATGAAAAATATTCAAACTAAGTTGTTTATTACATTTTGATGTTTTTCTTCCATCTTCTCAAATCTTCAAGAATTTGGTTGCACACACATAAATGCTCTGTGAAGAAATCAAGGAAAAGAGGAACCATATTTTACTTCTGAGGCTCAGACTTGGGGAATCAGAGTCAATTTGAATATGCATGACAGACTCCCTTCTTCTGTCATAGAATACTTGTCAGTTATTAAACCTCTTCGTTTGCTACCAGTGTAGGCAGTTGGCTCATGAGCAAAATGTAACTTTCTATAATCTGCTGACCGACCTCTCCATGGAACATGGAAAGTGTTGAAGTAATTGTGAGGGTGTGTGTATGTAGCAGGGAAGGTATCCAAGAATGCATAGGACTGTAGCGGGCTGTGGTACCACATATTCCATCACACAATGAATTACACCACTGTTTTCTGGAATTTTTCCCAGCCATGGGTGAGTAGTGCTTGTTGGGGCAGAAACCAGGACTGGAAGGAATCAGAAATGTTCATCTTCTTGTCATGGTTATAGGAAAGCAAGATTTCCCAGACAAAATATACCCCTGTGCTACTGAGGACTCAGTGACAGGTGGAATTTTCCCATTGACTGTTAGAAATGTGCCATTGCTGGGTCAGGAGTGCTTATGGGGATGAACCCTGGATGTTTAGAAGCAGAAATCCTTTAGTTATGGTGGTTGAGAATCTGAAATTTCCAGATAAAATGCAGTTGCATTATTTCAGGGATACATTTTTTTTTCAGATTTTAACATATCTGAATTTAGATGACATAATTGTTGTCATCCAGGAGCAGGTAGGCTAGATAGTTGTTATTGCCTGCCCCTGTGTATCAAAAATTATAAAATAGAGTTAGCTGCTTGGACAATAATTCTACAGAAAATAATGCAGCATTTTTTAGGAAATAATGAATCACCAATGCTTGTGTAGCCATAGAGGATGATTCTACATGGAAAAAAAAAATGCACTGATAATCCCAGCTCAAAAAGTTGGACCCTGAATGTAAAGAAGTTTTAGTTTTAAAATCAGTTAATTAGTTATTTCACTTAAATGTTCTTTTTGTTATTGCACAAGCGTGATATATAAGAAAAGAGGTATTTCAGTAAGAATAAAATAAAAACTGTAAGTGATAGGAAACATTGTATCAGTATTAAATTGGCAGAGATTTTCCCCTTTTCATTTAATGGTACATATAATAATGGTGCATGTATTATAGATGGCATTTTAGATCTAATTGCATTCACTATTCTGAAAATTTGGCCCTGGTCAAGCAGAGGTTAAAGCTTATTTAGAGGTGCTGAGTACAGAATAGGAAAGATTAATGACAACCACTTCAGAAGGAAGCAGGAATCCTTGACTGAGGGCCTAAAAGAGCCAGGGTAGTAATCTAATTTCTTAATATCTGTGTATAGAACCAGACCCTACACACTGCCTAGTCAGCCTGTTTTCCCTTCAGGCATAATCCCTTACGCTGAAGATATTGTGGCAATAACAGCTGTTTATCTCCCAATTACCATATGCCTACCAGAGACTCTGTCTGGTGCACAGAAATTTTGCCTGGCACAGTTAACCCAGCTCTAGAGAAAACGGCACTAGACTTGAGATTTAGTGTGAATAGCTAACATCCTATGGGAAAGGATGAATAACAATACCCTATCTATGCGCCTGAATATAATTCACCACCAACTGGAAGACAGAGGGGAAAGATGTGAGTCAGAGAGGAAGGATGAAGAAATGAGTGACCTAGAGTGAACCAGTTCTCAATCTTCTTTCTACCTCAGAAATTATTCCAAATTCAGGACACCTTAAACTGAGCAGTGCACCTAGAGAGGGTTCCATAGAATTAGAAGACAAACATCTAGGAGAAAGAGATAACATAGTGTAACACAATGTAATGCATAGGATAGTATAGCATAACATATAACATAGCATAGCATACATAGCATACTACAGCACAACATGTAACATAACATAGCATAACATAACAATATAACATGTAATAACATGCATGCATCCCCTTTGGAAGATAGAAAACATTTACGTCTTCTTTAGTTTACATTCTCTGTGGACCACATGGGAAAGATATCACGTTCATTGTTAACCATTATTTGATATACAACATGGACCATCTTCATAAAACTGGTTGAAAATATCTTTCATCTGCATAATGTTTCAACTACATAATTAATGTATTTTGTCATGACTACATCATATTTGGGGAGCAGAGACAGCTTTTGCAGGATCTGTAAAATATTACTAGAGGAAAATAATAGCTGTTCAAAAACATATTACTTCATTTTAATAATGATTATATTATTATATTTTAAAATTATTATGAAATATAATTATAATACTTTTTAAAAGTATTATTTAATTACCTAGCACTGTAGTTCCATTTGGGAAGAATTTTTTTCAAGAATATATTGAATAAATGGAATGGGAATACTGTAGATAAAACCAACAAACATGGTGGTATCCAAGAGCTTGTGAATGGTGGCCAATGAACTTTGAAAAACTAAGCTTTTCTGTATTTAAAATTTATGCTTTCATGTTCTTATGGAAACACCCATATTGATTTTTCCAGACCTAAAATGTAATCAATTGTGTAAGTTAGTTTTGTTTCATTTTTTTGTTTGCTTGCTTGTTATGTTGATACTGGTATATAAATTAAATAAAGTGGGCCATATTTCATATCCAGGACAGTGTGACCGATCACATCAAAACAGGAACAAACTGTTGGGAATGGTAAGATGATCCATAAAGCAATCAAAGCCAGTGGTGACAATAAGGAAGTGAAGCCAACTTCTTACCTCAGACTCCAAACCATGGAGATGATAGGAATCATGCAGATCTCAAATGTATGTGGAAGAAGGTACTTCAACTGATATTTGTCTTACCCTGAAATAGTAGCAATCTTACCAAATATGACTTCTAGGAAGCAGTAGACTCTACATCAAGGTTAAAAATTTACTAGATACTAGCTGATTTAGGCTTTTATTTTTCCTCTAAGGCAATTGAATTTTCATTAAAAGGGATTCTGGGAAATTCTCTGAACAAAATCCAACACAATTGACTGCACCTCTAAATGTAAATGAAACAATAAGTGCAGATAAATTCCAAGTTTATTTAAAATGTTCATTAACATTATAAGAATATTTAAAAATTTTAAAACAATGTTCTTTAAAAATTTTTCCTATTTCAAGTTTTACTCCATTTATTATAAGATTTAACATAATTTGGAAAATGTATTCTTTTAAAATTTTCCCCAAACATTTATTTTTATCCATTTAAAATCTTTGACCTTCTGAGAGTTTCACCATCTTATTGTCTAATAGAAGTATCATGGACTTCAAGTCTTCTTTTAAGAAATATGTTAAAAGTTTAAAAGTAGAGATCGAAGTTCTAGCTACAGAATCCTAGTTAATTCCTGAGAATCTCTAAATTTCAATAGCAAAATTATTCTACTTCACACAGTCTTCTCATCAGTCACCTCAAGTTTGACAGGAAGACAAAACATGAAAATAAAATTTCATGAAATTATAATAAAATTATTCTAATGCTTCTAATGATTATTCTAATGATTCTCAAAAAGGAATCATTGAAAGTCGTTTAAAAGCAATTCAGTTACACCTACTGTTTTTCTAATGGAGGATATGCTTTAGTGTTGATAACAATAAAAAGTTTAAGCGATTCAAGCAATTTTCAAACATGTTTTTCTCTTCTTTTGAGGTTCATACAACTCCCTTTCCCCTTATTGATAAAATTAAATTATGTCTCTTTTTTTGCTCTCTCCCTTTTTGCAATACAGAGTAAGCCCATCTTTTCCAAGTGAAATAGAGATCTCAAGACTGACATTCATTTCATACCAGTTTGTAGCAGGATTCTAAAATTTATCAGGTTGAAAGGTATTTCTTTAAGACTAAGGTTTAGGGACAGTTCATGAATACATGTGAGTGTGAGGAAGTGAAGCTTCCAGTAAATTTTCAGAAACTGGGCACACAGATTCTTCCTCAGTCTTTTTGGTTTATGTCCGTAATTGCAGTCAAGCCCTTAATTATTGACTGATTGATTGTTCAGCAGAGGTGGAGCAAAATCATATCTAAGACATTTGCCAAATTTAAACAAATGAAAATCCACAGTTTATGGAAAGAAAATTATTTTGAGGTAATAAAAGACTGCTTATTAAAATGTATCTTTTGAATTATCTGTGGAATTATGGAAAGAAATTGCTGAGTACTTGGTATCAGAGAATTTGTCTTCAAGTTCCTGCTTCATTTATAAGTTTGTGTGATCTAAGGCAAGTTACTTAATCCTTTAAGCTTATGTTTTCTCACCTATAAAATTAGAATGCTCATAGATTGCAGTGAGCCTTGAAGAAAAGGACTGCCAGCTATTATCATTACTGCTCCATAAAGATGTCCCAAATATAGAACTAACAGGCTTCAGTGTTAACTTACTTTGAAAGATGATCATCCAGACACATGCAGGATCCAAGGCCATTCAGAAAGATGAAGATTTGGTGATGTGTGCTTAGAGGATAGTCTGGCCTGAAAGCAAGTACAGGGGTAGTTTTCTGGCCTGAATGTTCATAGAGCTCTGTGAATCTGCCAAGAGGTAAAAAACTGAAACTTCTGAGACCCATAATCTCTTCAAGGAGTTTGGCTCAGCCCTCAATCCTCTGCAGTTCCCTAACCTCTTCTCTTCTTGGAAATGTCATGGTCAATTTTTAGGCTAACTGGATGTAGGTAGACTGTACTTGTGACTCCTCTTATTCATCTACCCCTCCTGAATTCCATAATCAAAATATATTGCTTCAGGTATATCATATGCTGGAGTCAGTCATTATCATGTATTTTGGTCTATCCTTTGCTACCCAAATTTGAGAATACTGAGATTAACCTACAGAACACATTTTTTTTCTGTTGTATTGTATTCACCTAAATGAATGTGCTTTGGATGTTTCACTCCTCTGAGAACAAGCCAGGCAAGGAAAAAAAAAGGAATTTTCTTACCAGAACAGTTCATATCTGGAATAAGACTATCTATGTAATGGAAAAAAAAAAAAGGAAAGAAAATGGAAAGCATTTTATTCAATCCACAGATTGAGAAACTCTTGAGTATAGGCTGTATACATATGTTCACAGAAACATGTGATTATTTAAAAAAGAGGTAATGCCAACAACTTCAAGAAAATAGTTGAAAATACAGGAAAAGAACTCCAGATGAGAAATTTACTAATTCTGAGATGATAGAATGTAAATAAATGTAAATGCCTCTGACCAAGTTCTGCCTGAGTTTGACTGTCCCTTTTGTAGTAGGGAATATTTTCCTTCACCTCATAGTATCCTTCGTATTCTCAGAACTGCTTAATGAGGTTTCTAATATTTTAATAATAGTTAAGAGTTTAGAATAGTCCAAATACCACCTTGATCGTAAAACATTGTTAAGTGCTCATGGCAATAGTGTCAAAGTTCTGGGCCCAGGAACATTTACATTGTACAGAGCACCAAGGCAAAGAAAACCCTAATGTATAGGGAAATTAGTATGTGTTGCAATTCCAGGATCCAAAGAGCCCTGATATTTTTCATATAATGACAAAACTAAACCTATACTGATGTATGATTATTTACTGATTTTTTTTCTTTTTTAAATCAAATATTCATATTGTTTGTATATTTTGAAGTATTAACATATCTGAGTAGGGGGAGCTGCTCCAGGCCCCACTGAGTGTTAACATAATATAAGATACATGCAAGATGTTACCTTTAATAAATTCAGACAAAATCCCAATTCTGGAATACATCTGCCCCCTGGGGATTGGATAAGGAATTGTAGATCTGATCATATTTCATAAGCAATGTATTTCTATCTCTCTAGCTCTTCTATTTTAAGTCATATGATTTATATTAGGGAATTTATTCCTTAACATGTTTATTTTGATTTCAAGTAACTGAATCAAATTAATTATAAATGAAATACCTTAAAGCATATTTATATAGTAAATAAATCCTTTGGTTTCCTTCTACCAATTGATTTACAAGCTCCTTTAGACTAGTTTCAATAATTTTATAATATTTTCTTTAACTACAAAATCATGCATCCAAATGAAAAGATTACACTGAAACCATTATCTAATTCTAAATAATTTTAATCACAAGTCATATTTTTAACTCTTTTCTAATCATTATTTGAACTAAACTCAGAAAATATTGTATTTGCATATGCTTAATTGAATATCTTAGGAATGTGCCTCATACACAATATAGAGGTCTATAAGCATAAAGTTATGGTGACTATTATTTATGGTAATGAATTTATATAAAAGCAACCAACTAGCACTCCTTTGCCTTGAATTCAGCATAATATTTCAGGAGAAATTTTAAAAGGAATGGTTAACCAGGAACATATTTATGACAACTAAGAATGCTCTCATTTCAAGAGAAATTTTTAAGTCATGGATTACATCTAGGAAACTAAAGTGCAGTAATTTTTAAAATTCAAGAGACCCTCTTTCAGGAAGAAAATTATTTATTGCTTTCCAGAAACATGTAGCTTGATTGATTATATTATCTTTATTAACAAGAAAATTGTCATCTTCATACTCATTTTGCCAATTTATATGTTTGGCTAATCAATTAATTTATAAAAAGTGTGTTACTTCTATTTCACATCTCCACCTAAGTCCCATGTTTATGATTTACAAATTTTAATTTAGTGTCACATTACAGAGGACATAATTAAAGCAAGTGAAAAATCAAAATTGACTTAATTTTCTCAAAAATACCAGGTGAGAAAAATTGACACAGATGCAGCTGTGATAATGCATATTTTTAGTATTCTCTTTATTGTCTCCTGTTTACTGAAACATCTGCTTCATTTTCTAAACTAGTAAAAAGTCTTCAAGCCCTAATACACTCCACACTGAGTTTTATGGATCATATTAGTTGAGTTCTTCTTTCTTTCCCCTTATTCATCCAAGGAACATCTTTCTCATAAATCACTGTTTAACTTGACAATTTAGTAGGAATATTGTTGTTTCTTGTTTATAAATCTCTTAAACATTTATTTGAAAGGATTCTTTTATTTTTAAATTTAAAAGTACTTGTACAAAAAAGTCCATTTATCAAAATAATAGATTTTAAAGGAGCAAACTCTTCAAAATTAAAGAATAATGTATAATTGTCAAAGTTCAATGAACTGGTTTGTGAGTACCTATGTATGTGTTTCATATCTAAGTGCATGTGAAAATATAGAATCTACATGAAAATATACATTGTATATTTATTTAATTAGGAATGCTCACTAATTTTTTACAATGAGAGTAGATGGGTCATTGTGGAATTATGGATTATCATAACATTTCACTAGACTATAATAGAGTACCTAGTGGGTTGATATTATTTTCCAAAGTACACAATTACCACAGAATTTTAAAAGGTCATACCAATTAAATGAAAAAGGATGACATGAATAGCCAATAGGAAATTATACCTATATATGTATATATGTGTGTGCGTATACACACACACTTCTTTTTAACAAGAGATAAAATGATTAAAACAAGAAAAAGTATTCACATTTATTGTAAAACTTTCCTGAAATGTCCAAAGACCTAATTCTATCATTAAAAGGTCCACCTCTTTGAATATCAATTTTTAAAAATGGAGATTTAGTCATATCCAATGAATATAAGGAAAATTTTGTGGATAAATAAAATAGCATGTACAACTCTGTGCATAAGTCTCCTATGAAGGAAAAAGAAAATTAGACTCACTTCATCTCTCCTCTCAATGTGAGAAGTCAATAGTTGTATCTAAACAGTGGGGTAAACATTATTTCCCATGAAATGTTTTCCATTTTGAAGAAACCAGGAAATTTTGAGTGAGTTGACCTCTTCCCCAGTTCCAGGTGGCACTGATACCAATGCCCTTGCCAGTATGATTGGGCCAGTGGTGAGCACATCACTGTACTGGCTGATTAGCCAATCCTATAGGTGATATCCTATGGGCACAGTGATTGTTTTTGAGGTGAGTTTCTAAACTACACTGATAAATCAGAATGATGTTCAAGAATTTTGTATGATGGCTGACAATAATAAAAAATGAACAACTTTGCTTTGGACAGTGTGATGTAAAGTAAGAAAGTGATAGAATAAGGCCATCAGAAAATTAAAACTAGAGCATAACCAAAAAAACACAGTTTATCTAAAAAACTATGAAAAACAATAAAACTTTAAAAAATTGTGTCAAATACAAGGCAAAGTAAGGATTTTTTTTTCTGTTTTTTCAAATAATTGGATATGAGATGTAGACTTGTACTATTATAGTCAGAATGGAAAGAGAGACTTCTGATTTTTCCTATCAATGGATTAATTTTTATACCAAACATATAATAATAATTTTAAATAAAATTTTGTTTTATTTAAATTAAAATAAATTTTTAGTGCAATTTTTTTCTTAAAAGGTGACAATCTTCCTTGAATCTACATCTTTATGCCTAAATATCATGAGGAGTTTTCAAAATAAATTTTAGAGGCCACACTCTATTGTAAGCCCACCAGTTTTTAAAGAGCACATACTAACTGTGTAATGCTGGACCTCTTGTTTAATCTTGCTATCCCTCAATTTATTCACCTGAAATGTATGAAAATAGTACATGCTATGGTCTAACTGTTTGTGTCCCTCATGTGAATTTCAATTCACATGTTGAAATCCTAACCCCCAAAGGTGATAAGGTGATGATGCTATTAGTAGGTGGAGTCTTTGGGAGGTTTGTATGAGGGTGGATCCCTCATAAATGAGATTTGTCCCTGTATTATAGCAGACTGAATGGTCTAAGACACATTTCAGTATGGCTGTGTAATGATTAATATGTTTTATATATATACATATGTATATATATATGTGTGTGTGTATATATATATATATATATATGTATATATATCACCCTTAAAACAGCCTTGACCTGTAGGCATCATTCAATAAGAGCATTGGCATTGCCCATTCTTGCAGAAAGAATACATGGCATTTAAATTTGTGCTAATAATGTAGAAGTACATACAAATGTAATAGTATGGAAAAGTGAGATCTCAAAATGCTAGCTACTGGATGGATGAATTTTTTCAGTTTTTTACCTCAGATTTTGGGAAAGAGTAATTACTTTAGAAACACCTAATTTTTTCTGTCTAAATGCTGCTAAATTTATTACCCACTGTTTGGAAAAAAATGTTTTAGTTCAGGTATCAAAGGATATCTGTAAGATGTTCTCTGCTTTCAAGCCTGGCTCACTAAGATTGGAATGTAGCAGCAGTTGGGATTCACAGTTCAATGTGTTTCAAAATGGCTTGACATCTAAGTGCACAATTTTTGCTTTAGAAAACTTATATTGGCATAGTAAGCTAAAAAAAAAGTCTCCTCAGAGCAAGCATACTTGCTTGATCAAAATCTTAATAGAGGGCTTACCTGGTGGCGCAGTGGTTGCGAGCCCGCCTGCTGATGCAGGGGATGTGGGTTTGTGCCCCGGTCCAGGAAGATCCCACATGCTGCGGAGCGGCTGGGCCCGTGAGCCATGGCCTCTGGGCTTGCACGTCTGAAGCCTGTGCTCCGCGAAGGGAGAGGCCACAACAGTGAGAGGCCCGCGTACCGCAAAAAAAAAAAAAAAATATATATATATATATATATATATATATATATCTTAATAGATACTGTCTACATTTATACCTATGTTTTGATGAAATTAAATAATGTGTATAATATATAATATCTACACCTGTTTATATGTATATGAAAGAGAAAAAGGAAGAGAGGAAAACATCTAAGGGAAATAAAGTTTAAACAAATCAAATAGTTTTATGAAGTTAATAATTTATGCTACACAAAACTTTGAAATAAACTTTATTATAATGTTAATATACTATATTTAAATAACCATTTTAACAATAATGCTAGAGTTGGTTTGTTAAAAATTGAATTATCTGAACATTTTAGTTATGGCAGTCAGAGTTTTCCATCTTATAGCACTTTCTAGATGATATATATATATATATATATATTTTTTTTTTTTTTTTTTTTTTTTGCGGGCCTCTCACTGTTGTGGCCTCTCCCGTTGCGGAGCACAGGCTCCGGACGCTCAGGCTCAGTGGCCATGGCTCACGGGCCTAGTGACTCCGCGGCATGTGGGATCTTCCCGGACCAGGACACGAACCCGTATCCACTGCATCGGCAGGCAGACTCAACCACTGTGCCACCAGGGAAGCCCTATATCTATGTTTAATATTTGTAAAATACAGGTATATAAATGTATACATAAAAAACAGCAAGTAGTTTACAGTGGGGTTCAGGAGTCATTATCCTAAGGTCTAAATCTAAATTCTGATACATCGCTTACTAGCTGTATCACACTTTGGGCATGTTGCTGACGTCTGTAGCCTTTATTCAGATAATTAATTTAAATATATAAGTAACATACTTAAAAGTACCTTATACAGTATAACAATTTGGGTATCATTCTAAACTCATTAAGTAGGAAAAGGGATTAATTCACATAAGCAACTACAGGTAACACCTGAGAATTTGACCTATGCATAATATATTCAAATTGACACAAAATATTGGTGAAGATCTCTGAGACCAGCATTAGGTAAAGCCCTGATGAATCAACTTCAGCTGTCTTATGAGGAATTCAGAAAGTGTCCTGAGATTAACCTTTCATTAAGATGTATTTCTGAAGAATATAAAGTTCCAGTTTCTTCCATGTAACCAGCGACTCTTTGTTTACTAGATTCTGATTCTATAATTCATTATAACTTCTGCTCTTTTCTGTTACTTTCCTTCACTTTAATATACAAAATTAACACAAATCAAATCAGTGGACTTAAAAATCTAATTTTACTTATATAATATTTGACTGCTGCCATTAATAATTTCCACTGGATCTGCTATAAGTTTGTAACATTAAGATAATTATTCTGGGTGACGCAAGAGGGAAGA
Source organism: Kogia breviceps (assembly GCF_026419965.1). Classification (NCBI taxonomy): domain Eukaryota; kingdom Metazoa; phylum Chordata; class Mammalia; order Artiodactyla; family Physeteridae; genus Kogia; species Kogia breviceps. The sequence goes on along the minus strand of NC_081313.1, from coordinate 67,419,312 downwards.
GATATGGGAACATATGTATATGTATAACTGATTCACTTTGTTGTAAAGAAGAAACTAACACACTATTGTAAAACAGTTATACTCACATAAAGATGTTAAAAAAAAAAGATAATTATTCTAACTGCGTGAGCAACTTTGTTAGCTGGCATCTCTTCTTGGTGCAATTATATGGAAAAGCTCTATCAGATAATCAAAACAACTAAAATGGTTGATGTAATTCTTGCAGAATAGAAATTAGACGTCAGAATTTTAAACAAGCATTAATTTATGTTTCAGGATAATTTTAAAAAGGAGTCTTGGGCTTCCCTGGTGGCGCAGTGGTTGAGAATCTGCCTGCTGATGCAGGGGACACGGGTTCGCGCCCCGATCCAGGAAGATCCCACATGCCGTGGAGCGGCTGGGTCCGTGAGCCATGGCCACTGAGCCTGCGCGTCCGGAGCCTGTACTTCGCAATGGGAGACGCCACAACAGTGAGAGGCCCATGTACCGCAAAAAAAAAAAAAAAAAAAAAAAAAAGTTTAAAAAGGAGTCTTTTATATGACTATGCACAGAGACAAAAAAAAAAAAAAAAAAAAAAAAAGAAAAAAAGGCTGTTTTTCTCTGTCTCATCATCAAAGATATAAAGTATCCTAGTTTTCAGACACAAAGATGAAACTAGTGACCCATAATAAGTAAAGTATAAGATTTGAATAATTTTTTTCTGAAGTAGTCATTTTACAGATGTAATCTCACACTTTAGTTGCTATTTCAGTTAATGATACACAACAGTGGTGACTTACTGAGGTGAGAAGTCAATCTGTGGGCACTTAAATGGAACTGAGCTTACTATAAAATCTGTAGCTATAACCTCATTAGTATCCTGCCCTGATCAATTAAATTAACTAAATTCAAGAAACACGTAATTATCAGCATCATCATGTTAACAAAAACAATATTTACTGAATGTTTCCAATGTTCTCTGAGATAGTACCCATGTACAAAAAAAAAAGTCAGTTTAAGCATTTGTCAATCACTCCTACAATTACTTTGTCTGTAAGATGGCCTCTAACTCCTTTATTTTAATGTTTTCTTATTTTAGTGTTATTTAGACATGTATAATGGGAAATTGAGTTCTATTTACCTTATAAAAAATTTTGTTCTCAATAAATCCATGTACTTAACCACAGATATTCTGTCTTTTCTAACTCTAATCTTTTGTCCAATCCACTGCTATTTTGGTTTTAGTAAACACCCATTCAAGTTTCAGCATAAATGAAAAAAGATGGTAAAAATAGAGGGAACTTTTATTATTTTAAGTTCAGCAAGATCTCATAGATCCCAAGAGCCTAAAGAGTAGTAGAGCTTGCTGTTCTGCAAGAGCAAAGTCGGAAACACAAAGTGATCTTCTCTTCTCTCTGACTCAGGAGTCCATCTTTACTACTCTTTTCTAGCATTTCCACTACCTTCTGTGACTGTTGTCTCTGTTTCTTTAGCTTATCTCAGCCAGAGTGTTTTTAAATCAGAGTGTGAAGACTTCATTCTGTTCAAATTTAAAAGTTTTAGCTGAGCTCATAGGTGCCCTGGGGCTTTGCCTTCCCTGTGGTCACAGGGCTGTGGGGAAAAGTTCCCCCAGCCCAAAGCTATGGACTGAATTGCAGAAAACAGAGAGTGGTACTAGCCAAATTTCAGAAGTAGTCTTTTTGACCATGTTAAAAATTTTGACCTTCACCCCAAAATCAAAGAATGGATTTATTTTTCATGCAAAATCATCTTTGTGCTTTGAAAAGGTAATTCAAACTGCAGGGTTGAGAGTGGATTGAGGACAATAGATAGTACATTGAGACCAATAAAGAAGCTCTTGCCAAACCTCAGGCAAGTATTAGTGATCAAATGAGCCAGAGTAGCAAAAGCAGAAAGAGAGAAAAATGGGAAAATCTGAAAGAGATTTAGAGTCAAGGTCATCCAGGACAAATGGTGGATTGGAATTTGGGGTAGGGGCACAGGAGAGGGCAGTGAAGGAGAAGGATATGTCTTAGGTGTCTGGTTTAGGAGAATAGATGGTACTGTTCTCAGACAGAGATGCTAGAAGAAACCATTCTCAGACACAAAGATACCTGAAGAAGAGTTATGCACTGTAGCTTAAACTTTATTTAAAACTCCTAGAAGAGTATCACCTAGCATAGCGCTAGATTCTGGGAAATTACATTATGACTCAAAATTCACTAAGAAGCTTTGAGTTAAATAAGTACTTTAATCACTATATATGTATGAGGAATTAGACTTTGAAAATATGAAGGTTGCTATAAAGGGATGTGGTAGGCTGAATAATGTCCCCCCAAAGATAGCTATATCATAATGCCTGAAACCTGTGAACCTTACTTTTACTGACAAATAGACACTTTGCAGATGTGATAAATTAAGTATCTTCAGATGGGGAGATTATCCTGGATTAGCCTAGTAGACCTTAAATACAATCACATGTCTCTTTATAAGAGGGAGGCAGAGAAAGATTTGACAGATGGAAGAGAAGGCAATGTGACAACAGAGGCTGAAATTTGAGAGATGGGACCACAGGCCAAGGAATGTGGTAGCCACTGGAAGCTAGATGAGGTAAGGGAGGGATTCTCCCCTAAAGCTTCCAGTAGTGTGGCCCTACTGACACCTTGATTTTGGCCCAGTGATACTGACTTTCGACTTCAGAATGGTGACATAACAAATTCCCCTTGTTTTAAGCTGCCATTTATGGTAATTTGTTATAGCAGCCATAAGAAACTGATAAAAGGGGCTTTCTGGAAATTGCCTTTATACTTAAAATATATACTTTTGACATAAATATCTTCTGATAGGGCATTTAAAATGTTTTATTCAAGCTAGGATATTCTGTATCACTGAAGGACATCTGCAGTTATTGTGTACTATATAGCCAAAAAAAAAAAAAGGAAAATTGATGTCTGCTCTTCAGATAGAATTTAGTCTCAGAAAATTGCAGCTATGTATTTGAAGAATTTACAGGCTAACTGCAATATTAGTATGATGTTGAAATTCAGATAGTATATTTCTAGGTAAATTGAATTGAATGAATATTTTTAATGTTTTTCTAATGAATGCAAGTGTTATTGAAATTTACTTGCATAATATAACACATACTCAGTTTTGGAAACCACTTGAATAATTAACTGCACTCTTCTGTTAGCATTACCAGCATAGACCCAGCTCCAGAACACCAAACACAGAAACATTGCTCTTAGAACTATAATTCTAAACTTCTACTTTACTGTTTTGGATTTAAGTAGAACAGTATTAGAAACATGTTTTCAATTATTTTTGGACTCATCACCTAGAGAGAGTCAAATAAATTATGAATATAAAGTACCATAAAATGGTGGCTAGAATCCTCTAGGTAACTTTGTTGGTAACAAGTGAATCAATAAAACTGTAATAAATTTTCAGGTATATGTAAACAATAGACAAAAATGAAAAATATATTCATATGCAGATGAGTGAAGATAAGCAGATAGCTATTCTGCTAATCTGTATGTTTATAGAGACATTTTTTAAGGGAATTATATCAGCATGAATTCTGTATAAGAAGCAACTAATCATAGAGAACAATTTCAGAAGACATATTGTTCCATAGGGTAGGTCCCAAGAGATGTTTATAACCTGATAAATGTTTTTAAACTAGTAGAAGCATTGATGCAAACTAAATCAAATGTAAAATTTGAGCAGGGATTTCTTACCTTGTATATTCAATCATTTTTTCCTAGGTTAATAATTAAGTGGAGATCATATTTCTTTCTTAATATTACATTAGTGATTGTGTTTCACTCTTATTGTACCCCAAAGATATTAGAAATGGCTCTGTAGGTATGCACAAAGTGAAACATTCAATGCTGTTTAACAATCACAGGCATATATAAAACTAATATTTCATGAAATTGCTTCCCATAATTCTGAGATGGAGTAATGCTCTGTGTTATCAGATATCCAGTTGTTTAAAGCTTTGGCTACTTGGTTCCAAAGTGACAATCTCTTCATTCAAAATATATGTCTTGGGCTTCCCTGGTGGCGCGGTGGTTGGGAGTCCGCCTGCCGATGCAGGGGACGCGGGTTCGTGCCCTGGTCCGGGAGGATCCCACATGCCGCGGAGCGACTGGGCCCGTGAGCCGTGGCCGCTGGGCCTGCGCGTCCGGAGCCTGTGCTCCGCGACGGGAGGGGCCGCGGCAGTGAGAGGTCCGCATACCGCAAAAAAAAAAAAAAAAAAAAAAAATATATATATATGTCTTGGGCTTCCCTGGTGGCGCAGTGGTTGAGAATCCGCCTGCCGATGCAGGAGACTCGGGTTCGTGCCCTGGTCCGGGAAGATCCCACATGCCGCGGAGCAACTAAGCCCGTGAGCCATGGCCGCTAGGCCTGCGCGTCCGGAGCCTGTGCTCCTCAACGGGAGAGGCCACAACAGTGAGAGGCCCGCATACCGCAAAAAAAAAAAAAAAAAAAAAAACAAAATATATGTCTTTTCAGGAGGAAATTTGAGATAAATGAATTGAGGATTGTGTATACATAATATACATATTGGAACTTAGGGTATTTCCTAATTCTTTGTCTTTTCTTAGTTGTGTTTTACTAGATTTTTGTTAGTTTACAATTTGTTCATTACTTTTTCAATTAATTTCAGTAAATAATCGTCAAATCACACATCTAAAATGGGTGCAGAAAAAGAGAAAGAACTGTTGAAGAAATGAAAATTATAGGTAAGTAAATTTCAACAATTTGAGAATATCAAAGAAGGGTGTTTGAGAATTATGTATACTATTCTCGCAACCTTTCTGTGATTCTGAAATTATGTCAAAATAAAAATTTAAAGGTGAAAAGTCCCTTTGTTTAAAGAGATTAGCAACCTTCCTGCATATTGTCACTTCCGCCACCACCACTATCAAAGCTTCAGCACATGCTTAACCACTGGCTTTTTGTTTTCTCCCTTTTGGAGAAAACCTATGAACTTTCCTTACTGCCCTGACAGCTCAGCTATACAATATCAGCATGTTTTTAATATTTTATGGAGAATGTCTTACGGTGTTGTAGCTAGAGTGTTTTCAGCTTATCTGATTTCCTGTAGTACCAAAAGTGGAGGGCATCTTATGTTTTTTAATGGATGTATTATCCTCTCAAAGTAACTTCCAAGATACTTATTTCATTCACTTGAGTGATTTGGTCTTTCCTTCATTGAGTATATTATTTGTTGGTAAGTTCTTCTGTTTCAAATGTTTGGTTCCCATATATCATGCTGTTTTACTTGTTTTTCACTTTAAATCATTGGTGATTCTAAGTTTTCTCTTCATATTTTCAATTAGGGGATACTTTGAACAGCACTGGCAATGGCAGAATTATCTGGGTCACAGACATTAAACAGTATTTTTCTCTGTTATATCTCAAGTAAATCAATGCCTAGTACATAGGAGGTACTATGTAAAGAATAAATAAATGAGAGAGTAAATAAAATGAATACAGAAAATTAATAGAATGAATAAATAAAATATGAATGTAGACTCTGGAATCATCAACAGTAATCCTTATGCAAAAACAAAATGCAATAATTAAAACTTTTCTATCTTGTTTAGTATATAAAACTGGGAATGTAAGATTCTTGAGACAGAATTCACAATGAAGAGTCAGTCCTGGTAAATTTGGAATATCAAATAATGAAGAAAATCATTGGACGAGAGGTTTTACAATTCAGAGATTAGATATAAAACAATAAGATACAGCAGTTCATGAAGACAAATAGGATAAATTATAGCTCAGAATTGTCTGCCTTGAGAATTTTTGGTTGTCATCTTTATGGAAACCTAGTTGATTTGAAATGATATTTGCATGACACTTAGTTCAATGTATGAGTAAAGCATGTGGTCAAAATTTTTCCATTATATTTATTACCTACCTAAATAATTGTTCTGTCCATGGTACCTCTACAACAAATTTCTCAGTTACTCAGTTTGAGTTTGTTTCTTTTCCTTGCAATCAGTGTAGTCTTCATCAAGATAGAACTCTTCTTTGCTCAGAGAAAGGAGACTCCTTTCATCAATCAGTAATGCTTTTGGAAGTTAAGTTCACAGGGCTTTGTGCATATACTTGCCCTCACCAATTTGGTAAATACCAAGATTTGAGGTGACAAAGCACAGAATGCTAAAATATTACCTTTTCTTGAAAATTCCCTCATTAAATAAAAAAGAAAAATTATATATGTTCATTTGTTTCCTCATGAAATTTGTATCCAGATACTTCTTGTTACATTTCATTATCTTTCATTTACTTTCTTGGCCCCACCACTGCATTATCAGCAACTCAAAGACCATAGAATGGTTCAGTTAAATTTGAATCTATAGTATGCAGAACAGTCCTTGGTATATTGTAAGACATCAAACATAAATTGATAATGAATGAAATTATTTGGTGATGCAGAATTAAAATGAGCCACATTTGTTCAATAAAAATTAAGTGTCTGCTCTTGGTAATGCATATTGTCAGGTGCTAGAGATGGTGTTCTGATCAACACAATCTTATAGGCAACATTTTAATAAAGGAGATAGATATTATATATCTAAGTGCACCACTTATTATTTAATTACAATTATAAGAAAGTTCTATGAACAAGAATTAAAGGTGCCATGAGAAAGTAAACAAAATAATATGTAGTTGTGCAGGTCACTGCATCTTTGAAGAAGCAATCTCTCAGATCTGACACATGGTAGGAATTACCTAAAAATGTATGGAGAAGAACCTTTGGACATAAGGAACAGCATTTGCTAAAGCCCTAGGACAGGAAGCATTTCAGCATGTTCTGGAAATGAAGGATGATTTGTATGGTGGACAGCAGGTAAGAGAATGGCAAGGAAGGAAATGTGAGTCAGTTAGATTAGCTTTTGTGGAGCTGACTTAAAGAAATGGGCCTATTGTAAAAAGATTTAGTAGATAAAAATCAAATGGCTGCAGTAAATAAATTGGAAACAGACAAAGGTAGATGTAAGGTGATCAGTTCAGAAGTCAATGCAATGGTCCAGGCAAGAAAAATGATAATTTGATCTCAAGTTATGCCAAATAGGTGGAAAGAAGTAGATGGATTTAAGAAATATTTAGAGGTAAAATGACCTTTAGAGAAAATTGGTTTTTAGGGTCATAAAACAAACAGAGGGGAAAGGAAAGGAACTAGGTCTGTCCAAAGGAAAAACAGATATCACAAATACACTAGATATAGTTCATTTTACATGGTCAACCTAACAATAATTTCCAGTGGATTTAAAAGATAAATAATTGCCACTCTTACTTATCCATCTTTATATGACTGACTTCCACATCATTATTGGAAAAAAAAAGAATGCGGAAGCCACCAATTCAATTGAGATTCCTTATGAATGTTAAGTACCATCGTGCTGTTTTTTCAAGCTCTTTTAAGGTAGATAAAATCTTAATGTTACAGTTATCATGTATGTTCCTGGTTCATCAGATGAAAATCAACCCTGTTTCCTTGCCCTGGGTATACAGAAAGACTACAGTTTGCAGCCTTTGTTCTTCTTGGTCAGGGCCATGTCATTCAGGACTGGCTGGTGGAACATGGGTAAAATTATGCACCTCTCATAAAACATCCTAAGCGAGCCTCTACACACTCTTTTCATTTATCTTTTGACGAGTTGATGCAGAAGATACCTGGGACTTACGTAAGGATGAGAGACCCACAAAATTAAGTAGCCTGGGTCCCTGTTTAACTACAGAATAGGATTTTTCAGTAGAGCCTCCAAACTCACATGGGACTGTGATAAATAAATCATATTAACTTGAGCCACTGAAACTTTGGGAGTGTTTAATATAGACACTAACGAACATAATATACAATGCTACCCTTTTTGTTTTATTTATTAACAACAACAACAAATATATATGCCAAGGAATTCTCCTAAGCACTTTGTGAATATTAAATCATTAACCATATGAAATAAGTAGTATTATTTCCATTATACAAGAGAGGAAACAAAACACAAGTTCACACAGCTAGTAAGTAGCAGAGCCAATAATCACGTTCGTCACTCTGACTGCAGTTTCTGCTGTTAGTTTCATACTGTACTACCTGAATTTAAATGAGCGTTCTTTTAAAAAAAATACTCATTTATGGGAGCTACACTTTTTGTTTTTCCATACCCTTGAGTATTTTAGGAGTTTCATATCAAGGCTAATTTACTGAGAGACCAGAAAGTCCACTTGGCCTAAGTCTCATATCCAAGAAGAACCTCAAATGTAATGTGGTTACATTTAAGTCACTGTATTTTGTATGTTTATATTTAACTACATGTTAGTTAAATATAAAATATTAAAATTTTTGTAACTTTGTTTTCACACTTTATTTTCTTTCAAATTACCAGGGAGCATTAATAATTGGAAGTGGTCCAGGCAGGCTCTTAGTCTCTAAGGGCCCTGTTTGGCACACTCACTGATAAGTATCTTAAAAAAATTAATTTCGTATTCTCTGGAGTTCTAAGTGAACTTAACACAAGATCTCATCGAGTATGGAAAAGGTCATAGAACCTTAAGAGTTATGGGAACATTCCATGGTACCACCAGGTAAGCCTCTGATGAAGCTGCAGTAGGCAAAGATAAATGGCACAAAGGGGCTGAATAAAGGTAATCACTTGTCTTGAAATAAACTTCAAAAACTTTAAATTTTCATCAAATTCTGGGGGGAAATACATGGTTCAGTCTTTTCTATATTCCATAAGAAATTGTTATGCCACATCTAATTAGAAGTTATGTTATTGGCAAGGGAATTATTTGACTAAGGAACTTGTTCCACCTCTGACTCACTTTGAAAAGAGTCATGGGATCTGTAACGCTTACTTGGCTCTACTGAAAAAAAAGGAAAGCTCTGTGGCTAATGAAATGTCAAAAATGTAACATCTCTAAGGGTTTGGCTCATCCCTTCAGAGTGCACCAGAGTGTCAGTACCAGGCTTAAACTTAAGTCCCTACACAAGCTGAGAGCTTTGAGTTGTGAAGAATATTTGGGTTTCTTTCTCTATTTGTCTGTAAGTTATTGTTTCCTGTTTTCCTAAACTAAAATTATTTCTCCCTTTAAGGAATAATTGCATTCATGGGACTTAAGATTTAAGTGGCATGATTCCTATATATTGTGCTGTCATTTTACCTATTTACATATGTAATATGCATATGTGACTTTTGGCAGATAGCTAATATGGTCCTTAGTGGCACTAGTGAAATTGTATGTGCTTGTGTTTATTTTTGCCTGTCATAATTTATTAACTTTAATTATCCAAATCCCTCTTTCATACACAGAACTAATTCAATTTAAACTCTGTTTATGGTTTTATTGGTCTTCTAAAGAGATCTAATCAGGGAGAATAATCAATTGAGTAAGCATCTTTTAAAAAGATGTCTTGAGTTGTGTAGGGGAAGAAAAAATCTTTCCTCTACCCATCTTAGGTCTAGGGATCTGTAACAAAAGACAGTTTAACAAAAAAGCATTCAATTTTATTTCTTATAAGTTTTATGTGGCCTGGGAGTCTCCCAAAGGATTGGCAAAACCTAAGTGCTATATATGAAGCTGAGCAAAGAGAAGCAATTGTGGAAAAGTAAAATATATGTAGAGACGAAAGGAAGACAGAAGTCATTTTAATAATGTCTGTACAGAATTCTCTCAGCCTGGACTCCCTGTCTCTGGTAATAAGAATGTTTCTTTCCTTCTGGTACAGGGAGGACATATTTCACATGGGAGTTTTATCTCCTGCTTTCAAGAGAAAAAGGGGGGTCAGAGTGCTTTTCTTGCACCTGCTCCTTTTCAAGTGCCTTTAAATCAAAATAATCTTCATGCCAGAGTGACGTATTTTGGGGTGACATATTCTGCCACCCTTCAGTGGAATAATAAAAGAGATCAAGGAATTGAAGTTGGATGGTCAAGATTTTAGTTCCAGATCATTTTTACTAATATTTGAATGAAATTTTTGAGACTCAATTTTCCCATCTGTTAAACCAAGATAAGAATTACTAGTGAAATTATTATAATAATGTAAATAAAGTAATAACTTCTGTGGAAACACTTAAAACACTAAAGTTTAATGCAAATGTTAGACTTTTTAATTTTTAAAATAAATAATGAAAAGGATAATGTAGACAATCATGGTAAAATGAAAGTCATTATTATTATGAAACATGTCCCATTTTGGCATTTTTGTAACAAAAATATTAATGTTTTTAAATGCTCTCACTAAGTAACTATTGAAGGTATATAACAATACAGTAAAGATTTTAAGTGTCTTTTCTAAAATTTCACTCATTAGTCTTTACTAATCTAAGGAAAGCATTATAAGTATAAGTGAAGATTGAAGAAAATATGCATGACACTTTAATTTTAAACATTAGAAATTTTAAATAAAGGAAAACTATTTTGTTGAACATTAATTTATTATATGTATCATCCACTTAGAAATGTAAATTAATTATTGAACAAGACAACTTTATATTGGGTGTTAATATTTGGCTCAAGAAACATCTATTAAATAATGAATTTATTTGTTGTTATATATTTCTTTATGACAGAAAAAAATTTACTGAATCTCTTTGGTATTCAATATATTTGTATTTTTTCCAAACAGTTTTAGCTCAGTATTCCACACTAATTATCTATTGTAATTCAGATGGAGCATAACTCAAACTAGCATAAAACTCAATGTGGAAAATGTGACCAAAGTATTTTTCTTTTGAAAAAAAATAATTTTTCAATAGATAAACACTCTGCTATCTATATATGGCCAAGTTTCTTTTTAAGGAAAAATATAACCTCAAGTAAAGTTAACAGAAGAAAAGAGACTGTAATAGTATAATTTAAGTTATTTAGATAGTTAAAAATTTTGAGATTACCCAAACTGCCAAATAAGGGCATAAGGGCCTACTACTTTTATATTTTCCTATCCCACTGAGTAATCCAAAATGTGTTTTAAAATTTTTATGTCTATGATTTTTTGACACATTTGAAATGTTATTTATGGTATAGTTTACAAATTGGCATGCATTGTTTGTTTATTTTGGCTTTCACACTTTTGAATGAGATTTACTGTATTCTTTCCAAAAGAATGCTTTTCAGTTTCCTAATGAAAAAGAAATATAGTTATTACAAACTTTATTTTTCCAAAAGTTATAACTCATATAATACTACTGAAATACATACTATTTTCATGTAGACAAAATTGATCCTGAAAATACATGCTGCCTTCAGAGTTTCTAAAAAATAGACATAGAATATTAGTCTGAAAAGATTAACTTTTTAGTGATCAAATATATTTATTTGCTTTTTCTTCTATAAGTACATTTGGAATTTAGATTCATACATTCAAGTATTAAGTTGTTTTTTTTTTTCATAGACCCATGGATCATAGTTAACTTTTGAGTGAGTTACATGTAACAATGACTGTGGAGTCAAGTAATAATTGGGGAAATTTCTCCAGCAGTTCATAAAATTGTATCTGTGTCTTACTTGCAAGCACTGAGGGGTGGCAGGTTAAACAGGTTAAGATCTTTCTAGAGTGGCATCAAAAGTTGTTTAAATTGCAATTACAGTTTATAGTGCAGCTGTTAAAATCCACCAAACCAAACTTCCACAATGACATTTTCCATTTATCTAAGGAATTTTGCCAAATGTTTAATTTATAGGCATCTCACCTGGGCTCTTTTCCAAACATACACCTTTGAATGAATTATCTCATCTTTAGCTTTTACGCACAAAACTGAATGTCTGTAGGTGACCTGTAATGTCAGTGAAGTTAAATCTGCTTCATATTGGTGGTGCTTTCAGACATGTAACTTGCATTTAAATAAGATAAAATAGTTACTAACCCTCCTGAAAAGAGATTTCTTAAAGGATTTCTTTTTTAATGTCTGTTAGAGCTATCTTATAAATATTATGAATTCAGTTTCTGAAATCTACATGTAATATTGGAGAAAATCATGGAAATGGCAACATCAGTGCACTTATCTGACCCTTGTAAATGTCAAGTGACAAATGAAGAAAATACATTAGGGTGTACTTAATAATTTTTGTTTAGCCATATGAATATTAATTATATTTTCAACCTCCAAGAACATTATGTACTTAATTTTTTCATTGAATCAAATAGTTACAACATTAGCCAAACAGGAGAATACTATTTGAAAGTCGATTTTGCTATGTATGGCCTGTCTTGCTATCAGAATGGACTAGCTCTAAATTACAGCAAGCAAATCAGACAAGGGTAAAAAATGTAGGTAGCTGAATTAGTCACTTTTCTTCTGTAGGTCAGGAAAAGGTGATAAATTCCTGGAAGAATTCCAACCCTTCTCCTAGGTAAAATGGCCTTCTCTGTATCATCTTAAATGTTCAAACAGAGCTCTGTTCTCTCACTAGCTGCACTACCAGAATATTTGAATAATAAAACCTTAAGTATAGAATCTAAAAATAAATAGAACTATCCCAGAATGTAAATCCAAGCTTTTGTAGAACATAACATATAAATGAGAACATTGAGCATTGTGTAGTTTGTAGTCATTAAAAATGAAGACTCAGAGGATCTCAAGTTAAATGTAGACCCCACCACATAGAAGCTGTGAGACCTTGGAAAAACTAATGTATTGAGGCCTGAGTTTCCTCATCTAAAAAATGAGAACAATGATTGTACCTGCCTGTTAAAGTGTTTGGTAGGAAAATACCAAATATTGAAGAACATGCCCTCAGCACAGAGCCTGGCAAATTGCAAGTACTCAGTAAATGATACCCATTATTATAGGTAAATTAGAATTAATATAATCAACGAATATTTCATTAGCTCCAAGGTCAAGTGTCTAAAGGTCTAGAAGTTATTGTCCTTGGAAGAAAGTAAGAGAAATACATATGGGAAATAAGTAAATGCTGGGTGGAAGGAAATAGAGAATCATGGTGGAAATTAGACAAGCCAATTGTACTACCTCTAGTGAATTAATTTGCTAGTGTGGGAGATGGGATTCACCCCAGGTCTGTCTGCTCCTGACCTGGCCCATACTCTTTACATCTATGTTATACAGCCTCTCTTTAACAAAGTTTCAGACATGTATTTGGATATACTGTTGTTGCAGAAATAAGAACATGTATCATTAGACTGAAAAGGAAGTCTCATCTGAGCAACTGAGAAGGAAAAGTTGGAAAAAACCATTTCAGTGGGTCACTCTCTGAGGCAATGAAGCCTTAGTCGTTGAAAGCCTGTTTGAACTTTGCATAACATGAACTTGATTTGTATCCCAGTTCTAACCATTTTTCTTGTGTAACATTGTTCTGGGACTTTTACCTCTTTAAATCTTGGTTATCTTTTTAAAAAAATGAAAATAGTAAGGTAGCTTTTAGTACAGAATAAAATAATGTATTTAAAACATTCAGCACAGATTCTAATAAACAATGATGTGGGTATATCATTGTTATTGTTATGTTGTTTAAATAACAGAGGTAGTCCATGACCTGAAAGATGAAACACACATTGGTAAAGATGAAGAACAAAATTAATACCTTTGTGAGCATAGATGTAATTTCCATAGACAAATTAAGCTTTGGATATAAAATTAGCAACCAAAGGTCCTGAGTCCTGGGGTCAGATAAGCCAGGATTTCAATTCTAGTCTGCCACTTAAGTACTCTGTGATCTTGTCCAAGTTAATTACTCTCTTTAAGCTTCAATTTCTACATCTATAAATGATATTGGTAATAACAATGTGGAGTTATCTGATTCAGAATTGATTTAGATTATATTATAATTGATAACAATCCAGTCTACATGTCCTTCACAGATGTTCAAGTTTAATTCCTTTAGTTTATAAAAACAGATTTATTTCTTATTAGATTTTAAAAATGCCAAGTAGTAGTAATTGCTAACTAAAAGTATGTTTCTATGGAAAGCACTTAATATATGTTAGCTATTCTAAAAGCTATACATTGAGAAAGTTGTGCTTCTACTAATTTAATACATGAAGACTTAAAATAATTCTGTTATGGAAGTTATTTTCATGCCAATCAAATAGCTAATAAGTTTATTATTCTTTTTTTTGTTTTATTTCAGTCAGTGCAAAGAAAATAAAATCTTGCTTATTTGACTTAAAAATCTTAGACCACATTATCTTTTACAAAAGGAAATATATAGAGTACAACTTCAAATACTAGTAGGATTTTAGTGCTATATATAGAGGAAAAATACCAAAATTATTATACACTGGAGCACTCTGGTAATATTCCTTCCAGCTTTAGTCAAGACATTGTTTGGTGCTAGAGTACTAAAGGTGATTTATTATAGATATCAATTTTATTTTCTGATATGGCCTTTATTGAAATTTTCTCTAGTATTTCTCCCTTTAGAGAAATTCACAGTCCTCTCAAGAAAGCTGTGAGGAAATTGCTATTTGTCATGTAAAATACTTACATTATTTCATTCTGTTGTCTGTGAAAAAATTCTGTTTACAACCTAAGATTTAACTCTGAATGTTTACAGCAGAAGAAGCCTTAGTAATGAAATAGAAATGAAAATATAGTATTTCCAATTATAATAGAAAAAAAAAAAGATCCAAGCCCAAAACACAGAGGTCTTTTATAGCCACATGCAAATGGATGGGAAAAGAGAAAGAATATATTCAGCCCCCAAACAGAAGATAAGGATAAGGAAGTATTATGGCTTTCAACTCTCATCTGCGTTGCTTCCACCTCAAAGCATCATCACATATCATAAGTTCATGTTCTGCAGTCGTAATGATGCAGTTTCAAATATAATGGTAAAGGAAAGTGAGCCATATGAAAAAGCAGCAGGGAATTGTGCCAAAATCTAACTTCTTTTAGAAGAAGGATTTAATAGGAATCTCACTGTGCATGAAAACAAGTTATGCAGATGTAGGTACACTGACATTTCAGTCATTTCAGCTCTTTGTAGCTTGGGCATGGATATGATCTCACATGTGAATTGAGTTTTTAGAGCTTCTTGCGTAGCCACATGTTGGGATATGATTAAACTGAGTCCAGGTACTGAATCAGGCAAACAAAGACTCAAATGCATTTAGACAAGTTTTTACTTATTCCTGTCTGAATATAGACAGGAAGACTATTATACATATACCTTTGGCATTGTATTATAAAATATTTTAAAAGGAGAAACTCAGTTCTTTTTCATTTTTGCTGGGATATGAGTTAAGCTTGGCTCTCACATCACTTTAATTCAGAACAAACTAGAATGTGTTCTAGGATATTTTTAAATAAACTTTACTGAGATACAGTAAATTGCAAGTAAGTTTTTCATTAATGGATATTTGATTTGTGTCTAACTTTGAGCTATTTTGTTTATAGAAGCTGTGTTCATTCATGAGCCCATCTTTGCATTAACAGAAGTTTTTATTATCTTTGGTAAATATTTAAGTGAATGGCTAAAGTTGGGTATATGTTTAAGATTTTAAGGTACTGCTAAGTAAACTTTTAAAATTATTATACCATTTTACATTGTCATCAACAGGGTATGAGATTTCCAGTTGCTCCAAATCCTCATCAACACTTTGTACTGTCAGACTCTTCACTTTCCTCCATTATCATGGGTGTGTAATGGTATCTCACTGTGCTTTTAATCTGCATTTCTCTGATATCTAGTGATATCTAACATTTTATCAGGTGCTTATTGGACAACTATATATATATAAGAATATATATATATATTCTTTTGTGAAGTCTCATAAATATTTTGCCCATTTTCAAATGTGGTTGATTGTTTTCTTACTGTTGAGCTACAAGAAGACTTTCTATATTCTAGAAGAAAGTCCTTTGTCAGATTTAGCATTTCAGATATTTTCTCCAGTTCTGTGGCTTGCCTTTTCATTTTCATAATTGTCATTCAAAGAGTAAACATTGTTAATTTGAACAATGTCCAATTTCTCAAACTCTGGGGTCATTTTAAAATAGTTGAAAATCATTTCCCTTAAA
Source organism: Kogia breviceps (assembly GCF_026419965.1). NCBI lineage: Eukaryota > Metazoa > Chordata > Mammalia > Artiodactyla > Physeteridae > Kogia > Kogia breviceps. Next base: position 67,403,329 of record NC_081313.1, on the reverse strand, counting down.
GCTGTCTAAATCAGTATATAGGTATTCTGGTTTCTCATTCAAATGTGAGTTTATCCCTCTCTCTTCTTCCAGCCATTTTCCACCTTGTTAGCCATCATTTACCTTACTGAGCCAAGAGAACACAGGCCTCTGTCAGCTGCCAACACTCAAAGGACTCATGAATTCACAAACCTCCCATGAAAGCAATAAAGGAAAAGAAAGTAAACATCATATTCCATTTCTTTAGGCTCTTTGCCCATTTGATTAGGCCCCCAAATTTTTGAGTTTGTACAAATAAGCAGAACCAGGATCAGTTTTAAGCAGAACAGGGAGAGGATGTTAAAACCATACTAAGTGTGTTGATTTGAAGCCAGTAAAATTAAGTAAATTTAAAAAAAGCAAGCAAGAATAAATAGTATAATATAATACAATAAAGAGAAAGAGTATCAAATGTCCACAATTAGGGGGAGGAAAATTTTGCATGGTTTCCCCATAACGTATCTCAATCTGGAAAGGTATAAATATACATAATAAATTGGATCATGAATTGCATGGTTATAAAATATAACAAGTAACAAACAAGTCCAAGTGTACTAACAAATTAACCATAAAAAATAATGGAATAATTGTCATACTGGTGAAGGATTAAACACTTGATAATATTCTAACTTGATGCAATTAAATGAACTACACAAAAAATATTGGCAGCTACAAATAAAAACTTTAATTTTTTGCAAAATGAAAAAGAAGAAAATTAAAAGAAACAACTGTCATCAAATATTTTAACCTCAAATATGAGAAGGTTAACATCTATGATGACATAGGTGTATTTGACAAAACATACCATAAACATATAATGTAATTAAATATGCAGTAATCAAGGAAATTAAAACAAAGCAGGCTTAGAATATAGCTCTTCTTTAAAATAGTATATTAAAAATTATGTAGTATACAATGTTTATGAGATTGTGATGAAGACAGCACATTTAAACACGGGAGGTAATGTAAATATTTGTAGCTATTTTTGAGAATAGTCTGGCAGTATGTATGAAGGAAGATCGTATGTCTATTTTTTGATATTGAAATTGATTTGAAATAATTTACCTAAAGAACAAAAGGAAATAAAGCTATTATAAATACACATATATAATAATTAAATAATCTCTAATGATAAATATCTAAAAACTTAACAAGAAAAATGAAACAATGGGGGAGGGCCATTGGCCAGGGCCTGCGGTACGCCACTTCAGTGAGGGGCTCAACCGCGGTCAACGGGCTTGCTGCTTTCCTGGTTGCCACTCCCCCGGGCCGGCCCGACAAAACACGCCAGTAGCGCGACACCGATTCTTCTCGGGCTCGTGGGCGCTGCTCTGAAAAGCATCACCCTTTATACCAGAAAGCTGGGGGGCACTATGGGGAAAAACAAAACTAGAAGTGGAGGAGGTGCTAGAAGAAGAATATGTGGTGGAAAAAGTTCTCGACCCATCGGGTGGTAAAAGGCAAAGTGGAGTACCTTCTAAAGTGGAAGGGGTTCTCAGATGAGGACAACACATGGGAGCCAGAAGAAAACCTGGATTGCCCCTACCTCATTGCTGAATTCCTGCAGTCAGAAAACAACACATGAGACATCAATCAGAGGGAGGCAAGCACAAAGCTGCTCCTGATTTGGAAGATAAGGGGGAGGAGAGCAAACCAAAGAAGAAGAAAGAAGAGTCAGAAAAGCCACTAGGCTTTGCCCAGGGTTTGGAACTGGAGCGGATTATTGGAGCTACAGACTCCAGTGGAGAACTTGTGTTCCTGATGAAATGGAAAAAAACTCTGATGAGCCTGACCTGGTCCCTGCCAAGGAAGCCAATGTCAAGTGCCCACAGGTTGTCATAACCTTCTATAAGGAAAGGCTGATGTGGCATTCCTACCCCTCAGAGGATGATGACAAAAAAGATGACAAGAATTAACTCCCTTGAGTACCAATCTCTGTCACATCTGACTGTGGGTTTCAAGTGGGGAAAGAAGGAGTTCTACTTGTCTTGACACCATAAAGCTGGCTTGAAAAGATGTCCATTGAAGAGCCAGTATAGTTTCTGTGCCCTACAGCAGCCCAAGTGCTTTAAAGCTGTTCCTTGCTGTATAGTTTGCACACCCATCCTAGTGGAGGGGAAGGAGGGTCAGTGTTTCAAGGCAACCCATTCTGAACTTTATGAGAAAAAGCAAAGGGCCTTCTATGAAGGACAAAACTTGCAGAATGGGTTGTGGGAGAGCAGAAGATACTGTAGATCTTCAAAGAGCATCTCCACAACCCGTAGCCTTCTTCCCAATAGTGTTAACTCTGCATTTTTACAGTGTAGCATGTATGTAGTGTTTGGCTATTACTGGTGTATTATTTGGGATGTGAGGGATGGGGTGGGAAAGAAGGGAGATGGGTTAGGATCAATTTTGTTAAAATTTGGGGCCTGATGGCAGAAATGGTGAAACAAAGGAAAGTACAACTAATGATGATTTGGTTCTGTGTCCAGAATATTTTATCCTTTCAAAGAATGTCATTGGCAACCTAAATGAGAACTGCAAGAGACTGTTTAAAAGCTGTGAATGCCTGAAACTTAGAAGCCAAGGTGTTCCCTGCCTGAACTTAATGCTGTTCCCAACAAAGGACCAAGCCGGTTAAGAAGTTACCAAAGCTGCCATTTGGGGGATGGAAACTGGTTGAGGAGGAACAGTCTTATTGGAATGTATACACAGGCAGATCATCCTGTCTTATAGGTGCTAATTATTGAAATTGACAAGAAAACCCTTTCTTTTCCAATTATGAAGTTATAAATATCAGCTTCTCTATCCAAGCCACTGGCTGAAGTATTTGAGGAAGGGCAGAGGGTGGTATAGGAGACGAGAGAGTAGGGAAAGACAAGGGCCGGTGCTCTTGAGGTGGAAAACTCTTGGAACCTCTGTTTTTTGAACTTTGAAACCATTGGTGGCAGGGTTCAGTCACTGACAGCACAAGTTCACTGAATCACTTCAAGAGTTGAATGATTTCAGAAGCCCTGGTCTCAGGAGAAGATTAAATTTTCATACTGAGGCAGTGGTTCACTTTAAAACAAAACCGACTTTTTTAATCCTAAGAATTAACTAAAACCCAAAACGCTGTCTTGAATCATGAGATCCATCATTTCTTGACATCGTCTAGACCTGCATCTAGAACTCCATTGTAAATTCTTTTTAGGCATGTGTTAGATTTCTGTGAAAACTTTTGTTTAAATGTTAAACTTCATACCAACACTGTCAGTTTTTGTCTTAATAAAACTGTAGATTTATTTTTAAAAATGAAACAATGACTATTTTATGGCTATTTAAATTTTGAAATGCCAATCTAATAAAAATATTATGTAAGCCTTTCAAATAATAACCATTAAGACTGTGTATCAGTGGAAAATAACTAATATTACAGAAATTTACTATTTATAAAATGACTTCATTTACTGCATATGACCCTCAAGCAACCATATAGTCAAGGATAATATAGTATAGTATAATAATCAGTGGTAATATAGTATAGTAGATAACAGCTTGACCCTCAAAATAGGCAGTATTCAAACCCCAACTTACAAACTTTGTAAACTTGGTCACATTATTCATCCTCTCTGGGATTACTGGCTTTCTAATCTGTAAGGAGAATAATAATTAGACCTACCCTGTGGATTTCCTTAAAAGATTTAGATAAAGCATTAATGATATTATAAGAAACTTTTATTATTCCATTGTTCTGATAATAAAACTGGCCTTTGGAAAAACATGTATTATCTAATATAATTTATTAAGTAAGTATTTGCATCAGAATTTGAATACAGGCATCCAGATAACACAACTGTCACAAGTATGATATGTTATTTTCGTCTGTCCATAGTTATATATTTTGCTACCTCAGCAAAAAATGTAATCTCCTGAAAAAAATTGAGTCAAATACATGTTTTATTTCTTCCAACTCCTCCAGCCCTCAGCAGTGTATATTAATGGTGTTCCTTAGTTGAGGAATTCCCTTCACACCAGTTCTAACAAGATGATTGAGACAGTTTAAAGTGCCCCAGTGTGAACTTCTTCAACTTACTTCATTTCTACCTAAAAATCTCTTTGTTCATTCACCTTCCTTCATTATTTCTTGTAAGAATAAATCTGTCACCATTTTATTGGTAATTTATTTCTATGATTCAAAACTGAGAACATTATCATTCCTCCAGTCATCTGATAGACTGTTCCAATTATATGCCTTGTGATATAATTAGGATAGGGGATATAAAATTCCAACTATATAAAATATAGATGCATGCAGAAAAAAAAGCTGCAATGTAATAAATAGAAACCAAGTGATTGCTATTTTAGGGTTATGGAATAATATGCCAACTTTTTAATATCAATTTTCTTTTTAATGTTGTACTACTTCAAAAGAAAAAAAATTAAAGAAGCACGAGATAAGAAAAAAAAGTCTGGTAAGGGACTCATAATAAATCATTCCTCCTAAATGAGCATGTACAACATTGTACTACAAAACATTTTTTGGCCCAATGAAAATCATAGAGTTTAATATACAATTTATTTTAATTTTATGCTGGTATGTGCCCTATAAGTTTTGTCCACCTTACCTTTTTTTCCACATAATTTTCAAAATTAGTGGACATTTTTATACATAAAAGTTTGTAGAATATTTTAAATGTATAGTTTCTTTTTATCACTATTGCAAAATTGCTACAGTACAATATAAAAGTAATTGTTGCAGGATAATTTCAAATGATTAACTTTTCTCTATTAGTCCAAAAATTAATTTTGTAATATTCGTCACATTTCCTTACTTATTTTAAGGTAGTTCTAATGGTCAGTTTTATGTGTCAACTTGGTTAGGCTATAATCCCCAGTTAATCAATCTAGGTATCACACTAATCTAGATATCACAGCTAATCTAGGTATTTCTGTGAAGGCATTTTGTAGATGTAATTAACATCTACAATTAGTTGACTTTAAGAAATTATCCTTGATAATCTAGGTGGGCCTGATCCAATCAGTTGAAAGGCCTTAAGAGCAGAACTGAGGTTTTCCCAAGGAAGAAGAAATCCCACCTGTGAACTATATCAGTGTCAGTGTCAGCTCCTGCCAGACTTTTTTCAGTCTTACCTTTCTGACAGCTGCTATAAAGATTCAGACTTGCCTAGCTAAACCCCTCCCATATATATCCACCTAATTATTAAAATCCTTTGATGAGCATTTATATAGGACACAAACAGCTTCACCTTCTTTGCCCATCCAGACAGGTCTATCCACATATCTCTTTCCAGATCACCTCATCACCAGTTTTCCAATGATGTTCCTTCCAAGTCCCTGACTATCCAGCCAAATCATTGGCCATAGCTCATGGATCAATATAGACTTATGGTTCTGGCTATCCCCTTATAGGCAAAATGAACAACCAAGTACACTACTCAAAGTTCAGCCCACTGGAAGGATTTCCCATCACTGTTGTCTTCAATGATGATCCAGAAGAGGGCTATAGGACTGCAGCTATCCACTCTCAGATGGTGTCTTCATATTAACTGGATCTAAATTTTGTTTTCTTCAGTCAACTTGTTGTAGAGAACTTATGAGACCATGGGTACTAGCTGGACAAACAATATAATATAGCAAAGTAGGGGCCATGGGCATTTGAACCACTATCTCATGTAACTTCCATGTGCCTTCATGGTCTGCTTGAGTCCAATATTATAAATATACTTCCATTTGATAATGGACAGCTGATGGGCACACTCAATTTAATAACTTAGCACATGAGACAACATCCAGTTTGTGATGGAAAGTTCACATTGCATGGTAACTTGGTGGCCCAGAGTTAAGTATCCAGTGTCTACTGAAGCCCAATAGCAAACCAAGAACTGTTTCTCAAAAAAGGATAGGTATTGACAGAGGATAGCAGGGCTTCCCTCCAAAATTCTAAGGGTCTGAACTATGATTCATTTATAGAGGCCAGACAGAGGCACCAAACAACATCTTATTTGCCACTGACACTTCAAGCATCACTGAATCTTCTGGATTATATGGCATCAAGTGGTAGAATATCTGGAAAGAGCATCCTGGACCTGTTGCAGAGACTTCTCTTATTCTAGGTCCCACCCAAAACTCCCAGCTTTTTGGGTCACTCAAGAAATGGGCCAGAGAAGCACACACAAATAAGAAATATGTTGTCTCCAAAAGAGGCCATGAGGTGTCATGCCCCTCTTTTTATTTGTAGGATAAATACAGATAGAGCAACTTATCCTTCACTTTCAACAGAATATATTGGCATGCCTTACACCACAGGACATCTAGAAATTTCACAGAGGTGGAAAGCCGTTGCATTTTTGTCAAATTTGTTTCTAAATGTCTGACATGGAATTATCTTACCAATATGTTTGCAGTAGCTACTTCTTATCTTTCCAGCCTCTTTTACCACCTACTCCAGTGATTGTCCAATGGGCTTATGAACAAAGTGGCCATGGTAACAGAGATAGAGGAAATGCATGGGCGGCCTCAGTGACATGGAGTTTTACTCACCAAGCCAACCTGGCAACATTCACCGTTAAGTGACCTGTCTGCCAGCAGCAGAGACCAGCACTGAATTCCAAAAATGGCACCATTCTTGGGGTGATCAACCAGTTACCTAGTGGTTGGTTGATTACAGTGGGTCACTTTCAACAGGATGGGGCAGTGCTTTGTTCTCACTGGAATAAACACTCTGCACACAGATTTGCCCTCTGTGCATACAGTACTTCTGTCAAAACTACTGTCCGTGGACCTACAGAAAGCCTCATCCACCATCATGGTATTCTACAAAGCTTTGCAGTGATCAAGAAACTCACTTCACAGCAAATGAAGTGTGACAATGGACTAAGTGGTGTCCACATGGGCAGGCATACTTCATTTAAATCAAAATATAGTCAAAGAAGGAGTTGATGGTAGAGAGTACTTTACTGCTCATTGACTAAGAATTCCAGAGTTAATAGCAGGAGAATTTGGGAGGAAGGGAACTATAGTAACTCAGGACAGAGGAACAGAGTTATGTACATTGTGAAGAACAGAGTGTGAGAAAACATGAATGATCCTAGAGGCTTGCTTATTGAGTGGAGAGGAAGAAAACAGGAATAAAAAGTAGGATATATTTAGTTTTGATAGTGTATTGAAGAGAGACTCTTAATTCTAATGGAATTTACCTGTTTTTGCAATGGTTCACACCCTGGACTGCAGCCTAAAATCCACCAATACTGAATAGAAGCCCTATCCCCAAACTTATTTAATTATTCAAGTATTTGCTCCAGCAAAAGATCTGATATAATTTTAAAGCCCCCCATGTGGTTCTAATGCATAGTTAGTGTTGACTACTAGTCATTAACTACTGAGGCATTATCTTGAAATGAGTCCCAATGATAACAGATTTGGATTTATGTTTCTCCTGGTCATCTGGTCAGTAGCCATCTGGTATAGGAAGAGTATAGAATGGAAAGCAGTACAGGAAGTTAAGCACGGTCCCTGTGTTTCTTCACCTAAGGGAAGAATGAAGATTCTGTAATTCTAAGCAAGTTCAGTACATGTGTAAGATAAATAGGCAAAGAAACTGTTTATAATTGAGTTTTCTCACTTGAATGTCCCCAGGGTTGGTGTGTTCAAAAACCTTGCAATAACTGTAGGCTGGTGCTCCCTTCTGAGATGTAATCATTTGTGTGGTAGGTCCTTGGTGGAAGTTGCATCAGTGAAAGAAGCTGAGTCTTAATAGAATTAGCTTGATGAAATGTTTAGTGTTCTCTTCAGGTTTTGAGAACACCAAATTAAGTTAGAACAGAATCTAGATCACATTAGAGAACATATATTTGGGAATGGAAAAAAATGATTGCAAGATATTAGGATTCAAGGGAGTGCTTAGTGATATTTATGGTGCCAAAGTAAAGTATCATTGTAGACAGGTGTAATTAGATTTCTGTTGTTCTTAGCAGTTAAGTGACATTAATGATCTAGCAATATATTATCTCCAAAAAGTAAGATTGTAACCTCCAGACACTTGGAAAAAAACCATTACCTGGAATAAAATCATTTACAATGAGGCAAGTTTACAGAAGAAAAAAAAAAAAACTCTTTTGCAGATTATTTAATGCTTTAAGAAGGACATGGATTCTCACATTAATATATGGAATGTCTAGCCATAAATTTAGTCTGAGTAAGTTTGGAATATATAACTATACATATTGATTTATCTCAAGGAAGTAGGTTTCCATGATTTAACAAAATATAATTGTATAGTAAAATTAAATAAGTAAAAGAAAAAAGATGAAGTTATTTTTTCTCAGCTTAACAGCTTAATTTTTTTTAAGAAACACGAGCTAAAGTTCAAAATAATTGGTAACAATGTTATGAATCCTAAAATTAGCTCTTCTTAATGATTAATGTCTTACTAAAGGAAACCCATCCAACTGGAACTTTTTAAATAAAATGGTAATAATAACAAAAATAACAATATGAGATCAAGAACTTTTCAGAAATAAACCTAAGTGACAAGATTCAGTTGGGCTGTACTGATTACATTCGTATTAACTATTTAACTATTAACTATTTTCCTTCATACTTAACTATTTAATATGAACTCAGGAAGGCACATTCCAGTCACTAATCCTCTCATCTTTGTTCATCACTGCTCTTGTTCTAGCTCATCCCAACCATTTGGGTCTTCCCTCAGTTATCAAGTGTTACTTGGAGGACTTTTACGCTGTATTTCTAAATCATTAAACCAGAATAATATCACTTATTTTCTTATAACTAGTTCTTATTTGTTATATAATTGAATTTTTCAAGCAGATAAAAACATACAACCTTAATATAATCTTTACAAAGTAAAAACAAATACATGTGATTATCTATTTCATCCCTTTGTACCACCCCATCCTGTTCTCCATAAGTAACTATTTCAGTTGTTCTTAATTTTAGGCTTTACATTACTAAATAGCATAAGTGTACTTGGATTCATCAATTTTAGGCATTACTTACTTGTTATGGTAGATAATGACTTAGCCTTTTTTCATATCACTTGTCACTCCACCACTTTCCAATATCATTATATCACAAGTGGGGTTAAAGTAATGTATTAATAATAAAATACTAATATTTTATTATTATTAATGATTAATATTGCATAATCATGCAGTATATTAGTAATACCTTTTCCTTTTGATACCAACTTTTTATTTTCCTACATTTCTTTTATATAAATAAATACTAGAAATCTATACAAATAAACAAAAGCATCAACTAAAGATGATCCAAAAACTAATAACAGATGCTTCATAAGAGTGGATGTTCAAGAGACTAATAAGCATATGAAAATGTGTAAACATCATTAACTATCATGAAAAAGCAAACTAATACTAAAATTAAATAATACTGCACAACCTTTAGAATGGATAGGATTTAAAATAATTACAATATCAAATGCTGACAAGGATGTGGAGTAACTGGTAGGTTGCTGGTGAGTGTGTAAATTATTAAAATAACATTGGGAAACTATGTGTTAATTTCAATACAACTGAATATATAGCTAACCATGATGTAAAAATTTCACTTTTAGGTATATTCCCAGGAGAATTGAGTTCATATGTCCACCCCCGCAAAAGGCATATATAGGAAAGTAGATTACAACTTTACTCATAATAGCCATTTATAGAAAACAATCTAAATATTTCACAACAGTAGAATGTATAAGTACATCATGGTTTATTCACACAGTGGAATACTACACAGCAATTTAATTTTTAACTTAAAAAAACAGCTACACTTAGACACAGCAAGGGTGTGTGTGAATCTAACAGACATAGCAATGAATGAAAGAAACCAGATGCCCCCCCAAAAGTATACACTGCATGAGTCTATTAATTTGGAGTTAAAAAACAGACAAAACTGGGTTATTCAAATATTTGTTATCTTAGTTGAGGTGATGATTCCACAGTCTATATATATATATTTGTCAAATCTAATCAAATTGTATAATTTAAATATATGCAGTTTAGTGCAATTAATTTAAACCTCAATAAAGTTTAAAATGCATAAAAAATAAATACAGGTAAAAGGTAATAAAAGTCAAAAATAATGATATTTTGGGAGGATATTGAATAAGAAAGAGCCCAAGGAAGCTTTCTAGAGTGTTGATACTGTCCCATATATTTATCTGGCATGTATGGTGTGTATGTGTGTTTCATTTACAGGATGAGTTTTAAAGGATGAGGCAACACCAGTTTCTAAGAGTTGATACATGATGTGAGGGAAACATAAATCAAGAAGAGCTCCTGAGGTTTTCCCCTGAATTAGTGGATGAATTGTGGTGTTATTTATTGAAACAGAGAGTAATGGATCAGGTGTAGGTATATGAGTAGGAGTGATGGAGGGAGGGACAGATAATGTTTTCTTCTTATCTTTAATATTTTGGAATATATTATTTTGAGAAGCCTACCAAACATCCAAGTGGATAAGGTTAATAAAAGGTTAATATATGAATCTGGAGTTTAGCAGAAAGATTAAAACTTGAGATAAATATTCAGGAGTCAAACTCATATAGATGGTATTTAAAGCTTTGGCAATACATGAGCTCATTTAGGGAGTTTTTGTTCAATGATTGAATACTGTGGCGCTCCAATAGTTGAAATTCAGAAAGTATAGTAGGATTGTTCATTCAACCAAGAAGTTATGGCTGAAGATATGAGGGAAAATAAGGATATGATATTTTAGAATCCAAAGATAGATTGTTTAAAGAAGAATAAAATCCAGTAATTCCAATCCAAGTTCATCCTGGCCATCCATAATCAGCTGGCATATAAGAGGAAAGAGGGAAGATCAGACATGGGAGATTTTGCATGCCAAACCTAGAAGTGGTGCATATCACTTCTATCTACATACCTCTCATCAGAACCTTGTTATGTGACTGCAGACAACTGCAAGAAAAGCTGGAAAACACAGGCTAGCCTGAGTATGTGTGGCAAATAAGTTGGTATGATGAGAGGCCATCTAGCTTCTGCAACAAATATCAAAACTCTCTCAGACTTGCTTTTCATTTACTGAAAGCAACTTTTTTTCTTCTTTGTGTTTCCTATGTTCTATTACATTTCATATAATTTTTTTCAGTGCAATTACATATCTGCCTATAACAGATGCCCTTCAGACCTTTACCTTCATGGATCCAAGCAAACAAATCAGCATAGAATAGAGAAATTTCTGATGACATTTTAATTATGATCTAAGTTACTACACAATTTGGCTAAGCACACCTGTTGAGATCTTGTAGTTGAGCCTTAGCAAACCATTCTAATAAGAAATGCTATGTCCAGTTTCATTCGATTTTGTTACAGACACACACACACAGAGGGAATGAAGTTGCTAGTAGAGATTCTTTGAAAGAGACAACAAACACTTTGAAAAGAGAAAGGATAATGTCTAAACATTTAGACCCCTGACTTTGCAGTAGGCCTACTCTAATTAATTTTAGTCCTAAAAGCGGCAATTCCTGGGGTTCTGTTGTGGCTAATATTGAGGGAAGTCCAAATCAAAGTAGAATCCAGTTTCCATGAAAGCATAAGGCCAGAAAGAACACTGCACTTAGGACTAGTGTAATAAAGTCTATACTTCTTCAACTAATGGTCCACCGAACTGAGAAAATGCACTTAACTTCTCCATGAAGTCAGATAATGACATCTACTTCACAGGACTGTTGTTAAATATTAAATGTAGTGATGCAAATAAAATGATTTTCAAATCAAAAAGAATGAAGTTCAAAAAAGTATCATTTCTTCCTTTCTTGAATATTTTTATTGGCAATTTCTTTTTCATGGCCAGATTTACATACTTGTATTTGTGTAATTGCTCGTATAAACTCTATCACCCCCTTTACCTTGGTTTATACCATAAAACTGAGTAATAATGCATGTGCCTAATTCCATTTACCTCTCCAAGAGATGGAAAATGTAAATATTCTGGTTGCTTCCTGTCAAAAAAGGCAGAGTTTATTCTTGCTACTGAGACCTTACTGGCTTGTAGTGGATTGCTAACATGATTCTGGTCCTCACAAATTAGAATATTTGATTTTTATAATCTCTAAATAACTGACAGAGTAGGAGAAAAAATACTGTTAGTATTTATTATATAATTTAAGTTCTATAATTGAAATCATTAGAGAATGTTATTTAGAACTTATTGCAATATATATTTTAATAGACTTGTGGTTCATTAATAAAATTAATATTTTAAATTTATGAGTTTACTTATATAAACATATGGCCTTTGGACTTAGTTATCTTGGAGCACAAAATGCTAATGACACACGCATGTATATAACATATATATGTATACACACATAAACGCACACATATATGTTTATATATACATAAAATATATGTATAATCAATATATAATAGTGAAACAAACACATGATTTATTGATCAAATACCAAGCCATAATATTTAAATATTGCACAAATGAAATCAAATTTCACCTAATAAGGAAATAGCAAAAGAAATTAAACATCGAATGTAACACAAAGGGAAAAAATAGACATACAGGGACTACGAATAGTTTCTTATACACTTGAACATCTGTGCATGTTTTCTGGATGCTGAAATGTGACTCTTTTATAAACTTGGTTCTTTATAGTCACTATCACAGGGAAGCACACATGTTAAGAACAGTAGTGGAGTAGTTCCAAGGGTCTTTAGGATTGTCTTAATTGCCACTCAATGTTGATATCTCTTGGCTTGAAGAGAAAAATTATGGATAGAACTCGTACCGAAGTCTGTAAACAATAAATAAAAGCTGTTGAGTAGGAATAAGATTATGGATAAAGGCTAGCAGAAATTGAAATAATTTTATAGAATAAGTTTTGAAGTATAATTTTGTTATTTCTGTAGTCTATCAATAAACAATACAGCATAGAACATTAAATTATAGTGGTATAGTTCCTCTGTTATATTTTCAATTTATTTAAAGACAGACTAATGGCAGAAGTAAAATCACCAAAGCACCTTTTTCCCCCCACAGGTTACAGCCACATATAATGTTCCTTTGCTTTCTATTTATTTCTATCACAGAGTTGTTCTATAACCTAGAAATTTCTCCTCACAGCTTGGGTGAAACCTAGGCTTGATGAGACGTTTTACAGTTCACCAGTGTTTTTTATCCAGGCAGTGTTTTCTTTAAGACTTTTGAAATACTGCCAATTGTTAAAACATTTTTATAGCACGTGCAGACTGAACATATACTACAAGTTTCTGAAAGTCCCATAAAAAAGTAAAGTCAATTAGGAACCCCAATAATAGTGCACTGACCTTTAGAATACAATAAACCTGTATTTAGCTTGTCCATAAAAAAAAAAAAAAAAAAAGAAAAGAAATAATCCTTCCTACAGACCCATGCCCAGTAGCAGTAATGATGAAGTACCTATGGTAGTTCTGAAGAAAACAAAAAATAGGAATTAGGAAAAGATTCAGCTTTTCCAGAAGGGAAACACTAAAATGATATGCCAGTGATATGTTGGAGGGGAGGGAGTATGTTAAAGTAGTAAGAAAGCCCTTTATTTAAATGGTGCACAATTCAGATACACCTAGCCTTGGGAGGAAAGCAAATAAATTTTGAAATCTAAGATGCACCACACACAGTAATGAATTCTTACTATTCTACAAAGACTCAAAATATTATGTGTATTATGCTACTGTAACAAATTACCACAAACTTAGTGACTTAAAACTTTAACACAAATTTATTATCTCACTCTTGTGTAAGTCAGAAGTCTGAAAAAGTGTCCACAGGACTGCATTCCTTCTGGAGGCTCAAGAGAAAATCCATTTCCTTGCCTTTTCCAGCTTGTAGAGGCCACTCACATTCCACATTGGCTTGTGGCCCCTTCCTCTACCTTCAAAGTCAGCACTGTAGCATCTTCTCTCCTCTCCAAGTTTTATTTCCATCTTCACATCTTCTTGTCTGACTGTGACTTGCCAACCTCCCTCTTATAAGAACCCATGTATCAATAATTGTGTTGGACCCATCTGGATAATCCAGAATAATCTCATCATCACAAAATCCATAATTTAATCACATGTGTACAATCCTATAAAGTAACATATTCACAGGTTCCAAGAATTAGAACATGGACATTTTAGAGGGCCCATTATTCAATCTACCACACTAATTTTTTTTTAACATCTTTATTGGAGTATAATTGCTTTACAATGGTGTGTTAGTTTCTGCTTTACAACAAAGTGAATCAGTTATACATATACATATGTTCCCATATCTATTCTCTCTTGCATCTCCCTCCCTCCCACCCTCCCTATCCCACCCCTCTAGGTGGTCACAAACCACCTAGCTGATCTCCCTGTGCCATGTGGCTGCTTCCCACTAGCTATCCACCCTACGTTTGGTAGTGTATATATGTCCATGCCACTCTTCCACTTCATCACAGCTTATCCTTCCCCCTCCCCATATCCTCAAGGCCATGCTCTAGTAGGTCTGTGTTTTATTCCCATCCTACCCCTAGGCTCTTCATGACATTTTTTCTTAGATTCTATATATTTGTGTTAGCATACGGTGTTTGTTTTTCTCCTTCTGCCTTACTTCACTCTGTATGACAGACTCCAGGTCCATCCACCTCACTACAAATAAATCAGTTTCGTTTCTTTTTATGGCTGAGTAATATTCTGTTGTATATATGTGCCACATCTTTATCGATTCATCTGTTGATGGACACTTAGGTTGCTTCCATGTCCTGGCTATTGTAAATAGAGCTGCAATGAACATTTTGGTACATGACTCTTTTTGAATTATGGTTTTCTCAGGGTATATGCCCAGTAGTGGGATTGATGGGTCGTATGGTAATTCTATTTTTAGTTTTTTAAGGAAGCTCCATACTGTTCTCCGTAGTGGCTGTATCAATTTACATTTCCACCAACAGTGCAAGAGTGTTCCCTTTTCTCCACACCCTCTCCAGCATTTATTGTTTCTAGAGTTTTTGATGATGGCCAATCTGACTGGTGTGAGATGATATCTCATTGTAGTTTTGATTTGCATTTCTCTAATGATTAATGATGTTGAGCATTCTTTCATGTGTCTGTTGGCAATCTGTATATCTTCTTTGGAGAAATGTCTATTTAGATATTCTGCCCATTTTTGGATTGGGCTGTTTGTTTTTTTGTTATTGAGTTGCATGAGTTGATTATAAATTTTAGATATTAATCCTTTGTCAGTTGCTTCATTTGCAAATATTTTTCTCCCATTCTGAGGGTTGTCTTTTGGTCTTGTTTATGGTATCCTTTGCTGTGCAAAAGCTTTTAAGTTTCATTAGGTCCTATTTGTTTATTTTTATTTTTATTTCCATTTCTCTAGGAGGTGGATCAAAAAGGATCTTGCTGTGATTTATGCCATAGAGTGTTCTGCCTATGTTTTCCTCTAAGAGTTTGATAAGTGTCTGGACTTACATTTAGGCCTTTAACCCATTTTGAGTTTATTTTTGTGTATGGTGTTAGGGAATGTTCTAATTTCATACTTTTACATGTACCTGTCCAGTTTTCCCAGCACCACTTATTGAAGAGGCTGCCTTTTATCCACTGTATATTCTTGCCTCCTTTATCAAAGATAAGGTGACCATATGTGTGGGGGTCTATCTCTGGGCTTTCCATACTGTTCCATTGATCTATATTTCTGTTTTTGTGCCAGTACCATACTGTCTTGACTACTGTAGCTTTGTAGTATAGTCTGAAGTCAGGGAGCCTGATTCCTCCAGCTCCATTTTTCGTTCTCAAGATTGCTTTGGCTATTTAGGCTCTTTTGTGTTTCCATACAAATTGTGAAATTTTTTGTTCTTGTTTTGTAAAAAATGCCAGTGGTAATTTGGTAGGGATTGCATTGAATCTGTAGATTGCTCTGGGTAGTAGAGTCATTTTCACAATGTTGATTCTTTCAATCCAAGAACATGGTATATTTCTCCACCTATTTGTATCATCTTTAATTTCTCTCATCAGTGTCTTATAGTTTTCTGCACACAAGTCTTTTGTCTCCTTAGGTAGGTTTATTCCTAGATATTTTATTCTTTTTGTTGCACTGGTAAATGGGAGTGTTTTCTTAATTTCACTCTCAGATTTTTCATCATTAGTGTATTTAAGAGAATGTGCTTTCTTTACTTTCCAGCATGTATTTTCCTATCATAACTTTAAATTTTAGATCTGATACTGAAACCTGTGAAGTCTGGGGTCTACAACTCAGTGTATTTTATTTGTTTAATTTAATGAAAGAACTCTTCAAACAACAACAAAAAAACCTTTTTTGTTGCTCTTAAAAGCTGTATTATCTTCAGATCAAGATCATGAAATTTATTTACTACTAAAGAAAAACAATTTCAACTTGCAAAATCAATATTCTTCAAATATATGTTATCTAAATATGAGCTGAACCTTAACCTGCACATTTGGCTTCTGCTGCCATTAGTTTTTCCCTTCCTCTCACTTTATTATGTACAAAACCCCTTCAACCAATTTTCACAAGTTCTTGTCATACCAAGTATTTCAGATATTAAGTTTCTGAAAGGACCTATCACCCACGTCAAGGCATAATTTACTCAGTACCTCTCAAAATCTTTTATTTTCATTCTCTTCTCACTTGCCACACAGTGCCTTCTCAGAAGCAGCACAAACCTCTCCCCTGGCTTCCTGCACAGCAGTTTAAGGCTATTATTTCATCAAATCTAGCAGAGGTTATCAAATTTTTTTTTCATTCTAAACAATTCGACATGTTGAGTACACTTTTCCCTACCACATTTCACATAATATATTCAATTCATTTAGTAATTCAAAGAGCAGATGAGAAAAACATAAATCACTGCCTGTTTCTTCAATTTGTAGACTTTGAATGTAATGCCAAAAGTAGTAAATGCTAGTAGGACTTTTACTCTTTGTGACCCAGGATGTCTCAGAGAGAATTCAAAGCCTTAGTGTTGATAATTATTCTGAGTGATTTACAGAGGGATTTTGGAATTATTTGTTGTTGGAGAGCTCCACAAGTAGGAACTTTCAGCTATGAAAAGTATTAGAAGAAATGGATCATCATGTAATGTTTTCTACACTATTAAATATTTATGGTTTTAATCACAACAAAGAAGTTGAAGAATTCTTTAATGTTATTCAGTGAGAAGAGTTAAGAACTTTCTTTAGCTTACAGAATTACTGAAATAAGGAAAATAAATGTTTATTTATTTTTCAAAAATTATATTACAGTCATTTTATCTGACAAATATTAAATGTTTGTTACAAATGCCCTTGAGAATGAATCTCTCTAAATACAAGGAAATGTCTTTGTTTTCTTCCTTTCATTTAATTTTATGTTATTCAATATCTGAATTGTAGTAATATTGGCAAAACTAATATAAAACAATTTATTTGTTCCAATTCTCAAGGACTAAGTAATTAAACACTTCCATAATTTTGAAGTATCTAAATTATCAATTTACTGTGGCAGGTGTGATGATTAGTTATCCAAAATCATCCACACCCCACGTCTCCCTTGTCTTCCTTAACTATAACATTGTAAAACGTTAAAACATTAACCTTCCCCTACTCTTGCAGCTGGCGAAACCAAGGACCCAGTTCTAAAAGATGAACCATAGCAGAAATTGCTTGGAAGGGCTCCAAGAAATCACTTTAAAGGTGGGTGGAATCAGCTGGAACACTTCCCCCTTAATTCCCCCTCCCATTTACCTTTCCTACTTCTTCTTGCCTGGATTAGAGATCTGATCTCTGGAAGTGAGTGGCTAGCTTCAGACCATAAAAATTAAGGGTCACATGCCAAAGGTAGCAGAGTAGGAAAAGGAAAGGACCTAGATCCTAAGAACTTAATCCACTACGCTAACATTGGGTATTCTACATCTTTCCTTTTTCCTTTTTTAAATCCATTATTTATTTAAGTTGATTTTAAGTTTTATTTTCCTTGCATTAGAATGGAATCTTGTTAGTTTTTACTTATTCTTTTTTGGCATTGTTTCCAATTTCCATATGTGTGTATGCATGTGTACACATACCTGCATATTTATATAAAAATATGTAATTGCTAGAGAAAGATAAATTATAAAAATAAACAAAAAAGATTTTTGCATTCATAATATTTTCATGATAACTTTCTAAAGAGACAAGTCACAGGCAAATAATATGTATAAGATCATGGAAAGAAATATGTTCCTTCAAACTGAAGTTGCCGTAAGGATAACATCCCTAAGTGTTTTCCTCATCCTCACTTCTGTGGGCCCTGAGTTACTTCATCCAAAACCCTAGTGCTCTAAAGAAATTGGAAACACTGCCCTGGATTAAGGTCATTGCTCTGTGAGTATGCCTACATTTCTGACTTTGAGTTCAGTACCCACAGGACATACAGAAGTGAAAGTAGAGTTCAAAATTTAATAAATGATTTAAAGTTTAATTTCATCTGCACTTGCATGTAGAACTAAACTTAGAGTCTCATAGCCATTTACATTTATTCAGACCATTTAGTAAGAAATGTCTAGAAAGTACACTTTATGATTCAGCTACAGTGATTATTACTAAGGCAATTGGCTTCTGAGTTTTTAAGGAGTTCTGTATTTGAACCCCAACAGCATCCCGAAACATAGTGTGCCTTATATTACAGGGGATTTTAAGATCCTCAACTATTACTGTTTCTTGAAGAACTTCTTTATTTCTTAGTAAACTTAAAAAAGAACACTTTAATTCTACCACATCAAATTTTGCCAGTCCCAATGTCACTCTTCATTATGGGGGGTTCTTCTGCTATGTGTTAGAAACCCTGCTAAATATTTCACTTGCATGGGGCTTCCCTGGTGGCGCAGTGGTTGAGAGTCCCCCTGCTAATGCAGGGGACATGGTTTCGTGCCCCAGTCAGGGAAGATCCTGCATGCCGCGGAGCGGCTAGGCCCGTAAGCCATGGCCGCTGAGCCTGCGTGTCCAGAGCCTGTTGCTCCGCAGAGGGAGAGGCCACAACAGTGAGAGGCCCGCGTAACACACACACACACACACACACACACACACACACACACACACACACACACACACACAAATTTCACTTGCAATTTGTTTTAATTCTTAAAATTACCTAAACGATGCTCACATACATATTTTAAGCAATTTGCTCAGTTTCTCATGACTAAGAAGGGACTAATCCAGGATTTTAGTGGGATCTGACTCCAGAGGCAGCTTTCTGAACTCTGCACTGTAACAGCTCTGTGTTGCAAAAATTGCTTTCCACCTTCCTTAGGAATTCACACATTTTACCATCACTGTATTTCACAGGGTCTGTGCTTTACTTTTTCAGTGATTCAGTAAAAACAGTTTCAGTGCTTTAAAGAAATATTGAACTCTTCTTCCGTCAAACTTCTCCATCCAATTTGAAGTTTTACAGAAGAGGGTGCCTTCAGTAACTTTCTCTTTGACGTAACCTATTCTTCACTGCTGTTCTGAAGCTAAAAGAGGCTTGTCAAGTAATGTCTGCCCACTAAAGTCAATTGTGGCAACAGAGAGGTACGCATTAAAATAAATTAAAGTAGGATAGCCATAGTAATTTTAAAACTTTCTCCTAACATGCTTTTTAAGGTTTAAACTCTGGCATTTTATAACGATACAGTTGGTCTTTCAGAAATGTTGTCAGTTTTTGCTGCTTTCCTGGTTTCATCTTATCTGCAAATTAAGTTATTGACATGTTTTGGATAAAGTTTCTTGAAATATTTCATATTTTGAAACTGTTGGCAGCGATTATGCTGAGGCTACAGAAAGCAAATGCAAAGGACTTGGAATTCAGAGACACTTATCATTCAAGAAATCAGGATCCATGTTTTCTTCTAATTTTTTGTGTTTTGGAGGAAAATAACTGTATTCTGGTAGTTTTTAAATAACTTAAGTGTAGGCTAAACTAAAAATAGTCATTTAGGTGTATATAAATTTTTGAAAATTTCGAGTGTATCACTGCTGCATAAGATACACACACATATACTTGTACCTACACATATATATGTGTATATATGTGTGTGTGTACAAATGCACATCCATAAACACACATACAAAGGTACTTTACAAGACAAAGAATTCTGCACACTTTGCATCAGTCTCTCCAATCCATAGAACAAGTCATCCATTGTCTATTAACCCCACCCATCTTGACTTTCAGTAAAATCGTATTTACTGCTTAAAATATATGCTAGAAATTTAAATCCTCAACTAATTTTAAACAACCATCTCACACATATTGGTGTAAAAATAATCTCCACACACTATAAGACACTACAATAGAGTAGCTTTAAGCAGAGATTCTAAAGAGAAGCCACCTGAGTTTAAAAATGCATGTTTATTGTTTACTAATTGTATGACATTTGACAAGTTCCTTAAACTCACCTGTCTCAGTTTTTCGTCTGTAAAACAGAAACATAATATACTTCTTTTTTAAGGTTATAATCTGCATGATGTGTTCATTACTTTCACTCATAACCTGTTATTCAGAATTTAACCACACAGGCACAGCATACCACAAGCATTGTCTAAGAAATGTGCTTTTTATCTGGAGTCCTATGTGCCTATCTAAAAATCAGGGCTAAATGATACTAAGTGATAACCATCAGTCTATTCTCCAAACAATAGCAGAGAATGGTTCTTTCAAACTGTTAGTCAGATCTTGCCATTCTTCTATTCCAAACTGTAATAGCTCTCATTTTGCCAAATAAAAGCCAAAACTCAGCATGGAATCATATTATCTGATATTAAGACTTACTATTTAAGCTGATAAATGTTTAAAAATTGGGTCTCTGGGAAAAATGTGTGTATATATACTTATAGTAATTTATTAGAAAGTTTGCTAATATAAGAAATGTGAAACAATCTATAAATAATAATAAAATATGCAATTTTATTTATTAAAAATTCTCTTACACTTATAACTTTAGATTGAATTGTTATTTCTTCCAAAATCTTCTATTTAATCATTCTTTTACCAACAGTAGTATCTCAAAGTCAGGTTTTGTATAAATGTTTAATTACTGTTTAATTCCATTCACATCATTGACAAACAAGCATAATTCTGACATGAATACTGGTTGATATTTTTGTTTATGTTCAGAGTAAGACAAAAATGAAACAATGACATGTCCATGTTGGAAGTTCTCTCACTGGTCAATGACATGAGTGATTTCTTTGTAAATCAGTTGATAGTTTTTGAATACAGGAAGAAAATATCCTCAACTCTTTGTGTTATTAACAATGTAACAGCTATAAACAAAATATCATTTTAAGTTTTGTCTTCATTACTTAATTTTCCTCAACACTTTTTTAAAGCAAGTGACAATAATCAATTAACAGATCAACCACTGATTTATAGCTCTTGACAATTTCTATGTTGTACACACTCCCGCCATGACCAATTTCATGACAACAACATGACATCTCTGAATTTAAGTTTGAGAAGAGGTATGCAGTAACATACCATTATACAGTGTTTTCACCATACCGATATGAGAGATGTAAGTAACCCCAAGATCAGATATAATAGTAAAATGTAGTTAAATAATTAGGAAGTGATGAGTTTTAAATATTTTCTTTGATTTTAATATGGTTTATTATAAGAATATATAATTTTTTCATAATGGGAAAGTAGAAATGATCACAAAATTTCCAAGTCACCCCATTTTCCTTTTGCACTGGAACTTGATCATTCTTTATATAAAGAGAAAGGGTGACAACTCTCACTATTAAAAATCCTTACTGGAAAATATGCAAAATAAATTTTATATTTCTAATAAGTGCCTCTCAGGAGTCCATTAGATTTGATGACTAATTTGATGATCATTTTACCCTTCCCAGCATCAAATAAATATACTGTAAAGAATGAAAGCAAATATAAGTAGCTGAAATTTCAAATCTGTTTCTCAAAACAAGATCAAGCTCATAGATGAACATGTATTCAATTTTAAAAGATGATATTTCTCACATTAGCTTTATTGGCCTCTAATTCTTGTAAGTCAGAATGAAGCACTCTTTTATTTTTAGCCTTAAACAAAGACACATTTTTTCACTCTTCTGCCTCATAAACTCCAGCAGATTGGATTATAAATACTAAAGTAGTGGGATCCGCTGGCAAATTTCAAAGTCTATGCCCACTTCTGGATTTCTGACTATTGCTTTTCGAGAACTTCAAACCTACTCCTGTCATTTCATATCACAGGCAGCAGGCAAAGTCTTCCAGCAGTCACAAACACACACTTTTCTCTGTCTTTTCCCCAGTGGTACAGATCAAATACAAGGGTTATACAAATATCACGATTAATCATAAAACACAAGGACTAGATAGAAATGTAGGTACTTCCATTGCAGGAAGATTCTGAAATTGGAAAAGACCCAGTCATTCATTGCAGGAAGATTCTGAAATTGGAAAAGAATTCCAGTCACTGGAATTTTGCACGATATTCTTTTGGTGATAGGATTTGTTTTTTGTTTTGTTTTGTTTTAAACAGGAGTTGGAGAATGGAAGGGAGCTAGACTTTCGCAAATCAGTGAGGTCAGTGCTAGTGTGCTGGAGGGAATGAAGAGTTATGATGTTTATTCTCTGTGATTGAAACTATTTATGAGACTATGAGAAAGCCATCAATTCCCTCAATCTCAGTTATTTTATTAGTTTAAAAAAAGGTTTGGAATTAGATGTTCTATACTATTTAAGCTCTATAATTTTATTAAAATATTTTTATGTTATAAAATAGGTAGTGATATGATTGGAAATGACAGGAAGTCTCTTGCCTTCAAAAATAGTGTAGGGGGCTTCCCTGGTGGCGCAGTGGTTGAGAGTCCGCCTGCTGATGCAGAGGACATGGGTTCGTGCCCCGGTCCGGGAAGATCCCACGTGCCGCGGAGCGGCTGGGCCCGTGAGCCATGGCCACTGAGCCTGCGCGTCTGGAGCCTGTGCTCCGCAATGGGAGAGGCCACAACAGTGAGAGGCCCGCGAACCACCAAAAAAAAAAAAAGAGTGTAGGCAGTCCAGTTCCATTGTAAACTAAGTGAACCTAATGCAAGATTATACTATGGTGATATTTTTGTAACAAGACAATTTTGTAATTTTCCCTTAGAAAACTTTGATCAAGCAGACTTCGTTTTTGTGATGTTCCTCATCTTCTTTTCAATGGTGTCTTCCCATATGACACTATGCTTTTGTTGCATTTTAAAAGTCTTGCACTCAGCTAATAACTAGTCATTCTAATTTTTCAGAAAATGAGTTCTCCGAACAATAACTTGCATATACTTAGTATGTAATTATTAATAAATTATGTGTTGTTTCTTAATATGGAAATATCACCACTGGCAGATAAGAAATCCCAGGATCAGAAAATCAGGAGAATACACATGCTGATAATAGCTTCTGAAGGTCAAAGCTGGAAATGAACTCAAGGTCTTATAACAACTGCAGTTGATGTTTCTCTTTCTTCTGTCGCATGCTGCCTCCAGATTCAAAGTGCCTTTGATCGCTTTGATACAAAGCAGGATGGATCCATGAACCATATTACAAATGCAGGGTCTATACAATGCTAAGTGGCAAATGAGCCTCACTGATTTTTATAATGAAGGTTTGGAAAAATACAAGATGGCAATTACAACTGCTCTAAGAATTCCTAAAAGACAATATAAAACAAAGTACTGGATCTAAGTTTAGGAATACAATCATCCATTTCATTTTAATTGGACTGATTACCTAGTATAAACCAAAAATAAAAGAATAAAAAACATGTCTAGTTGATAGATATAACTTGTATAGTTCTGGGTGATCCCTCAGAAATCCTTAACCCTTGAGCCATATAAAAAAAGTTAGAAAGAAATAGAAAAAGGATTCTTGGAAATTCTAAATGTAAAAAATGAATACATTTAGCCCCAATGTCAGTGTGCTCTGGTAACCGGGGGGAAAGAGTCATTAGTTTAGACCCAGTTATTTTCAACTCTTTCTACATCTGCTAATTTAGAATATACATGTATGTATATAGGTATATGTTTGTGTGTAGGTACAGATGTATATCTTCTTATGCCACCTTTTAAAATTAAACTAATCATTAATCTGGATGGAAAAAAGATTCAGAATTAAAGAAAATATATTTTTAAAATTACTTTCCTATCAATGTATTTTTTTTTGTTCATTACACATTTGTCAGATAGTTACTGTGTGCTGGGAATTATGCTATTTATTTGGCTACAGTGGAGAGATAGATAAGGTTACTTCCCTCATGGGCTGTTAGTTTTGTATGGGAGACAGATATTAATGAAATAATCACATTTAAATGTAAAATTACAAGCAGGGGGTAAAGTTTTATAAAAACAGAATGTATCATGCACTTAAATAAAAATTAATTCATAAAGATCATGCTGTTTTCTCACATGTGTAGCATTAGTGCAGTGTTGAAATTCTTAGGTAGTCATATATTATTATGATTCTTAAAAAACAGAATATAGAAGCATACTTGAATTTTTCCTTTAATGTACACTATAAAAGACAGAGAAAAGATACACCAGGCTGTCTAATGATTCTAAGTAAAGCATGCCTTCTACTAGGACTACCTTATGATATATGAAAGGATTCTTAAACTTAGACTGAACATTTTTAAGATGTTTTTGATTGTGGCTTAAATTTTCTTTTCACCTTGGCCTGAAATAATATTGCAAATGAAACCCAAAGACATGTATCAATACATGACTGAAGACAAAGATGTTATAGTTATCTAGGAAAATAAAATGACTCATAGTGGTTAGGCTTCTTAATAACTATTTTAGTCAGATCTTGAAATATCTTTAATAGCTTCACTTAGGCATAGCCAGAAATGGTCTTTGGATTAATGATGTTCCTGATGTTGCTTGATGTTTCTTATTCCTTGAATTAATGAGATGGAACAAAGTTCTGGAGTCAGCAACAGAAGTAAATATTGTACATCAATTCAAGAGGAAACTCATCAAGTTTTCTTGTAATGAAGAAATGCAGCAAAGTTATTGTAACTATCTTTTGTTTTGTTATTGTTTTTTCTGGAGGCTTAGAAAATAGGATAATCATATTTTAGCTTGTATTACATTTCTTAATAAGTTTACCATATGGGCTTGGCTTGTTTAATGAGATATTTTTAGCTATTGAGAAATTATAACTGAAAGTCTAATTGTATATACAATAGATATGGATGTAAGAAGCTCCCTTACATTTTGGATACTTTTAAAGTTTATATTTTCTTTATCTGTTGTATTCTGAGGCTTCAAGGTGATTTGTCTACATGTGGAGTCTTTTTTATTTAATGACTTGGGATTCACCGAGATTCCTGAATTGAAAGAATAATGTATTTCATTAATGAGTTCTGGAAACTTCTCAGTTAATATTTTTCTTTCCTTGTGTCTCTCCTCTCAGTCTCTCTTGCATAATTTCCATGTCTATCTTACTCTGCTGCTGGATAGGTTCTTCAGGATCTATTTTCCAGTTTTTAAATGATTATTAGAACTATGTCTAAACTTATATCATCATTTCCATTTCTTGAAATTTATTTTTTCCAACTTTACCTTGTTTTCTGTAGTTTCCTCCTTTTGACCTTTATTCATCTTGGAAATCCCCCATTTTATTTAAGTTCCTAAAGTTTCTTTAATGTGAAACATATATGCATCTTTAAAAGTGCATAAAATATAAATGTAAATATCAATAAGTTATTACTGAGTGATCACTCGTATAATTTTTACTGAAGTCACAAGATAGTATATTTCTAGCAGTCCTTTCCTCATATCCTTTTCAAATTAAGATTCTTCCCTACCATGCAAAGGTGATTACTATCTTGAATTTTATAAGCAACTCTTTCCTTATTTGCTGTTTTTACTCTTAAACACACAACCACAATGAGTATAAATCATATTGCTGGTTTTTAAAACTATGTAAGTGAAATCCTTCAAGTTCATTTCTTTCACTTAAAAAGTGTATTTGTGACATTCGACCAACTTGTGCTTAGTGGTAATCTTTTCATTTTCATTAAATTATAGTAATATGGTGAGAATATAACATTTTGTTTATACATTCTATTCTTGCTGAACGTTAGATTGTTTCCTTTTGGGGGCTAGTACAAAAAATAAATTATGAACATTTCTGTTATGCCAATTAGAAAATATATAACAATTATTTTTGTTAAATTCCAGGAGTACAATAATTTGCTCATAGAATATATGGAACTTCAACTTTACTAGATGATGCTGAACTGTTTTCCAAATTAGCTATATTACTTTTCACTTCGATCAGCAGTGCACATGTATGTCCAGTGTGCTACATTGTCACTAACCCTTTGTGCTATCAATATTTTTTAAGTTTAGCCATCTGTGTTGTAAATTCTTATTTTGGTTTCAATTTATAATTTTTTAGATTATGAACAATATAAGCAGCTTTTCATGTTATTACTATACATTGATCATCCTCTTCCTCAAAGTACTATAGACACTGGGTATCTTTGTTAAAATGAATACTCAAAGTTCACTCTCATTTTTTTCATTTGTGATTTATAAGATTTTCAAAAAAATATTCTTTATTAGTTACATGTTTTACATATATTTTCTTTCACTCTCTCGCTTGCTTTTGTCTCTCTTAATTGTGTTTTGGATGAAATGAATTCTTAGTTTTCATGTCATCAAAATAAGCTACCTTTTCTTTTATAGTAATACTATTCTTTTCATTATTTAAGAATTCTTTATCTTCTATAGTTAATGATGATATTTTCCTGTTTTATCTTCTAGGGACTTTATTATTTAACCTTTCACAAATGTCTGCAGTGTAACTAAAATTGAAGTTTGGGTATGCTGTGTGTTAGAAGTCTCATTTTTTTCCATATGAATATCCAGTTTTCCTAACACCATTTATTAAAAGGATGGATCCTTTCTCTCTGTCCTGCAATGCTGACTTTGTTACAAATCAATTCTCATACACCAATGGGTCAGATTCTCCTCTCACTGGCTAACTGCAATATGCTAAGCTTTCTTCTGTTTTCTAGCAAGTTTTAATATACAATAGAACAAATCTTCTTATCTAGTTCTTCAAAACAGTCTTGACTATGATTGACCCTTTTTATTTCACTATAAATTTTAAATTTTAGAATTGATTTTTAATCTCCAATCTTATAATTGATTTGTAATTGATTTGTAAATCTCCGTAATAAAACCTGTTGGAATTTTTATTTATATCACATAAAATGAACAGATGAGGGTGGAGAATTGATATATTTACAGTTCTATATCTACCTACTTATTTAGGTTTTCTTTCTTTCATTAATGTTTTTTTTGCATAGAATAGAAGTCTTGCACACATTTTGTTAGACTTAATCTTACAAATTAGATTAGATATTTAATATTATTCGATGTTATTATAAATTGTATTTTGTTTAAAATTGTATTTTCTAATAATTTTTATTGGTGCATGGTGACACAAATAACTTGGGCATATTGAATTTTTTCTGGAGAAACTTGTTAATCTCATTTATTTCAGTAATTATCAGAATCTTTTGATTTTTATATATACAATCATGTCATCTGCAAATAATAAATTCTTGTATTTCTGTCTTTCTAATCTTTCAACCATTTATTTTTCTTGCCTTCTGTACTAATTAATAATATAAGTTCTGGGCTTCCCTTGTGGCACAGTGGTTGAGAATCCGCCTGCTGATGCAGGGGACACGGGTTCATGCCCCGGTCCAGGAAGATCCCACATGCCGCGGAGTGGCTGGGCCCATGAGCCATGGCCGCTGAGCCTGCGCGTCTGGAGCCTGTGCTCCACAACACGAGAGGCCACAACAGTGAGAGGCCCGCATACCGCAAAAAAAAAAAAAAAAAAAAAAAAGGAATAATATACGTTCAGTGTTGAATAAAGGTATTGAAAGATAGTAAGATTGTCTTTCTTTTCAGTTCCAAAGAAAGAGTTTTTAAGATTTTATCATTAACTATAACAGTTTATAATTAAATATTAAATATAACAGTTTATCATTAAATATAACAGTAGATATCCTTATTGAGATTAACAGTCTCTTGTATTCTTTATTTTACAGAGTTTTTAAAAATAATGAATATGTTTATGTTATCAAATGTTTTTCTGAATCTATTAAAATATCAGATATAATTTCTACTATATTCAATCAATGTGGTGAATTATGTTAAATGATTTTCTAATGTCATGCTGACCTTACTCAACTGACATAAATCCAACTTGTTTATTATGCATTTAACTTTACATTTTTTCTGGATTTTGTATCTTAATATTTTAAGATATGTGGATTTGTATTTATTAATGATATTGGTATATAATTTATTTCTTTCTTGAAATGTTCTTTTCCAATATTGACATCAAGATTTTACTAGACACATTTTTAAAATTCCTCTTATTTTCAGGAAGAGTTTGGTAAAATGTGCAATTTGTTAAAAACAAATGTTTGCTTGCATTTACTAGTGAGCCCATCTGAGCTGATAGATATAAGGATGAGATGGCTTTGTTAATAACTGATGTGATTTTTTAAATAGTTCTAGGCCCATGAAGATTTCCTATTCCTTCTTGTGCCAATTTCCATAAAATACAGTGTCTTTGATTTTGCCTGTATCATGTATATTTTCTAATGTATTGACTTAAAACTGTTGATATGTTCCTATACATAAAACCAAATCCTGTTGAATCCATAGTAATACTCCCCTTCTCATTCCTAAATCTGGTTATTTGTGCCTTCTCTCTTTTATCTTGATCACTCTTTTCTTTCTGTTGTACATTTATTTTCTACTTCATTAATTTCTGCTTTTCATTATTTTCTTTCTCTTACATTCCTTGCATATTACTTTCACAATTTTTCTTAAGACAGCCCATTTATTTTTATCCTTTATTCTTTCCTTCAATATCCAATTAGAGCTATATATTGTTCAGGATGGCTTTAGTTTACCTCAGTGGTTTGATTTGTAGTATTTTTCATTATCATTCAGCTCAAAACATTTTCTAATTGCCACTGTGACTTCTTTTTTGACCCACATGTTGTTTAAAAGTATATTTATTTATTTCTAAACGTATGGGAAACTTGTTTATGGGTTAATGACAATGCATTTAGAGAATATACTCTATAAATTTAGCCTTTTAAATTTTGCTGAAATATGCTAGCATATGATCATTTCTGTAGAAAACACATATGTGCTTTAAAAACATGTGAATTTTGCTCTTGGGCACAGAAATCTATATATGTAAATTAATATATGTCATAACATATGCAGATTAATATGTAAAAATATATTCAAATTAATATATTATAATTATGTAAGTTAAGGAATTTATTAATGTTGTGTTCAAAGTTTATACCTTATTTCTGAATATATCTACTAAAAATGTATATACATTTTAAATTGTGTTATATTTCTCTGGATTTAATTCTTTATCAAGATTAAGTGTTCACTTTTATATGTGATTTATTTTTGTTAACTTTTTGAATTTTATTTTGATAAAAGTATAGCTTTATCAGCTTTCTTTTGGTTAGTATTTATGAGTATACTGTTTTCCACCCTTTTATATTTTCTGTAATCTTGTGTTTCTTTTTCTTACAAGTAGTATATTGTTTGAGTTCAGTTTTACATACATTCTACAATCTTTGTGTTTTCATTGGAGACTTTACTCCATCTGTATTTAATTATTATCATATATTTAAATTAAAACTACCATCTGGTTGAGTGCTTATGCACACCTCATTGAATATGTTGTTTATGATGGATTGCTTTTTAAAAAAAAAAAACAAATTTGGAAACTTCTTGTTATAGATCATATTGTGTTTCACCAAAATTCGTATGTGGAATCTCTAACCCCCAATGTGACTATATTTGGCTACAGGGCCTTTGGGAGGTAATTAAGGCTAAAGTAGGTCATGAGGGTGTATCCCTAATCCAATAGGTCTGACGTCCTTAAAGAAGAGGAAAAGAACCCAAGAATGCACAGATAAAAGGCCATGTGAAGACACGTGACAAGATGACCATCTGCAAGGCAAGAAAAGAGGCCTCAGGAGAAACTAACCCTGATGGCACTTTGATCTTCAACTTCTAGCATCCAAAACTGTGAGAAACTTTTTGTTGTTTAACCTCCCCAGTCTATGGTATTTCGTTATGGCAGCCCTCACAGACACAGTTCTCATCCATTATCTCTTCAGTAAGCCTGCCACATTATCTTTCCCTCGCTTTCTTCTCTTTTCAAGTCTTCCAATTGTACATAGGGTGGATCATCCCACAGTATTCTCTACTTCTATCTTAACATGTATTTGATATTTTTAAAGATTTATTCCCTTCAGTCTTCATTCAGTATATTTTCTACTGAGTTATCTTCTAGCTTACTAATTTCCTTTTCAGCTGTGGCTAATCTTCCATTACAGCATTTGCTTAGATCTACATTTTCTTTACTTCTATAATTTTAATTTGATTATTTTTTTAATATTTCCAGGTGTCTGATTAAATTATCAATATACCTTTTATCTCCTTGAATTGAATAGGATAAATAGTCATTGTAAGATCTATGTCTGATAATGCATATCATTTGTAGTCTCATTAAAACATTTCAATTGTTTATTATTTCTATTATTTCTATTGTTTTCAGATATTTTACCTTTCAAATATGACATGATTGGCTATAGAGAAAATTCCAAAGAATAAACAACCAAAATTAAAAAGAAAATCTCCTGGAAGTAATAAGTGATTATAGGAGTATAGCAAAGTCACAGGATAGATCAATATACAAAGGTCAATTGATTTTCTATCTATTAGAAGTGATAAATTGGAATATGAAAACTAAAAGTAACACAATTATAATATACCAAAAATGAAATACTTCTGTATAAGTCTAACAAAATATGTACAAAATTTATATCTGTAAGCTACAAAACTTTGATGAAAGAAATTAAAGAAGACCCAAATAAATGAAGAGATATTCTGTTTTAGTGAAGAGAAGACTCAATACTGTTGTTGGGTTTTTTTCTGAACTGATCTACAGATTACTACAATTCCAATCAAAATGTCAGCATAGGATTTTATAGATGTAGACAATATTACCAGATTTCATGACATAATATAAAGCTACAGTAATCTTGACCATATGATGTTGGCAAAATAATAGACACATAGGTCAATGAAACAGAAAAGAGAGCCCAGAAAAGGAAAAAGAAAAATGATACATAATTCTTTTAAAGGTTGTGCCCTGCCCCCTTCCTTTCTATTTCACTACCACTCAGACAGCTTACTTAACCTTTTGAGGCTCAATTTCTTCATTTATAACATGGAAATTAGAATTGCTCTTGTGAAAATTAAATGGGTTGCTATAGCGGAAGGAGCTTCAACATAGCGGAAGAGTAAGACGTGGAGATCACCTTCCTCCCCACAAATACATCAAAAATACATCTACATGTGGAACAACTCCTACAGAACACCTACTGAATGCTGGCAGAAGACCTCAGACTTCCCAAAAGGCAAGAAACTCCCCACGTACCTGGGTAGAGCAAAAGAAAAAAGAAAAAAACAAAGGAATAAGGACGGGACCTGCACCAGTGGGAGGGAGCTGTGAAGGAGGAAAGGTTTTCACCACTAGGAAGCCCCTGTGTGGGCAGAGACTGCAGGTGGCAGAGGGGGGAAGCTTCAGAGCTACAGACGAGAGTGCAGCAACAGGGCTGCAGGGGAAAATGCGGAGAGATTCCTGCACAGCGGATCGGTGCTGACCAGCACTCACCAGCCCGAGAGGCTTGTCTGGTCACCTGCTGGAATGGGTTGGGGCTGGGAGCTGAGGCTCAGGCTTCAGAGATCAGATCCCAGGGAGAGGACTGGAGTTGGCAGCATGAACACAGCCTGAAGGGGGCTAGTGCATCCCAGCTAGCTGAGAGGGAGTTTGGGAAAAAGTCTGGACCTGCTGAAGAGGCAAGAGACTTTTTTTTGCCTATTTGTTTTGGGTGCACGAGGAGAGGGGTTTAAAAGTGCTGCTAAAAGGAGATTCAGAGACGGGTGTGAGCTGCAGCTGTCAGGGCAGACCCCAGAGATGGGCATGAGATGCTAAGGCTGCTGCTGCAGCCACCAAGAAGCCTGTGTGCAAGCACAGGTCACTATCCACACCTCCCCTCCTGGGAGCCTGTGCAGCCTGCCACTGCCAGGGTCCCATGATCCAGGGACAACTTCCCCAGGAGAACACAAGGCACACATCAGGCTGGTGCAACCTCATGGTGGCCTCTGTCTCTACAGGCTCGCCGCACACAGTCAGTACCCCTCTGACCCCCTGGCCTGAGTGAGCCAAAGCCCCGAATCAGCTGCTCCTTTAACCCTGCCCTGTCTGAGTGAAGAACAGATTCCCTCAGGCAACCTACACACAGAGGCAGGGCCAAATCCAAAGCTGAACCCCAGGAGCTGTGCAAACAAAGAAGAGAAAGGGAAATTTCTCCCAGCAGCCTCAGGAACAGCGGATTAAATCTCCACAATCAACTTGATGTACCCTGCATCTGTGGAATACCTGAAGAGACAACGAATCATCCCAAATTGAGGAGTTGGACTTTGGAAGCAACAATATACATATATATATTATTTTCCCTTTTTCTCTTTTTGGGAGTGTGTATGTGTATGGTTCTGTGTGTGATTTTGTCTGTATAGCTTTGCTTTTACCATTTGTCCTAGGGTTCTTTCTGTCCGTTTTTTGTTGTTGTTATTGTTGTTTTTAGTATAGTTTTTAGCACTTGTTACCATTACTGGATTTGTTTTTTGTTTGGTTGCTCTATTCTTTCTTTCTTTCTTTTTTACTTTATTACTTTAAACATTTTTAATAATTATTTTTATTTTAATAACTTACTTTATTTTATTTTATCTTCTTCTTTCTTTCCTTTTTTTCTACCTTTTACTCTGAGCCATTTGGATGACAGGCTCTTGGTGATCCAGCCAGGCATCAGGGCTGTGCCTCTGAGGTGGGAGAGCCAAGTTCAGGACATTGGTCCACAAGAGAACTCCCAGCTCCATGTAATATAAAACAGCGAAAATCTCGCAAAGATTTCCATCTCAACACCAAGATGCAGCTCCACTCAACGATCAGCAAGCTACAATGCTGGACGCCCTGTGCCAAACTAGCAAGACAGGAACACAACCCCACCCATTAGCAAAAGTGCTGCCTAAAGTCATTATAAGGCCACAGACACCCCAAAACACAACATTGGACGTTGTCCTGTCAACCAGAAAGACAAGTCTAGCCTCATCCACCAGAACACAAGCACCAGTCCCCTCCACCACGAAGCCTATATAACCCACAGAACAAACCATAGCCACTGGGGGCAGACACCAAAAACAATGGGAACTACAAATGTGTAGCCTATGAAAAGGAGACACCAAACACAGTAAGTTAAGCAAAATGAAAAACAGAGAAATGCACAGCAGATGAAGGAGCAACAAAAAAACCCGCCAGACCTAACAAATGAAGAGCAAATAGGTAATCTACCTGAAAAAGAATTCAGAATAATGATAGTAAAGATGATACAAAATCTTGTAAATAGAATGGAGAAAATAAAACAAATGTTTAACAAGGACCTAGAAGAACTAAAGAACAAACAAACAGTGATGAACAACACAATACATGAAATTAAAAATTATCCAGAAGGGATCAATAGTAGAATAACTGAGACAGAAGAACGGATAAGTGACCTGGAAGATAAAATAGTGGAAATGACAACTGCAGAGCAGAATAAAGAAAAAAGAATGCAAAGAATTGAGGAGAGTCTCAGAGACCTCTGGGACAACATTAAATGCACCAACATTCGAATTATAGGCGTCCCAGAAGAAGAGTAAAAGAAAGGGACTGAGAAAATATTTGTTGAGATTATAGTTGAAAACTTCCCTAATATGGGGAAGGAACTAGTTAATCAAGTCCAGGAAGCACAGAGTCCCATACAAGTAAATCCAAGGAGAAACACGCCAAGGGACATATTAATCAAACTATCAAAATTTAAATACAAAGAAAAAATATTAAAAGCAGCAAAGGAAAAACAACGACATACAAGGGAATTCCCATAAGGTTAACAGCTGATCTATCAGGAAAACTCTGCAAGCCAGAAGGGAATGACATGACATATTTAAAGTGATGAAGGGGAAAACCCTACAACCAAGATTACTCTACCCAGCAAGGATCTCATTCAGATTTGACAGAGAAATTAAAACCTTAACAGACAAGCAAAAGCAAAGAGAATTCAACACCACCAAACCACCTTTACAAGAAATGCTAAAGGAACTTCTCTAGGCAGGAAACACAAGAGAACGAAAAGACCTATAATAACAAAACCAAAACAATTAAGAAAATGGTAATAGGAACATACGTGTTGATAATTACCTTAAATGTAAATGGATTAAATGCTCTAAAGAAAAGACATAGACTGGATGAATGGATACAAAAACAAAACCCGTATATATGCTGCCTACTAGAAACCCACTTCAGACCTAGAGACACATACAGACTGAAAGCGAATGGATGAAAAAATATATTCCATGCAAATGGAAATCAAAGAAAGCTGGAGTAGCAATTCTCATATCAGAAAAAATAGACTTTTAAACAAAGACTATAACAAGAGACAGAGAAGGACACTACATAAGGATCAAGGGATCAATCCAAGAAGAAGATATAACAATTGTAAATATTTATGCACCCAAGATAGGAGCACGTCAATACATAAGGCAAATACTAACAGCCATAAAAGGGGAAATCGACAGTAGCACAATCATAGTAAGGGAATTTAACACCCCACTTTAACCAATGGACAGATCATCCAAACTGAAAATAAATAAGGAAACACAAGCTTTAAGTGATACATTAAACAAGACGGACATAATTGACATTTATAGGACATTCCATCCAGAAACAACAGAATACACCTTCTTCTCAAGTGCTCATGGAACATTCTCCAGGATAGATCATATCTTGGGTCACAAGCCTTGGTAATTTTTTAAAAAATTGAAATCATATTAAGTATCTTTCTGAACACAATGCTATAAGACTAGATATCAATTACAGAAAAAAAATCTGTAAAAAATACAAACACATGGAGGCTAAACAATACACTACTGAATAACCAAGAGATCACTGAAGAAATCAAAGAGGAAATCAAAAAATACTTAGAAACAAATGACAATGAAAACACGATGATGCAAAACTTATGGGATGCAGCAAAAGCAGTTCTAAGAGGGAAGTTTACAGCAATACAATCCTACCTTAAGAAACAAAAAACATCTCAAATAAACAACTAACCTTACACTAAAGCAATTAGAGAAAGAACAAAATAACCCCAAAGTTAGCAGAAGGAAAGAAATCATAAACATCAGATCAGAAATAAATGAAAAAGAAATGAAGGAAATGATAGCAAAGATCAATAAAACTAAAACCTGGTTCTTTGAGAAGATAAATTTGATAAACCATTAGCCGGACTCATCAAGAAAAATAAGGAGAAGACTCAAATAAATAGAATTAGAAATGAAAAAGGAGAAGTAACAACTGACACTGAAGAAATACAAGGGATCATGAGAGATTACTTCAGGCAACTATATGTCAATAAAATGGACAACCTGGAAGAAATGGACAAATTCTTAGAAATGCAAAACCTTCAGACCCTGAAGCAGGAAGAAATAGAAAATATGAACAGACCAATCACAAGCACTGAAATTTAAACTGTGATTAAAAATCTTCCAACAAACAAAAGCCCAGCACCAGATGGCTTCACAGGTGAAGTGTATCAAAAATTTAGAAAAGAGTTAACACCTATTTTTCTCAAGCCCTTCCAAAATATAGCAGAGGGAGGAATACTCTCAAACTCATTCTGTTAGGCCACCATCACCCTTATACCAAAAGCAAAGATGTCACCAAAAAAGAAAAGTACAGGCCAATAAATATAATGAAAATAGATGCAATAACCCTCAACAAAATACTAGCAACAGAATCCAACAGCACATTAAAAGGTTCATACACCATGATCAAGTGGGGTTTATCCCAGGAATGCAAGGATTCTTCAATATACACAAATCAATCAATATGATACAACATATTAACAAACTGAAGGAGAAAAACCATATGGTCAAATCAAGAGATGCAGAGAAAGCTTTTGACAAAATTCAACACCCATTTATGATAAAAGCTCTCCAGAAAGTAGGCATAGAGGGAACTTAACCTCAATATAATAAAGGCCATATATTACAAACCCACAGCCAACATTGTCCTCAATGGTGAAAAACTAAAACCATTTCCTCTAAGATCAGGAACAAGACAAGGTTGCCCACTCTCACCACTATTATTCAACATAGCTTTGGAAGTTTTAGCCACAGCAATCAGAGAAGAAAAAGAAATAAATGGAATCCAAATCAGAAAAGAAGTAAAACTGTCACTGTTTGCAGATGACATCATACTATACATAAAGAATCCGAAAGACACTTTCAGAAAACTACTAGAGCTAATCAATGAATTTGATAAAGTAGCAGGATACAAAATTAATGCACAAAAATATCTTGCATTCTTATACACTAATGATGAAAAATCTGAAAGTGAAATTAAGAAAAGACTCCCATTTACCATTGCAACAAAAAGAATAAAATGTCTAGGAATAAACCTACCTAAGGAGGCAAAAGACCTCTATGCAGAAAATTATAAGACACTGATAAAAGAAATTAAAGATGATACAAGTAGATGGAGAGATATACCATGTTCTTGGATTGGAAGAATCAACATTGTGAAAATGACTCTACTACCCAAAGCAATCTACAGGTTCAGTGCAATCCCTATCAAACTACCAATGGCATTTTTCACAGAAATAAAACAAAAATTTTCATAATCTGTATGGAAACACAAAAGACCCCAAATAGTCAAAGCAATCTTGAGAAATAAAAATGGAACTGGAGGAATCAGGCACCTGGACGTCAGACTATACTACAAAATTACAGTAATCAAGACAGTATGGTACTGGCACAAAAATAGAATTATAGATCAATGGAACAGGACAGAAAGCCCAGAGATAAACCCACACACATATGGTCACCATCTTTTTGATCAAAGTGGCAAGAATATACAATGGAGAAAAGACAGCATCTTCAATAAGTGATTCTGGGAAAACTGGACAGCTACATGTAAAAGAATGAAATTAGAAAACTCCCTAACACCATACACAAAAATAAACTCAAAATGGATTAAGGACCAAAATGTAAGGCCAGACAATATAAAAATCTTAGAGGAAAACATAGGCAGAACACTCTATGGCATAAATCACAGCAAGATACTTTTTGACCAACCTCCTAGAGAAATGGAAATAAACACAAAAATAAACAAATGGGACCTAATGAAACCTAAAAGTTTTTGCACAGCCACTGATACCATAAACAAGATGAAAAGACAATCCTCAGAATGGGATAAAATATTTGCAAATGAAGCTATGGAGAAAGGATTAATCTCCAAAATTTACAAGCAGTTCATGCAGCTCAATAACCAAAAAACAAACACCCAATCCAAAAATGGGCAGAAGACCTAAATAGACATTTTTCCAAAGAAGATATACAGATTGCCAACAAACACATGAAAGAATGCTCAACATCAGTAATATTAGAGAAATGCAAATCAAAAGTACAGTGAGATATCATCTCACACCAGTCTGAATGGCCATCTTCAAAAAATCTACAAACAATAAATGTGGGAGAGGGTGTTGAGAAAAGGGAATCCTCTTGCACTGTTGGTGGGAATGTAAATTGATACAGCCACTATGGAGAACAGTATGGAGGTTCCTTAAAAAACTAAAACTAAAACTAACATACGACCCAAAAATCCCACTACTAGGCATATACCCTGAGAAAACCATAATTCAAAAAGAGTCATGTACCAAAATGTTCATTGCAGCTCTATTTACAATAGCCAGGACATGGAAGCAACCTAAGTGTCCATCAACAGATGAATGGATAAAGAAGATGTGGCACATATATACAATGGATTATTACTCAGCCATAAAAAGAAATGAAATTGAGTTGTTTTTAGTGAGGTGGATGGACCTAGAGACTGTCATACATAGTGAAGTAAGTCTGAAAGAGAAGAACAAATACTGTATGCTAACACATATATATGGAATCTAAAAAAAAAGAAGAAAATTCATGAAGAACCCAGGGGCAAGATGGGAATAAAGACGCAGACCTACTAGAGAATGGACTTGAAGATACGGGAAGGGGGAAGGGTAAGCTGGCACAAAGTGAGAGAGTGGGATGGACATAAATACACTACCAAATGTAAAATAGATAGCTAGTGGGAAGCAGCTGCATAGCACCAGGAGATCAGCTTCATGCTTTGTGACCACCTAAAGGGGTGTCATAGGGAGGATGGGAGGGAGGGAGATGCAAGAGAGAAGAGATATGGGGATATATGTATATGTATAACTGATTCACTTTGTTATAAAGCAGAAACTAATACACCATTGTAAAGCAATTATACTCCAATAAAGATATTAAAAAAAAGAAAAGTGATACATAGTTAACTAATTTATTACAATGGAGAAAAATCAATTTATTAGAAAGGGTAATTTTTCAACAAATGGTTGTAAAAAAATTCAATGTCTATTTTAAAAAACCTATACACTGAGTTTACTCTTTTATAAAAATTAACTCAAGATCTCTAGAATTGAATCATAGATCTCAATGGAAAATGCAAAACTATAAAATTTTAACTTCTAGAAGAAAACATGGGAAAACTAGGTGACCTTGGGTTTAGTGTAGAATTTTTAGATATAGCACCAAAATCCTGACCCATGAAAGAAAAATATAAGTTGTACTTTATTAATATAAAAACATATGTTCCATGAAATACACTGTTAGGAAAATCAATATATTAGCTAAAGACTGAAAAAAAAAATTTACAAAATACATGTTACAGGACTTGTATTCAGTAAAAACCTTACAACTCAGCAATAAGAAAACAACTCAGTTTGAAAACTGGCAATAGACCTGAACAAACACCTTAACAAGAAGATATGTAGATTGCAAATAAACTTATGAAAAATGGTGCTCAACATCATTTGTAATAAGAGAACTGCAAATTAAAACAAAAAATAAAACATTACTATATACCTATTAAAATGGTTAAAAATATGAAAATATCAACAGCTAGTGAGGATGCAGAATAACAGGAATTCTCATTCCTTGCTGGTAGAAATAAAAATGGTACAGCCCCTTTTGAAGACAAATTAGTCGTTTTTTACTAACTGAAGAGTTTTACCATACATTCCAAGAATTGCATGCCTGGGTATTTATCCAAGTAATTTGAGCAGGTTTCCACACAGAAAACTGTGTGAATGTTTTTGGAAGTTTCTTCACAGTCATCAAAACTGGAAGCAATCAAGATGTCCTTCAAAAAGATTTTTAAAAACTATGATTCAGGGCTTCCCTGGTGGCGCGGTGGTTGGGAGTCCACCTGCCGATGCAGGGGACATGGGTTCATGCCCCGGTCCAGGAGGATCCCATGTGCCATGGAGCGGCTGGGCCCGTGAGCCATGGCCGCTGAGCCTGTGCGTCCGGAGCCTGTGCTCCGCAACGGGAGAGGCCACAACAGTGAGAGGCCCGTGTACCACCAAAAAAAAAAAAAAAAAAAAACAACCACTATGATTCATCCATATAATTGTATTCTTTCATAAAAATGAATAAGCTATTGAGCCATGAAAACCGGAAGCATCTTAAGTGCACATTGCTAAGTGAAAGAAGCCAGTCTTCAAATGCTGCATAATATGTCATTCCAGTTACATTCTGAAAAATGCAAAGAATAATTGACTATAAAAAATTCAATTGTTACTCTATTTTTTAACATCTTTATTGGAGTATAATTGCTTACAATGGTGTGTTAGTTTCTGCTGTATAACAAAGTGAATCAGCTATATGTATATATATATCCCCATATCCCCTCTCTCTTGGGTATCTCCACCCTCCCTATCCCACCCTTCTAGGTGGACACAAAGCACCGAGCTGATCTCCCTTTGCTATGTGGCTGCTTCCCACTAGCA
This sequence comes from Kogia breviceps, assembly GCF_026419965.1. Taxonomy (NCBI): domain Eukaryota; kingdom Metazoa; phylum Chordata; class Mammalia; order Artiodactyla; family Physeteridae; genus Kogia; species Kogia breviceps. The sequence goes on along the minus strand of NC_081313.1, from coordinate 67,363,248 downwards.
ATCTATTTTACATTTAGTAGTGTATATATGTCCATACCACTTCTCACTTCATCTGACCTTACACTTAACCCCTCCCTGTGTCCTCAAGTGGATTCTCTATGTCTGCATCTTTATTCCTGTCTTGACACTAGTTTCATCAGCACCATTTTTTTTAGATTCCATATATATGTGTTAGCATACAGTATTTGATTTTCTTTTTCTGACATACTTCACTCTGTATGACAGATTCTAGGTTGATCCACCTCACTACAAATAACAAAATTTCATTTCTTTTTATGGCTGAGTAATATTCCATTGTATATATGTGCCACATCTTCTTTAACCATTCATCTGTTGATGGACACTTAGGTTGCTTCCATGTCCTGGCCATTGCAAATACAGCTGCAGTGAATATTGTGGTAGATAACTCTTTTTGAATTATGGTTTTCTCAGGGTATATGCCCAGTAGTGGGATTGCTGGGTCATATGGTAGTTCAATTTTTAGTTTTTTAAGGAACTTCCATACTGTTCTCCATAGGGGTTATATCAATTTACATTCACACCAACAGTGCAAAGGGTCCCTTTTCTCCACACACTCTCCAGCATTTATTGTTTGTAGATTTTTTGACGATGACCATTCTGACCAATATTAGGTGATACCTCATTGTAGTTTTGATTTGCATTTCTGTAATGATTAGTGATGTTGAGCATCCTTTCATGTATTTGCTAGCAATCTGTATATCTTCTTTGGAGAAATGTCGATTTAGTTCTTCTGCCCATTTTGGATTGGGTTGTTTGTTTTTTCTATGCTGAGCTGCATGAGCTGCTTGTATATTTTGGAGATTAATCCTTTGTCAGTTGTTTCCTCTGCAAATATTTTCTCCCATTCTGAGAGTTGTATTTTCTTTTTTTTAATGGTTTCCATTGCTGTGCAAAAGCTTTTAAGTTTCATTAGGTCCCATTTGTTTATTTTTGTTTTTATTTCCTTTACTCTAGGAGATGTGTCAAAATGATCTTGCTGTGATTTATGTCATAGTGTGTTCTGCCTATATTTGCCTCTAAGATTTTTATATTGTCTGGCCTTACATTTAGGTCTGTAATCCATTTTGAGTTTATTTTTGTGTATGGTGTTAGGGAGTGTTCTAATTTCAGTCTTTTACATGTAGCTGTCCAGTTTTCCCAGCACCACTTATCGAAGAGGCTGTCTTTTCTCCATTGTATATTTTTGCCTCGTTTATCAAAGATAAAGTAACCATATGTGTGTGGGTTTATCTTTGGGCTTTCTAACCTGTTCCCTTGATCTATATTTATTTTTTTTGTGCCAGTACCATACTGTCTTGATTACTGTAAATTTGTAGTATAGTCTGAAGACAGGAGCCTGTTTCCTCCAGGTCCATTTTTATTTCTCAAGATTGCTTTCGCTATTCAGCAGTCTGTTGTGTTTCCACACAAATTGTGAAAATTTTTGTTCTAGCTCTGTGAAAAAAAACCATTGGTAGTTTGATAGGGATTGCATTGAATCTGTAGATTGCTTTGAGTAGTATAATCATTTTCACAATGTTAATTCTTCCAATCCAGGAACATGGTATATCTCTCCATCTGTTTGTATCATCTCTGATTTCTTTCATCAGTCTCTTACAATTTTCTGCATACAGGTCTTTTTTCTCCTTAGGTAGGTTTGTTCCCTAGGTATTTTATTCTTTTGTTGCTTTGGTAAATGGGAGTGTTACCTTAATTTCTCTTATGGAATTTTTTTCATTAGTGTATAGGAATGCAAGAGATTTCTGTGCATTGATTTTGTATCCTGCTACTTTACCAAATTCATTGATTAGCTCTAGTAGTTTTCTGAAAGTGTCTTTAGGATTCTCTATGTATATTATCATGTCATCTGCAAACAGTGACAGTATTACTTCTTCTTTTCCAATTTGGATTCCTTTATTTCTTTTTCTTCTCTGATTGCAGTGGCTAAAACTTCCAAAACTATGTTGAACAATAGTGGTGAGAGTGGGAAACCTTGTCTTGTTCCTCATCTTAAAAGAAATGGGTTCAGTTTTTCACCATTGAGAATGATGTTGGCTGTGGGTTTGTCATATACAGCCTTTATTATGTTGAGGTAAGTTCCCTCTAAGCCTACTTTCTGGAGGGTTTTTATCAAAAATAGGTGTTGAATTTTCTCGAAAGCTTTCTCTGCATCTATTGGATGATTGTATGGTTTTCTCCTTCAATTTGTTAATATGGTTTATCACGTTTATCGATTGGCCTATATTGAAGAATCCTTGCATTCCTGGGATAAACACCACTTGATCATGTTGTTTGATCCTTTTAATGTGTTGTTGGATTCTGTTTGCTATTATTGTGTTGAGGATTTTTGCATCTATATTCGTAAGAGATATTGGCCTTAGCTTTCTTTTTTTTGTGACATCTTTGTCTGGTTTTGGTATCAGGGTTATATTGGCCTCGTAGATAGTGTTTGGGAATCTTCCTCCCTTGCTATATTTTGGAAGAGTTTGAGAAGGGTAGGTCTTAGCTCTTCTCTAAATGTTTGATAGAATTCTCCTGTGAAGCCATCTGATCCTGGGCTTTTGTTTGTTGGAAGATTTTTAACCACAGTTTCAATTTCAGTGCTTGTGATTTGTCTGTTTATATTTACTATTTCTTCCTGGTTCAGTCTTGGAAGGTTGTGCTTTTCTAAGAATTTGTCCATTTCTTCCAGGTTGTCCATTTTATTGGCATCCTATAGTTGCTTATAGTAATCTCTCATGATTCTTTGTATTTCTGCAGTGGCAGTTGTTACTTCTCCATTTTCATTTCTAATTCTATTGATTTGAGTCTTCTTTTTTTCTTGATGAGTCTGGCTAATGGTTTATTAGTTCTTTTTATCTTCTCAAGGAATCAGCTTTTACTTTTATTGATATTTGGTATTGTTTTCATCATTTCTTTCTCATTTATTTCTGATCAGATCTTAATGATTTATTTCATTCTGCTAACTTTGGGGTTTTTTTTTTTTCTTCTTTCTCTAATGGCTTTAGGTGTAAAGTCAAGTTGTTTATTTGAGATTTTTCTTGTTTCTTGAAGTAGGATTGCATTGCTATAAGCTTCCCTCGTAGAAAGTCTCTTGCTGCATTCTATAGGTGTTGGATCATCGTGTTTTCATTGTCATTTGTTTCTAGGTTTTTTTTTATTTCCTCTCTCATTTCTTCATGATCTCTTAGTTATTTCATTGTGTATTGTTTAGCCTCCATATGTTTCTATGTTTTACAGAATTTTTCCCCTGGAATTGGTATCTAGTCTCATAGCATTGTGGTAAGAAGAGATACTTGATTTGATTTCCATTTTCTTAAATTCACCAAGGCTTGACATGTGACCCAAGATATGCTCTATCCTGGAGAATGTTCCATGAGCACTTGAGAAGAGAGTGTATTCTGTTGTTTTTGGATGGAATGTCCTATAAATATCATTTAAGTCCATCTTGTTTTATGTATCATTTAAAGCTTGTGTTTCTTTATTTTCATTTTGGAAGATCTGTCCATAGATGAAAGTGGGGTGTTCAAGTCCTCTACTATGAATTTGTTACTGTCGATTTCCCCTTTTATGGCTGTTAGCCTTTGCCTTATATATTGAGGTGCTTCTATGTTGGTTGCATAAATATTTACAATTGTTATATCTTCTTCTTGATTTGATCATTATGTAGTGTCCTTTTTTGTCTCTTGTAATACTCTTTATTTTAAAGTCTATTTTGTCTGATATGAGAATCGCAGCTCCAGCTTTCTTTTGATTTCCATTTACATGGAGTACCTTTTTCCATTCCCTCACTTTTAGTCTGTATGAGTCCCTAGGTCTGAATTGGGTCTCTTGTAGACAACATATATATGGGTCTTCTTTTTATATCCATTCAGCCAGTTTATGTTTTTTGGTTGGAGCATTTAATCCATTTACATTTAAGGTAGTTATCAATATGTATGTTTCTATTACCATTTTCTTAACTGTTTTGTGTTTGTTATTACAGGTCTTTTCCTCCTCTCGTGTTTCTTGCCTAGAGAAGTTTCTTTAGCATTTGTTATAAAGCTGGTTATTTGGTGCTGAATTCTCTTATCTTTTGATTGTCTGTAAAGTTTTAAATTTCTCCATCAAATCTGAATGAGATCCTTGCTGGGCAGTGTAATCTTGCCTGTAAATTTTTCCCTTTCATCACTTTAAATATGTCCTGGCACTGCCTTATGGCTTGCATAGTTTCTGCTGAGTGATCAGTGTTATCCTTATCTGGATTTCCTTGTATGTTATTTGTTATTTTTCCCCTGCTGCTTTTAATATTTTTTCTTTGTATTTAGTTTTTGATAGTTTGATTAATATGTGTGTTTCTCCTTGGATTTATCCTATATGGAACTCTCTGTGCTTCTTGGACTTGATTGACTATTTCCTTTCCCATGTTAGGGAAGTTTTCAACTATAATCTCTTGAGATATTTTCTCAGTCACTTTCTTTCTCTCTTCTTCTTCTGGGTCCCCTATAATTTGAATGTTGGTGCATTTAATATTGTCCCAGAGGTCTCTGAGACTGTCCTCAATTCTTTTCATTCTTTTTTCTTTATTCTGCTCTGAGGAAGTTATTTCCACTATTTTATCTTCCAGGTCACTTTTCCATTCTTCTGCCTCAGTTATTCTGCTATTGATTCCTTCTAGGGAATGTTTTATTTCATTTATTGTGTTGTTCATCATTGTTTGTTTGCTCATTAGTTCTTCTAGGTCCTTGTTAAATGTTTCTTTTATTTTCTCCATTCTATTTACAAGATTTTGGATCATCTTTCCTATCATTACTCTAAATTCTTTTTCAGGTAGACTGCCTATTTCCTCTTCATTTATTTGGTTTGGTGGGTTTTTACTTTGCTCCTTCAACTGCTGTGTTTCTCTGTCTTCTCATTTTGCTTAACTTACTGTGTTTGGGGTCTCCTTTTCATAGCCTGCATGTTCATAGTTCCCATTGATTTTGGTGCCTGCCCCCAGTGGGTGAGGTTGGTTCAGTGGGTTTTGTAGGCTTCCTGGTGGAGGGGACTGGTGTCTATGTTCTGGTGGATGAGGCTGGATCTTGTCTGTCTTGTCAGCAGGACCACATCCGGTAGTTTGTTTTGGGGTGTCTGTGAATTTAGTATGTCTTTAGGCAGCCTCTCTGCTATTGGGTTGTGTTGTGTTCCTGTCTTGCCTGTTGTTTTGCATGTGGTGTCCAGCACTGGAGCTTGCTGGTCCTTGAGTTGAGCCAGGTCTTAGTGTTGCGATGGAGGTCACTAGGAGAGCTCTCACTGATTGATATTATGTGGGGCTGGGAGGTCTCTGGTGGACCAATGTCCTGAGCTCGGCTCTCCCTCCTCAGAGGCTCAGGCCAGACATCCAGCTGGAGCTCCAAAACCCTGTTAGCCACACAGTTCAGAAGAAAATGGAGAAAATAGTATAAATAAAATAAATGAAATAAAATAAAGTAAAATTTAAAAAGTTATTAAAATAAAAAAGTATTATTAAAAATTAAAAAATTAAAGTGTAATAAAAAAGAAAGAAGAGAGCAACCAAAGCAATAAACAAATCCACCAATGATAACAGGCACTAAAATTATACTAAAAAAGAAAAAAAACCAGACAGACAGAAACCCAGGACAAATGGTAAAAGCAAACATTTACAGAAAAAATCACACAAAGAAGGGTACACATATACACTCACAAAAAGAGAAAAAGGAAATACACACACACACACACACACACACACACACACACACACATATATATATATATGAAAAAAAAAGGAAGGGAGAAAAGAAATCAATAACCAAATCTACCAATGATAATTAGCTGCAAATACTAAACTAATAGGAACATAAAACCAGAAACAGTTAGATGCAGAAAGCAAACCCTAAGTTTAGATTTGCTCCCAAAGTCCACCACCTTAATTTGGGGATGATTCGTTGTCTATTCAGGTATTCCACAGATTCAGGGTACATCAGGTTGATTGTGGAGATTTAATCCTCTGCTCCTGAGGCTGCTGGGAGAAATTTCCCTTTCTCTTCTTTGTTCTCACAGGTCCTGGGGTTCAGCTTTGCATTTGCCCCCCCTCTGCATGTATATTGCCCTCTGGTGTCTGTTCTTCACCCAGACAGGAAGAGGTTAAAGGAGCAGATGATTTGGGGTTCTGGCTCACTCAGGCCAGGAGGAGGGAGGGGTACAGAATGTGGGGCCAGCCTGCAGCGGCAGAGACTGGTGTGACATTGCAACAGCCTGAGGCGTGCCATGTGTTCTCCTGGGGAAGTTGTCCCTGGATCATGGGACACTGGCACTGGTGGGCTGCACAGGCTCCCAGGAGGGGAGTTATGGATAGTGACCTGTGCTTGCACACAGGCTTCTTGGTGGCTGTAGCAGCCTTAGCTTCTCATGCCTATCTCTGGTGTCTATGCTGATATCCCCGGCTTGCACCTGACTCTGGAGCTCATTTAGGTGGTGCTCTGATTCCCCTCTCCTCATGCACCCCAAAACGATGTCTCTTGCCTCTTAGACAGTTCCATACTTTTTCCCTTATTCTCTCCCAGGTAGCTGTGGTGCTCTACCGCTCTTCAGGCTGTGTTCATGCAGCCAACCCCATTCCTCTCCCTGGGATCTGACCTCCAAATCCCGAGCCTCAGCTCCCAACCCCTACCCGCCCCGGCGGGTGAGCATAAAAGCCTCTCAGGCTGGTGAGTGCTGGTCAGTACCAATCCTCTGTGTGGGAATCTCTCTACTTTGCCCCCTGCAACCCTATTGCTACACTCTCCTCCGTGGCTCCAACAATTCCCCCTTGTCCCCCCATCTCCACCAGTGAAGGGGCTTCCTAGTGTGTGGAAACTTTTCCTCCTTCACAGCTCCCTCCCAGAGGTGCAGGTCCCATTCCTATTCTTTTGTGTCTGTTTTTTCTTTTTTCTTTTGCTCTACTGGGGAGTTTCTTGCCTTTTGGGAAGTCTGAGGTCTTCTGCCAGCATTCAGTATGTGTTCTGTAGGAGTTGTTCCATATGTAGATGTATCTTTGATGTACTTTCTGGGAGGAAGGTGATCTCCACGTCTTACTCCTTTGCCATCTTGAAGGTCCCCCTCAGTTTTTGCTCTTTAATGGAGGAAGGTTTAATGGAGGAAGGTTGAATAGATGAATATATAAGTTTTTAGGGTGGTGAAACTATTTTGTATGATCTTGTAATACTGGATACAAGACCTTAAACATAGAACTTTCCATCACAGAACATTAACCTTACTGCATGCAAAAATTATTTTAAATTAATAGTTGAGGTGATTCAAGGATGGAATACAGAATGTGACAAAATAAATACATTACAAATGAATGAAACAGGCTCACTGAATGCGTGGGGGGAGAGGAAGTTACATAACTTTGGAAGTAAGTAGAGTAAGACTAAAGGCAATAGAAACTGTACCTAAGTACTATACCATAGTTGATAAAGTTATTCCCTATTACAGACAAAATTGTGATACCCCTATGTATGTATACTGGAAGTAAATAAATGAAAATTGTGGGAGTCAGGTTTCTTTCTCTCAGTGTGGGAAGTTACAAATAAGCAAGGGAGGAGTCATATGGCAATGTGGTAGGTAACAGATTAGAGTTGAAGACATTGGTATGAACTCATGTTTAGTTTAATATAGATATGGAGAAATACATATGGAAATATAGAGAGAAATATTTTTGAAGTGTTTATTGAAATATATTTATAGGAATATATGTGTGTACTAATGTGATCCCCTCTGCCAGCTGAAATATCACCCCAATAGCAGTTAACACACATAGCACCCAGAACTTGATTTCTAATACCATTCTCCAATGAAAGGAATCAGAGCATCTTGGAGAAATGGCTGAGTCTAGGACTGGGGCAAGAAACATAAAAAATAAGCTTTGAGTATTTTATAATTCCAGAAAGAAAAGGAGATTTTTAAAAATTACATTGTTAGGGGTATGTCAAAGGGACACAGTAGTCAACTGAAAAAGCTCCCAGTAGCCATAGCTGGAAGAATTTAGGCAAAAACAAAATTAATAACGTAGTATTGGATTATAGCCTAAAATATAAAATAAATATTCATGAGTACATACCAATATGTTAGTGATTGAATAAACAAATAATTAGAGAAGAGAAAAATATTTTATGCAGAAGAATTCAAAATAATATATGTAGATATGATGCTTTCAGGAAAATGGAGCACAGCTTCCCATTCCTTAAGTGTGTAGTAGCTTTCTTCCCAGGATCATCATATGGAAAGAGGAAAAAATGACTAGCTTTACAATGGAGAAATAAACACTACCTCAGCCAGGTGATCAAGGTAAAAGTAATAGTAATAGATTATGTTGATAATATGTATCCTTGAGATGATATAATGAGAATGGCACTTTGTGTCTGTGGTCTTTATCCCCAAAACCCAGAAACCCAGTCTACTCATAAGACACCAGAAAAATCCTAATTGAAGGATATTCTACAAAATACCTGAGCAGCACCCCTTAAAACTGTCAAGGTCACCAAAAACAGAAAAAATCTGAGAAACTGTCATAGGTAGTTTCCAAATGTCCTTAGGCTTAAGGAGACATGAAAACAAAATGTAATGTGGTGTCTTGGGTGGAATCCTCTACAAAGAAAGGACATTTGGAAAAAACTAAGGAAATCTGAATAAACTGTGAACTTTAGTTAATAATAGTGTATCAATTATGAATCACTAATGGTAACAAATGTACCATACTAATATGTTGATAGGAAGGTAAACTGGGTGCAAGGCACATAGGAACGCTCTGTACTATCTTCTCAATTTTTCTGTCAATCTAAAATGGTTCTAAATTTTTTAAAAATTGTTTTTAAAATGCAACTCATAATCTCAAAAGTCAAGATATTATTTATACTATTCAGTGTTAAGAGATCTATTCTGAGTTATATTGAAAAATCAGAGGAAAGTAATATACTTAGACCTCTAGGATCTTTAAAAAGTATTCAGTATTTGTGATAATTATAATGACAGTGCAACTCTATTCTTAGACAAACTTGTGGTATAGGTGTTATTTTTCTCCTTTTGCAGATGAAGAAATTGGATTGAACTTTTTTTTTTTTTTCAGTATGCGGGCCTCTCACTGTTGTGGCCTCTCCCTTTGCAGAGCAAAGGCTCCGGACGCGCAGGCTCAGCGGCCATGGCTCACGGGCCCAGCCGCTCCGCGGCATGTGGGATCTTCCCGGACCAGGGCACGAACCCGTGTCCCCTGAATCGGCAGGCGGACTCTCAATAACTGCACCACCAGGGAAACCCCTGGATTGAACTTTTGACAGTGAAATGACCTGTTGAAAGTCACTGAAGTCTGTCTCACTCTGAAATCTGATCTATTTAACCACTATGGCATTGATTCTCTGTCATAACTGTATCAGAACCATTTTTGGAACATTTCTTAAGAATGTAATGATTTTCGGGGCATAAAACAATTGAGTGAAAAATTTTTGCAGGGTTTATACCTTGACTCAAGATAATTAAAAACAAAACAAGCCATCCACTCCAAAAAATAATAATAATAATAAAGATTCTGATATACATCAAGGGTTAATAATTTGAGGCCTGAAAATTAAAGAGTTAGGCAGCTGGCGCATGTGTGAGTTGATAGGGTTTCAAATACAGGGGATATCATGTCTAAAAGTGACTGCATGTCATAAAAAAGGAGGAAGCATCGTGTTTCAGGAGGTCCATGGTAGTTTAGGGTGTTTTGCGCAGGGGCTGCATTTGGAACTATGATGAAAAATGAAGCTGTAGAAGTCAGGAACGTTTAAATAGTAAGCTACAGGTGGGTAAGTTAGTATAGGCACACAGAAATAATGCTTTTGAAAGATTCTAACAAAGGATTCATATAATCTAATACACACTTCATAAAGAGGCTTTGGTGAGAGCTCAGAAGAAAATATAGGGAAAAACTCCTTGACAATTACTCCTTGGCAGTAATTTTTTGGATATGACACCAAAAGGAAAGACAACTAAAGCAAACTTCAACAAATGGGACTACGTCAATTTAAAAAGCATCTGCACAGCAAAGGAAACCACCAGGGCTTCCCTGGCTTCCCTGGTGGCGCAGTGGTTGAGAATCTGCCTGCCGATGCAGGGGACACGGGTTCGTGCCCCAGTCCGGGAAGATCCCACATGCCGTGGAGCCGCTGAGCCTGCGCGTCTGGAGCCTGTGCTCCGCAAAGGGAGAGGCCACAGCAGTGAGAGGCCCACGTACCACCAAAAAAAAAAAAAGAAAATGAAAGGAAACCATCAACAAAATTAAAAGGCAACTTATGAGATGATATAAAATATTTGCACACTATATATCTCATGAGGTAAATATTCAAACTATGTAAGGAACTAGTGCAACTCAATAGCAAAAACAAATAATCTGATTTTAAAATGGGCAAAATACCTGAAAAGACATTTTTCCAAATAAGACATACAAGTGGCCAACACGTACATGAAAAGGTGCTCAGCATCACTGATCATCAGGGAAATGCAAATCAAAGCCACAATGAGATGTTACCTCACACCTCTTCGAGTGGCTACTATCAAAAAGTCAAGAGATAACGAATGCTGGAGAGGATGTAAACTATTGGCAGGAATGTAAATTGGTGCAGTATGGAGTTTCTTCAAAAACTTAAAAATAGAATTACTATATGTTCCAGCAATCTCACTTCTGGGTATATATTTGAAATAAATCAGTATCTAGAACAGATATCTACAGCTGCATGTTCATCACAGCATTATTTGTAATAGCCGAATCATGGAAACAACCTAAGTGGTCATCAACAGATGAATATATAAAGGAAATTTTGTGTGTGTGTGTGTATATATGAATATTCAGCCATATTAAAAAAATGAAATCCTGCCATTTGTGACAACATGGATGGACCTTGAGGGCATTACGCTAAATGAAGTAAGTCAGACAGGGAAAGATAGTGTATGATGTTCCTTATACGTGGAATCTAAAAAAATCCAAACTCATTGAAAACAGAGAGTAGACTGGTGGTTGCAAGAGTGGGTAAAGGAGTGAGGGAAATGGATAATGGTGGTTACAGGGTACAAACTTCCAGTTATAAGATGAATAAGTTCTGGGGATGTAATGAACAGCATGGTAACTATAGTTAACAACACTGTTTTCCATATTTGAAAGTTGCTAAGAGAATAGATCTTAAAAGTTCTAACACACACACACACACACACAAACATGACTATGTGAGGTGATAGATTGAGGGATGTAACTCATCTTATTGTGGTTAACAATTTTGCAGTGTATACTGATATCAAATCATCATGTTGTACATCTTAAACTGACGCAGTGTTATATGTCAATTATATCTTAATCAAGTTGGGCAAAAAAAGGAACCTTTAGTGATTGTTAGGAATTGAGAGATTGGTTAACACGTGTTCATAGTAATGTAGTTAAGAGTTGATTAAACATGAACAGTAAGAATAATCAGGCAGGTATGAATTTGAGAGATATGGTGGAAAGGATTCAGTACTATTTGAATCGTAAATGAATATGAGAGACTTTAAAAAGGTAGTTCATTCTGGGATGATTCCCAAGGTTTCCCCTGAGAACTCAAATCAAAGCTTTAACTGATACAGGTCCAAATATGAGGGTAAAATTATGAATTTAGTTTTTTATATGCTGTTTTTTGAAATTCCTGAGGATTTCCCAAGAGTAGATAACCAACAGGTAAGTGGACACTTAAAGTCTTCCAGGAAGTTCCCAGGCTGGTAATGTAGATGTGGGAGTTAAATTAACCAGGGTTCAGTTTCAGATAATATAATCCAATTTTGCTGATTTTTGTAGAAAGAGATTTATTACACGTTATTTTAGATTGCATACCTAACTGGAAAATTGTCTAAAGGAACAGAGTCTGGCCTGAACTTCTGGAGGAAAGTGACTCAGCCATAATCAAGAATCTATGGAATCAAGAAACCACTTTTACTGACTACCAAGTGGTCAGTAAGCTACTGACTACAAAACCATTCTAGTATGATCACCACTCACGGCAGCAAAACACATGCTTATTACCCAGCCTGCCTCCTAACTTACTGTGAGAGGCAGAATGATAACTTGGGAAGCTGGGCCTGTTACCTAACATGGTAAAAAGGGCTTTGCAGATTGTAATTAGCATATGGACCTTGAGATGTGTAGCTTGTCCTGATTATCCAGGTGGTCCCAATTGTTGGAGGAGGTCATCAAGAGGCAGTGACCCTTGGTTGACCTGAGAGCTGGACTCTGGCAATCAGTGGTTCCTCACTCCCCTCCTGTTCTTGGAATGTACATTTTGCCCATTATTTCCACTCTAGGAGCTGTTTAAAGAACATAGACTTGAGAGGGTAAGGTGTTGTTGAGACCACCCGTTACCGAACCAGTTTCATTGCCTGACATGAAGCGAGTTAAAAGCCTGAGACACTGAGGTTTGCAGCAAATGGAGAGTTTATTCACAAGGTAGCCAAGAGGGGGGATGGGAGAACAATTCTCAAATCTCCCTCCCTGAAGGCAGGGGCTTCAAGTGTTTCTGCGATAAAGAAGCAGGGTGGTCTGAGGTGTGGGGGGCATGGGGGAAAGTGATTGGAAAAAGGTGTGGTAATCACTAATCTTCATTCTGCGCAGGTGTAACTAGGCTGCCTAAGGTTGGAGTTTTCAGCCCCCCGGCATCAAAAGGTCACTGAGTGGTCCTCTCCATGCTCAAACAGCTCAGCTAGAACTAGACAAAGCTGACTTCAATTCCCTGGAAAACAACTCTGGCAAACATATTATTGTTTAGGCTACATGCTGCTTGGAGGACGTGCAGGTCTTAACAGTGACCTTTATTAGTGAAGGCAGGTTATAGGTGAAATGGATTTAATTACTGATAACACACAGCTTCACTTCTAGACTGAATACATGACTGTACCCCCTTAAGACCTCTAAATAAACTTTCAAGATTCTAGCAGGCGAATTCGGACATCTCTTCTTCTCGCAGCCATCCAAGACAAACCTCCTATGTAAGTTCCCTTGCTTATTAAAACTGCCGCCTCTCAATATGCAGTGACCTGCCTCTTTCTTCGGTCTCTCATCCTCCATGTACAGGAACCAGTTTCAGATTTTACCAGGGAACTCCCCAGTTTGTAAATTGACACCACTGTAATCACATGGGTTGTTAAAAGTAGAGAGAACCCTTTCCAGCTGCAGTGCATGAGAGATTCAGCATGAGAAGGACTCAATACACCTGTTTTTGGCTTTAAGATGGAGGAAGGCAGCCAGAATGGGAAGGTTTCACAAAGCTGTTTCTAGAGGAAAGATTCTCCAGCAGAAATACAGCCCTGCTGACACCTTGATTTTTTTTTTTTTCCACCGAGATCCATGTTGGACTTCCAGCATACAGCACTCTAAGGTAAGAAAAACAAATTGTGGGGCTTTGCGTGTATTTCAAATATGCTTTTAAATTTTTTTTTAAGTTTTTAATTGTGGTAAAACATACAAACTGTGAAGTTCACTCTTTTAATTGTATTTAACTGTACAGTTCATCAGTGTTAAGTATATTCACAGTATAATGTGTGACCAATCTCCAGAAATCTTTTTGTCTTACAAACTGAAATTCTATACCCGTTAAACAACAATTTCCCATTCCCTCGCTCCCTCTCACCCCTGGTAAGTACAATTTTACTTTTCGTCTCTATGAATTTGACTGCTTTGGTTATCTCCTGTAAGTGGAATCGTATAGTATTTGTCTTTTTGTGACTGGCTTATTTCACTTGGTATACTGTCTTTAAGGGTTATGCTTGTTGTAACATATGTCCAAATTTCCTTCCTTTTTTAGGCTGAATAATATTCCATTGTATGTATATAGTATATTTTGTTTATGTATTCATCCTTTGATGGAAGCTTGGGTTGCTTCTACCTTTTGGCTATTTTGAATAATGCTGCTGTGGAATGAAAGTAAAAATTAGTGTTGTTTTAACTAAGTTTGTTGGACTCAGTTTGCTATGTTTGCATCTCTGTTTATCAGGGATGTTGACCTATGAGTTTGTGGTGCCCTTGTCTGGTTTTGGTATCAGGGTAATGCTGACCTCATGAAACAAGTTGAGAAGTGTTCCCCTCACTTCTATTTTCGGGGGTGGAGGGAGGAAGAATTTGAGAAGGGTTTGTATTCATTCTTTGAATGTTTGATGGAATTCACCAGTGAAGCTGTCTGGTCCTGGACTTTTGTTTGTTGGGAGATTTTTGATTATTGATTCAGTCCCGTTACTCATAATTGGTATGTTTATATTTTCTATTTTTCATGATTCAGTCATGGTGGGTTGTGTATTTCTAGGAATTTATTCATTTCTTCAAGGTGTAAGCCACTAAATTTATAGTACTTTATTACAGGAGCAAGAGAAAACCAACACACTTGCTTTCAGTCTTTTTGAGATCCTCAGTGTACTTATCTGTTCAATAAATCTTAAGTCATATTCAAATATCTAGCTGCAAAGAAATCTGAGAAATGTTACATTTAGCTTTTTCATCTCTTTAGTCAAAAAAGCTTCCTAAAATAGAGTTTGAATGAGTGTTAAAGTGCCACTCAACAATAGCATCACAGGAGTTATTGCTGTAAATGAGGTCATTGATGCCATGGGTGTGGATTAATAATAAATAGGAGTTTTACTTGTTACTTTTCATGGATTGAAGAGAGAAAGCAATATTGCAAGGTGAGCAGGGGGAAAGGACCTAATTCATATGACTAATGAGAATTGTCAGAATTTATTTGTGTGTGTGGAGAGAGAGAGAATATGATGAAACAATATATGAATTATGGTGTGGAATCAATAGAATAATTTTGAGGAAGAGCAAATGGCCAAAAGTATCAACTGGCATAGAGGAGCCAAGGATAAGATTTAGGAAGGCAAAAGTGCTGATGTTGGTGAGAGCAGTTTCCAGAATTTGTATGTACAGAAAATAAACTACAATGAAGTGAGGCATGAGTGAGGGGTAGGGATTTTTCTTTTTTCTTTTCATAAGTAACATAGATTGATAATTGGATTAGTCTTCCTAGTCAACATTTCTCTTTATCTTGGAGAATTTTTACGTAAGACAAGTTACATACTCTGAACATACCTGAAGGGAAAGCTTAAGCAATCATAAGTAAAAGATCAACAAAACCCAAGCAATAGAGAGAGGAAAAATGTTAGTCTTAACTTTTTCAAAAAG
The DNA here is from genome assembly GCF_026419965.1 of Kogia breviceps. Lineage (NCBI taxonomy): Eukaryota > Metazoa > Chordata > Mammalia > Artiodactyla > Physeteridae > Kogia > Kogia breviceps. The sequence continues at coordinate 67,348,064 of NC_081313.1, read as the reverse complement.
GTGGTGTCTGGTAGAAGAAGATAACAGCTTTACACAGTAGTGGAGGAATCTTCCACGTAATAATCAGCTTGAAAGATTTTGTTTGGCTGTTTCCCTCTAAGTTAAGGAAAGTCTCAAAAACTACTCTGACCCCAGCTGTAGAAGGCATCTTCATAGGATTCTCTTATGATCAGTTTGCTACAGGAGTTTTGCAAAACACAGAGGGAACTTGAATTCATCATTGCAGTATTGGGACAGAGAATAGAAACAAATATATGAAGGGAAATAAATATAAGTGATGTCCCTGTGTAGTCAAACAAAGTATATGTGTTTTAAGAAGGCTCTTTAAACAAAATCAGACAAGGCGATGAGAGTTTTATTGGTAATTGGCATTTCAGTTTCAGTGTACTCCATAGGGGCTGCTTGCCTCATAACAATAACATGACAAATACTCCCACATCCCAAATTGAGGTGCAGGACCATCAATTCAGGATATGCAAAGGGGGTGTCTAGATTCTTTTCATGCTTCTTGGCTCCAAACACTTGGGATTATGAAAGAGTTTTATTGGAGACAGAAAAGAATTTCAACCTCCCTTACCATCATGGAGGACGGGGATGACAGTTTCCTCTTACCTCTGGGATAATGAGAATAGCTCCCTAGTGATAGTGTTCCCAGAAAAAATAATCAGTTTTAAACATATCCCAATTGAACAGTGCAGCTACTCAAACTAGTACAAGTGCACTGGGAATAGTTCCTTCCCCTTATAAAGCTGGATCTCAGGAAAAGCTGTGTTTGTCCTCTTCCTCACTTTCCCACTTCCAGACTATACCAGACTTGATAGGAGAAATTATCTTGGAATAATTTCAGAATTTTATTATACTGGAATGAAAGTAATAACTACAGAACTGAAACTTTTTTTTTTTTTTTTTTACTAAAATTACCTGAGGGTTTCTTGTGATCTAAGAGCGAGCAAATAAGCTTTGAGTCTAGATAGTGGTTTTATTCTGAAGCAGGAAAAAATCTATCCCCACCGAGCAGATTACAACAACAGGTGTGGGGAAAATATATTTGCTTTATGATGACACTGTACGAGTCCTGATCTTTGAAAAAAACTGTATATTCACTAAGCTTCTCCCCTTCCCCAAGAATGTGTGTATCCAGAGAAAAAGCTTTTTATCCTTCATATTGCCTCAGACTTTCCCTTAACTAACCTGTCTGTTCTGATCTTCTTCAGCTGCCTACTTTCTTGATTTTAAACATTGACTTCTCATGTGAACACCTTCTTCCAGTTGTTCTGATCTTTTTCTAGTTGAGTTAGGTTCCTGATTAGCACAGCTTTTCAGTCACAACTGTATGTAATTGCAGAAGAGAGATGTTCTCACTGAGTCATTGTCTGAGCTAACTAGCCCCCTACTCTGCGAGTACAGTATCCCTCACAGACTGTTACCAACATACATCTGATCCCAAACATCAGTTGAGGGAAACTAATCTGGTTAGCAAGAAAAGCTCACATTAGGCCAATAAATGATTTATACTTTCTCACTTGACGTGGTTGCTTGCCTCTTTACTGTAGAACTAAAGGGAAGAGCTGCCCTTGACCCATGCTTAATTTTTTGTTTTATTGGATTTTTCTTTTTCTGACTTAGAAAAATAAAAAGTCTTTTCTGATCATGACATTGTAAGTCGTATGAAGATATTTTCTCCAATAGAAGAAATGTGTTCTTTAAGTGTTTTGTAACATGCAGCATTAAGCTGCCAAGATTCCCTCACCTAATAGTATATCTGTTTAGTTCACCATTTACATCTGTATTTGGAGTGCACATTCAATAGTATCGCCAGCCAGGGTGCACACAAACAAAAATGATGGTGTGATTTTGGAAACTGAAGTGTCTATTAAATTTGCTGTGGAATTTTTTACATTCTATGCAACAAGCCATAATTATTTTCCTGGTTTGAAATACTGACTGGTATTTAGGCAGCTTCAGTGCACATTAATACATTTTTAAAGGGTTAGAGAAGGAACTATCTATTGTAAAATGTAGATGTGAAAAGTTGATTTCAGCTTGTAGTGGGCAATTATCACACATTCTCAAATCTGTACAATGGAACTGGAACCCTTACCCTTTTGTACATTGACAGGACTCTTTAGTTCCTGAATCTCATGGCAAGATACGTGCAGAGAAACCATCTGATTACTATTGAAAAACAAAGGTTTGGAATGAGTTAAACTGTTACCAAACCAGGTGCACAAAGCCAAATGCTGAGATGCCAAAGTCTGCAGCAGTTTATTCAGAAGGCAGCCAAGTGAGGAAATGGGCAGATAAATCTCAGATTCACCTCCCAGAATTCAACGGGCTTGAGATATTTATGGGATAAAGAAGCAGGGTGGTTTTACGCATGTGGAAAGGTGGTTGGAGGTAAGGAAAAGATGAGCTAAGTGGTGCTTTGTGCAGGCATATCTGAGTTATGTGATTTTTCATGGGATGCATGTTCAGAAATGGAGGCACTTAGCATAATCTGAGGGTGGAGTTTTTGGCCCTCTGACATCAAAAGGTCATTCAGAGGACACCTGCACAGGCTAAGTTTTAGGGTTGGTGGTCCCAACCAGTCTTAGCTGACTTGAACTGGACAGGAGCCAACTCAAAGTTTCTGGAAAACATCTTAAGCCTACCCTCCCCATTATTACAGTGACCCATACATAAGAAACATTACCTATAGGTGTGGTCAAGGAGACAAAAGATAATTAAGACAAGTTTGGTCAGTGAAGCCAGTTTACGAGCTGACAGATTTTTAACAGCTGTTCCCTTACCTGCTGTTCTATAAGACAAGCTGAAGCATTTCTGTTAGTCACGAGTTTCTGTTAACCCTATGGGGCATGGTTTCAGGATGGGTTTTTTAACCGTATTTGGCATGATTTCAAAGCCACATATTATCTCTTCTCGAGAAAGTTTCCCCTCTTGGATTGTTATCTACTTTGCTCTCTTCGTTTTCCATCAGAGGAAGGGGAGACAGCATTAAAAAGGAAAAAGTGAGGGGGCCAACTAGGCAGAGTAGGGAAGACGTTTTTATTAATACTTGCCTTCCCACTTAAAGCCCAGTGCTATTAGCAAAAGTGAACTACTACACTACTGTTTACTATCTATGCCACTTTGTTTTCTTACATGTACATTTCACACACAGACATGCCACAAAGCACATGTCCTTTTCTCCTTTCTAACATCCATGCCATGACCTCCATTATTACACCCACTTCCAGAGTAAGTCCTCGCCTTCTGAGTCATCCCTAGAGTGAGATCAACCTCAATCTGGTGAAACTTTACTACCACTTCCATTGCAATAGACAGTGGAGTTTATGTTTTAAGGACCGTGCATAAGGTAAAAATGATGTTTGGTGATAGATTCTTAAATCTCAAAAATCATCTCCATTTGGTAATTAATATACTGTCTTTCAGTAAACTTAACTCTGTAACACAGCAAGCTTTTCCTAAAATTAGAATGCATTGTTCATTCTTAGTTGTATATTTGATATAATAGAGGCTCATGCTTTGGAAAACAATACTGTGTCTAAACACTTGAAGCACCTGCACCATCGCAAAATGCTCACCCTGAGAGAGGCAAGGAGACTGAGACAGAACAAAAAGACTACAGACTCAAGTCCACTTCTCACTTCCCTGCAAAAGTCCCTTGAGTTTCATGGCAGGAAAAATTATCAGCATTTATTTATCTAAACTGTTTTCTTCCCTCTGCCTCTTTATGTCCAACTTTCTTTTCTTCCTCTCCTGCCTTTTTCTCTGTAAGTCTAAAATTCCCTCTGCTGAAATTTGCATACAACTCTTACCTCTCCTACTAGACTTTGGTCTGCTCAAGGTCAGGGCCTATGTCTGAGCTATCTGCGTATTCTCCCAAATGCTTAGCAAAATGCTTAGCAAAGAATAGGTGCTCAAACAATAGCTGTAGTATAAATGTTAACATTTTCTGGATGTTAATACAATAGTTTTGGAGTGATCTGTGTTAAAATTTTACTGGATGTGGTTTTAGCCTCAGAATGCTTATTAAAATGAAAACTTAAAAAGAAATACATAAAATATTGGAGAAAGCACAACAGCAATGGTTGATACAAGAGGAGGTGGAGTTAGGACTGGAAGGCAGCATGGTTATTTCTACTCTTCATTTGGAAGTCCATAAAGGGACCCTACAGAACTCTAAAATGGTTGGGACTTTAGTCTGAGAATCATTGTTTTAGGGTAGTTACTTATTATAGAGTAAGCACTAATGCCTTGTGAGAATGCAGAGAAACATGAAGCTTTAAATTCCATGTTAGGGATAAATAAGATGGAAAGGAAAATATTTTTTTTTAATTATAAGATGTAAATGAAAGAAGAACTTCAAATGCAGTGTTAGTGAGTTTTTTGGTTTAAATTGTAGAAGACACATTCATGCCATATCATCTATACATAATCTGTATGGAAATGGCATGTAACTTAAGACACTCAACTAGTTTGGAAATGTATCATCTGTAGAAAAAAGTGTTTAGGAATGGCAGAATATATCATGTTATATAAAAATTAGGACAAATAATAAAATCATGTGACAAGTTACAGCAACATATCTCCCATAGAAAATATTATGTCTCAAGTTTAAGATAGAGAAAATGGTACCTATTCCACAGTGTTTCTATAAGCATCATCAATAAAATGTAAAATGGCTGATCTATCATATAGTACTTTTAAAGATAAACTGAGGCATATTAAACATTTTGAGTTTATTCAAGCAAAAATCAATTCAAATGGGGCAGCATCTAATCTAGCAAATAGAAAGGAGCTCTGAGGAACTATAAAAAAGGAGCAGGAACAAACAATTTATACTACACAAAAGAAAAAAAAAGGTTGATTATTGCAAAGTTATTTTCCTTTAGGGGATGGTAGGGGTCCCTCAGGCAGATTACCTGACTAGTCCTGATCAGGTGATTCTTGATTGACTGATTTAAGATTTAAGATTCCATTTTTGGAGACTGAAATTGTAATTGTCTTAGTTTGGTGATGTGGAACGTGTCATAAGCATAATCTATTTTGGGCCTGTTGTCTTTTTAACAGTATGTACTTCATAGGTGAATTGTATTTTTTCAAAAGAAGAAAAGGTTTTAAAATACATTAATATTATCAGCAGCTAATACATTAATATCAGCAGCTAAAACTTAGATCAATAAGCAGACTTATTTAAAAGGTACAAATCAAGCTTCATTTATTCATATGATTTGTTTTCAGGGAATATATATGAAATTGTGTTGAAAAAATGTTTATCCTAACATATATATATATGTCTATAAAATTCATATATCTCATATAATGATACCCAATGATATCCAATGATAATGTAGGTGTACTGGTGATTCATTAATAATCAATTAGAAAACATGGGAAAATGCTGTTCATTGTGAAGCACATCCAAAAATAAAAGTGGGATGAATACAGGCATTAAAATAGGACTGTCCATATTTGTTTTTACATATTTATACCCTTTGCCTTCATTAGACTTGATAGGAACTGTATATATTGGGGCAACATGGTCTGTTTCTCTGTTTCCCAGAGTAGCCAGTCCATGGTCAGTGGTCTACCCTCCTCTTCCCTCCCCCATGGCTTTCTTTGCAGAATAATCTTTCTTTAGCATGTTTCCAATTAACTCCTTCATGGAGCTAGAAGCCCATGCTTTCTCATGGGCTTATCTTTGCTTTTCTAAACAGAAGCACATTCTGTTACTGTGTGGGCTCCATTGTTTTCAATTAGTCACCCAATTCCTAACTGGCCTGAAATGATGGCATATGACTCAGCAGCCCTGCTTTTGTTATATTTGAACACTTCTGTAATAAAGTCAAAATGTTCAAATATTAAAAATAAAGTGAATAGTATAAACTGATCATATACTAAACACCTAGTTTCAACATATGTCGGTGTTTGCTAGTCTTTCATGTATTTCCCATATTTTTTGCATCAGTGTTTTTAAAGCAAACCCTGACATATCATTTCTCCCATAAATACATCACAGTGTAGTATGTCTAAAACTTAAGGATTTCTTAATGACAACACATTATCACAGTTAACCAAATTAATAGTATTCTTCAATGTTAGTTGATACCTAGTCTGTCTCAAACTATTCCAGATTGTCTCTAAAAAATTATTTTTTAAGGTTGGTGTGATCAAAACAAGATCTACATCATGTCCACATATTTCATTTGGTTCATATATCCCTTAACTTTCTTTTAACCGTAATGTCCTCATCCCAAATTATTTTTCATACCACTTATTTGTTGAAGACTTGCTCATTTGCTTTGTAGACTTTCCCCCATTCTGGGTTTGGCCAATTCCTTCCTCGTGTGGTCATTTAAAATGTTTCTTTAGCTCCCTGCATTGCCTGTGAATCGTATATCAGTCTGATGGCACCATAAAATTCAGGTTGAATTTTTAGCAAACATACATCATAAGTGGTGGTACATACTTCTTATTGTTATCATACCAGTGTAAAAAATTAATAAACAGAAACCTCAGTTAAATAGTGGTGAGGGACCCAAAAGGGCACCTCTCATGTACTGTGAGGATAGCAAAGCCAAAAAGAAAGAAAAAAGACTTTTCTTTCCTGGCAAGGACTCAGCCAATGAAAAGCCGTGGGCTCTTTGACTGTAGCCTTCCTAATTTCCTTTTTCTCTCCATAAAAGCATTTTCCTCCTCTTTCCCTGCAAGGAATTGCATGTGGCTCACCATGGTTGCAGACCCCAAATTATAAATCTCTTCTGATCCAGAATAAATCTATCTTTGCCAAAGAAATATCTGGCAGTCTATTTCAGGCTAGCACCAAGAATCACATGATGTCTGATTGTCCCAGACTTAGTGATCTTAAAAAAAAATGAGTTAGTGCTTTGTTTACTTGCTTCTCACTTCCTCTGCATTTAGTAACTGGATTTTATTCTTTTGATAAGAATAACTTTACATTATCAACTACATTTGGTAACTCTAAAATACACTTCATACAAGAAAAGCCAAGTAAGTTGCTTGGTTTTTTTCTTTCTTATATCTTTTTGTTCTTGCCATTTACTTAATTCTGTATTTTTTTTTAACCATCTAATGGCAATACCATGTAGTAGCAATGTTAAGACAACTTATGTCAACAGTATCATTGAGTACAGTTTGGTGTTTCTTTGCTAGTATTTTTTTCTTTAGGATTATTTCACTTTGAACTGTCAAACTTCAGTATTTTAAAAGCTTTTGTAATAAGTATTCCCTGGGCAATTATGCCACAAACTTGATATACAATTTAATTTACTTTCAGTTTGTTTTTAATTTTTAGGAATATTTTTTAAAGTTTACTTTGTGTTTTATAAAACATCTATAGTTTTTCATGTCAAAATTATAAACAAACTAACTTCAGGAAAGTTTCTTGTTTCTTTCATTTGTCCCCTTCATGTTTTTTCCCTCACTGACATGTGACTATCTTTAAAACTTTTGGCTTATTCGTTCACTATTTCTTCTTAGAAATATAAACAACTGTGTGCGTATTTATATTCATATTTCCCTGCATCTTTTTATATAATCAGTGTTAGTCTGTAGAGGTCTTCCTTGGATATCCATTTTAAAAATGCATACGAGAGACCTTCAAGATGCTGGAGGAATAAGACATGCAGATCACCTTCCTCCCCAAAAATACATAAGAAATACATCTACATGTGGAACAACTCCTACAGAACACCTACTGAACTCTGGAAGAAGACCTCAGAATGCTCAAAAGCAGTGTGGCTGACAGGATCTTGGTGCTCTGGCCAGGTGACAAGCCTGTGCCTCTGAGGTGGGAGAGCCAAGTTCAGGACATTGGTCCACCAGAGACCTCCTGGCTCCATGTAATATCAAACGGTGAAATCTCTCCCAGAGATTTCCATCTCAATGCTAAGACCCAGCTCCACTCAATGACCAGCAACCTACAGTGCTGGACACCCTATGCCAAACAACTAGCAAGACAGCAATACAACCCCACCCATTAGCAGAGAGGCTGCCTAAAATCATAATAAGATCACGGATGCCCTGAAACAACACTGGACGTGGTCCTGCCAACCAAAAAGACAGGTCTAGCCTCATCCACCAGAACACAGGCACCAGTCCCCTCCACCAAGAAGCCTATACAACCCACTGAACAAACCGTAGCCACTGGGGGCCTACACCAAAAACAATGGGAACTACGAACCTGCAGCCTGCACAAAGGAAACCCCAAACACAGTAAGTTAAGCAAAAATGAGAAGACAGAGAAACACAAAGCAGATCAAGGAGCAAGGTAAAAACCCACTAGAACAAACAAATGAAGAGGAAATAGGCAGTCTACCTGAAAAAGAATACAAAGTAATGATAGTAAAGATGATTCAAAATCTTGGAAATAAAGTGGAGGAAATACAAGCAACTTTTACATAGAGAATGGACTTAAGGACACAGGGATGGGAAAGGTTTGGACTTGAGGACACGGGGAGGGAAAAGGGTAAGCTCGGACGAAGTGGCATGGACATATATACACTATCAAATGTAAAATAGATAGCTAGTGAGAAGCAGCCACATAGCACAGGGAGATCAGCTTGGTGCTTTGTGACCACCTAGAGGGATGTGATAGGGAGGGTGGGAGGGTTACACAAGAGGGAGGAGTTATGGGGATATATGTATATGTATAGCTGAATCACTTTGTTATAAAGCAGAAACTAATACACCATTGCAAAGCAATTATATTCCAGTAACGATGTTAAAAAAAAAAAAAAAAAATCCTCCAGTACAATGCTCCTTTCTGTTTAAGAGGACAGTGAGACATACATTTTAGAAGTTAATGGAATTTCCACCAAAGATTACACAGCTATTTATCATGTATCAATCTCATTAACTTCATCATGTGCAGGGTGGCAAGGATGTGATGATGAAAGACTGAATGTAACAGCCTTGCTGTTGCAGGATGTTGTCACATAGCCGTGAACAGTCACAACTAAGTCCACTCAGCTGCAATCCATCTTGTCTCACTAGAAGCACATTTAACCACTATTATACATCAGAGACTGGTCTATATTACTACCATATAATCCAGCAATCTCATTCCTGAGTATATATCCAGAAAAGACAAAAACACAAATTTGAAAAGATGCATGTGCCCCATTGTTCATAGCAGCACTATTTACAGTAGTAGCCAAGACATGGAAGCAACCCAAGTGTCCTTCAATAGACCATTGGCTTAAGAAGATGTAATACATATATACAATGGAATACTACTCAGCCATAAAAAGATAAAATATTGCCGTTTGCAGCAATACAAGTGGACCCAGAGAATATCATACTTAGTGAAGTAAGTCAGACAAAGACAAATATGATATCACTTTTATGTTGAATCTAAAAAAAATATGAGTGAATCTATATACAAAACAAACAGGCTCACAGACATAGAAAACAAACTTCTCGTTACCAAAGGGATGATGGTGGATAAATTAAGAGTATGGGATTAACAGATACAAAGCACTATACATAAAATAGACAAGCAACAAGATTTACTATACAGCACAGGGAACTCTATTTGACATCTTGTAATAACCTATAATGGAAGATGATCTGAAAAAATGTATATATACATATATATATGACTGAATCACTTTGCTGTACACCTGAAACTAATATAATATTGTAAATCAACTTTAATAAAAAAGAAAAGTAGCTCTTTAAAAAATTAAAGAAAAAAATGCATAGAACTCTATTGTGTGGATGTAACATAGGTCCTGGTCTTTTGTTCCATGAATGATGCAAAAATGAAAAGCCAGGTGTGTAAGACATTTCATATTTTTGCCATTGCATGTTAGATTCCTAGAAGTTGGGCTCATGTATCATTTAGCTAGGTATTGCAAACAGAGTGGATGTTTCAACGCATTGCATTTCCACCAACACTGTGAGAGAGTTTGTTTCCTATGAAACAGGCTTACAAGCATAGTATGTTATCAAACTTTTTGAATGTTCTGAATTTGACAGGTGAAAAATGGCATATCAGTGCATTTTTAACTTGTATCTGTATAATAAATATGAGCTGGACTGAGCATCTTTTCATACTCTTGGGAGCATTTGCATTTCTTATTCTGTTAACTGCATTTATACATTATGACCATTTTTTATTGGGTTTTTGGTCTTCTCAATATTTTGAAACATTTTGTATATTAAGGCTATTAAGTGTTTCTAATACAAGTTGCAAGCACATATTTTTGTCATTTTTCATTCTACTTTTTTTAAATGAAAGAATTTATTTTTGATTATGTAGCTGAAAGCTTTTTCTTTATGGATTCTGAACTTTAGGGTATAGAAAAGTTTTCTTTGCTTCCTGAATAGACCAGTATATGGTACTTGCCTAGTTTTATTATATTTTGTTTTTAGATTTCATATGCATTATATATTTATACTATTGGATGACAGGATTTAATACAATCTTATATTTTTCCATCTGTATATACAGTTGTCCCAGCCCTATTTATTAAAATGAATATTCCCCACCTTTATCATAAACTCCCTTATACTTTTAGATCTATTTTTGAATATTTTTAGAGTATCCATATTTTTCTCTATCCATGTATTAATTTATAAGAACACCTTTTAATTTATAGAGCCTTATGATATTCTTTAATGTACTTTAAGTACTGTAATGCAACACCCTCCAACCCTCTTCCACTGATTGAGTGTCCCCAAGGCATATTTATTTTTCCAGATAATTTTTTTTTTTTTTTAACATCTTTATTTGAGTATAACTGTTTTACAATAGTGGGTTAGTTTCTCCTTTACAACAAAGTGAATCAGTTATACATATACATATGTTCCCATAACTCTTCCCTCTTTTGTCACCCTCCCTCCCACCCTCCCTATCCCACCCCTCTAGGTGGTCACTAAGTACAGAGGTGAACTCCCTGTGCTATGCTGTAGCTTCCCACTAGCTATCTAATTTACATTTGGTAGTGTGTATATGTCCCTGCCACTCTCTCACATCATCACAGCTTACCCTTCCCCCTCCCCATATCCTCAAGTCCATGCTCTAGTAGGTCTGTGTTTTATTCCCTCCTACCACTAATCTCTTCATGACATTTTTTTTTTAGATTCCATATATATGTGTTAGCATACGGTATTTGTTTTTGTCCTTCTGACTTACTTCACTCTGTATGACAGATTCCAGGTCTATCCACCTCATTACAAATAACTCAGTTTCATTTCTTTTTATGGCTGAGTAATATTCCATTGTATATATGTGCCACATCTTCCTTATCCATTCATCTGTTGATGGACACTTAGGTTGCTTCCATGTCCTGGCTATCGTAAATAGAGCTGCAATAAACATTTTGGTACATGACTCTTTTTGAATTATGGTTTTCTCAGGGTATATGCCCAGTAGTGGGATTGCTGGGTCATATGGTAGTTCTATTTGTAGTTTTTTAAGGAACCTCCATACTGTTCTCCATAGTGGCTGTATCATTTTACATTCCCACCAGCAGTGCAAGAGTGTTCCCTTTTCTCCACACCCTCTCCAGCATTTATTGTTTCTAGAGTTTTTGATGATGGCCAATCTGGCCGGTGTGAGATGATATCTCATTGTAGTTTTGATTTGCATTTCTCTAATGATTAATGATGTTGAGCATTCTTTCATGTGTTTGTTGGCTATCTGTATATCTTCTTTGGAGAAATGTCTATTTAGTTCTTCTGCCCATTTTTGGATTGGGCTGTTTGTTTTTTTGTTATTGAGCTGCATGAGTTGCTTATAAATTTTGGATATTAATCCTTTGTCAGTTGCTTCATTTGCAAATACTTTCTCCCATTCTGAGGGTTGTCTTTTGGTCTTGTTTATGGTATCCTTTGCTGTGCAAAAGCTTTTAAGTTTCATTAGATACCATTTGTTTATTTTTGTTTTTATTTCCATTTCTCTAGGAGATGGGTCAAAAAGGATCTTGCTGTGATTGATGTCATAGAGTGTTCTGCCTATGTTTTCCTCTAAGAGTTTGATAGTGTCTGGCCTTACATTTAGGTCTTTAACCCATTTTGAGTTTATTTTTGTGTATGGTGTTAGGGAGTGTTCTAATTTCATACTTCTACAGGTAGCTGTCCAGTTTTCCCAACACCACTTATTGAAGAGGCTGTCTTTTCTCCAATGTATATTCTTGCCTCCTTTATCAAAGATAAGGTGACCATATGTGTGTGGGTTTATCTCTGGGCTTTCTATCCTGTTCCATTGATCTATATTTCTGTTTTTGTGCCAGTACCATACTGTCTTGATTACTGTGGCCTTGTAGTATAGTCTGAAGTCAGGGAGCCTGATTCCTCCAGCTCCATTTTTCGTTCTCAAGATTGCTTTGGCTATTCGGGGTCTTTTGTGTTTCCATACAAATTGTGAAATTCTTTTTTCTAGTTCTGTAAAAAATGCCAGTGGCAATTTGATAGGGATTGCATTGAATCTGTATATTGCTTTGGGTAATACAGTCATTTTCACTATGTTGATTCTTCCAATCCAAGAACATGGTATATTTCTCCACCTATTTGTATCATCTTTAATTTCTTTCATCAGTGTCTTATAGTTTTCTGCATACAAGTCTTTTGTCTCCTTAGGTAGGTTTATTCCTAGATATTTTATTCTTTTTGTTGCAATGGTAAATGGGAGTGTTTTCTTAATTTCATTCTCAGATTTTTCATCATTAGTGTATAAGAATGCCAGAGATTTCTGTGCATTAACTTTGTATCCTGCTACTTTACCAAATTCATTGATTAGTTCTAGTAGTTTTCTGGTAGCATCCTTAGTATTCTCTATATATAGTATCATGTCATCTGCAAACAGTGACAGCTTTACTTCTTCTTTTCCTATCTGGATTCCTTTTATTTCTTTATTTTCTCTAATTGCTGTGGCTAGAACTTCCAAAACTATGTTGAATAAGAGTGGTGAGAGTGGGCAACCTTGTCTTGTTCCTGATCTTAGTGGAAATGGTTTCAGTTTTTCACCATTGAGAACAATGCTAGCTGTGGGTTTGTCATATATGGCCTTTATTATATTGAGGAAAGTTCCCTCTATGCCTACTTTCTGCAGGGTTTTTATCATAAATGGGTGTTGAATTTTGTCAAAAGCTTTCTCTGCATCTATTGAGATGATCATATGGTTTTTCTCCTTCAGTTTGTTGATATGGTGTATCACGTTGATTGATTTGCGTATATTGAAGAATCCTTGCATTCCTGGAATAAACCCCACTTGATCATGGTGTATGATCCTTTTAATATGCTGTTGGATTCTGTTTGCTAGTATTTTGTTGAGGATTTTTGCATCTATGTTCATCAGTGATATTGGCCTGTAGTTTTCTTTCTTTGTGACGTCTTTGTCTGGTTTTGGTATCAGGGTGATGGTGGCCTCGTAGAATGAGTTTGGGAGTGTTCCTACCTCTGCTATCTTTTGGAAGAGTTTCAGAAGGATAGGTGTTAGCTCTTCTCTAAATGTTTGATAGAATTCGCCTGTGAAGCCATCTGGTCCTGGGCTTTTGTTTGTTGGAAGATTTTTAATCACAGTTTCAATTTCAGTGCTTGTGATTGGTCTGTTCATGTTTTCTATTTCTTCCTGGTTCAGTCTTGGCAGGTTGTGCATTTCTAAGAATTTGTCCATTTCTTCCAGGTTGTCCATTTTGTTGCCATAGAGTTGCTTGTAGTAATCTCTAATAATCTTTTGTATTTCTGCAGAGTCAGTTGTTACATCTCCTTTTTCATTTCTAATTCTATTGATTTGAGTCTTCTCCCTTTTTTTCTTGATGAGTCTGGCTAATGGTTTATCAATTTTATTTATCTTCTCAAAGAACCAGCTTTTACTTTTATTGATCTTTGCTATTGTTTCCTTCATTTCTTTTTCATTAATTTCTAATCTGATCTTTATGATTTCTTTCCTTCTGCTAAATTTGGGGTTTTTTTGTTCTTCCTTCTCTAATTGCTTTAGGTGCAAAGTTAAGTTGTTTATTCGAGTTGCTTCCTGTTTCTTAAGGTATGATTGTATTGGTATAAACTTCCCTCTTAGAACTGCTTTTGCTGTATCCCATAGGTTTTGGGTCGTCGTGTCTCCATTGTCATTTGTTTCTAAGTACTTTTTGATTTCCTCTTTGATTTCTTCAGTGATCACTTCGTTATTAAGTAGTGTATTGTTTAGCCTCCATGTGCTTGTATTTTTTACAGATCTTTTCCTGTAATTGATATCTAGTCTCATAGCGTTGTGGTCAGAAAAGATACTTGATACGATTTCAATTTTCTTAAATTTGCCAAGGCTAGATTTGTGACCCAAGATATGATCTATCCTGGAGAATGTTCCATGGGCACTTGAGAAAAATGTGTATTCTGTTGTTTTTGGATGGAATGTCCTATAAATATCAAGTAAATCCATCTTGTATAATGTATCATTTAAAGCTTGTGTTTCTTTATTTATTTTCATTTTGGATGATCTGTCCATTGGTGAAAGTGGGGTGTTAAAGTCCCCTACTATGATTGTGTTACTGTCGATTTCCCCTTTTATGGCTGTTAGTATTTGCCTTATGTATTGAGGTGCGCCTATGTTGGGTGCATAAATATTTACAATTGTTATATCTTCTTCATGGATCGATCCCTTGATCATTATATAGTGTCCTTCTTTGTCTCTTGTAATAGTTTTTATTTTAAAGTCTATTTTGTCTGATATGAGAATTGCTACTTCAGCTTTCTTCTGATTTCCATTTGCATGGAATATCTTTTTCCATCCCCTCACTTTCAGCCTGTAAGTGTCCTTAGGTCTGAAGTGGGTCTCTTGTAGACAGCATATATATGGGTCCTGTTTTCGTATCCATTCAGCCAGTCTGTGTCTTTTGGTGGGAGCATTTAATCCATTTACATTTAAGGTAATTATTGATATGTGCGTTCCTATTACCATTTACTTAATTGTTTCAGGTTGTTCTTGTAGGTCTTTTCCTTCTCTTATGTTTCTTGCTTAGAGAAGTTCCTTTAGCATTTGTTGTAAAGCTGGTTTGGTGGTGCTGTACTCTCTCAGCTTTTGCTTGTCTGTAAAGGTTTTAATTTCTCCATCAAATCGGAATGAGATCCTTGCTGGGTAGAGTAGTCTTGGTTGTAGGTTTTTTTCCTTCATCACTTTAAATATGTCCTGCCACTCCCTTCTGGCTTGTAGAGTTTCTGCTGAAAGATCAGATGTTAGCCTTATGGGGATTCCCTTGTGTGTTATTTGTTGTTTTTCCCTTGCTGCTTTTAATATGTTTTCTTTGTATTTAATTTTTGACAGTTTGATTATTATGTGTCTCGGCGTGTTTATCCTTGGGTTTATCCTGTATGGGACTCTCTGTGCTTCCTGGACTTGGTTGACTATTTCCTTTCCTATATTAGGGAAGTTTTCAACTATAATCTCTTCAAATATTTTCTCAGTCCCTTTCTTTTTCTCTTCTTCTTCTGGGACCCCTATGATTCGAATGTTGGTGCGTTTAATGTTGTCCCAGAGATCTCTGAGACTGTCCTCAGTTCTTTTCATTCTTTTTTCTTTCTTCTGCTCTGCAGTAGTTATTTCCACTATTTTATCTTCCAGGTCACTTATCCGTCCTTCTGCCTCCGTTATTCTGCTACTGATCCCGTCTAGAGTATTTTTCATTTCATTTATTGTGTTGCTCATCGTTACTTGCTTCCTCTTTATTTCTTCTAGGTCCTTGTTAACTGATTCTTGCAATTTGTCTATTCTATTTCCAAGATTTTGCATCATCTTCACCATCATTATTCTAAATTCTCTTTCAGGTAGATTGGCTATTACCTCTTCATCTGTTAGGTCTGGTGTGTTTTTATCTTGTTCCTTCATCTGCTGTGTGTTTTTCTGTCTTCTCATTTTGCTTATCTTACTATGTTTGGGGTCTCCCTTTTGCAGGCTGCAGGTTCGAATTTCTATCTATTTTTGGTGGCTGTCCCCAGTGGCTGAGGTTGGTTCAGTGGGTTGAGTAGGTTTCCTGGTTGGGGGGACCAGTTCCCCTGTTCTGGTGGATGAGGCTGGATCCCGTCTCCCTGGTGGGTAGGTCCACGTCTGGGGGCGTGTATGGGGATGTCGGTAGCCTTACTGTGATTCTAGGCCGCCTCTCTGCTAATGGATGGGGCTGTAGACCTGTCTCGCTCTTTGTTGGGGATAGGGTGTCCAGCACTGTTTGTTGCTGGTCCTTGAGTGAATCTGGGTCTTGGTGTTGAGATGGAGATCTCTGGGAGATTTTCGCCGTTTGATATTACGTGGAGCTGAGAGGTGTCTTGTGGACCAGTGTCCTGAGGTTAGTTCTCCCACCTCAGAGATACAGCCTTGACACCTGGCTGGAGTGCCAAGAGCCTGAGGTCTGAGGTCTGAGGTCTTCTGCCAGCGTTCGGTGGGTGTTCTATAGGAGAAGTTCCACGTGTAGATGTATTTCTGATGTATCTGTGAGGAGGAAGAGTGATCCCCGCGTCTTACTCTTCCGCCATCTTCTCGCTCCCTCCCCAGATGAATTTTAAAATCAACTTATCTAGTTTCCAGAAAGAAATGCAATCTTGTGCTTGAATAATATTTATAATTTAATATAATAATGTTGGGAATCATGGACATTCTATAAAGTTTGAATCATTCTATCCAAGAACATCTTATTTTTTTGAAATACCTCTTATTCATCTGTACTTTTGTTTTTCTCAGGAGTGTTGTTTTGAATTCCGTACTTCTTTTTTCCCCCCTTTCCCCTCCCTCCCTAATTTTTCCATTCATTTTATGTTTATATATAGTTGACTTCCTTTCTTGTATGTAGAATATTGTATTATGTCACCTAACTGCTTATTGTCTGTGTATATAAAAACCCTGCATTTTAAAAAGCTAAATTATCTCTACTCACAAATAGCCCCTATCTGATCATAAATTTCTGCAGTTACAGATAATCCTACCCCTTCTATATGATTTTCTTTTTCTTCAGCATGCATAATTTTTTGAAATACCTGTATGAAAATTGTTTCTCTCCTGTTTTAGTAAATACAGGTATACATATGCCATTGAATCTGTTATGGTAAAAGACTCTACAGTCCAGAGGCTGAGCAAATTCTCTGTTGGTACCTTATAAAGTTCTAAAGTTGATTTAAGATATTGAACTTGATTATAGGGTTGAATTTATTTTGTTGAATAAGGAAATGTAAATGTATCCAAAACAGAAGGTAAAATATTCCATAGTTTCACAATTTTTACCAAGTAGACAACAGTGATTTTCTGATGCCTGAAATACTGTTTAAACCTAACTTGATCATGAATCAGGAAACACAAACTTAAGAAAAATTGAACAGAAGATCATTTATTGAACTTACTGGCTCTCCAGGCCTGGCAAATCATTAACAAAATTAGAGTAAATCTCTGGATAAGGTCAAGCTTTGTTTTTGTATTTTGTTTTATTATTTTTGTCTCATTTTCCAACAAATGTAGACATTAACACTGATAAAGGTAGTATCTGTACAGACAACATATTTTAAAATTAATCTTCTCCTTTGCCTAGTGTTCTCTTTTGCCCCCATTCACTTAAAAATTCTGTGTGAATTCATACAGTTAGCTTCAAAGAAGCCTCCTTGTCCTTGTAGGAATATTACCTGTGGGTAATTCCTAATATCACATAGTATCTGCAGACAGAGTTCACTATGCACTTTTGTTTATAATGCCTGTGACTTGATTAGTGTGTCTGCCCCTAGTCATGTTCACAGATAAATTCCACGGCTAAAAATTGAACTTTGTGTTGTACTAGGGACTTAACAGAAGTGTGGGAAAGAGGTATCTGTGTTATATAGTTACAAACAAATTAAGTGCTGGAGTTCTAGTCTTCCAGAAAATCCTTATCGCTGGATAATGATTAAAAAAATACATACACAGACAACATATTTTTTAAATATGACATATATGTAAAATGAAATACAGCTGTAAAATAATAAATATAAATAAATACCACATTAACACAGTGAAAGAAATTAATGCTTTTGAGCATTCAAAGGTGGTCTGACAAATTTAAGGGATTTCAAAGTGTAATCCTGACTATGAAAAACACCCAAATTTAGTACCTAATTCATACATAAAATATGCTTTAATTGTATATAGGAACTGGACATACACAGTTTAGAAGGGAAAGAAGTAGATTTGTATGGAGGAGATTCAGTAGGAAATAGTACTCTCTGCCCATAGGCTCCTGGTCTTCCGTGGTGGTCCACACTTTGCATCGTTGGTAGCTTTGGGAGCCACCCTTAACTAAAGGGCATGAACTTCACTAGACCGTTTTAAATTATCCCATTCAACCCATTCATATTCTATAGGTAGAGAAGGGAAGACAATTTAGCTGAAGGGTTTCTCTGCTCATTTATTTCACAACACTGCTTGATAAATTAAGCTAATCCTCTACAGAAATGTTCCAATCACCTCTGTAATTACTTACTCTATGGAAGCACAATGGATGTGGCCTTAATTACTCTGCTATAAGATACGAAGTCTGCAACACATTGTTATCTACATAAAATGGAAAGGCGCTGTGTATTCATGAAATCTAAGATTATATTTAGTGTGAAATGATTTTGAAGGTCATAAGCAAACTTGCAAATTAAAAGTTGCTGATAAGACTTACTCTCACATTTTCTCTACCATGTAATGGCAAAAATAAGTTAGATATAAAGCCATATTTCCATGGTTAGAATTTGAAATCTGTTCAATTTTACTATGCTGAAATTCCTAGTCACATGAAAATTTTAAAAATAGATTATTATCACTAGCATTTCTCCCTTGAACAGTCTGCATGATTCAGTCTATCATAGAAAATGGAGAAGCTCTAAATTAAGGCCAATGGATTAATAATTCTGATTTAGAGCAGAGGCAATTTTAGCCTGGCCAATTTTTCATATCTGTTCAATTAACCTCATAGTGCTTTAGAACAAAAGGCAGCATGACATGTGTCATTTGAATTAAACATGCCATTTATCTGTCAAGGTGCCGACTTATATCAGTCACTCCAAGCCACTGGGATTTAATTCTCCAGCATTTCAGAAATCATGCATAGCATAATATGTGAAGCTTATCATTTAATGAGCTCTTCCAGATGATCTAGAAAAGCAAGACTGGGTTAGTTACCCAGCAGCATTTGTAAAATGCCAGTAGAATCAAGTCAAACCCAGTAATCCAGGTTCTGTGAACCAAAAAATCTCTCTTTAAAATTTCCATGAATACTGAACACCAAAAGGCATTACAGCTAGGAGGTAGCAATTATTCTGCTGCTGATAAACACAGTATTAATCATGGAATTTTCAATTTGTTCCTACTTCAGTGTTTGGAGCCATGGGTACTGGCAAGCTCAGGAGTACCAGCCATCATGTCCTTCTAGTATCAGGAAAAAAATACAAATTTTAGAGGACTTTGGGAACAGACCTGCCACTTTGGATATCAGCAGTATTTAAAGATAGAACCAGATTAAGAAGGAAGAAATGGATATTTGTAAATTAGAGGCTGAGAGAATTCAGCCTTATCTCAGAATCACTCAAAGGTGATTCTAAGAACCATTCGGGATGAACTGGCATGGCACTAGAGTTTCTAAAGGGTCTGTAGGGAAAAGACTGGAGAACTTCAGTGTTAGTGTTCAAAGTTTTATTCCCAGTTTAGGGTGGGCTAGGAAGTTGAAGCTAGTCCAAAAAAATTCATATTTTCATTTATTTATTTATGGTAATAAATAATGATTGACTAGAATTATTTTGTAAGACTACTCAGTATCTTATTGAAATGTCAAGTGCTAAGTCTAATCGCCTAGAATCAATACTAAGAATCTGAACAACACTGAATATATTTGAAAGATGTTCATGTATATTTACTTCAGATTTCTACTAATACATAGTATTAGATATCAGGTTCACAGTCAATATTGGAAGTAAATGGTGAAATCCAGAAACTCATTACTGTAAATTTTGGGGGTATTCTTTATTTCACTGAAGGCGTCAGTAATTACAAGTCTCCTGGGGCCAAGCACTTTGTGATAGACTGAATACAGCAATGAACAAGATAAACTTCTCTTTCTCATCAAGTTGGATCTCCCTCTCTCAGTAAGAGCTCCTGCTTAGACTGAGCAGGAAGAAAATAAACTTGCTCACTGAGGTAGTAAAAAGCTCTAGCTTCCCCTTGAGGTCAAAGGTCAGGCTGCTCTGACTCCCTCACACCACCATTAGGAACCATAGTTCCTAGGGCCAGCTGCACCTTGACTCAGCTCAGTCAGCTGTCGTCACCACGTCAGCCCTGGCACCCCCATTCATGATACAATCTGCATTTTAGGAATAACAATTCTAAAAGTCATTTCTCTTCCTCCACAATAATAGGTGTAGAAGTCCTCCCATTTCTTCATTCATCCAACATCTTGCATCGTACCCCCACCCCTTTTTAAAAGAAATTCCAGTTAGAAATTTAATGACCTTATTACAATGTTAGGTGGGCCATATGCTAGCCTTAACTTATCAAACTTATTTATATCTTTTCTTGGTACTAGTGAAATGTTCTGGACAAAATGGCCCTGCATAAATATGGATTAAAGGCTGTAGCTTTTTGTTAACAAATTGCAAAGTACAGACAAGAATTTTATGTATCATTTTGTAAAGACAAATGCACATTCAAGAGAAAGTTATTTTAATGAAAGTGCAGAACATCTATCAATCTATTGCTAATTAACATGGAACATTAATTGAGATGGTTTATGTTGGAATATCACTTAGCAATATTTATCTTTCTTTGAAACAATATTTCATGTTGATAATATATGCCTAAAATAAATTGAATAATATTTATTTCCCAGGCCGGAAGTTTTATTGAAAATGTTATTCAATTAATTTAACATTTTTCTTTTAGAAATTATGTTCTATGTTAAGTACCATGTTACAGTCAGTTTTTTAGAACTATGCATTTTAGTTTTGCTCCAACTTCCAACAAGTACTCTTCAAACTGTTAAGCATTAATGAACATTGCCTTCAAGCCACTAGAATAAAAATGTTCAGGTTTCACACACAAAAGGACATTCCCCTTAGCTAGATTCCCTTCCAGATGTTTACTGAGCCCCCTCTTACTACTCTCCACTTTGGATGACATCTACTTGTGCACCTCTCTTCTGAAGACTGTGAATGTATTGAGTACAGGGATTGACATTTTATTAATTGTGGTAATGACTGGTACAAAATATGTTTAAAAATATTTTAAACAGATAGTGTTGAGCTTAGTTTTTATTGTAACAAAAAATAAATGAGGTTTTCCTCTTTATGGAAGTTGAAAAATAAAGGTTAACTGTACTTATGAATACATTTAAAAATACATATCAAATTTTTCCTATGTATTTACAGGGTAATATACAGTTAGTATGTGTGTATGTATATATGTATATTCTCCCCAGTATACGTAAAATAAAGAAGACTTTTTTTCAAAGGCAACTTTGAAAAAGTTTTTGTCCCAAAGAGGGACAAAAACCCATCTTGATCACTTAAGCATACTATATCTAATTCACTTAGAGTGTGAGTGTGTACATGCTATGGACACACTTGTATAGTGATGACCATTATTCCAGTGCATTCTTTCCCATGCTCACTACTTCTTGTAATGCAAAATCAAAATCTGTTACTGGATATCAATGTGGATAGTTCTTAGAAAGAATTTAGAAGTTCTTAGTCTTTTGTATTGCAACCTATATAAGCCAATGTGTGATATTCTGGAAACAACAATTTAAATTGTAACCACATATTTTGATCATTTAAAGAATTTAAAGCCTGCTTACTTACAAAAGAGAGAGGGACCTGCTACATTATTCACTGTCCCAATGAACAGACTAAGTATGAAACTGCCAAAAAAAAAAAAAATCAATTCCATAGACAATTGACTCTGTGCTAATGGAAGATATTATCTTTGTAATCTATCTGTGCTAATGGAAGAGTGTCACGAATAACATAAAATATTAGCCATGGTAATGAAAACACCCTTTAAATTTGGTATTGAGAAGTATTTATGTTTATGCTTGAATATGGGCTTATGCTACTTCAAACAAAATAAATGATGTTATTCAATTAATCTCCACTTACTTCTCATCATTAGCTGTGTGCACTAACCAACCTCCATTATTTGGTGTTCTTCAAACATGGCTTAAACAAATTTCATGTGTCCCCCTTCACTTAGCAATTTCAGTCCTGTATTTCTTATTATCCAGTGCCTGAAAATGGTTACCTAAAAATAGATTTTATCCAGTTTTGTAGTTATTTATGTTGGAAAGGCAAGTCCATTTATAATTACTTCATCATGGTCAGAAGTGGCAGTGTCTCCATGAAGAAATATGCAAATATATAATCTAAATTTCTTTCAAAGAAAGTAGAACTAGTATGTGGCAGGACTGTGGAAAGTATAAGGCCATTATATTTAGATGATATGTTGAATATTTAGTAAGTGAGTGAGTGAATAAATTAGTGACTCAGGATTAATACACAGGCTATTCACTTTTCTATCCAGCTCCTTTTTCTAATTTCTGATTTTTTTCTCTCCCATTACTGTATTCATTATACCTCAGGCTCATAAAAAGTTTCTGTTAATATATTTACTATTAAACTGTCTTGTTTCAAATTCCCTCTCAGTGGAAAGTACACAAGTTAATTTATTTTTTTTAAAGATCTTCTCATATGATTCTGGCTGTGTAAAGGAAACAAATATTTTGTACTGATTAGAATGAATTTCTGAAACTTTTTTTTAATGATTATGGATTTGCCTCACACTTTTTTTCTCTTTCTAACAATACTACTTAAATTTACTCTCAGAGCTATAGCCTTATATGAAAAATTCTTTTCATGTTATAAAACTGACTTTCACTTTGAGGGCTATATTTATAAAATGTTATTTAGATATATTATATATTTATGTATTTATATAAAACAATATATTTATAATATATTGTTTATATTCAGAGTGCTTCCAGAGGGTAGATTTTCTGTATATGTTCAAATGTACCACATAAAACCAGGTTCAATTTATGCATCCTATATTTGAAAATATATCCATATAGAGTACATAGGCTTTCAAAATCATTCTTATTGCTAGCTTTTTAGAAAGCAGCTGCTCTCTCTCTCTCTCTCTCTCTCTCTCTATATATATATATATATATATATATATATATGTGTGTGTGTGTGTATATATATCTCTCAAAATGTATAACACAGATTTTGCAGGTACTGTCTCAGTTTTTGTGGGTGACTTCCTTTCTAAAAATTTTCCATCAATCCTATTTATTTCATTTATTAAAAGAGGTTTATTATTGCACCCTACAATGTAATGTGAAATTGAAAAATTCTGGCTCATTGCCCCAAAGAATAAATCACCACACTGTACCTTTTATTCACAACACAGTTTGGCATCTGTACTATTGAGGTCAGTAGTTTTGCACAAATCAGATATACTTAGAAAACTGAGTAAGTCTTGAGGTTATTTAAAAAAGTGATATCAAGTCTATCCACATTTCATTGAAAATTCATAGGAATTTTAATTTGAAAAAATGTAACCTAGTTAAGGGAGACCCAGATTGAGGCTGAAATGTTAACTCTTATGGACAATTTAGTAGAAGGGCCATTTTATGTTACAGTGATTATATTAGAAATAACACTAAGGGAGGATGGATCAAGATGGCAGAATAGGATATGGAACTCACCTCCTCCCACAAATACATCTAAAATACATCTACATGTAGAGCAATTCTCACAGAATACTTGTTGAATGCTGGCATATTTCAGACAACCAGAATTGCTAGAAAGATCACCACATAACTGGTTAGGATGAAAGAATTTTTAGAAAAGGAATTGGGATGAGACTTGTGCCCCTGGGAGGGAGCTATGAAAGAGGAAAAGTTCCCTCACCTGGGGGAGCCCCTTCACTGGTGGGGAGATCATCTGAGACAAAAAGGGAGCTTCAGAGGCTCAGAGGAATGCAGCAGCTGGCTTGTTACAGGCAGAACAGAGAGAGACAAGCACAGACAGTCCTAGCCGCCTCCCTGCACTCCGCAGCCTGAGATGTGCACTGGTGCGCTTGGGGGCTGGGCTGAAATTTGGGCTTTAGAGGACAGACCTGAGGAGAGGACTGGGGTTGGCTGGTGGAGACAGCCTGAAGGGGCTAGAGCATGGTCTGAGCCTCAATAGGAGCTGTGAACAGGAAGGAGCCTGAGTGCGCCATTGAAGCCCCACTGTTAACATGCATATATGTAGGGAGGGGCAGGGTGGGGCCTGCCACAGCAGCCTCATTCTCAGCATGCTCAGAACTGGCACAGTGCCACCTCTACATGGAGAGCAGGGGTGGCCAGACTTTGGAAGCAGGGCTGAAATCTGAGTCCTCTCCTGCAGCCGTGCCATCCACAGATCTATGCAGCTACCACCAAGGCCTTTGTAAACTCAGGGCCTGTGGGGCATCTGAGCAGATTACTGGTGCTCCTGTGACTGGAGTGGGTCCAGCGTGTGCATCTGGGGGAAGGGCCAGGGTCTGGGCTGATTCAGTCGCTCTTACTGTGGGTCCAGGTGCACAACTATGGTGGTCCCATTGTCTAAACTCATCAGTTTTGCACCAGTGGATCTGTTCTAGTGGTTTTGTAAGCACAGTGCCTGAGGGACACCCAGGCCTATTGCTTGAATTCCCATGATTCAGGAGGGGCTGAGGGCAGTGCCAAAACGGTGTACTTGGTAAGCCTGCACAACAGGTGACAGGCAACACCATAGAGCGCATTTACCAGTGGACAGTTCCTGCGGAGGAATGCTCAGATCTCCTTTCCTAGTAGGAGCACTCCAGACCTGTCTATGTCATATTGCAGTTCAGAAACAGATCTGAAGGCATCTACTTCAACAACTGGGGAGCAGACTCTGCCCCTCACAGGGCTGTGACAACCACTGAGCAAAAAGGAGGCCCTGCTCAACATCAGGTGCATGTTCTGGTCACCTCAACATGAATCACACTGAAAGTGAGGGAATGGGAAAAGATATTTAATGCAAACAGAAATGACAAGAAAGCAGGAGTAGCAATACTCATACCAGACAAAGTAGACTTTAAAACAAAGGCCATAAAGAAAGGTAAAGAAGAACATTATATAATGATAAAAAGATCAATACAAGAAGAGGATATGATACTCATTAACATATATGTGCCCAATATAGGAACACATAAATACATGAAACAAATACTAACAGACATAAAGGGAGAAATTGACAGGAATACAATAATACTAGGATACTTTAACACCCCATTCATATCAATTGACAGATCTTCCAGACAGAAAATCAGTAAGGCAGGAAAGAGCCTAAATGATACAGAAAAGCCAGAACAAACATTCTTTTCAGGTGCACATGGAACATTCTCTTGGATTGACCACATATTAGGACACAAAACAAGCCTCAACAAATTTAAGGTGATAGAAATTATTTCAAGCATCTTTTCTGACCACAATGGCATGAAACTAGAAATCAACCACAGAAAGGAAAACAAGAAACAAACAATTACATGGAGACTAAACAACATGCTACTAAGAAACCAATGGCTCAACAATGAAATCAAAGAGGAAATTTAAAGATACCTTTAGACAAATGACAATGAAAACACAACCATACAAAATCTATGGGATGCAACAAAAGCAGTTCTTAGAGGAAAGATCATAGCAGTACAGCCTTCCTGTTTTGACAACCTAACCTACCACCTAAAACAATTAGAAAAAGAAGAAAAAATAATAAACAAGAAAAAAGCAAAGCCTAGAGTCAACAGAGGGAAGGAAATAACAAATATCAGAGAGGAAATCAATAAAATAGAGATTTAGAAAATAATTTTAAAAAACAATAAAACCAAGAGGTGCTTCTTTGAAAGGGTAAACAAAATCAACAGACCTCTGGCCAGGCTCATCAAGAAGAGGACCCAAATAAACAAAATAAGAGGTGATAAAGAAATAACAACTGATACCACAGAAATATAAAAAGCCATAAGAGAATACTATGAACAATTACATGCCAAAAAGTTGGACAACCTAGAAGAAATGAACAAGTTTCTACAAACATACAGCCCACCAAAATGGAATCAAGAAGAAATAGATAATTCAAACAGACCAATCACTAGAAGTAAAATAGAAACTGAAATTTAAAAAGAAAACAACTCACTGCAAACAAAAGACCAGGACCAGATGACTTCACTGGGGTATTCTACCAAACATACAAAGAAGAATTTATACCCATTCTTCTCAAACTCTTTGAAAAGACTGAAGAGGAGGGAGCACTTCCAAAGTCATTCTATGATGTCACCATTACTCTGATACCAAAACCAGACAAAGACACTACCAAAAAAGAAAATTACATAACAATATCTTTGAATATAGATGCAAAAATTCTCAACAAAATATTAGTAAACTGAATCCAACAACACATAAAAAAGATCATATACCATGACCAGATTGGATTCAACCCAGGTTCACACCGATGGTTGAACATACACAAATCAATCAATGTGATATACTACATCAACAAAAGAAAAGACAAAAAACACATAATCATCTCAACAGATACAGAAAAACCATTTGATGAAACTCAACATCCATTCATGATGAAACTCTTACCAAAGTGGGTGTAGATGAAACATATCTCAACATAATAAAAGCTACTTATGGCAAAGCCACAGCCAACATAATACCCAACGGTGGAAAGCTAAAATTATTTCTGCTAAAATCTGGAATAAGACAAGGATACCAACTTTCACTGCTTCTATTCAACATAGTATTGGAAGTGCTAGCCACAGCAATCAGATGAGAAAAAGAAATAAAATATACTCATATTGGAAGGGAAGAGGTAAAATTGTCATTACATGCAGATGACATGATACTATATATAGAAAACCCAAAAGACTCCACATAAAAACTACTAGAACTGATAAATAAATGCAGCAAGGTAGCAGGATAAAAGATTAACATACTGAAACGTGTTGCAGTTCTTTACACTAACAATGAAATATCAGGAAATGAAAGTAAAAAACAATCCCTTTTAACATATCATGAAAAAAAAAAAAAAAAAAACACTTAGGAATAAACCTGACCAAGGTAGTAAAAGACTTATTCTGAGAACTATAAAACATCAATAAAGGAAACTGAAGATGATTCAAAGAAATGGAAAGATAGCACACACTGCTGGATTGGAAGAATTAATATTGTTAAAATGGCCATATTACCCAAATTAATCTACAGATTTAATGCAGTCCCTGTCAAATTAACCATGACATTTTTACAGGACTAGAACAAATAATCCTAAAATTTATATGGAACCATAAAAGAGCCAGAATTGCCAAAGCAATTGTAAGGAAAAAGAACATATCTGGAGGCGTAACCCTTCCAGACCTCAGACAACACTTCAAAGCTATAGTGATACAAACAGCATGGTATTGGCACAAAAAGATATATATGGATCAGAGGAACAGAATAGAGAGCCCAGAAATAAACCCACATACCTATGATCAATTAATCTTTGAAAAAGGGGGCAAGAAAAAACAGTGGAGAAAAGACAGTCTCTTCAGCAAGTGATGTTGGGAAAGCTGAAGAAGCCTCATGTAAATCAATGAATTTAGAACAATCCCTCACAGCACACACAAGGGGAAGGAAGGGATCCCACACCCGAAGGGGGAAATTGGGGAACCACTGGGAGAGCAGAGGATCAAAAGGGACTATAGCCATGTTTCTTCTGCCCACTTGGGCCCCCAGGAACATGCTGAGATCCTGGGCCAGATCCTTTGACCACTGAGGCTCCCTCAAGCTACGCACATCTTGAGAGAGTTGGAAGGGTGGAGCAAAAGTAAAGGCTGGACCTCCAGGAACAGCACCCCTGAACGGTGGCTGTGGGCAAAGAGGAGTTCCTACACCCAGCGGTACCCACCCACATTTAGGGGTCCAGCAGTGACAGGGGAGACCCTGAGAGAGATGATGGAGGAGGGGTGTGAAGGAATCGAAGGGAATAGAGCCAGTGCTTTCCCTGTCCACTTAGGCACAAGGGAGCCTGCTGGGCTCCCAGGCGTAATCCTCTGCCCTCAGAGCCTCCCTCCTGCCATGCAGAACCCAAGCCCCGCCCCTACACCCTGACACAGGGCACTACCTCTACAGTCGGAGACCCCCCTCCAATACTCTGGGCCTAAACTCCACCCACAAACCCTCACTCAAGGCCCTACCTCCAAACTCCGGAACTCCACACTCCAGAGGTGCTCCTTGTGATGTGCTGCCTCTCCCCTTCAGTGCGGGTCCTAAGCAGAGACCCCACACCATGCTTGATACATAAATATTGCTAATTACCTTAAATGTAAATGGATTAAATGCTCCAACCAAAAGACATAGACTGGCTGAAGGGTTACAAAAATAAGACCCATATATATGCTGTCTACAAGAGGTGCACTTCAGACCTAGGGACACATACAGACTGAAAGTGAAGGAATGGAAAAAGATATTCCATGCAAATGGAAATCAAAAGAAAGCTGGAGTAGCAATTCTCATATCAGAAAAAATAGACGTTAAAATAAAGACTATTACTAGAGAAAAAGAAGGACATTACATAATGATAAAGGGATCAATCCAAAAAGAAGATATAATTGTAAATATTTATGCACCCAACATAGGAGCACCTCAATACATAAGGCAAATGCTAACAGTCACAAAAGAGGAAATTGACAGCAACATAATCATAGTAGGGGACTTTAATATCCCACTCTCACCAGTGGATGTGTCATCCAAAATGAAAATAAATAAGGAAACACAAGCTTTAAATGACACATTAAACAAGATGGACTTAATTGATATCTGTAGGACATTCCATCCAAAAACAACAGAATACACTTTCTTAAGTGCTCATGGAACATTCTCCAGGATAGACCATATCTTGGGTCACAAATCAATCTTTGCTAAATATAAGAAAATTGAAGTTGAATCAAGTATCATTTCCGACCACAATGCTATGAGACTAGATATCAATTAGAGGGAAAAAAACTGTAAAGGATAGAAACATGTGGGGCCCAAACAATACACTACTAAATAACCAAGAGATAACTGAAAAACTCAAAGAAGAAATCAAAAAATACCTAGAAACATATGACAATGAAAACACGATGACCCAAAACCTATGGGATGCAGCAAAAGCAGTTCTAAGAGGGAAGTTTATACCAATACAATCCTACCTCAAGTAACAAGAAAAATCTCAATAAACACCTAACCTTACATCTAAAGCAATTAAAGAAAGAAGAACAAAAAAAATCCCCAAAGTTACCAGAAGGAAAGAAATAATAAAGATCAGATCAGAAATAAACGAAAAACAAATGAAGGAAACAATAGCAAAGATCAAAAAGCTAAAAGCTAATTCTTTGAGAAGATAAACAAAATTGATAAACGACTACCACACTCATCAAGAACAAAAGGGAGAAGACTCAAATCAACAGAATTAGAAATGAAAAAGGAGAAATAATAACTGTCCTTGCAGAAATACAAAGGATCATGAGAGATTCCTACAAGCAGCTATATGCCAATAAAATGGACAACCTGGAAGAAATGGATAAATTCTTAGAAAAGCACAACCTTCCAAGACTGAAAAAGGAAGAAACAGAAAATATAAACAGACCAATCACAAGCACTGAAATTGAAACTGTGATTTAAAATCTTCCAATAACAAAAGCCTAGGATGAGATGCCTTCACAGGTGAATTCTATCAAACATTCAGAGAAGAGCTAACACCTATCCTTCTCAAACACTTCCAAAATAGAGCAGAGGGAGGAACACTCCCAAACTCATTCTACGAGGCCACCATCACCCTGATACCAAAACCAAACATGTCACCAAAAAAGAAAACTACAGGCCAATATGTCTGATGAACATAGATGCAAAAATCCTCAACAAAACACTAGCAAACAGAATCCAACAGCACATTAAAGGATCACACACCACGATCAATTGAGGTTTATTCAAGGAATGCAAGGATTCTTCACTATACACAAATCAATCAATGTGATACACCATATTAACAAATTGAAGGATAAAAGCCATATGATCTCAATAGATGAAGAAAAAACTTTGGACAAAATTCACCCATTTATGACAAAAACTCTCCAGAAAGTAGGCATAGAGAGAACCTACCTCAACATAATAAAGGCCATATATGACAAACCCACAGCCAGCATCATTCTTAATGTTGAAAAACTGAAAACAGTTCCTCTAAGATCAGGAACAAGACAAAGTTTACCACTCTCACCACTTTTATTCATTATAGTTTTGGACTTTTTGCCACAACAATCAGAGGAAAAAAATAAATAAATAAAAGGAATCCAACTCAGAAAAGATGAAGTAAAATTGTCACTGTTTGCAGATGACATGATACTATACAAAGAGTCCTAAAAATGCTACTAGGAAAATACTAGAGCTAATCAATGAATTTGGTAAAGTAGCAGGATACAAAATTAATGTACAGAAATCTCTTGCATTCCTATACACTAACGATGAAAAATCGTTAGAGAAATTAATGAAATTAAGGAACACTCCCATTTACCATTGCAACACAAAAGAATAAAATACCTAGGAATAAACCTACCTAAGGAGACAAAAGACCTGTATGCATTAAACTGTAAGACACTGATGAAAGAAATTAAAGATGATACAAACAGGTGGAAAGATATACCATGTTCTTGGATTGGAAGAATCAACATTGTGAAAATGACTATACTATGCAAAGTGGTCTACAGATTCAATGCAATCCCTATCAAACTACCAATGGCATTTTTCACAGAACTAGAACAAAAAAATTCCGAATTTGTATGGAAACACAAAAGACCCCAAGTAGCCAAACCAACCTTCAGAAAGAAAAATGGAGCTGGAGGAATCAGGTTCCCAGACTTCAGACTATACTACAAAGCTACAGTACTTAAGACAGTATGCTACTGGCACCAAAGCAGAAACATAGATTATTGGAACAGGATAGAAAGCCTAGAGATTAACCCACGCACATATGATCACCTTATCTTTGAAAAAGGAGGCAAGTGTACACAATGGAGAAAAGACAGCCTCTTCTTCAATAAGTTGTTTTGGAAACACTGGACAGTTACACGTAAAAGAATGAAATTAGAACACTCTCTAACACCATACACAAAAATAAACTCAAAATGGATTAAAGACCTAAATGTAAGGCCAAACACTATAAAACTCTGTGAGGAAAACATAGGCAGAACACTCTATGATATAAATCACTGCAAGATCCTTTTTGACCTCCATCCGAGAGAAATGGAATTAAAAACAAAAATGAACAAATGAGACATAATGAGACTTAAAAGCTTTTGCACAGCAAAGGAAACCATAAACAAGATGAAAAGACAACCCTAAGAAAAAATATTTGCAAAGGAAGCAACTGATGAAGGGTTAATCTCCAAAATATACAAGTAGCTCATGCAGCTCAATATCACAAAAACCAGCAACCCAGTCCAAAATTGGGCAGAAGACCTAAGTAGACATTTCTCCAAAGAAGATATACAGATTGCCAACAAACACATGAAAGGATGCTCAATGTCACTAATCATTAGAGAAATGCAAATCAAAACTATAATGAGGTTTCACCTCACACCTGTCAGAATGGCCATCATCAAAAAATCTACAAACAGTAAATGCTGGAGAGGGTGTGGAGAAAAGGGAACCCTCTTGCACTGTTGGTCAGAATGTAAATTGATACAACCACTATGGGGAACAGTATGGAGGTTCCCTAAAAAACTAAAAATATAACTACCATATGACCCAGCACTCCCACTACTGGGCATATAGCCTGACATAACCATAATTCAAAAAGAATCATAGGGGCTTCCCTGGTGGCGCAGTGGTTGAGAATCCACCTGCCGATGCAGGGGACACGGGTTCATGCCCCAGTCTGGGAAGATCTCACATGTCACGAAGCGGCTGAGCCCGTGAGCCACAGCTGCTGATCCTGTGCGTCCGGAGCCTGTGCTCCACAACGGGAGAGGCCACAACAGTGAGAGGCCCACGTAGCACAGAAAAAGAGTCATGTACCACAGTGTTTATTGTAGCTGTATTTACGTTACCCAGGACATAGAAGCAACCTAAATGTCCATAGACAGATGAATGGATAAAGAAGATTTGGCACATATATACAATGGAATATTTCTCAGCCATAAAAAGAAATGAAATTGAGTTATTTTGTAGTGAGGTGGGTGGACCTAGATTCTGACATACAGAGTGATATAAGTCAGAAAGAGAAAAAGAAATACCATATGCTAACACATATATATGGAATCTAAAATAAAGGTTTTGAAGAACCTAGGGGCAGGACAGGAATAAAGACACAGACGTAGAGAATGGACTTGAGGACATGGGGATGGGGAAGGGTAAGCTGAGATGAAGTGAGAGAGTAATATTGACATAAATACACTAAGAAATATAAAATAGATAGCTAGTGTGAAGCAGCTGTATAGCACAGGGAGATCAGCCCAGTGCTTTTTGACCACCTAGAGGGGTGGGATTACTGGGGTGGGATAGGGAGGGTGAGAGGGAGATGCAAGAGTGAGGGGATATGGGGATATACATACGCATATAGCTGATTCACTTTGTCATACAGCAGAAACTAACACAACATTGTAAAGGAATTTTACTCCAATAAATACGTTTAAAAAAAAGACAACACATACTCACCAGTTTTAAGAGCAGCACCATTTATAATAGCTAAGTCATGGAAGCAAACTAAATATCCATTGGCAGATGAATGGGTAAAGGAGATGTGGTATATTTACACAATGGAATACTTCTCACCAGTAAAGAAGAATGAAATAATGCCATTTGCAACAACATGCATCGACCTAGAGATTATCTTACTAAGTGAAGTAAATCAGAGACAGACAAATACCATATATCACTTATACAAGGAATCTAAAATATGACACAAATGTACTTATTTACAAAACAGACTCACAAACATAAAAGCAAACTTATGGTTACCAAAGGGATAAGGGGATGGGGGAGGGCTAAATTAGTAGTTTAAGATTATCAGATACAAACTTCTATATGTAAAATAGATAAACAACAAGGACCTACTGTATAGCACAGGGAACTACATTCAATATCCTTTAATAACCCAAATGGAAAAGAATATGAAAAATGTATATATGCATAAATGAATCACTTTGCTGTACACCAGAAGCTAATACAACATTGTAAATCAATTATATACTTCAATACAAAAAAATAAATTAACACAAAGCATGATCCCTAGAATCTTGCTTTTATGAATCAAGGTAGTTTTTTTTTTTTAGAGAACTTTTATATTTTTAGGTCATTTATTTTTCAAGTAGAATATACAATTATTTTGAATGGAACTTTCAAACATGTGGCTGCCTATATATGTTATTTCTGTTGCAAGTAGAAAATGCCCTTTCCCAAAATTACCTCCCTTGTAACCTGTAAAGGAACTTGAAATGCCAACATTTGTGAGTAATTCCCTTTGTTCTTAACGATTATAATATTTTAAGAAATTATATCCCAATAAAGATGTTAAAAAATTATAATATTTTTTGTTTTTATATCTTTCTATTGGACTTATTTATCAATTAAACAAATGTTTATTAAACATCAACCTTGTACCAAGCTATACTAAGTGATATGCAGAAAAGTAAGGCAGAACACTGAGAGAGAGGCATGGAGGTGCTATTTTATGTGACATGGTAACAGAGGTATCAGATGAAGTGACATTTAAGCAGAGACCTGAATGATACTGAGGAGTGTGCACTGGGTAACTCAGGAAAGAGAATTCCAAACAACAGGTAATATAGAGAACTTGAAATGGGAGTGTGTTTGAGAAACAATGGGCCAGCATAGCCAGAACAGAGAAGGTGAGGAAATTGTTAAGAGATAATATCAGAGAGTCTGCCAAAAATACACGGTGACTTAGACTTTCTGGAAGAATTCCCAACTCCTATCCCCATTTTTCTTATCATCTATATCTAATCAATTCTATCAAATCAGATGTCAGTTTTTAAATTATATCTCAGAAACAGCATTTGACAGAAGCCCCCTTCAGCATGTCCACTTTCACTGTTTTAGTTTAATTTGCTCATCTTCTTACCTAGGTATTAAAAATATCTCCTAGCTCAGTATTTTTCCAAAACAGCATGACCATAAAGAAACTGTTAAACTCCAGATCCTCTGGCCCCACCCCCAAACCACTGGGTAATAAACATAAAGGCAGGGCTCTGCTTAGCCATTTCTTAAACATGTGCTTTAGATGAATCCACATGTTTCTTGTTTCCTAAAACTTCAGTTTTTTTCTACATTCTTATCAGACTTTTCATCCCCTCCTCCCACCAAAAATTCAAATCTTATGGCTTTCTGGTTCTTTACTTGCTTAAATACCTCAATAAATAAGATGGTATCCCTTTAAATTCTTAAAAATGTATGTAAGCCTTTTCACAGTTTCATATTAATCTACATTCCCTACCATCATCTCCTGACTCATATGAATCACGCACACACACATATGTCTTGCACTGATCATCAACCAAACTCTAGTAGATGACCAGAAGTACACGTATTTTTCTACTTCTGCTTCTTCGTCTTTCTCTTTTATGTGTATGCGTATGTATCCTTGTGTCTATGTCCTCTGCTTTGATAGCTGTTTGACCTTTCAGTTGGATAAGATAAACTAGTTATCCATCAAGAACTAGGTCAATTTCTTTCCTTTTGCAATTGACAAGTTTAGTTGACCTCCACTGTGCTCCACATCTATTGTGGCACTTGAGACATTGTCACAAGTAAGTTATGTAAATGTAATATGTAATATTAAATATGTAACATCAAATATGCAATATTAAACATTTAAATTACTTGGTCCTCCATTAGAGTGTGAACTTCTTGAAAGCAAGACCATATTTCATTAATGTTTGATTTGCAGTTATAGCAGAATTCATGGACCAGCTACACTCTCATGAAATATTTGCTAAGTGAGTGAATAAGTTTAGTATGTTAAATTGGCAAAAATGTGGGGTGTTGAATATTTAGACTCTTTTCTCGAGTCCATAAGCATGTTAAATTAATAATGATGTTTTAGACTCATTAATTTAAAAATTCTAACTTTTAAAATTTAATGTTTTGGGAAGATATATTAAATCTCTACCATAGTAGAGTTAAATATTTTTGATCAGTTTATAATACTTTTTTGAACTCAAATTTATTTATTATTTACTATCTTTTAAAAAAAGACCTCTCATATATTGATGTGTTTCACATACTACTTTAAATCCAGGCATGCAGTTTTTCAAATCACTCACTGCCTATTTAGGACCAATTTTATATATTTTTATTTCCAAAGCACTTGGTTTAATGACAAATCCAGTAATTGTGGGGTGTGGGGGCAAGCTGAGGAGGAATAGAAAGAGAAATAAGGAAACCTAGAACAAAGTGGGAACCATGTAGCCAAAGGAAGAGACGGACATTGGCCAATGTTTCAGAGTAAGTTGAGGACATATGACTCTGTAGACAGTGTGAATGAATATAAGTTAATACTTCAAGAAGCATAACTGTGGGGAGGGAAGAGATAAGATAGTAAATAGGGGACAGTTTTGGAGTTTTTATAAAGAGAAGTTAGTTTTTTATCTTTGTTTTTAGGCATGCATGATTTAAACATATTTCCATTTAAAGAACAGGAAACAGATACTGAGGTGGGTGGGAAGTTAAAGATAAATTGTGAGAAGGGAAAAAAAATAAAGGCACCAGGTTTTGGAGGAATGAGATGTGTGGGTAGAGGACTGAGAGCCAGGGAAGGGAAACATTTTAGAATTCAAAATGAGGGAATTACCTTGGACAGGCAATCTAGGGACCAAAATAATACTAAAATTAACTTTTTCTTCATCTTACATCATAATTACTTTTACTATGATTAACTGATGAAGTACCTTCTGCTGGGGTGTATTTTTGATATAATTACTCAAACTTTTGTCTATAATTGAGGCATGCATTAATCCAATCAATGTGCTTATCTATGTATCAGTCCATATCTTTGGAGCTCTTTCTTTTTAAATTTTAAAATCATTTTATATAGTCAGTTTTTCAAGAATAACCACCAAAAATGATGATCTGAGAGATGTTGTGGTCTATGACATGGTGCCAATGGATTTGGAACCAGTAAACTTGGGTGTGTACATTTATTAATTAGAAAATACAGTATCTAATTTTAAGATCTATTATAAAGCTACAAAAACCAAGAGAGTATGAAATTTCTGTAAGAATAGACAATAAGACCAAGGTAACAAAACAGATGGTGCAGATATAGATTGACCCATTCAGTAAGTGGATTTTTTTCCCAAAAAATTTGCTAATACAAAGATTAAGGAAAATTTGTATTTTTCATTTTCAAACCCAGATATCCATAAAAGAATAAAATGAACATTAACCCATACCTCACACCATAAAATTTTAATTTGATGTGGAATATAGATAGAAATATGAAGAATACAACTGTAAACTTTCTAAAAGAAACAGCATACTTTCACAACTTTAGAGTTAGAAAAGATTTCTTAAAGAGAAGAAGCATAAAAGAAAAAAGGACTAATCGTACTTAATGTAAAAATTTCTGTTCATAAAAAAACACCATGGAGGAAAATGAAAATGTAAGCAACAAATGGAAGAAAATAACCATAGTGATTATATATATGTATATTTATGTATATCTGACATTGTAACAGTTATATCATGATATATAAAGAATGCTTACAGGGCTTTCCTGGTGGTGCAGTGGTTGAGAGTCTGCCTGCCGATGCATGGGACACGGGTTTGTGCCCCAGTCTGGGAGGATCCCACATGTCGCAGAGCACCTGGGACTGTGAGCCATGGCCACTGGGCCTGTGTGTCCGGAGCCTGTGCTCTGCAATGGGAGAGGCCACAACAGTGAGAGGTCCGTGTACTGCAAAAAAAAAAAAAAAAAAAAAAAAAAAAAGAATGCTTACAGATTGTTAATAAAGAGATCGAAAATTTCACTGCCCCCTAAAAAGGGCATAAGACATAAACAGATTCTTTTTTTTTTTGGAACATCTTTGAGTACAATTACTTTACAATGTTGTGTGAGTTTCTGCTGTATAACAAAGTGAATCAGCTATATGTCTACATATATCCTCATATCCCCTCCCTCTGTGCCTGCCTCCCACCTTCTGTATTCCACCCCTCTGGGTGGTCACAAAGCACCGAGCTGATCTCCCTGTACTATGCAACTGCTTCCCACTAGCTATCTATTTTACATTTAGTAGTGTATATATGTCAGTGCTACTCTCTCACTTCATCCCAGCTTACACTTCCCCCTCCCCATGTCTTCAAGTCCATTATCTATGTCTGTGTCTTTCTTCTTGTCCTGCCACTAGGTTCATCAGAACCTTTTTTTTTTTTTTTTAGATTCCATATATATGTTTTCATATACAGTATTCGTTGCTCTCTTTCTGACTTACTTCACTCTGTATGACAGACTCTAGGTGCATCCACCTCACTAAAAATAACTCAATTTCATTTCTTTTTATGGCTGAGTAATATTCCATTGTATATATGTGCTACATCTTCTTTATCCATTCATCTGTTGATGGACACTTAGGTTGCTTCCATGTCCTGGCTGCAGTAAATAGTGTTGCAGTGAATACTGTGGTACCTGTCTCTTTTTGAATTATGGTTATGTCAGGGTATTTGGCCAGTAGTGTGGGATTGCTGGGTCATATGGTAATTCTATTTTTAGTTTTTTAAGGAACCTCCATACTGTTCTCCATAAGTGGCTGTATCAATTAACATACCCACCAACAGTGCAAGAGCGTTCCCTTTTCTCCACACCCTCTCCAGCATCTATTGTTTGTAGATTTTTTTGAAGATGGCCATTCTGACCAGTGTGAGATGATATCTCATTGGAGTTTTGATTTGCATTTCTCTAATAATTAAGGATGTTGAGCATTCTTTCATTTGTTTGTTGGCAATCTATATATCTTCTTTGGAGAAATGTCTACTTAGGTTTTCCACCCATTTTTGGATTGGGTTATTTGTTTTATTGATATTGAGCTGCATGAACTGCTTATGTATTTTGGAGATTAATCCTTTGTCAGTTGTTTCCTTTGCAAATATTTTCCCCCATTCTGAGGGTTGTCTTTTCGTCTTATTTTATGGTTTCCTTTGCTGTGCAAAAACTTTTAAGTCTCATTATGTCCCATTTGTTCATTTTTGTTTTTAATTCCATTTCTCTAGGAGCTGGTTCAAAAAAGGATCTTGCTGTGATTTATGTCATAGAGTGATCTGCCTATGTTTTCCTCTCAGAGTTTTATAGTGTCACACCTTACATTTAAGTCTTTAATCCATTCTGAGTTTATTTTTGTGTATGGTGTTAGAGAGTGTTCTAATTTCATTCTTTTACATATAGCTGTTCAGTTTTCTCAGCACCACTTATAGAAGAGGCTGTCTTTTCTCCATTGTATATTCTTGCCTCCTTTATAAAATATAAGGTGATTCTATGTGCGAGTGTTTATCTCTGGGCTTTCTATCCTGTTCCATTGATCTATATTTCTGTTTTTGTGCCAGTAAAATACTGTCGTGATTACTGTAGCTTTGTAGTATAGTCTGAAGTCCAGGAGCCTGATTCCTCCAGCTGTGTTTTTCTTTCTCAAGATTGCTTTGGCTATTTGGGGTCTTTTGTGTTTCCATACAGCTTGTGAATTATTTTGTTCAAGTTCTGTGAAATATGCCATTGGTAGTTTGATAGGGATTGCATTGAATCTGTAGATCGCTTTGGGTAGTATAGTCATTTTCACAATTTTGATTCTACCAATCCAAGAATATGGTTTATCTCTCCATCTGTTTATGTTATCTTTGATTTCTTTCATCAGTGTTTTATAGTTTTATGCGTACAGGTTTTTGCCTCCTTTGGTAGGTTCATTCCTAGGTGTTTCATTCTTTTTGTTGCAATGGTAAATGTCAGTGTTGCCTTAATTTCTTTTTCAGTGTATTTGTCATTAGTGTATAGGAATGCCAGAGATTTCTGTGCATTAATTTTTTATCCTGCTACTTTACCAAATTTATTGATTAGCTCTAGTAGTGTTTTGGTAGCATCTTTAGGATCTCTACATACAGTATCACATCATCGGCAAACAGTGACACTTCTTTTCCAATTAGGATTTCTTTTATTGCTTTTTCTTCTCTGATTGCTGTGGCTAAGACTTCCAAAGCTATGTTGAATAATAGTGATAAGAGTGGGAAACCTTGTCTTTTTCCTATTCTTAGTGGAAATGGTTCCAGTTCTTCAACATTGAGAAAGATGTTGGCTGTGGGTTTGTGATACATGGCCTTCATTATGTTGAGGTACGTTCCCTCTATGCCTACTTTCAGAGGGTTTTTATCATAAAAGGGTGTTGAATTTTGTTAAAAGCTTTTTCTGCATCTATTGAGATGATCTTATGGTTTTTATTCTTCAGTTTGTTAATATGGTGTATCACATTGATTGATTTGCATATATTGAAGAATCCTTGCATTCCTGGGATAATCCCCACTTGATAATTGTGTGTGATCCTTTTAATGTGCTGTTGGATTCTGTTTGCTAGTATTTTGTTGAGGATTATTGCATCTATGTTCATCAGAATTATTGGCCTGTAGTTTTCTTTTTTGGTGACATGTTTGTCTGGTTTTGATATAAGGGTGATGGTGGCCTAACAGAATGAGTTTGAGAGTATTACTCTCTTTGCTATATTTTGGAAGATGTTGAGAGAAATAGATGTTAGCTCTTTTCTAAATTTTTGATAGAATTCGCCTGTGAAGCCATCTGGTCCTGAGCTTTTGTTTGTTGGAAGATTTTTAATCACAGTTTCAATTTCAGTGCTTGTGACTGGTCTGTTCATATTTTCTATTTCTTCCTGGATCAGTCTCAGAAGGTTGTTTTCTAATAATTTGTCCATTTCTTCCAGTGTGTCCATTTTATTGGCATCATATAGTTGCTTATCGTAGTCTCTCATGATCCTTTGTTTTCCTGCAATGGCAGTTGTTACTTCTGCTTTTTCATGTCTAATTCTGTTTTTTGTGTCTTCTCCCTTTTATTCTTGATGAGTGTGCCTAACAGTTTATCAGCTTTATCTTCTCAAAGAACAAGCTTTTAGTTTTATTGATCTTTGCTGATGTTTCCTTCATTTCTTTTTCATTTATTTCTGATCTGATCTTTATGATTTCTTTCCTTCTGCTAACTTTCATTTTTGTTTTTGTTTTTGTCCTTCTTTCTCTAATTGCTTTAGTTGTAAGGTTAGGTGATTTATTTGAGATTTTTCTTGTTTCTTGAGGTAGGATTGTATTGCTATAAACTTCCCTCTTAACTGTTTTGCAGCATTCCATAGGTGTTGGATCATCATGTTTTCATTGTCTTTGTTTCTAGGTATTTTTTGATTTCCTCTTTGATTTCTTCAGTGATTTCTTGGTTATTTAGTAGTGTATTGTTTAACCCCCATATGAGTCTATTTTTTACAGTTTTTTTCCTCTAACTGATATCTAGTCTTATAGCATTGTGGTCGTAAAAGATACTTGATTTGATTTCAGTTTTCTTACATTTCCCAAGGCTTGATTTGTGACCTAAGATATGATCTCTCCTGGAGATTTTTGCATGAACACTTGAGAAGAAAGTGTACTCTGTTGTTTTTGGATGGAATGTCCGACAAATATCAATTAAATCCATCTGGTCTAATGTGTCATTTAAAGCTTTTGTTTCCTTATTTATTTTCATTTTGGAAGATCTGTCCTTTGGTGTATGTGGGGTGTTAAAGTCCCCTGCTATTGTGTTACTGTCGATTTCTCCTTTTATGGCTGTTAGCATTTGACTTATGTATTGAGGCACTTGTATGTTGGGTGCAGTGCATAAATACTTACAATTGTTATATCTTCTTTTTGGTTTGATCATTATTTAGTGTCTGTCTTTGTCTCTTGTAATAGTCTTTGTTTTAAAGTGTATTTTGTCTGATATGAGAATTGCTACTCCAGCTTTCTTTTGATTTCCATTTGCATGGAATATATTTTTCGATCCCCTTGCTTTCAGTCAGTATGTGTCCTTAGATCTGCAGTGGGTCTCTTGTAGACAGCATATTTTGGGTCTTGTTTTTGTATCCATTCATCCAGTCTATGTCTTTTGGTTGGAGCATTTAATCCATTTACATTTAAGGTAATCATTGATTACATGTGTTCTTATTACCATTTTCTTCATTGTTCTGGATTTTTTTTTTTTTTTTTTTTTTTTTTTGTGGTACACGGGCCTCTCACTGTTGTGGCCTCTCCCGTTGCGGAGCACAGGCTCCGGATGCACAGGTTCAGTGGCCATGGCTCACGGGCCCAACCGCTCAGCGGCATGTGGGATCCTCCCGGACCGGGGCATGAACCCGTGTCCCCTGCATCGGCAGGCGGACTCTCAACCACTGCGCCACCAGGGAAGCCCTGGATTTTTTTTTGTAAATCTCTTTCTTCTCTTATGTTTCCTGCCTAGAGAAATTCCTTTAGAATTTGTTGTAAAGCTGGTTTTGGTGGTGCTGAATTCTCTTAGCTTTTGCTTGTCTGTAAAGGTTTTAATTTCTCCATCAAATCTGAATGAGGTACTTGCTGGATAGAGTAATCTTCGTTGTAGATCTTTCCCTTTCATCACTTTAAATATGTCCTGCCCCTCCCTTCTGGCTTGCATAATTCCTGCTGAAAGATCAGCTGTTAAACTTATGGGGATTTTCTTGTATGTTATTTGTTGCTTTTCCCTTGCTGCTTTTAACATTTTTTCTTTGTACTTAATTTTTGTTTGTTTGTTTGTTTTGCGGTACGCAGGCCTCTCACTGTCGTGGCCTCTCCCATTGCAGAGCACAGGCTCCAGACGTGCATGCTCAGGGCCATGGCTCACAGGCCCAGCCGCTCCGTGGTATGTGTGATCTTCCCAGACCAGGGCATGAACCCGTGTCCCCTGAATCGGCAGGTGGACTCTCAACCACTGCGCCACCAGGAAAGCCCTGTATTTAATTTTTGATAGTTTGAATAACATGTGTCTTGGCATGTTTCTTCTTGGATTTATCCTGTATGGGACTCACTGTGCCTCCTGGACCTGATTGACTATTTCCTTTCCCATGTTAGGGAGGTTTTCAACTATAATCTCTTCAAATATTTTCTCCCTACCTTTCTTATTCTACTCTTCTGGGACCCCTGTTATTTGAATGTTTGTGCATATAATGTTGTCCCAGAGGTCTCTGAGACTGTCCTCAATTATTTTCATTCTTTTTTCTTTATTCTGATCTGTGGCAGTTATTTCCACTCGTTATCTTCTAGGTCACTTATCCATTCTTCTGCCTCAGTTATTCTGCTATTGATTCCTTCAGAGAATTTTAAATTTCATTTATTGTGTTGTTCATCATTGTTTATCTGCTCTTTTGCTCTTCTAGTTCCTTGTTAAACCTTTCTTATATTCTTATATTTTCTCCATTCTGTTTACAAGATTTTGGATCATCTTTACTATCATTATCTGTATTCTTTTCAGGTAGACTGCCTGTTTCTTCTTCATTTGTTTTGTCTGGTGTGTTTTCACCTTGCTCCTTCATCTGCTGCATATTTCTCTGTCTTCTCATTTTGTTTAACTTACTGTGTTTGGAGTTTCCTTTTTGCAGGCTGCAGGATTGTAGTTCCTATTGTTTTTGGTGTCTGTCCCCAGTGGGGTGGGTGAGGTTGGTTCAGTGGTTGTGTAGGCTTCCTGGTGGATGAGACTGGTGCCTGTGTTCTGGTGGATGAGTCTGCATCTTGTCTTTCTGGTGGGCAGGACCGCATCCAGTGATGTGTTTTGGGGTGTCTATGAACTTAGTATGACTTTAGGCAGTCTCTCTGCTAATGCATGGGGTTGTGTTCCTGTCTTGCTAGTTGTTTGCCATGGGGCATCCAGCCCTGGAGCTTGCTGGCCATTGGGTGGAGCTGGCTCTTAGTGCTGAGATGGAGATCTCTGGGAGAGCACTTGCCAATTGCTATTACGTTGGGCCAGCAGGTGTCTGGTGGTCCAGTGTCCTGGACTCCATGCTCCCACCTTGGAGGCTCAGGCCTGACACCCAGCCAGAGCACTAAGACACTGCCAGCCACACTGCTCAGAAGAAAAAAGAGGAAAGTAATAGTAATAATATTAATTAAATAAATATGGTAATAAGAAATAAGATAGCAAACAAACCAATAAACAAATCCACCAATGATAAACACTAGAAGCTAAACTAAGATACACATGAAAATCAGAAACAAATCAGTAACAGAAAGCAAGCCCCAAGTCTACAGTTGCTCTCAAAGTCTACTGCCTCAATTTTGGGATGATATGTTGTCTATTCAGGTATTCCAGAGATGCAGGCTTCATCAAGTGATTGTGGTGATTTAATCTTCTGCTCCTGATGCTGCACAGAGAAATTTCCCTTTCTCTTCTTTGTTCGCACAGCTCCTGGGGTTCAGCTTTGATTTTGGCCCTGCATCTACATGTAGGTCGCCCTCAGGCATTTGTTCCTGCCCTGACAGGAGGTGGTTAAAGCAGCGGCTGATTAGTGCTCTGTTGCTCACTCAGGCTGGGGAGAGGGAGGGATACGGTAGTCATAATTGGAATGCAGAGTGAGTCTGCAGCAGGAGAGGCCAGCATGACATTGCAACAGCCTGAGGTGCACCGTGTGTTCTCCCAGGGACGTTCTCCCTGGATCTCAGGATCCTGGCAGTGACGGGCTGCACAAGCTACTGGGAGCAGTGGCGGGGGTGGCTGGTAGTGACCTGTGCTTGCATACAGATTCTTGGTGGCAGCAGCAGCAGTGTTAGCATTTCATGCCTGTCTCTGGGGTCTGAGCTGATAGACACAGATTGCACCC
Organism: Kogia breviceps; assembly: GCF_026419965.1. Taxonomy (NCBI): domain Eukaryota; kingdom Metazoa; phylum Chordata; class Mammalia; order Artiodactyla; family Physeteridae; genus Kogia; species Kogia breviceps. The sequence goes on along the minus strand of NC_081313.1, from coordinate 67,304,143 downwards.
CTCTGTGGAGCTTGCTTAGGCAGTGCTCTGCCTTTTGTGGGCCCACGGGGAAGGAATCCCCTCTCTTGGCACTCCCTGAAACAATGGTCTCTTGCCTCTTCGGCAGTCCATACTTTTTCCTGGACTCCCTCCTGGCTAGCTGTGATGCACTAGCCCATTTCAGGCTATCTTCATACAGCCAACACCAGTCTTCTCCCTGGGCTCTGAGGTCTGAGACTCAGCTCCCAGCCACCACCCACCCCAGCAGGTGAGCAGACAAGCCTCTCAGGTTGGTGAGTGCTGGTTGGCACCAATCCTCTGTACAGGAATCTCTCTGCTTTGCCCTCTGCACCCCTGTTGCTGTGCTCTCCTCCATGGCTCCGAGGCTTCCCCCCTGCCCACACCCCCATCCCTGCCAGTGAAGTGGCTCCCTAGTGTGTGGAAACTTCCTCCTTCACAGCTCCTTCCCAGAAGTGCAGGTCCTGTCCCGATTCTTTTGTTTCTGTTTTTTCTTTTTTCTTTTTCCCTACCCAGGTACTTGGGGATTTTCTTGCCTTTTGGGAAGTCTGAGGTCTTCTTTCAGCATTCAGTAGGTGTTTTGTAGGAGTTGTTCCACATGTAGGTGTATTTTTGATGTATTTGTGGGGAGGAAGGTGATCTCCACGTCTTACTCCTCTGCCATCTTGAAGGTCTCCTAAACAGTTTCTTTTAAAAAGACACATACAAGTGGCCAATAAGCACACGAAGAGGGTTTCAGCATAATTAATCATCAAGAAAATGGAAATTAAAACCACAAGATACCACTCTGTAAAATTTTCTTTGTGTCAACATATAACTATGACCCAGCAATTGCACTCATTATTTATCCATGAGAAATGAAAAAATTTTACACAAGAAAGTTCACAGCAGCTTTATTAGCTAAAAACAGAAAACAATCCAAATGTCCACTAACAGGAGAAGGATCAACCAATTTGTAACTTGTCATGTAATTGGATACTTCTTAACAATAAACAGGAGTAAGCAACTGATACATACAACATAGATGGATAGTCAACACATTATGTTGACAAGAGAAGTCAGTACCACATACAGTTCTATTTATATGAAATTCTAGAAAAAGCAAAAGTAATCCATGCTAATAGAAAACAAGACAGTGATTGTCTAGTGAGTGGAGGCTGTGGTGATTGACTGAAAAAGAGCATGTGAGAACTTTCTGGGATTATGGCAGTAGTCTGTAACCTGAGTGGGTAATTGATGCATAAACTGTTAATTCCATATAGGTTTCCTAAATGAGAAATTAGATTAAGGGACACCTTATCTCTTTTTTCCATTGGTATGATGCATTACTCTACCCTTTGAGAGAAAAGCCATATCTCATCTTTCTGCAAAATCCATATGATTTCATATGGGTTTATAATGAACTATTGCAGATAAAAACTTCTTTTTATCAATTTAGACACTTTTCTGAGGAAACAAAATTATGCTTTTGAGTATAATTGTAATTATATATGAATTCATATATGAGGCTTCATATAGGTACACATACACACACGTTTGTGTGTATCTGTGTGTGTGTGTGTATATATATATATATATATATATATATATATATATATATATATCTAGGAAACTGTGTTGAATCGGAAAACCATTTCTTATTTGAGTCTGAAGTGTGATGATAATGTGAAAGTATAACCAAAAACATATCTGGGACATCAATATAATAAGCCAAAGTTAACTAATGAAACTGAGTTGAAAAGAGATATACTTATTTCTTTTACTCATTTATGTGAACACATATGCAAACATACTGAAGAGCTTCAAAGAGGTTTCAACCATTGAATTCAATACGAATTTAGGTAAATTAAGGGGTGAGAAGTGTTGGGGAGTGACCTACCCCTCTTATCTTTTTTATTTACCCATATTGTTTCTTAAAATCAAGAAATTTGTTGTTTATAATTCAAACTAAGCACTATTAATCTGCCTTAATTCAAATAGATATTTCACTTTATTTTATAGTAATGAACTATTGTGGAATGATAGCAAGAAAAAAAAATAACCTCTTTTTAATGCCCTAAACTGAGATTTATTTTCAAATTCCAGGATAAAACAGCTTCCTTCCAGGTCTCCATTAGCAAGCAGTATATAATGCTTTGTGGAATTACCCCTTCACATGAAAGAAGACATTTCCCTTTAGTGAAGAAAGTACATATAGCAATATGTAATCTTTTGAATTAATTTTGGTATTAATCTTAAATGGTATCTTGACAGCAGTACAAAGTTTATCAACAAAAAGAATAAAGTTTTGAGATAAGTTGTCCCAATATGTAGCAAATCCCATACTTGATTGTTTAAATCACAAGAGTTATTAGCATTAAAGGAATAATCCTTTATATAAGAAAAGGTGGATTGGAATCTTTCCTAATGGTTTTAACTCAAAATTAAGGATGTTCAGTTCCCTCAAAAAGCCTTCCTCTTTCTAACCTAAACTCAAAACACAATCAAAAATTTGACATGTCAGTTGAGGTATATTGATAGGTAAACATTTATAGAGCATTCATTTAAATAACTGTACAGATCTCATTTGAGTGGTTTTTTACATCATTAGGAAGTATCAGAATGTTCAAATAATATTTAAATATAATATTAATTATTTTAATTCCCCAGGTATAAATCTCACTTTTTAAAGAAATTACAAGGTGCTTTCTGGGGAGGTTCTCTCTATACATTCTTTTTTTAAGCTCTCCTTTGCACTGTTGCTCTGCTGTTACTTTTTTCAGACCCCCTTTTTGTTTATAGCTCCTTAAATGTTAGGCTCCATTTCTGTTTCAGTTACTTTTGTCCTTAAATCTTCACATTACACTCACATACTAAATGTTTAATAAACAAATAAACCTTAAAGAGGAATGACAACGTAAACATCTTACTACGTTCCCAGGATCACAAACACATATTTTCTTGGGAACTAATACAAATAGCTACCTGAAAATTAATTAAAATAATTTAAAGTTGAGGGAGGAATTACCTAATGGTTTATATCTTATGGAGATTAACTAGTTTTAGTTTAATGGAGAGGTACTAGTGGACTTTTGGCATTTGATAGATATGCAGACACATAAACATACAAAGTACTTGGTGTAGTCTGTGTAAATGAATATTAATAAGGAAAGCCTTAAAGATTTATTCTACTTCTTCATAGATCTGATTGAATTTCACCACTTTATTCATTGCTTGGGCTTGTCTGAATATTACTCAATTACTCAAATGTTTTGTTTTTATCTGCCTTAGCTCCTCCCAACCTTAACTTAGATTAAAACCATAAAAAGTCCATTTTTAAAGCTGTGCAAAGAAAACACTACATCAAAATTGTTAATATACACCTCAAACAGAAAACATTTTCATTTGTATCTTCATTTGTATCTTCATTTGTCTTGCACCTCATGTATGTCAGCCTATATCTTACTGGCAAAAACTGCTTTCCAGCTCTAGACAATCTAATTTGACTGTGATCCTTTCTGACACCTGAGTATTATGGTTTCTTTGGTTAAAGTAAAAGATTTGCAAAACCAGTCCAAAAGCTTTATTATCTGGGCAGAGCATCAGTGCATTTCTTGAACATTCATCACAAACAGAATGTGTGAGAACTGTAGGAGAATGAATCATTCTAGATTACCTATCTAGTACTTGAGAAGCCTACCACAAAACAGCAACAGCAGAGATTAACTTGCTGGAGTTCCCAGGAAATTTACAGGCTGTTGTGTGGAGAAATAGAAACCCCATTTGCAAGATCCTTACCTGTGAAAGGTATCTTAAATCAGAGGAAGCTTGGACATGAAAATTCTGTGAGGGTGCCCCATAGGTCAAGGTAAACTTGGTAATCTTTCCAACGATCTCCCTTTTCATTGGATGTTTTTAATCTTTGAAAACCCATGTATATTCACATACAGAATAGCTTGACATAGGAACAAAAATTTAAAACTGATGTTACTATGGGAGATTTTTTATAGTTCTGGAAAGATAGGTGGGGACCTAAATCTCATGCTTTTGCCCAGAGAAGTGAACTGTGATCTGATATATACGTGCATCCTCTTTCTAGCCACCAATTTTCTTCAGTCATTACCAGCAAGTTGGTCTTTCTAAACACTTTAATCAATTAGTGTGGCCTATAAGTTTATACACTGGAATTCTCAACTGGTTAAAATGCCAGCCTTTCTCTATGCTGATCACCTTTCCAATTTCTACTTTAGTGACTTCCCTGGTAAGCATACTGCATTGACCTTGAAAGATCCAAAGTATAGCTACTCTTCAAAGATTTTGGAATTCCTGTCTCTATGTAAGCAGAATAGGTACAAAAAATTTTGCCTTCCTCCTCTACTCCACAGAGATATGTCTCTGCATCTAACGCTTTTGTTTGAGATATTCATTTGGACTTAGGAACTGAGGACCCTGGATAAAATAATATTTGAACTAATCTTAAAATCCACATTTAATGTATTAAACTAAGATTGGAAGGTCATCTATTGCTGGTAGGTCATTGGTTAGGAAACCAATGATTTTCTTACTCATCACTTGCACTCTGTCTGTTGAGACAGAACAGGGTATTCCAGTCAAAATGTATAATTTAATGTGAAGCATAGATTTCTATACATTACACACACACACACACACACACACACACACACACACACACAATCTCCTTGTCATCAAAAGGCTTCCTGGGAGGGCACTGTTTACAAATAGAATATTTAAAGGAAATAATTCCATTTTTACTTGTTTGTTTTAGATACCCAAATATAGGTGTTTAAACAGGCCCTGAGTCAATCACTATATTGGTCATGATGGAAGAATCTGGTGAATTCTGGTGATCTGGCTACCAGAAGTAATTTAAGAGTCACTCCTATTCCTTTCAGTTGTGTGTGCCCCTTTATTATCCTCCATGGTTGTTCTAGACCTCTTGCTTATTCTCGGTCTTACATTGTTCACTTTCCTTTGTCTTTAAACTAAGCTTTCCATTCAGAATGAAAAATGCAACATATCTATCTGGATTTTCACATTTCATAGCTTGTTGTCATTTCCCTAAAGTGTGTTCATACTACTGTATCTACTATCTAAGAAGTATATTTTTTGGTTAGAAATGTATAGATTATTAAAATATTCCACCCCACTTAGGTGACTATGTTTTTTGCCATATTATTTACGTTTTAAACATTTAGAACAGTAAAACTGGGCATTAGTTAGTCCTGATGAAAAATTTTGAGTAACTGCATTATTTTTCACTTAAGAATGCTTGTTCCTGAGTGTGTTTGAAAGAACAAAAGTCTCCTAACCATTCCAGAACCATACTTATACCAAGTTAAATAGACATTGCTGAGCTCAGTCTAGGAGTGTTGGACTTGTCAAGCAATTCTAATTTACAGGTTTAAACTTCTGAAATTAACAGCAAAAAGAATTAGGGACTCAGTATTATTGTAAAACTGAGAAGATTTCCAAGGGAATATGAAATTCCTTACTCCACATTGAATTGAAGATTGATTGGGTTTCTCTAATAGCTTCAATATTATTTCTAATTCTTTTTCTGAAAAAAAATCATATTTTTTATAAAAATAAGAACTTCACAATGAAACAAATGAACATAAAATTTCTGTCTTTGTTCAGTCACCACTGAAGGAGATTAGAAGTTAATTTATGCCAGAAACCAAAGTCTAGACATGGTTGTACAGTAAACATTACTAGCATCAGTAATCAGACCATGGGTTAACTTGATGATCCCAAGCACTTGATTGTAATCCAAGTTTCTGAATGCCAACTTCAAGGACATTTTTTATAATTTAAAACATGAGTCCTGCCACAACAAAGAATATATCAACTAGCCCAGTGAAGGAGATTAGGGATTCTGCTTTTTAAACCTATAAATATATTCATATACAGACCTCTATTCAAATCCATTATAATTTCTGAGAGCTGAAAAAAATAAATGTACAGATATTTTCTTTGTCAATCATGACAATTACCTCTGACTACTTTGGAGCTTGGAGGCCAGTTGTTTCTCCTTTACCTATTGTGGTGCCCCAAAGCAATTTATCTTAATGCTTCCATGGCTATTGTCTGTCTTGTTCTCCAATGTTTAATCTAGAATTATATAAAACTCACATGACATGGTTTGCATATTTAGTCTGTAACATGTAAGTTGAATTCCCATTGTATAAGAGGTGGGCTATATATATTGGAGATAAAGATAAATATTTAATGTAATAGTGGTATTTAACTATGATATTTTAAAAATAACTGAAGTACTTTTGTTAAAGAATATACCTATAAATTGAAAGTGTCTAAAATTTTTCACATAAAATAATATATATTATAGAAACTATGGTAACTATAAAAAATTTGAAAGAAAAATTTTAAAAGTACCCAAGCAGACAAACTTTTCACTGGTGTAGTGGGACAAAAGTTATCACTTTATGTTTCAAGTCACAAATCTACATCCATGTTACCAATGTCACCATCATTCCAAAGTGGAAAACAAGGATCAGTAATGTGGTTTTATCTGGATAATATAGCTCACTTCATTTTTGATGACTGATGATAGTTCATATTTTAGTAGTGACACACTTACTATTATTTTTTTAGCCATGGTTGTAAGAGTTAAGAAATTAAAAGCTCCCTAGTAAATGGCATAATTTCACCACTGTAATATGCATTCATATTACATTTCTTTTATTTCTGAAGTTAAAATACTTTTTTCTACTTTTTTATAGAGTTCAGATTGGTTTGAAACATATCCTACTTCTCAGAAAAAAGCAGTTAATACTTTTTTTTGGTTATACCTACTACTTAGATATCTTTTTAAAAAATAGACTTTATGTTTTAGAGCAGTTTTAGGTTCACAGCAAAATTGAGCAGATGATACAGAGCTTTCCCATATACCCCCTGCCTGCACACATGCATAGTCTCCCCCATTTCCAATATCCCCCACCCAAGAGGTACATTTGTTATAATTGATGAACCTACATTAAACACATCATGATCACTCAGTGTCCATAGTTAATCTTAGAGTTCACTCTTGGTGGTGTATATTCCATGGGTTTGGACCAATAATGACATGCATCCACCATTATGTTATCAGAGTAGTTTCAGCGCCCTAAAAATTCTTTGTACTGCATTTACTCATTTATCCCCAACCTCTAGCAAACACTGACTGCTCTTTTTATTGTTTTCATAATTTTTCCTTTTCCAGAATATCATACAGTTAGAATCATACAGTGTGTAGCCTTTTCATTTTGTCTTCATTCACTTAATAATATCCATTTAAGGTTCCTCCATGTTTTTCATGGCTTGATAGTTTATTTTTTATGTTTTAGGGCTGCATTACATTCCACTGTCTGGATGTACCACAGTTTAGTTTTCTGTTAACCTACTAATGGACATCTTGGTTGCTTCCAAGTTTTGCAATACTGCATACATTTATAAATATCCATGTGCAGGTTTTTGTGTGGGCATAAGTTGTCAACTCCTTGGGGTAAATACCCAGAGGCTTATTTACTGGAACGTATGGAATGAGTATGTTTAGTGTTGTAAGAAACTGCCAAACTGTCTTCCAGAGTAGATGTACTCTTTTCCATTCCCACTAGAAGTGAATGAGGGTTCCTGTTGCTCCACATTCTTACCAGCATTTCCTGTTGTTGGTGTTCCAGATTATGGCCATTCTAATAGGTTGGTAGAGGTATCTCATTGTTTACATGTCATTTTCCTGATAACGTGTGTGACATTTTTTGTTTTTACATGTGTAACATATTTTCATATGCTTAATTGCCTTGTGTATATCTTTGGTGAGGTGCCATTTAAAGTCTTTGGCCTATTATTTAATCGGGTTCTTTTTCTTACTGTTGAGTTTTAAGGGTTCTACGTATATTTTGGATAACAGTCCTTTATCATATGTCTTTTACAAATGTTTTCTCCCAGTCTGTGGCTTATCTATCCATTCTCTTGACAGTCTTTCTTTTCTAAAGCAGAAAATTTTAGTTTTAACAAAGTTTAGCGTATAGGTATTTTGTTTCATTGATTGTGACTTTGTGTTGTATCTAAACACCAAACCCAAGGTTAACTAGATTTTCTCCTATGTTATCTTCTAGGAGCTTTACAGATTTGCATTTTACCTTTAGATCTGTGACCCATGTGTAGTTTATTTTTTGTTTGGGGTTTAAGTTCTGTATCTAGATTTATTTTTTTACATGTGGATGATTGGTTGTTCCAGAACCATTTGTTGAAAATATTATCTTCTCTCCATTTTATTGACTTTTCTTCTTAGTCAAATATCAGTTGACTTCTGGGATATCTATTCGTTCTATTGATCGATATATTTGTCTATTCTTTGACTAATTTCACACAGTCTTGATTACTATAGTGTTACACTAAGTCTTGAAGTCAGGTAGGTGCAGTCCTCCAACGTTGTTCTTTTCCTTCAGTATTGTGGTGGCTCTTCTGGGTCTTTGGCCTTTTCATATAAACTTCAGAATCACTTTGATATCCGTGAAGTAACTTGTTGGAATTTTGATTGAGATTGAATTGAATCTGCAGATAATGTTGGGAAGAGCTGACATGTTTACAATACCGAGTCTTCTTATCTGTAAACATGGAATGTCTATTTCTTCAGTACTTCATTGACTTCCTTCATCAGAGTTTTTTGTTTTTCTTATGTAGAAGTTGTACATATTTGTTAGATTTATATGTACTTCATTTGGGGGAGTGCTAATGTAAATGGTATTGTGTTTTTAATTTCAAATCCCACTTTTTCATTGCTGGTACATAAGAAGGAGATGACTTTTTGCATATTGACCTTATATCCTGCAACCTTGCTACAATCACTTCTTCCAGGAGGTTTTATTTATTTTTTCAGACATAATCTAAATATAGTCAGTCATGTCATCTGTGAATAAAGACAGTTTTATTTCTTCCTTCTCAAGCTCTATAACTTCCCTCTGACCCCTTTTCTTGTGTTATTGTGTTAACTAGGACTTCCATTTCTATGTTGAAAAGGAGTTAGGAGAGGAGCATCCTTCCTTTGTTTCTGATCTTGATGGGAAAACTTCTAGTTTCTCATCATTAAATATTGTTAGCTGTAGGTTTTTGTAGATAGCCTTTATCAAGTTGAAAAGTTCTCTATTTCTAGTTTACTGAGAATTTTTAGCATGGATGGATGTTGAATTTTGTCAAAAACTTTCTATAGTACTATTGATATAATCATGTGATTTCTTGTTTAGCCTGTTGGTGTGATGAATTTCTTTAATTGATTTTCGAATGCTGAACCAGCCTTGTATATTTGGATAAATCCTTCTTTGTTGTGGTATTTAATTTTTTCTTGCTGAGTTCAATTTGCTAAAGTTTTATTCATGTTTTTTGTATGTATGTTCATGAGAGATTGATCTATAGTTTTCTTCTATTTTACTAGTTTTGGTATTAGGGCAAAGCTGGCCTCATAACATGAGTTAGGAAGTATTATCTCTGCTTCTGTCTTCTTAAAGCAATTGTAGAGTGTTAGTGGAATGTTTTCCTTAAATGTTTCATAAAATTTACCAGCATACCCAACAGGTACTTTCTGACTTGGAAGGTTATTAATTATTGATTCAATTTCTTTAGTATTTATAGGCCTATTCAGAGTTTATTTCTTCTTGTTTGAATTTTGACAGACTTTGTACTTCAAGGAATTTGTCTATTACATTCATGTATCAAATTGAATCATGGGCATAGAGTTGCTCTATAGTATTCTTTTTCTATTCTCTAAATGTCCATAGGCTCTATAGTCTTGTCCCCTTATTTTTGATATTAGAAATTTGTATGACTTCTGTTTTCTTATTTAGCATGGGTAGAGGCCTATCAATTTTACTGATCTTTTCAAAGTATTAGTTTTATTTTTTGTTGATTTTCTCTATTTATTTCTTTTTAATTTCAATGGTTTCTGCTCTAATTTTTTAATCTCCTTTTATTTGCTCTTTTTCTAGTTTTCTAAGGTGGAAGCTTAGATGATTTTTTTTAGACCTTTCTTCTTCCCTAATATAAGCATTTAATATTATAAATTTCCCTTTAAACACTGCTTTTCACTGGATCCCACAAATTGATAACTTGTATTTTCATTTAGTTCAAAGTATTTTGAAATTTATTTCTTTTTTGTTCCATGTGCTAAGGAGAAGTTCTTATTTAATCTCCTAAAACGTTGGGATTTTCCAGCTACTTTTCTGTTACCGTTTTCTAGTTTATGATTGACCCTTAAACAGAGTGGGGGTTAGAGGTCCCAACTCTCTTCAAAGTTAAATTCACGTATAACTTTATAGTTGGCCCTCGGCATTCAAACATCCACAGATGGTGTACTACTGTAGTTTGTATATAGTGAAAGAAATCCTTTTATGAGGACCTGTGCAGTTCAAACTCATGTTGTACAGGGTCAACTATAACTTTCTTGTGTTTTGAGAGCAGACATTGTATGATTTATAGTCTTTAAATTAAAAAAAAATATATTTTATGGCCTAGAATGTAGTCTATCTTGTTGAATGTTCCAAGCGAGCTTGAGAAGAATATGTATTCTGCTGTTATTGGATCAAATATTCTATAGATGTCCATTATACCCAGTTGATTGATGGTGTTGAGTTCAACTATACTCTTACTGACTTTGTGCCTGCTAGCTGTGTCAATTTCTGATAAAGGGATGTTGAAGTCTCTAACTATAATAGTGGACTCATCTATTTCTTCTTGCAGTTCAGTTTTTGCCTCACATAGTTTGTTCTATAGTTAGATGCATACATGTTAAGAATTATTCTGCTTTGGAGAGCTGATCCCTTTTTTATCATGTAATGCCTTTCTCTATCCCAGATAACTTTACTTACTCTGAAGTTTGCTGTGTCTGAAATGAATATAGCTATTCCTGCAGTCACCTGATTAGTGTTAGCATGGAATATCTTTCTCTCTCCCTTTACTTTAGATCAATATGTATCTTTATATTTAAAGTGGGTTTCTTATAGACGACATATAGTTGGGATTTTTTTTTTTTTTGATCCACTCCGACAGTCTGTCTTTTTTTCTTTTTTTTGCTGTACACGGGCCTCTCACTGCTATGGCCTCTCCTGCTGCGGAGCACAGGCTCCAGATGTGCAGGCTCAGCAGCCATGACTTACGGGCCTAGCTGCTCTGCGGCTTGTGGGATCTTCCCAGACTGGGGCACGAACCCGTATCCCCTGCATTGGCAGGCGGACTCTCAACCACTGCGCCACCAGGGAAGCCCTGACAGTCTGTCTTTTAACTGGTGCATTAGATCATTACTATTTAATAATGATTGACACAGTTGGATTACTATGTACTGTGTTTGTTACTCTTATGTTTTCCATTTGTTCTTTATCTTTTGTAACTTGAATTGAACATTTCATGATTCCATTCTTTCTCCTTTTTTAGTATACTAGTTATACGGTTTTTAGTTGTTGACCTAGAGTTTGCTATATACATTTACAACTACTTCAAGTTCACTTTCAAATGACACTACACTGCTTCATGGGTAGAGCTAGTGCCTTATAAAAACAAAGTAACCCCAATTCTCCTTCCTGTCTCTTGTGCCATTGCTGCAATTCATATCACTTATACATAAGGCTACATAAGTGAATATATACATAAGCATATTACAGTTGAATATATTATGGCTATTATTGTTTTGAATGGATTTTTAACTTTTAAACCAATTAAGAATAAGAAAATAAAAATTTTCTTTCTCTGGCATTTATTCCTTCTGCAGTGTTCTTCCTTACTTTACATAGTTCTGAGTTTCTGACCTGTACTATTTTGCTTTTCTCTAAAGAACTTCTTTTAACATTTCTTTCAAGATGGGTCTACTAGCAACACATTTATTCAATTTTTGTTTGTCTGGAGAAATCTTTGTTTTTCCTTCACTTTTGAAAAATAGTTTCATTAGATTACAGAATTCTAGGTTTGCAGATTTCTCCTCTTAATAGTGTTTAACTCCACTTTCTTCTTGCTTGTGTGGTTTCTGAGGAGAAGGTGGATGTATTTTTCATCTTTATTCTTCTACAGGAAGGTGGTTTTTTCCTCCAGAATTTTTTCATCTTTGATTTTCTTTCATTTTAAAATAATATGCCTAGATGTATTTTTTTTTTGGCATTTATGCTTGATGTTCTCTGAGTTTCCTGGGTCTGTATTTTGATGTCTTACATTAATTTGAGGAAACTCTCAGTCATTATTGTTTCAAATATTTCTTCTGTTTCTTTCTCATTCTTCTCCTTCTTGTATTACCATTATGCATTAACTTTCAGTCTTTTGGTGAGCCTATGCCTCTGGAATATGAACTTTATAAGCATTTCTCTGTACCCACCCTGCCCCTTCCCTTTAGGTTGGACCAGACAGCTAGAATGGGCTGGAGTTGATCATTTCCCATTCTCCAGTATAGTTAGGCTCTGATAAAACCCCAGCAGGTTAGGCTCTGGTTAAATAGTTTCTCCTGAGGGCAAGCCTTGTTAAGAACAGAGTGCTCTGATCATTTTCAAAACGAATATTTTTCCCTCCCTTGCTGGAAGCATGAGTGGATTTTTCTCTGATACTCATTGTGAGAACTACATCAAGTTCATGGAGGTAAAACTCACAAAATTGTGGAGCCTTCCCTGTGACTGGATCCTCCTGGAGCTTTTATTCTCAGCATTGTCCACATTGAGCCTCCAACCATTAGTCAGTCACAGTTTAGGTTTTCCTACCTGGCTCTGGTTTTCAGAGAGGTTTCTCCTCTTGTGTTTCTGTTCTGGTAATTTGTGATCTCTTTGCCTGTCTGTCTCTCCAGTTTGGGGGTGGGGAGGGGGGGCGGGGAGTGGTGTGTGCTATGACCTCACTTCTCTTAGAGATCTAAGAAGAGTTGTTGATTTTTCAGTTTGTTCACCTTTTTACTTGTTAAAACAGAATAGTAACTTCCAAGCTTCTTACATGCAGGACAGGAAACCAGAAGTCCTTGATATCTTTTTAATGTCTGTTTTAACATGAAGACAATTATAGTGATAAACTATACTTGAAATTCTTCCTCTGTGTTTATAGTTATGATAGTAGAAAGCCTGAGAAGTGACAATTCATTTATTTTACCATTTCTCTGAATTTGAATATTGAGTTTTTACAAACTGATGAATATGGAGATGTATAAGAATATTTTGATCAAATAGAAAGCATCATCACTGATAATATGCTTTATTCTCAATCCAAAATATTATCATATAGGATCTTGATTGTATGAAACATTTTGCATTGACTTTCAAACAGTGCATAATACTTTTGACCCAGAGTTCAATATCAATGAACAATTAACTACTTTTAAGTAGTAAGTTGGGTCTGGAGAAATGCGTAATTATAAGGGAGTCTGGTTTGATAGGACTTTGGATAATAAAAGAAAACTGTGGAATAATATCAACTTTTATGTACTTCAAAAAATAGAAATGTTTTTCTGCAGCTTACCTCTACTAACATTTTTTGTTAAAAACTAAATTATGCATATATTTTACATATTCCTTTCTAATGTTTCCATACTATATTTCTTTCTCATTTTCTTCTGAATGACTTTAGGATTACCTAGTTTTTAATAACACTAAGTTTTTTAAGAAATGGCTCTAATCAATATTTCATAAATGGCATACTGGTGTATTCCAAAAATTTTAATTCTTTCGTTTCTTAAAAATTATCTCTATTTTAATATCTTTTTCTATTCTTTGTACTCAGTGCATAAATGCATTTTTTACTTGTCCTTTTCCCCTACTGTGATGCTAATGTAGCATGCAGCATGAAAGAAAGAAACAAGTCTTGTTACATTATTCTATTCATGCACTCTGTGAACTAAAATAGTCAGGTAGGATCCATCCAATTCATATGTTTATGAATAACCATATCTAGACAGGTATTTATGTATTTGTGGCTTTATTAAAATGCTCCCCAATTAGCATCAAATGACTAAAAACAGTAAAATGAGTTTCCTACACATTCTGTACCATGACACACCATGATGTCCAGTATCAGTAACTAGTTTTTCTCAATTGAACTAGTGATGAACCCAGATGAGGAGGTTAAAGAGGTATAGTCCAGATGGTTTTCTTCCAGAGTCTCGGGGTCAACAACAAGTCTGTCCCCCTTAGAAGTCATGTGTCCTGGAAATCTGCCTCTTACCTTAGAATCTTGATCACTTAGCTCTTGGGCTTTATCTATACAGTTTCTCAACGTTTTGTTGTTGAAAACGGAGTCATTGATTTCTCTGAAAATGTTGCTTTCTTTCTCAAACAATGTTGCCAATATTAGCTGCTTTCTTCACTTGTTATTCCTAGAATGGTTGAAGAGTACTGGTCCTCTTTGTATACCTAAATCTGAGCTCTCCGGACCTCTCCTTTCCTTTTGCATTCACTCTGCCACATTTTGGTTTTTGGTGACAAGTGGGGCAATGTAAACCCATTTTGAATTACCTGAAGGATTAGCTATTGCTGTTAACAGAAAGGTACTTAGTGTCTTTAAAAAAAACTTAACTCATAGCTTCCAACCTCAACATCTGCCAAATCTTCTATAATTCACTCACATCAAATTTTATCACTTTCTCTTTAAATTTTTTTCTAAATCTGAATGAATTTAGAAAAGGTTCTCCAGTGATTCTGGAGCAGTGGTTCTCAAACTTGAGAATTTACTTTTCTAACGAGCTCTCAGATATGCACGTGATGCTCTATCTGGGGGCCCCATTTTGGAAACCACACCTCTGGAAGAAGTGCAGCAGTTTTCTTTTTTGAAGAGAAAAATCTCTGCCCACATGTAAGTCAGTAATGGTTCTTCCTTATACTTACTTGTTAACTTACTACCCCTAATATATAAAATATTCATAGGCTTGTAGAGTTTAAAAAAAAACTTAGATTTCATGTTTTCTTCTTTGTTTTGCCTAAGAATACTAGATCATTTAAGTAGTCAGTTATAAAGCTGAGATTAAAATCAAGGTTTCTTGGGCTTCCCTGGTGGCGCAGTGGTTGAGAGTCCGCCTGCCGATGCAGGGGACACGCGTTCATGCCCCGGTCCGGGAAGATCCCACATGCCGCGGAGCGGCTGCGCCCGTGAGCCGTGGCCGCTGAGCCTGCGCGCCTGGAGCCTGTGCCCCGCAACGGGAGAGGCCACAACAGTGAGAGGCCCGTGTACCGCAAAAAAAAAAAAAAAAAAAAAAAAAAAAAAATCAAGGTATCTTGACTCTCAGTTCATTGGCCTTGGCCTTTCATCCCATAAATCTTCTTTGTTTTATATAGTTAATAATTTATAACACCAATAATATATGAAATGCCAATTTTAATTACTATAATACTTTGATTTTTCCAGAGTCATAAAATGCAGTTTATTGTAGAGTTGGTTTAGACAAAGTCAGTACAAGATTTGTTATGATTCTCATCTCATCCTTTCTTTGAGTGATAAAATCAGGGAGGTTTACTGAAATATCTTTATATACGCTTTATACTGGAAATTAAAGTGCATGCAGTATTTTAAAAAAGAAAGTATTACTGCCCAGGGAAACTATAATACTAATCAGCTGTGAGAAATTAAATCCCTTCCTTAGGAAGTTTTGCTTTTAGACCCTGCCTTGGGCTACTAGTATCAGAGGTACTTAAATGCCTCAAAGAAACCCATGAACATTTCACTGCAACTCCTGTCCTGTGTCTTTAATACAAGCCAACCATATTCAAATGAGGTGAAGATGTGCAGGTTATGTCACTGCCAAAGTGGGAGATGAACACTGCTTCAGAGTGTAGGGAGGACTTGAATGGGAGAAGTGCATAGATAAAAGACAAATTAACTTCTCAAATTCCTCCTTTCACAGAGTATGACTGCAGTAGGCTCTTCCAGAAAGGAGTGTCATTTTTTATTAGTACTGAGTGTCCATTTTTCTTGCCTTTCTTTTATGGTTCTAAAGGTACAACAAATGAATGTACATTCTCAGTAGTAGCACATGATGGCTAAGGAATGTTTGGTATTATTAATTAATTGATATTATTCTTAAATTTGTATGTATGTAGTTCTAGACATAACATGTATAAAGAAGGATGCCAGTCTTTACATTGATAACTAGATGAATATTGAACTAAAAACTAATTTGTATTTAATAAAATTAAATTTAATTAAAAATAACTTTAAAACTCAATTATTTTAAATAATTACAAATATGATTAACCACAAACTTATGACAATGGCATTGACTTTGTTGGTATTCTGATTCCAAATCCAGAAGCATACTCTATGTGTGTGTGTATGTGCCATATATTGCATTTAGTTTAAATTTGCTTATAGGAGCTGTGACCTCAGTTATGCCTATAATAATGACATTTTTTGGACCAATTCATACATTTAATGTGACATATTCTGAATTAGTTTAAAGATGAAATATCTTAACAAAGGGAAATATGTATCAAGCTTGACCTTATAGGCACTCACAAACACAAAATATGAATGTCAACTAAATGATGTTAAGGCAATTTGATTAATTTTATCAAGATGCATAAGAAAATTTATAGAAATGACAGATCATTATTAAGAGCAAATTGTAGGTTCTCTAAATTTTACATTATGCTCATTTTTCCATACTTAATATTTGTTTTCTTTAATAATGAATTTACCATGTAGAAGCCCATTACAATGTTTACACTTTATAATGTTCAGCAACCTTTTAGAACTGAGCGCTTAACATTCATTGTAAAATTAATGGCTTTTTCCAAATCTAGGTATAACTATGCTAATTTTAGATACTTCAAGTTGCAGTTTTCAGAGTGGTGTTTTTCATACTGAAATATTAAAAGTCTAAGAACTATAATCAGTCAAAGATTTTCTAATTCATCATTATTCTCAACCAAACACAAGTTACATGAAAATTTTAAATAGAGCAACAATTAATTTTTCTGAAATAAAAGCAAAGACCCCAGTTTAATGGAAATATAAAACAAAAATATTATGTTTTTATTACTCATCCAAATACCACCAGAATACCCCCACATGTATAATAATCATTAAATTCACTAGTTTAGAATATTCTATCAAGTTTAATTGATAATAAAACCATAGGTATTAAAAGATTATTTTGACATTTATAGATTGTCCAGAAAGAAGGATAAAACGTGTTTTACTTAAAATCTGTGGCTTAACTCATAACTCTTAAAGATTTAGATACATAAGGTTCTACACTTACCTTTTTGCCCAAGGCTCTGCAAATTCTAAAGGTAAACCTGCCTTATATCTTAGTTTCCTCAGTAAGAGTGGTGAGTTTGATATTCTCTATCTGTATCGTATAAGTTTTTTGTATTCATAAAAAGAATAAATTACCCCTGGCCTTTTCTGGAAGGGCCAGCTGACTCAGGGCTTCAAGCTTCTCATGGACATAGTAGAGTTTTGATTAGTGCCAACTATGTAACGATGATTAAACTCTCTTAATCTTGAACATTTCTGGTTCTGCAAAACACAATCATGCAGTTAATTGGAAAAAGATTGCCTCTAACATTTTTTTTTCCTGGAAATATGATGGTGAATGCTTGGTAAACATTTTCTCTCTTGATATTTTTATCTACTTTGGAATAATCTCAGAATATTTCTTTAAGTCCTTTAAGTAGTCTCAAATCATTTGCTGCATTTGAGTTATTTCAAGTACAGTAAACAAACTCAGCTTCAGATCTCTGCCCCATACTATGCCTGCTAATAATCACTACATGTAGAACAAAGTATGATTTCACTTCAAAGGGTAATGACAAGGACTTTTACACCTCAGGGATGTGTAAAAGAAAGATTTAAATGGGGTGTTTTCTATCGGAGACTGCATCTCATTCTCCAGCTTCCAATTCTGGAAACAAACAAATAATCAATGAGATTTTCTTCTTTGTTCATAGTTATTGGATCCTCCTGGGATATAGTTGCATAGTTTTAGTATCAAGCGAAATGCAAGAATAAGCCATTTTCTTTGAGCATGTCGATAGAGAAATAACTAACTTCTCATTGTGGAATAGCTTCAGGACTCTTGACACAAACGAAATTTTCTGATTTGCTGCCGAGAACAGCATCCCCACATTAATACCCACTGAATGGATCCAGTAGTTGCAGATGTTTCCATTTTTATTATTTGAATTTTTAAATATCATTAAGAGACTACAAGTATTTTGTTGTTGTTGCTTGAGATTATTGCACTGCTCTGATGATTGAAATCACTTGCACTTCAGCCTTTACTCATGTAAATATTCTATGGAGACAGAGGAAGGCACTTGCTGTCAATGTCTTATTGCTCAATTATGAAGCACAGAAAATGCTCCTATGTGGGTAGTGCAAGAACAAAATGGGCTCATACATAATAAATCAGGACACAGGCCCTACTCATGTTGGTAGAATTCACATACAAAACACAATCATACATTTATTTTTTCTTTACAGAATCTGAATGAAACTTTGAAAATGAGAAAATGTATATTGGTACTGAAACACTGATAGATGTATCACTTTGTAAAATAAAGCTTAAATTAACAAGAAGACTCATTAAGAAAGAGATGAAGGAAAAAATAAAGATGAATTCATATCTCACTTTAATTACATTAAACTACATCACAAATATGACCAGACTCTTAATATCAGAGCTATAATCGTCTAAAACCAAAAAATTTGCCTTGCAGAATTCCTACTAGAAAAGTTCTGGAATGAAATACAGTCATCTTTCAATGAGTTCTTTTCATGAACTCATGTAAAATCTTATTTAATACCTTATTTTTGCCTGTTTGGCCTGAAGTAACCTCGAAGAGAACAATTTCAGCTGATTTTTGTATTTTTTTTTCCTATCATGCTCAAAGAGATAATGAAAGTCTTTTTTTTCAGTCATGCAAATTACTGGAGACCTGCAGGTTTTTTGATCTGAACAAAATTATCAGTTTCTTTGCTGACACTTCCACCAATATTCATATATTATGTTCGACTGTCTGTACTGATAATCAGCATTTTTTCCCCATAGTCATCATCAGGATCATGTCTATTTTTTGTTCATTTGTTTATTATTGACTGTTCCATCTAATACAATGTAAGCTCAATGTCTTTCTGTTCATACCAAAATCATAGCACCTGGCACAGCGCCTGACAGTGATACATTGAATAAAGTGAGTAAACAAATAGGATTGTTAAAGCTACAATAATATTTCCTTAATTTTCAATACTTTCATTATACTAAGATTTATAGCTATGTTTCACTTGAGAGCATGAATCCAGAGTTGATTTTTTGACACTCTTCCTTGGTCTTAGGCTTTTCTATGTATTTACAGTTGGGTTGTTTCAAGGCTTAGGCATTTTATGAGGGGAAGTTCTCCCTGGCACTGCATGATAATGAGACTGCATGGGGACCATAGGTTTTTCCTACTTACTAAGAGAGTATCTCCTTTTATATTGATAAAAGCTGATGAAATACTAGAGATGTTTCTATTTCTTAGAGTTTGGAAGCATGAGAACTTAGGAGAGAAGATTTTCATTTATAAACTGAAGCTTTCATGTTCCACACAAACAAAGCATAAATGATGTTAATCAGTGATGACAATACATCCCCTACCACTGAGAGGATATTCCACATGAGAAGGAATTTGCTCTGACTCTTGTGATATACCACTATATTCAGCTCATCTATCCCATTCGATAAACTCAACTTTATCCTTGGATCAGGCTAGACCATTAAAAGGCTTTGGATTTATATTGCACCATTTGAGTCTTTCATCTAATTCCTTTTATCAAATTGAGTTCTGCTTTTATGCTACCAGCTAACACTGAAGGGTGTGAAAAAAAGTAAATGCTGTAAACTAGTAATTAGGTCTATTGTGGAGATGTTGTTGAGAATACCCTGCAGTGTCTTTTTCTCTATCCTGAGAAAAAATACACTGCAGGGTCTTTTTACCTCTCATCCCCCCATCCAATAGCGCTTGTTCTCCTTCAGTATGCTATATTAATCTCCATCTTATCATTAATAAAGACACTTTCATAAAACTTTTCCACCAAGTCTTTCTTTCTGTCTCTAGACTATAAACTCATTGAAGGCAGAGGTTAAATTTTTGTGTGTGTCTTTAAATCAAGAAACTTTGTATAACTCCTGGCATATTATGCATATTCAATGTGTTTGTCATATGAATACTGGGTGGATGAATGAATGAATGCATTATTAAATACTACAGAGTATGTGTTAAGCATTACAGATTTACTAAAATGAAACCAGAGAGTAGATGATTGATTGCCCATGCTGTGCTCCTTCTTTCAGTCTGTGGAGTATACTATATGAAAATCATAAGAACTATGGAATTCTTCTAAATATACTATGTCATATATTGAAAGAACAAATGTATATGCCTAATTTCCAAATTCAAAACATGAAATAAAAAAATACTGTATTTGTGAATATATACATGCAGAAGTGTTCAGCTGTTATAAAGATGCCAAAATTCATGTAAATGTAGACAGAATCCACCTATTATTAAGATTGTTTTGATTTCTTGGGGCCTCACCACCATATTTTTTTAAAAAAATTTAATTTGAAATAATCATTAGGAATGCTGCTTTGACACATATCACTGAACAAAAATTTAGGGCTATGAACCCAAATATTTGGGGTAAGGTCAATCCTTAGGTAGAAAGAAATGATCACATAAGTAGACTTAAATTTTTCATTTTATAGATAATTGATCTGTATTCAATTATTCTGATTTCCAGCACTTTCCAGTACTTCTGTTTCCAGATATGAATGAGTAGATGAGACCATCATTAAGTAATTTTTCAAGAAATTTTTGTTTTGGGACTTCCCTGATGGTCCAGTGGTTAAGACTCCACACTTCCATTGCAGGAGGCATGGGTTTGATCCTTGGTTGGGGAACTAAGATCCTGCATGGTGCAGGGAAAAAAAAAAAGAAAAAAAAAATATTTTAAAAGCATTCCAGGAAGACAGTGGAATGAACTTAATACTTACTGTATGCTGGAAAACATAAAATTACCTTTTATTTGAATTTACACTTTTGTTCTAATGTGATTTTTAAAGCTTTCAACATATGTAATTTTCAGACTCCTTTAGTCTAACCAACACTCTGTATATGACAGCTCTTTATTCATGGGTTATGAGATTATATAATCTTACATTATTCTATATTAAAGGGATCTTATGAATCACTCTAGTCTAACCCCCTTCATTAATATTCATTTAATTATGTCCCAGATAATTAAAGCAACTGGCCAAATCTTTCAAAGATTTTATAGTTTTGAAAAAAATAAATAAATTCCTAGCCTTGGATAAATGCCTTAATTTTGCTCATATGATAGTATATTAATCCATTCTTCATTCATACAGTAGTATATTAATAAAATTGCATCAACCGTATAAATCAAATTATCAATATATAATTGGGACAATACATGGAGGGATAATAAAGTACTGTTCTCACTAATACAGGGTTTATAGAATTGACAATTTATATTAATATATGAAAGGTACCCATGTAGTGGCTCTCCATTTTGTCAGGATTAAGTTGTTCAGTCTTTCTATTCACCTGTTCTTTGAAAATTGAAAAATCTAGGAAATGTGATTAAAACTGTCATTAACTATTAAGCACACACTGAAACATTATTTTGGATAATAAATTAAGTAATTACAATAAGTATAATTAAAGAAGTGAATAGATTAAGGGATTAATGCCTATATAAGATACTTGAAACTGGAAACCAATTATATAGACTAGCTCCCCAGTATGTATTAGTGATGGTCTTATATTTCCAAGTATATTTTTCTTTTATTCCTTAGGCCTATTAGGGCCATTGCAATTATGTTAAAGAAGGAAATGAGTGTAAAATTCATATAGTTTTAAATTTTGTGTTTAAAAATCTCATTTTTAAGCAGTAAAATATTAGAACTAATAAACATTCAACAAAGTTACAGGACACAAAATTAACACACAAGTCAGTTGCATTGCTATACAATCATAGTGAATAGTCTGAAAGGAAAATTAAGAAAACAGTTCTATTTACAGTAATATGAGAAAGAATAAAATACTTTAGGAATAAATGTAACCAAGGAGATAAAAGACTTGTACGCTGAACTAAAAAAAATTACTGAAAGAAAGAAGACATCCCTTGTTGTGTAGATTGGAAGACTTAATATTGTTGATAGTACCCAAAGTGATCTACAGATTCAATTCACATGGAGTCTAAAGAGACCAAAATAGCCACAACAGTTTTGAAAAAGAAAAAGTTGGAGGACTCAAACTTCCTGGTTTCAAAAAAAACCCTACAAAATAACAGTAATCAAAGCAGTATGGTACTGGCATAAAGACAGACAAATCAATCAAAAGAATATAATAGAGACCCCAGAAATAAGCTCATATTTTATATATAATATATATATAAGCTCATATATATATATATGAGCTTATATATATATATATATATATATATATATGAGCTTATATATATATATATATATATATAAGCTCATATATATATGACTTTCAACAAGGGTGCCAAGATCACTTAACAATGAAAGGACAATCTCTTCAAAAAACTCTTGTTGGAGAAAACCAGACCTCCACATGCA
Organism: Kogia breviceps; assembly: GCF_026419965.1. Lineage (NCBI taxonomy): Eukaryota > Metazoa > Chordata > Mammalia > Artiodactyla > Physeteridae > Kogia > Kogia breviceps. Next base: position 67,281,555 of record NC_081313.1, on the reverse strand, counting down.
AAAGAATGAAGATGGACCCTTATCTTATACCATATACAAAAATTACCTCAAAGTGAAATAAGACCTAAATGTAACAGTTAAAACTATAAAAATCCTAGGAGAAAGCATAAGGGAAAAGCTTCATAACATTGGACTTGGCAATGATTTCTTGGATATGACACCAAAAGTATAGGCAACAAAAGCAAAAATAGACAAATGGGACTATATCAAACTTAAAAACATTTTTACTTGAAAGGATACAATACATAGAAAAGACAACCTATGGAATGAGATAAAATACTTGCAAATTATATATCTGAGAAGTAGTAAATATCCAGAATATATAAGGAACTACAACTCAAGAAAAAATCAAATAATTGGATTTAAAATGGTTAACTGGTCTGCACAGATATTTCTCCAAAAATGTACACTAATGGTCAACAAGCATGTGAAAAGATGCTCAACATCACTAATCATCAGAGAGATGCAAATCAAAACCACAATAAGATATCACTTCATACCCATTAGTATGGCTAGATACTATCAAAAAACAGAAAATAGCAAGGTTGACAAGGATGTGGGGAAATTGGAATGCTTGTGTACTATTGGTGATACAGTAAAATGGTGCAACTGCTGTGGAAAATAGTATGGAGGTTATTCAAAGAAAGAAAATGAGAGCTATGTATGGTGTAGCAATCCCACTTCTGGGTATATAGCCAAAAGCATTTTTGACATCTGGGTTTTGAAGAGATACTTGTACTCCCATGTTTACAGCAGCACTGTTCATAATCACTAAGAGGCAGAAGCAACTCAAATGTCCAATGATGGATGAATGAATAAACACAATGTGGTATATATACACAATGGAATATTATTCAGATGTAAAAAGGAGAGAAAACCTGTCACATGCTACAACAGGATGAACCTTGAGAAGTTGTTTTAAGTGAAAAAAGCCATTCACAAAATGACAGGGTATTATTCCACTTACCTGAGTTATCTAAACTGGTCAAATTCATAGAAGCAGGAAGTAAAATGGTGGTTACTAAAGGCTAAGGGGAAGAAGAAACGGAGAGTTGTTTATTGGATATAGTTTCAGATTTATAAGATGAAGTTCTGGAGCTCTGTTTCAAAACAGTGTGAGTATATGTAACACTACTGGGCTGTACACTAAAAAGGGATGAATGGTAAATTTTCTTATGTTTTTTACCATAATTTTAAAAATTATTTTTATATGTAAACCTTCTACACATTTCCCCCTTAATTCAAAATCACTGTTTTCTTGAAATATCCAATAATTAATATGCAATGAAAATAATGATTCACACTGTACATACACATCACAGTGTAAAATATATGGCACAAAGCTTAACATCTGAAGGAAACTCAAATAGGAAAGAAATAAGTGCATCATAAATTTTGTATCATATACGTTGAGGTTCCAAAAGTCTTTTTACACTATGTTCAGTTGCTTAGAAAAATCACTGAAAGAGTCCTTAGTCTTTTTGTTTCACAGGCAAAATAGAAATGGCTAATAATCTGGAAATATGATGAAATTATAAAAGTAATGTGAAAAGCATAGAGAAGTAACTTAATTTTACACATACATGCACACAATTTTTTTAAAAAAAGCATCAGGTACACGAAATAAAATTGTAAATGGGAAAATAGGTAGCAAATTTGTTAAATGGGCTGTATCCAATTTACCAAGAGAAAATATTTATAAATTCCTATTTCAAACTTCAAATTGTATGAATATCAGTTTTCCTGGAAGTAATTCAAAATTCGTTATTTAGAGGTTGACAGACTTTTAGAAATCCTTAATTTTCTTCCTGAGAAGGATTTTATAACAGGGAACTCTAAAAACAATGAATTCTGAAAATATAGACAATGAAAGAAAATTTAAAATGTGGTATTTAAAACCATACTTTCTCTGACCTCCCACCTTTCTAATGCTTATTGACAAGAATCAAAGCTCATTTAACAGCATGTAAAACCTCCTCTCACATTCTGGCCATTAAAAAAAAATGTTTTTTTTTCCATTTGCAAATGGATTTCATGTACAATCTGTGCTGTGAAACTTTTTAAAATAAAAGTGAAACCTCTAATAGATAGTCCATAATGAAGGTCATTGCTTCTAAGAAAATCTTTCTTATTTTAAATCTCCCAGCATGAGTTCCGTTAGATGACTCAGTTAGTGCTAATTCTTATCAATAAATTGAATTGCCTCCTGTTCATCCAGTTTTCTTGTATCTTTGTCCATTTATTTTCTGTAGAACAAAAAGAAACTTTTGAACTAGGTGGAATTCACACCATATTTTTGGTAATCTATTTCTTTTTTTTCTTTTTTTTTAATTGGAGTATAGTTGATTTACAATGTTGTGTTAGTTTCTGCTGTACAGAAAAGTGAGTCAGTTATACAAATACAATATATACACTCTTTTTTAGATTCTTTCCCATAAAGGTCATTAGAGTACTGAATAGAGTTCCCTGTGGTATGGAGTAGGTTCTTATTGGTTAGCTATTTTATATATAGTAGTGTGTACATGTCAATCCCAATATTCCAATGTATCCCCCCCCCTTCCCCCTTGGTAACCATACATTTGTTTTCTACACCTTTCTTCTTTGTAAATAGGTTCAATTTATACCGATTTTTTAGATTCCACATATAAGCGACATCATATGATATTTGTCTTTCTCTGTCTGACTTTACTCAGTATGAAAATCTCTAGGTCCATCCATGTTGCTGCAAATGGCATTATTTTGTTGTTTTTTTATGGCTGAGTAATATTCCATTGTATGTACGTAACTACATCTTCTTTATCTGTTCGTCTGTCGATGGACATTTAGTTTGCTTCCATGTCTTGGCTATTGTAAATAGTGCTTCAGTGAACATTAGGGTGCATGTATCCTTTCAAATTATGGTTTTCTGCAGATATATGCCCAGGGGTGGGATTGCTGGATCATATGTTGGCTCTATTTTTAGATTTTTAAGGAACATCTATACTGTTCTCCATAGTGTCTCTGTCAATTTACATTCCCACCAACAGTGTAGGAGGGTTCCCTTATTTCCACACCCTCTCCAGCATTTACTGTTTGTAGATTTTTTGATGATGGCCATTGTGACCGGTGTGAGGTGATACCTCATTGTAGTTTTCATTTGCATTTCTTTAATAATTAGTGATGTTGAGCATATTTTCATGTGCCTCTTGGCCATCTGTATGTCTTCTTTGGAGAAATGTCTATTTAGGTTTTCAGCCCATTTTTTGATTGGGGTGTTTTGTTTTTTTTTTCATATTGAGCTGCATAAGCTGTTTTGGAGATTAATTCTTTGTCGGTCACTTTGTTTGCAAATATTTTCTCCCATTATGTGGGTTTTCCTTCCATTTTGTTGATGGTTTCCTTTGCTGTGCAAAAGCCTTTAAGTTGAATTAGGTCCTATATGTTTATTATTATTATTTTTTATTTCCATTACTCTTGGAGGTGGATCAAAAAAGATGTTGCTGTTATTTATGTCTCTTCCATTTCTTATTTTTATTTATTTATATTTTAACATTGTTTTTGGAGTATAATTGCTTGCTTTGCAATGGTGTGTTAGTTTCTGCTGTATAACAAAGTGAATCGGTTATATGTATACATATACACCCATATCCCCTCCCTCTTGCATCTCTCTCCCACCCTCCCTATCCCACCCCTCCAGGTGGACACAAAGCACCAAGCTGATCACCCTGTGCTATGTGACTGCTTCCCACTAGCTATCTATTACACATTTGATAGTGTATATATGTTCACGCCACTCTCTCACTTCATCCCAGCTTACCTTTCCCCCTCTCCGTGTCCTCAAGTCCATTTTCTACATCTGTATCTCTATTCCTGTCCTGCCCCTAGGTTCTTCATAATGTTTCTTTTTAGATCCCATATATATGTGTTAGCATACAGTATTTGTTTTTCTCTTTCTGACTTACTTCACTCTGTATGACACACTCTAGGTTCATCCACCTCACTATAAATAACAAAATTTCATTTCCTTTTATGGCTGAGTAATATTCCATTGTATATATGAGTGACATCTTTATCCATTCATCTGTCAATGGACACTTAGTGGCTTCAATGTCCTGAGTATAATAAATAGAGCTGCAATGAATATTGTGGTACATGACTCTTTTTGAATTATTGTTTTCTCAGGGTATATGCCCAGTAGTGGGATTGCTGGGTCGTATGGTAGTTCTATTTTTAATTTTTTAAGGAACCTCCATACTGTTCTCCATAGTGGCTGTATCAATTTACATTCACACCAACAGTGCAAAGGGTTTGCTTTTCTCCACACCCTCTCCACGACTTATTGTTTGTAGATGTTTTGATGATGGCCATTCTGACTGGTGTGAGGTGATACCTCATTGTAGTTTTGATTTGCATTGCTCTAATAATTAGTGATGTTGAACAACCTTTCATGTGTTTGTTGGCAATCTGTATATCTTCCTTGGAGAAATGTTGATTAGGTCTTCTGCCCAATTTTTGATTCGGTTATTTGTTTTTTTGATATTGAGCTGCATGAGCTACTTGTATATTTTGGAGATTAATCCTTTATCACATGCTTCATTTGCAAATATTTTCTCCCATTCTAAGGGTTGTCTTTTTGTCTTGTTTATGGTTTCATTTACTGTGCAAAAGCTTTTAAGTTTAATTAGGTCCCATTTCTTTATTTGTGTTTTTATTTCCATTTCTTTAGGAGGTGGGTCAAAAAGGATCTTGCTGTGATTTATGTCATAGGTGTTTTCCTATGTTTTCCTCTAAGAGTTTTATAGTGTCACACCTTACATTTCAGTCTTTAATCCATTTTGAGTATATTTTTTGTAAGGTGTTAGGAAGTGTTCTAATATCATTCTTTTACATGTAGCTGTCCAGTTTTACCAGAACCACTTATTGAAGAGGCTGTCTGTTGTCCATTGTATATTCTTGCTTTATCATAGATAAGTTCACCATATGTGTGTGGGTTTTTCTCTGGGTTATCTATCCTGTTCCATTGATGTATATTTCTGTTTTTGTGCCAGTACAATGCTGTCTTGATTACTGTTGCTTTGTAATATAGTCTGAAGACAGGGAGCCTGATTCTTCCAGCTCCGTTGTTCTTTCTCAAGATTGCTTTGGCTATTTGGGGTCTTTTGTGTTTCCATATAAATTGTGAAATTTTTTGTTCTAGTTGTGTGAAAAATGCCGTTGGTAATTTGATAGGGATTGCATTGAATCTATTAATTGCTTTGGGTAGTATTGTCATGTTCACCATGTTGATTCTTCCAGTCCAAGAGCATGGTATATCTCTCCATCTGTTTGTATCATCTTTAATTTCTTTCATCAGTGTCTTATACTTTTCTGCATACATGCCTTTGTCTCCTTAGATAGGTTTATTCCTAGGTATTTTATTATTTCTGTTGCAATGGTAAATGGGAGTGTTTTCTTAATTTCTCTTTTAGATTTTTCATCATTAGTGTATAAGAATGGCAGAGATTTCTGTGCATTAATTTTGTTTCCTGCTACTTTATTGAATTCCTTGAATAGCTCTAATAGTTTTCTGGTAACATCTTTAGGATTCTCTATGTATAGTATCATGTCATCTGAAACAGTGACAGTTTTACATCTTCTTTTTCTTCTCTGATTGCTGCAGCTAAAACATCCAAAACTATGTTGAATAATAATGGTGAGAGTGGGCAATCTTTTCTTGTTCCTGATCTTAGTGGAAATAGTTTCAGTTTTTCACCATATATGGCCTTTATTATGTTGCAGTAAGTTCCTTCTATGCCTACTTTCTGGAGGTTTTTTTTTTTTTTTTTTTTTTTTTATCATAAATGGGTGTTGAATTTTGTTGAAAGATTTCTCTGCTTCTGTTGAGATTATCATATGGTTTTTATCCTTCAATTTGTTAATATAGTGTATCATATTCATGATTTGCCTATATTGAAGAATCCTTGCATTCCTGAGATAAACCCCACTTGATCATGGTGTGTGATCCTTTTAATGTGCTGTTGGATTCTGTTTGCTAGTATTTTGTTGAGGATTTTTGCATCTGTGTTCATCAGTGATATTGGCCTGCAGTTTTCTTTTTTTGTGACATCTTTGTCTGGTTTTGGTATCAGGGTGATGGTGGCCTCATCAAATGAGTTTGGGAGTATTACTCCCTCTGCTATATTTTGCAAGAGTTTGAGAAGGATAGGTGTTAGCTCTTCTCTAAATGTTTGGTAGAATTCCCCTGTGAAGCCATCTGGTCCTGGGCTTTTGTTTGTTGGAAGATTTTTAATAACAGTTTCAACTTCAGTGCTTGTGATTTGTCTGTTTATATTTTCTGTTTCCTCCTGTTTCGGTCTTGGAAGGTTGTGCTTTTCTAAGAATTTGTCCAGGTTGTCCGTTATATTGATGTATAGTTGCTTGTTGTAATCTGTCATAATCCTTTGTATTTCTGCAGTGTCAGTTGTTACTTCTTCTTTTTCATTTCTAATTCTGTTGATTTGAGTTTTCTCCTTCTTTTTCTTGATGTGTCTGGCTAATGGTTTATCAATTTTGTTTATCTTCTCAAAGAACCAGCTGTTGGTTTTATTGATCTTTTCTATTATTTCCTTCATTTCTTTTTCATTTATTTCTAATCTGATCATTATCATTTCTTTCCATCTGCTAACTTTGGGGTTTTTTGTTCTTCCTCTAATTGCTTTAGGTATAAGCTTAGGAGGTTTATTTGAGATTTTTCTTGTTACTTGACATAGGAGTCTATTGCTATAAACATACCTCTTAGAACTGCTTTTGCTGCATCCCATAGGCTTTGGGTCATCGTGTTTTCATTGTCATTTCTTTCTAGGTATTTTTTGATTTCCTTGTTGATTTATTCAGTTATCTCTTGGTTATTTAGTAATGTATTGTATAGCCTTCATGTGTTTGTATTTTTTACACATTTTTTCCTGTAATTGACATCTAGTCTCATAGCATTGTGGTTGGAAAAGATACTTAATATGATTTCAATTTTCTTAAATTTACCAAGGCTTGATTTATGGCCCAAGATATGATCTATCCTGGAGAATGTTCCATGAGCACTTGCAAAGAAAGTGTATTCTGGTTTTTTTGGAAGGAATGTCCTTTAAATATCAGTTAAGTCCATCTTGTTTAATGTTCATTTAAAGCTTGTGTTTCCTTATATATTTTCATTTTGTATGATCTGTCCATTGGTTCAAGTAGGGTGTTAAAGTCCCCTACTATTATTATTTTACCATCGATTTCCCCTTTTATGGCTGTTAACATTTGCCTTATGTATTGAGGTGCTCGTATGTTGGGTAATAATATTTATTATTTACATATTTATTGCATAAATATTTACAATTGTCATATCTTCTTCTTGGTTTGATTCCTTGATTGTCATGTAGTGTCCTTCTTTGTCTCTTGTAATAGTCTTTATTTTACAGGCTATTTTGTCGGATATGAGAATTGCTACTCCAGCTTTCTTTTGATTTCCATTTGCATGGAATATTTTTTTCTATTCCCTCACTTTTCTTCTGTATGTGTCCCTAGGTCTGAAGTGGGTCCCTTGTAGACAGCATAGATATGGGTCTTATTTTTGTATCCATTCAGCCAGTCTATGACTTTTGGTTGTATCATTAAATCCATTTACATTTAAGGCAATCATCACTTATATATGTTCCTATTACCATTTTCTTAATTGTTTGGGGTTGTTATTGTAGGTCTTTTCCTTCTTTTGTGTTTCCTGCCTAGAGAAGTTCCTTTAGCATTTGTTTTAAAGCTGGTTTGGTGGTGCTGAATTCTCTTAGCTTTTGGTTGTCTTAAAGGTTTTAGTTTCTCCACTGAATTTGAATGAGATCCATGCTGAGTAGTGTAATCTTGATTATAGGTTTTTCCCTTTCTTCACTTTAAATATGTCCTGCCACTTCCTTCTGGCTTGCAGAGTTTCTGATGAAAGATCAGCTGTTAACCTTATGGGGATTCCCTTGTATGTTATTTGTTGTTTTTCCCTTGCTGCTTTTAATATTTTTTCTTTGTATTTAATTTTTGATAGTATGATTTATGTCTTGGTGTGTTTCTCCTTGGATTTATCCTGTATGGGATTCTCTGGGCTTCCTGAACTTGATTGACTATTTCCTTTCCCATAGTAGGGAAGTTTTCAACTATAATCTCTTCAAATATTTTCCCCGTCCCTTTGTTTTTCTCTTCTTCTTCTGGGACCCCTATAATTAGAATGTTGGTGTTTTTAATGTTTCTTAGAGGTTTCTGAGACTTTCCTCAATTGTTTTCATTCTGTTTTCTTTATTCTGCTCTGTGGTAGTTATTTCCACTATTTTATCTACCAGGTCACTTATCCGTTCTTCTGCCTCAGTTATTCTGCTCTTGATTCCTTCCAGAGAATTTTTAATTTCATTTATTTTGTTGTTCATGATTGTTTGTTTGCTCTTTAGTTCTTCTAGTTCCTTGTTAAACATTTCTCTTATTTTCTCCATTCTATTGAAACGATTTTGCATCAAATTTACTGTCATTACTCTGCATTCTTTTTCAGGTAGACTGTCTATTTCCTCTACCTTTGTTTGGTCTAGTGGGTTTTACATTGCTCCTTCATCTTCTGTGTATTGCTCTGTTTTCTCATTTAGGTAACTTACTGTTTTTGGCGGGTGGAATTTGGGGTCTCATTTTCACAGGCTGGGAGTTCATATTTCCCATTGTTTTTGGTGTCTCCCCCCAGTGGGTCAGATTGTTTATGTGAGCTGTGTAGGGCACTGGTGCCTGTGTTCTGGTGGATGAGGGTGGAACTTGTCTTTCTGGTGGGCAGGACCCATCCAGTTGTGTTTTGGGTTGTCTGTGGACTTATTATGATTTTAGGCACCCTCTCTGCTAATGTGTTGGGTTGTGTTCCTGTCTTGCTAGTTGTTTGGCATGGGGTATCCAGCACTGGAGCTTGCTGGTCGCTGCAGGGAGCTGGGTCTTAGCATTGAGATGGAGCTCTCTGGGAGAGCTCTGGCAGATTGATATCACATGGAGCCTGGAGGCCTCTAGGGGACCAATGTTCTGAACTTAGCTCTCCCACCTCAGAGGCTCAAGCCTGACACCAGGCCAGAGCACTAAGACCCTGTCAGCAACACGGCTCAGAGGAAAAAGGAGGGAAAAAAAAAGAAAATGAAAAAAAATTAAAATAAAGTTATTAAAATAAAAATATTAAAATTAAAATAATTTTTAAAAATAGAAGAGAGAAACCAAACCAATAAACACATCCAGCAATGATAACAAGCACTAAAAACTGTACTAAAAATAAAAAGGAAAAGAAAAAAAAAGATGGACAGAACCCTAGGACAAATGGTAAAAGCAAACCTATACAGGCAATGTCACTCAAAGAAGCATACATATACACACTCACACAAAAAGAGAAAAAGGAAAAAAAAAAAAAAAATATATATATATATAAAGTAAAAATGGAAGAGAGCAACCATATCAATAAACAAATCTACCAATGATAATAAGATCTAAATACTAAACTGGAATATACATAAAACCAGAAAGAAATTAGATGCAGAAAGCAAACCCTAAGTCTGCACTTGCTCCCAAAGTCCACCGCCTCAATTTTGGGATGAGCCATTGTCTATTCAGGTATTCAGGATATACAGGGTACATCAAGTTGTTTGTGGAAATTTAATCTGCTGCTCCTAATGCTGCTGGAAGAAATTTCCCTTTCTCTTCTTTGTTCGCATAGCTCCTGGGGTTCAACTTTGGATTTGGCCCTGCCTCTGCATGTAGGTCACCTGAGGGCATCCTTTCTTCACTCAGACAGGACAGGGTTAAAGGAGAAGCTGATTAGTGGGCTGTAGCTCGCTCAGGCCAGGGGGAGGGAGGGGTACAGAATGCGGGGTGAGCCTGAATTGGCAGAGGTTGGTGTGACATTGCAATAGCCTGAGGTATGCCGTGTGTTTTCCTGGGGAAGTTGTCCCTGGATCACGGGACCCTTGCAGTGGTAGGCTGCACAGGCTCCCAAGAGGGGAGGTGTGGATAGTGACCTGTGCTTGCACACAAGATTCTTGGTGGCTGTAGCAGCCTTAGCATCTCATGCCCATCTCTGGTGTCTGCTCTGATAGCTGCGGCTCGTGCCCATCTCTGGAGTTCATTTAGATGGTGCTCTGAATCCCCTCTCCTCGTGCATCCTGAAACAATGGTCTCTTGCCTCTTAGGCAGTTCCAGGCATTTTCCCGACTCTCTCCTGGATAGTTGTGGCACACTAGCCCCCTTCAGGCTGTATTCATGCAGCCAGCCCCAGTCCTCTCCCTGGGATCTGACCTCTGAAGTCCAAGCCTCAGCTCCCAGTCCCCGCCTGCCCCAGTGGGTGAGCAGACAAGCCTCTCAGTCTGGTGAGTGCTGGTTGGCACCTATCCTCTGTGTGGGAATCTCTCTGCTTTGCCCTCTGCACCCTTTTGCTGTGCTCTCCTCCATGGCTCTGAAGTTCCCCTGTGCCACCTGCTGTCTCTGCCAGTGAAGGGGCTTCCTAGTGTGTGGAAAATTTTCCTCCTTCACAGCTCCCTGGGTGAAGGTCGCATCTCTATTCTTTTGTCTCTGTTTTTTCTTTTTTCTTTTGCCCTACCCAGATACATAGGGAGTTTCTTTCCTTTTGGGAAGTCTGGGGTCTTCTGCCAGTGTTCAGTAGTTGTTCTGTAGGAGTTATTCCACATGTAGATGTATTTTTTAAGTATTTGTGGGGAGTAAGGTGATCTCCACATCTTACTCCTCTGCCATCTTGAATGTCCCCCTTGATTTCTTACTTTTAGAGTAAAGTTTATCCTCAGGACTCAGTTACTTATAAAGTTTTGTAGGGAAAGAAATCCGTATTGTAAGAAGGAAATAAGCCAGGGCACCTGAATAAAGGTTGCAAAAGAACTCTCACCTCCTAGAGCTCTGTCTTTCCTATATTCTCAGAATGCAAATTTAAGGAATGCAGACTTTCCTCCTGATTAATTAGTTATTCCCTCAAGAGATGTTTAAAGCAGTCCTTTACCTCTATTAGCAAGTCATTAGAGGGAATTTATAATTCCCAAGCCTTTCGATAATAAGCCACAGGCCACTTAATGGTACTACTGAGAGTAGAAGTTTGACATCAGAATATTCAGTCACAGATGGTAAATGGAATGTCTACTGTCTACTGCATCTTAGATACAGAGATTAAATCTCTGTCTGAAATTTGTCTCCACATCTCTTAAACTATTTTTTGTTCTACAGAGTTAATTTTGTTCTGCAGCATTTGAAGCTTCTGAAGAGATTGATACTTTCTCATTTTCTGGGGAGGAAAAGTGATACAGATTGCTTTGTAAATGAAGACTCATCCTCTTATTGTCTACAGTTTGTGTAGTCATGTTAGATTATACAGCATTGTGTTGTGGGCTCCTTATTAATTTTGATGCTTCCTGCTGCCATTCTGATTCATTTTTTTCTGATGGCTTCACTATGGAAAGCAGAGTTTCTTTCAAAGAAGCCCATCACAATGCAAGCAGCTCATTAACTTCAGCCTTCCTCCCAGTTTCCTATGACAATCTGAAGAACCTTCTCTAACTAACTTTAGAAAGAGATAATAAAGTTTTATTTCCCTTTAACAGCATCTCAAAGGCAGTTTAGCATGTTCTCTTCCTCCAGACAGAATTTTGAACAGAAGCACAGGGAATCAGAACATTATTTTTTAATATTCTGGATGTCACTAAAGTAGAAGTTACTGTAAATGACAACTCCTTATACTTAGTAGTTTCCATATTTTATTTTTTAAAAATGATATATCTTTGTGTGTTTTTGCTTCAGAGAGAAAAAATAAATGAAATTATCAGGACTATCTTTCCAGATTCAAGTTCTAGGACTGTTTTTCTTTAGTCTTCTTTGGTTTTTGTTTGCTAGCAAGGAGGACAGTTTTGCCTAATGTGAAACCCTTCAAGTATAAATATTCTTTAAGTCTCTCAAATTCCAAAAATCCACCACTAGATGTTGTTTCTTTTGGTTTGTCTCTCCAGGCATTTTCTAACACTGTAAATATCTTTGGAAGCAGGTACATATCTGGGTGATTTAGTAAATACACTTTATTCAGTCAGAATAGGCTATGTTATGCTGTAATAATAGACATCCCCTAAATTCTCACTGCCTAAACACACATAAACATGTGTTTCTGTCTCTTGCTACAAGTCTGATGTGGGTTAGCAGATGGCTTTAGCCATCATATTCATTTAGGGATGGAAGCTGAAGGAAACTCCATCTCCTCATGTATTTTTCCATGACTGATGGAGCAGGAAAAAGAAAGATATTGAACACTGCCTTTCAAAATTCCTCCAAGGAGTGTCATATGCCACTACTCACAGTTGGTCAGTCAAAGTGAGTCCCATGACCATTTATAACTTTAAAAAGGTAGAAAGGTATCTTCCTACCCAGAAGGAGAAGGAAAACCACAATTGTAAACAGCCCCAATGATCAACAGTACACTGTTGTAAATTGTTCCTCATATCACATTCTGGCTGATGGCTAGTGGGGTGAGAACTGGAAATTTGAATGCCTTTGGAGCATAAAAAGCAAACCTAGGAGGCACAGCAGAAACATAGGGCTAGGCACCTATCTCATATGCAGAAGCAATGTTCCAGCTCACCAACCTTTGGTGTTCTTCACTAAATATGGTAATCCTCATCCTAGGTAAATTTTCTGAGTAATAAAATGTAATGCACTATTTCAATAAGATACCTGTATGCAATCAATACATAATAAATGCCATTTATAAGGCTTTTTAAACTGGACCTTTCTTGAGAAGTAACACTATAAATTGTTGATGATGAAATGGTTGGAAACTCCTGACCTACAGTATAAGATTTAGTGTTCCCTAGAAACAGGGGCTGTGTCTTACATCTCTCTGTGTTTCCATTTGCTAAGTTACAGCTGACAATATTCATCGTAGAAGGTAAAAAAAATACTGCGGGAACTAAGTGGCCTAAGTTTCTGTCCTTGCCTGATTACTTACTTGCTGAGTAACTATGAACGAGTAGCTATTGCTTTTGCCTACTTAGCATTCATCTCTCCTTCTGTTAACAGTGTCATAATTCCCCACCCCCAGCTCTTGGATGACCCCAAACACTTATTCAGTCTCTGTGATTCCATTGGACTTGCACCTCCCAGCTTTGGGGATAACACATATCTCACCTTATAACCCATCCCTGTGGTCACAGTGATTGTTTCAGAAAGGGATATATATGCAACATTTTCCATGGGAGATTTTTTTTTAACCATTAGGGAAAAAAAGTTCAATTTTTATCCATGGCTGCTGAAAGAATATGATGCAAATCTGAAGCGTTTGTCTGCCATATTACCCCCAAAAGGGAACATCTGTCTGAGAAAGGAGGCAACACAGTAAAACTCTAAACTTAATGGTAGAAACTAAGAGATGGAGAATATATGAGTAATAGGTAGACTAAAGTGATTGAGTGAGCCCTGCATGATTTGACTTTGTGCTTTCAATTATAGGACACAATTCCTGTCCTTTTTATTAATCCTAGTTTGAGTTAAGGTGTTTGAAATACCAAGCACCATGACAAATTAACCTTCCTGAGCCTGCTTCTACATGTATAAGATGAAGCATTGCCATAATATGTGGATTTCCCTAAAATAACTATACATCCTTAAAAGTGCTATATGCAATAGATTTGTGGATGAAGATTATAAATCCAGTTTGTTAGAAATGTTGGGTTTGAGACATCTGTGAGTTGGGTATCCTTGTTTGCAGCCCAAGAAATAAGTACTGGAGGGAGATAGAGATTTGGGAGTCATCAGCAGAGAAATGGTAATCAAAGCCAAGGTGATAAATAAAAGTACCCTGTCAGAGTGTGTGTATACTAAAAGGTGAAGAAGGGAATACTGTATAGTTTAAATTTGTTAGAGTGTAAACCACAATGGGGCCTGGGGCAAAGATAAGTTTCAATCTAAGGTTGGCAAGGAAATGCAGTGGCCAGTTTACATATGACCCAGACCTGATGTGAGTTGCTAAGGAACTTTTCCTTTATCACTTAGGCAAGTAAATGGGAGTCGATCAAGGGTTTCAAGCCAGAGACAAAAAAGCATTTTGACTTTTATTAAGATCACTCTTGTGGAAGAAAAGACAATGGATTATAGGTGGAAGTGAATGATGTCAGAGTTACTAATCAATTATTCCAATTCTTTAAGCAAAAGATAATGAAGACCTAAACTAAGGTAATGGCAGTGAGAATTAAGATGAGTATAAGGTTGGAATGAGATTTAAGAGAGAATCTTACACTGTTAAAGGTATTTGAGGGCTAAGGGAGAGAAGAAAATTCAGTGTAAAGGTTTTTACTAGAATAATTGAGAGAAAAGTAACAATTCAATTAAGAGACACAATAAAAAATGAGTAGGTTGGAAGCAAATTTCAGTTTTGAGCAGGATGATCTTAAACCTGAAACAAAGAGAATTTAGAGTTAATTTGTTAACAAATAGGTAGTAAAAGCCCTGACATGAATAAAAAAGCCTAAGAGGTGTTAGAAGATGACAAAATGATGAACTCTAAGGCTGAAGCCCTAGAAACAGCCAGGCTCTGAGAACACTTAAGATTAAAAACATAAAAGTAGAAGGTGAAACCAAAGGATCTGGATGCCCCCCAAAAAAGGGAGAGTATCAGGTATGAGGTAGTGGTTGGTTGGCCACTGTCTATGTAGATACTCAGTAAGATTTAAATTGGGAAAAATTTAAGGAACCAAGCATTAACTAACAATTCACGTAATCTTTAGGGTAACGATACTATTCTCAAGTACAATTTACTCACTGTTTGCATAAATTTCTTTAAAATTTTAATCAAATCTGCCTGTCGATGAGAAAGGGCTGTACTTCTAGAAACTGAGATTTTATATCACATTTCTCTAAGATATCACTTAAGTTTTCAATCCTTGTGAAAGCCCCTGCTTGCTTTTCTGCCCACTGGATGTTAAATGTCCCTTTACCTGGATTCTTATAACCCTCTGTGCATACCTTCTTCACACTTAAGCTCTTGATTTTAATCATTGGCTATATTATTTTACTTTTCTAACAAATCACGAAGTCATTGAGGATACGATTTCTTTTATTTCTCCATCCACTCATGACCCTATGCTCCTGGCCTAGCTCAGAAGAATGCTTATTGAATGTGTCACCCTAATATCTACCATTCCTTTGCTAAGTGTGGTGTCCATTAACCTACCAGTCAATTAGAAGGCTGAATTTTCCTATTTCTGACATATTAGCTCTCTGATGCATTCCGTGTCGTAAGTCGTTCCCACCACTTAGAATGGCCACTAGTCTTCATGTTGTAGACCACCGAATAACTCAACACTCTTTCTTTCATTGAGCCCTGAAGAAAACTGGATGGAGCAGAAGCAAGCCATTTTATCATGTCAAATTTCACAAGACCAGTGATTGAACTGCAATTCAAATGTAGTATTATTCATTAATAATACATAGAACTACAATATAAGAGGAACTAGGTAGAAATTCTAGTTAACTTTTCCTAGTACTGCTTAAAGGTAGAAAAAATTTTCTTTTATTGAACTATAGTTGACTTACAATGTTGTGTTAGTTTCAGATGTACAGAAGTGATTCAGTTAAACATTTATATTGTTTTTCATATTCTTTTCTATGATAGGTTATTACAAAATATTGAATATTGTTCCCTGTGCTATATAGTAAATCCTAGTTGTTTATCTGTTTTAAATATAATGGTATTTATCTGTTATTCTGATACTCTTAATTTATGCCTCCCTGCCCTTTCCACTTTGTTAACCATAAGTTTATTTTCTATGTCTGTGAGTCTGTTTTGGTTTGTAAATAAGTTCATTTGTATTATTTTTTAGATTCATATAGTTGATATCATGTAATATTTGTCTTTGTCTGACTTACTTTACTTAGTGTGATGATCTCTATGTCCATCCATATTGCTGCAAATAGAATATTCCATTCATTTTTATGGCTGAGTAATATTCCATTGTATATGTTTACCACATCGTCTTTGTCCATTCATCTGTTGATGGACATTTAGGTTGCTTCCATGTCTTGGCTATTGTAAATAGTGCTGCTGTGAGCAATGAGGTGCATATATCTTTTTGAATTAACATTTTCTCCAGGTATGTACCCAGGAGTGGCATTGCTGGATCATACGTAACTCTATTTTTAGTTTTTTTTTTTTTTTTTTTTTTTTTTTTTTGCGGTATGCGGGCCTCTCACTGTTGTGGCCTCTCCCGTTGCGGAGCACAGGCTCCGGACGCACAGGCCCAGCGGCCATGGCTCACGGGCTCAGTCGCTCCGCGGCATGTGGGATCTTCCCGGACCAGGGCACGAACCCGTGTCTCCTGCATCGGCAGGCGGATTCTCAACCACTGCGCCACCAGGGAAGCCCTATTTTTAGTTTTTTAAAGAACCTCCATACTGTTCTCCATAGTGGCTGTACCAATTTACATTCCTACCAATGGTGTAGGAGGGTTCCCTTTTCTCCACACCCTCTCCAGCATTTATTATTTGTAGACTTTTTGACGATGGCCATTCTGATCAGCGTGAGGTGATACCTCATTGTAGTTTTGATTTGTATTTCTCTAATAATTAGTGATGTTGAGCATCTTTTCATGTGCCTCTTGCCCATCTGTATGTCCTCTTTGGAAAACTGTCTGTTTAGGTCTTCTGCCCATTTCTGATTAGGTTGTTTGGGTTTTTTTGATATTGAGTTATATGAGCTGTTTGTTAGGAGATTAAGCCCTTGTCAGTTGCATTGTTTGCAAATATTTTCTCCCCGTCCATAGGTTGTCTTTTCATTTTGTTTATGGTTTCCTTTGCTGCACAAAAGCTTATACATTTGATTAGGTCCCATTTGTTTATTTTTGCTTATATTTCTATTGCCTTGGAAGAGTGACCTAAGAAAACATTGATATGATTTATATCAAAATATTTTGCCTATATTCTCTTCTAAGAGTTGTATGGTGTCATGTCTTATGTTTAAGGTTTTAAACCATTTTGAGTTTATTTTTGGTATGGTATGGTATCTTTGTGTATTTTTGTGTATGGTATGAGTGTTTTAATTTCATTGATTTACATGAGGCTGTCCAGATTTCCCAACACCACTTGCTGAAGGGACTATCTTTTCTCCATTATATATTCTTGCCTCCTTTGTCAAAGATGAATTGACCATGGGTGTGGGGGTTTATTTCTGGGCTCTCTATTCTGTTTCATTTATCTACATGTCTGTTTTTGTGCCAGTACCACACTGTTTTGTTTTCTGCAGCTTTTAGTATTGTCTGAAGTCTGGGAGGGTTATGCCTCCTGCTTTGTTCTTTTTCCTCAGGATTGCATTTGGCAATTCTGGGTCTTCTGTGGTTGCATATAAATTTGAGGATTATTCTAGTTCTGTGAAAAATGTCATGGATAATTTGATAGGTATCACATTAAATCCATAGATTACTTTGAGTAGTGTGGCCATTTTAACAATATTAATTCTTCCAATCCAAGAACATGGGGTATCTTTCCATTTTTTTGAATAATCTTCACCTTTATTAATGTTTTATAGCATATAGGCCTTTCACCTCCTTGGTTAGGTTTATTCCTAGGTATTATATTTTTTGATGTGATTTTAAACAGGATTGTTTTTTGTTTTTTGTTTTACTTTCTCTTTCTGATATTTCATTGTTAGTATAAAGAAATGCAAAGATTTCTGTATATTAATCTTTTATCCTGCTACCTTGCTGAGTTCATTTATTAGTTCTAATAAAGTTAGAAAATTTAAGAAGAATGGACCTTATGGATTCTCAATTCCTTAGGTCTGAATGCCTCTACTGATGCACCTATCCCTTCAAATTTCTTTGTCCAGTAGAACACATGTCTACCTTATTCACAGGAATAATATCTTGGGTTTCTCCTGAATCTGCATCCTAGGCTACCGCCTAGAACTCAGCCAGATGGTAAGTTGTATATCCCCCTAATCATCTCTCACATTCCAGGGAGATTTTAGGCTGTGAACAAGCAGAAGGTAGGATCTCAGATTCTTGTTCAGGTTTTCTACCAATGAGTGTCATGAGTCACTGATTTTGTTACCTGGTAAATAATTTACACTCTCCAAAACACTGAATTATTTTCTTCTGAGACATCACAATCTAATTTCATTTTTTAAGGATATTTTTCACATTAACAAAACTCTGGACAGGTCATTATACAAAAAGGAGCATGAATGGCTTCTTGTCTACTCTACCTAGCACTTTAACATTTAATGCCTATGCTATTTATTGGCCATTTCCTCATCAAAACCTATTCCAATTAAATTATTTTGATTCAAGACCTTGCAATAATGTGGAGATCGTTTGACAAATATGACCCCTGAGAATGAATGAATGAATGGGTCTTTTTTATATGAGATGCAACTTTTCACATTAAATAATTCTTATATACCTACATCCACTGTTCTTTTAGTGGTTGCATGTGATATTGGCACACCTATAACTCATTTAGCTGTAAATACTCTGTCTCTAATAAAACTGAATTTGGCTCCTTATAGAAAATGATTTAATGGGAGGGGACAGTTATTACACATGCAAACACACTTGCCTGCTGGGATTAAGTATTTAAAAAGATGAGGCAGCTGTAATTGTTTGCATGCTACTTTACCATGAAATATTTTCCCATCTCTAAGGACACAAGAGCTTTATGTTTAATGTTTTAGTCCAGTGTAACAGACAATTTCAAAAGAAGTTGTTTTGTTTTTTTTTTTTTTTTACTTCAGTAACCTCATATTTATTATTACCATCATTGCATCAAGTATTAACTGCAAGACAGAAACCTAGGATTTATCCATGGCTCTTTGCTTTCCTTCCACCCTTGTCTATCATTATGTCCAGTCTGTTTTATTTTCTTAATGTCTCTAGAATTGGTAACCACCTTCATCATCACCGGTCTACTTAATTTCATGCCCTTATTAATGACACCTGAATTATGATATACTATTAACTGGCCTCCTTGTTTCTGATCTTATACATTTCAAGGCATTTTTCTTACAACCTGATATTACTCTCATATAAATCCTTTAATTGCTTACTGTTGCCTTATGAATAAAATCTAAACTCTTTCATTATCTGCAGCAATCCTTTAGTCCACAACTTTGACCTTGTTCTCCAGCCTACCAACTATGTACAGTTGTCACACTCCTGTGTCTTTACAAACACTGTTTTGTCTGGTTGACTCAGGCTCATCCTTCATCTATACTTGGCTGACTTTCTCAGTCTTCAAGACTGTTCAGCATCATCCTCATTTAAGATGTGTATCAGACCTCCTCCTTGGTCTTTCCTCAATATTCTGTATTGGACTCTGTCTTAGTTCTTCCACCAGTATTGTAATTACCTATTTACTCCTCGATATAAGCAGTAGAACCTTTAGAGCACTAGAGTTATGTCCTTTTCCCCATATAGCAGAGAAGTAGATATTCAAAAATGCTTATGCATGAATTCATGAGTTAAAGAATGAATACTTTTTAAACAATTTTTTTGTTTTCTTTTAATTTATCAATGCTAAGACGATGGAACATTTGTTTTAACCCATTTAAATATTCTTTCTCACTGGAAGATTCCTATGAAAATCTCTATTTGAAGAAAAGACAGCAGAAGAATACAGAGTAGATAAAATTTCCCTAATTTTATGCTGCTTCCTAATATGTTTGTATATCATTCTGAATTCATCTTTCCATGAACATCCATATGGAAGTTTAAACCTTGTCCAATATTTCTATAAATTGCTAGAGGGGCCTATATTCTCTTAATCACTTCAAGTTCAAATGTCTCCTGCCTCAAAAAGGTTGGGTATTACATCTCTGTCTTGAGAGTTCTGTCTTTGTTTCATTCTTTGTGTAAATTTTAAACTTTGTCTCAATTTCTTAAAAAGTTTAGATTCACAAGGCATTTGTGAATAGCACAGACTTCAGTGAAGTTATTTTTATTTTCAGGGCAGGTGGTGGAAAAGAGGGATCTTAATAATGTTTTTGTTTTTTAAAAAAAAAAACATATCAATGCAGATTGTAAACAAGCCTCTTATATGAGTTCCTTCAGCAATCCCTCCACTATAAATATTTATTCTTTAGTTCATTTCACTCTAAATTGTTGCTCCATTTTCATGCCATTCTGCTAACTCATTTCTTCTGTCATTTCTATTCTGTTAATTACCCAGAAATTCAAATTATTTTCTTTGCGTTTTGCAGAGTAATTAATCTTTCTCTAGTTCCTACTGCTAAACTATTTTAAAAACTCACTTTTACATATTTAAATCCATTATGAATCTCTATAGGAGAATGGGGATTTTCATTAAACAAAGTCCACCCTTGCCTTAACTAAGTTTCAACATAAGAAAACTACCCTAGTTGTGCTAGGCAGAGAGGGATTTAATATAGGAAATCAGGTACTTACACAATCTTTGGAAAGAATGGAGAAATGGGCCTTAGCCTGAGCCTTAGGAATGACTGAGAACTCTACAGCACTAGTACACCAAGGAAACTACATTGACTTAAGCTTCCAAACTACAACCATAACAATAACAACATATTTTTACCTAAAGTAAGAAATTATGTATCACCAAATAAAAGCATTTCCCCAAAATGGGCTACACAAAGTACCAATAGTAAATTTATTCATTTCTGAGTGATGTCCATCCCTCTTTTGTTCACAATAATGCCTTTATATCATATTACTTAGAGTAAATAATTAATTTAATGACTCTACACATACAGTATATAAAGCCACTGGATGGGGAGGGGAAAAGTTGTTAAACATATAAATATTGGAAGAAGCAAGGAAGGAAAAATACAAAGCAAAGGTGAAGACAGTAAGAAACAAAACATCATTATAAGTAAAAGTACTCATGTTTGAAAATGGACTTGAGGGCACAGCCAGAATCGCCATATATAACATTCATCTTCTACCCCTTTGTTGTTCCCTTCACCTGCATCTAGAACCTCAACTGATCAAGGTTCTCTACATGATAGTCTACCAATTTGTTTATTCTGAAGAAGTATGAGTGCTTGGTATCTTTCCAATTTGTTAATTCTCTAGAAGTATGAGCACTTGTTATCACTACATTGTGATAGCCTTGCATTAAATTTGTCACTGACTGTGGACACATGAGAGATTTCCTAGAGAACTAACTGCTCAAGAAATACACATGATACTCCTCCCTGCTCCCATATGTAGCAGTAATGGTATTTTCCTCTGATAGTTAGAAGCAATCACCCCACCCTGACATTACTACTTAAAAAAAATCAATCTGTGGATTCAGAAGCATAGGGAAGTGAAAAGACCAGATAGAACAATTGTTGTTACCTCTTTGGACTCACCCTGACCTTGAATACTAACATTCCTAATGCAGAAAACATCTAACTCACAGAGACAGAAAGTAACAATTTTGTGAATAAATTATTAGGTGTAATAGTATGATGGGACATAGTCACATTCCCCTAAGAATTGCAGATTACTTATCTACCTCAGCTATCCTTATGGATATAATCATTCCGATTTTGTTTCCTGTTGAACACCTATTACAAAAATTACATGCACAGTTCCCCTGCTGCTTAAGTTGCTATTTGTCTTCTGACATTCTGGAGTCTCCCATGCACACTGAAACAGAGATGCCTATTTCAGTGGTAGCGTTGTTTACCCTCATCCTTGGCAGATAGAGGACAGACACTATGGTGCTATTCAAGGATGCTAGTGCACCCCTCACCAGTGTATTTTTTTAGTGCATTGGCAAAATAATTGTCCTTTTTACCTTCTCAGGAAATAAATAGGCGATGGGTTGCATTCTTACTACCTAAACCTTTGAACCCCTTCATTCACACTAAACATATGATTTTTAGGTTCTCAAATCCATTTATTATAAACATAGTGGGTTTTTTTCATTTTTATTTTTCCATTATAGAAGCATAGTTGCTGTACAATATTATGAGTTTCAGGTGTATGATATAGTGGTTCACACTTTTTAAAGATTATACTCCATTTGTAGTTATTTTAAAATATTGGCTATATTGCACATTTTGTATAATATATCCTCATACCTCATTTTATACCTAATAGTTTTTACCTCTTAATTCCCTACCCCTGTCTTGTACCTTCCTCCTTCCCTCTCCCCACTGGTAACCACTAGTTTGTTCTCTACATCTGTGAGACTGCTTCTTTTTTGTTACATCCACTGGTTGGTTGTATTTTTTTGATTGTATATATAAGTGATATCATATAGTACTTGTCTTTCTCTGTCTGACTTATTTCACTTAGCAAGTCCATCTTGCTGAAAATGGCAAAATTTCATTCCTTTTATGGCTCAGTAGTGTTCTGTTGTGTGTGTGTGTGTGTGTGTGTGTGTGTGTGTGTGTGTGTGTGTGTGTGTTATAATCACATCTTCTTTATGCATCACCTGTTGGTGGACATTAGGTTGCTTCCATACCTTGGCAATCGTAAATAATGCTGCAATGAACATTGAGGTGCATATATCTTTTCAAATTTGTGTTTCTGTTTTTTTTCGTATATATACCTGGGAGTGGAATTGATGGGTCATATGGTAGTTCTATTTTTAATTTTTTCAGAAACCTCCATACTGTTTTCCACAGTGGGTACACCAATTTACATTCCCACCAACAGTGTACAACAGTTCCTCTTTCTCCACATCCTTGCCAATGTTTGTTATTTGTCTTCTTTTTGATGATAGCCATTCTGACAAGCCATAGTTAGGTTTAAATTTCAGTTACAACTCCTACAGGCTGCTCTAGTCACATCTTGAAATCTAGATTTTCTGGTAATGTTATCCATGTAGATACATTAGATTAAACCCAACTTTATGTTCCTTTTTCCCTAGTGCTTCATTCTTAGGATCTATTCCCACACATGTTCTCCAGCATTCTACTAATATATTAGTCTTACAACAACTCTGGATATTTAAGCCTTTGGTCCTTTAATCATGCTAATATCTGATTTTAGTTTAAAATATGGAAGAAATGGGATATAGTACAGAAAGAATATTTAGGAAAATGGAATTTGTTTACAACCTAGTTATGTCAGGTATAATCATTTTGGGACCTTTAGACAAGTCAGGCCAGCCTCAAAAGATTGGAGGCCTGAGGGGTAGAGAGTGAGAGGCTGCTTCTGCCTGCCAGAGAATTCACTGGTTTTGATATATCAGACTGTATATACTCATCTTAATTTACCCAATGTTTCATTCATTTCATTTCTGAGAGCTTCAGTCATTTCCCAGTTAATACATTAAGGTTTGCATAGGAAACCTTCGAAGAATATGAATTAAATGTGTGTCTGATTTCCAGCTACATCAGTTTCTGTGACTATAGAAATAAGAGATTACATTAGTATATTCACAGCAGCTCCTTGGACCTCTGTGTATTTCTCAAGCCCAGAATTTAAACCCCAACCAGGACATTTTCTTTCTGTAGGTTTCCAGTGCCATCAAAAGTTGCCTGCCCATCCCACAGCACTTGTAAACACTATTCCTACTCTAATGGTCTGCTGCAGCAGCCACTTGGTTCAACGATGCTTTGTCTTTAATAGGCATTTCATTCCGGGTCACTACTTCATTCCGGGTAAGATAATCTAAGAAACTCATCAACCTTCTTATGCTGTGGACTTCCGGTATAGTGTACCATTTTCCCACGAAAAGCAGCTCAACACTATTTGTTGCTAGAAAACGTTTAGAACCAAGCACTAAATCATTCAGGTTTAGTAAAGAAAATAGGAAACACTTTATGGATTTTAAAGGGGAGACAGATTTAACGTAGGAGTTGGGTATTTACAAATGTATTAGAAGGGCTGGAAAAAATGAGTTCTAGCCTGAGTTTCACTCTAACTACCTCAACCCCTTTTTAAGACAGGTAGGTATTTTAAGAACAGGGTTTCTCTCCCCACCACTGAGTTGCATATTTTAACATATCCCAAATTGTGACACATCACTTCTGAAAGGTGGTTATTAAGTTGATGGTGTCTTAGAGTCATAGAAATGTGGCATTTATCATCTAGTCCTCATTTAATTTCCATTCTGTCCTCAACGAGGCTGTCTTAAGTGGCATTCATCTTGGTTTCTCAAGTAGCCAGTTTGGTTAACTTCTCCATCCGAGGCACAGCCTTAACCTTAGTCTTCAAATGACCTGTTTCTTTAGGCTTTTACCTTTCAACCTCTTATCAGACTCTATTCCACATTTATATTAATGTAGAAATTAAAGAATTCTTTAAATATTCTCCAAGTACAGGGAGAGTTTCATTTTGATGTTGATGAAAGTGTAAGGTTAAATTTTAATTATGAAATATCAGATGACCTTTGTTTACCTCTAAAATATATAAATCTTATTATATTAGGCTTTAGGATTTTCACTTGCACTGTGAATTTCTGATGTAGATGTTATTTTAATAGCTGTTTCCAAGTAAAAGGCATGTCAGTATAGAAAAATATCTAAAACTTTGTTAAGATAATTAGACAAAGGATATGAATGGGCAAGTACATGCAGCAAGGAAGGGTTATAAGGAAACTGTTCTTTGATCATAATGTTCCTTATTTGGAAGTCTTCAATAGATCCCATTGTTTAAGTGTTTTGGAAGGAACTTGAAGCTGTAGGCAGAAGAGTCAATCTCAGATGCTGAAAGTGCTGCCTCAGGAGGGTCATCAAATTTCTCCAGCCACCACATTCCTCTTCATTAAAAATGGCAATAGAAATATCAACTCTGAGTTGTGTTATGAAATGCAATAAAGTGGTTGTAGAAGCTGACATCATGGTGTCTAGTAAGCTTAGGAATACAGAATACCTCTTCTCCTAACCAGTTTATATTTCTAATACACATCCCTAAAGGTAGGGAAGATAACAAATAAGTATTCCCTGCTGTTATGAGCAAGATACTTAATGTTGGTGAATTCTAAAAGTGGTGTATATATTTGTTGAAAAACCTCATTTCCCTGTGATGTATTTTTTGTTTATGCTTACACAGTATGCATTTAAAATTCTACAAACAATAACAAGGGACAAAGGACAGAGATCATATTGCTTTAAAATTTGCTTCTTGACATTTTTCCATTATAAACAGGGTGAAGCCTACAACCTTCAAAAGACTGACGTGTACATCTCCTTTCTATGCACATTTATATCATGAAAGAATGATTGGCTTAGGTTTCCTACTGTGCAACAAATTTGTTAAGTGGAAAAGATTGAAAATATCATGGCATTTCCCACAGACATAGGACTTGTAAATCAGCTTGCAAATTACAATGCGATCACAAAGAATCATTTGGAAATGACTCAGACTGAAGATTAGAGGACCAAGTGTGAAGTGATGGGCAGAAAGTAAGTGCCAGCTAAGACTCAAGTAAATGACACACACAGACCCTGAGCAATAATTTTTAATATTATCTTATTTCTATATTATCCTGAGAAAGGATCTGTGCCATGCACTGTTATAATGGTTTACATATATTAACTCATTTAATCCTTACGATAACACTGTGAGATAGGTGCTGTTGCTCCTTGTTTTTTACATAAAGAAACTATAGCATAGGTAGATCTGTGGTGATTTCATGTATTTACTTACTCACTTCCTTACCCTTTGCCTAGATTAATAGTTCCCCAAATTTCATTCTGTTCCTTTTGAGTTCAACTATATTTGGGGGAATTCATTAATAAAATACTGATCCATTGAGGAGTAACAGGAATAACTATTGATTTTTTAAATTGTATTTCCCTAATCATTTCTTTATTATGGACTCTTATTTTTCATTCCTATTTTAATTTTGTCTTCCTTTTTTTTGAATTTTGAGTTAATTTCCCAGAAAATGAAAAGTCTTGCATAAAATTTTTAATAAGGAAAGCATTCTTTTTTTTGTCAGCAAAATGAAGTGGCTCCGAGTACTGGCCATGTAGATAGAATACCTGGAATTAAATCTTCACACTAACATTTAGTTGTGTGATGTGTGATCCTGAGCAGGTTGTTGGCCTCTCTGTACTTCAGTTTCTTTATCTGGTAAAATGAGATTTTAGGAATTGTATGTAACAAGCCATGCAGAGCACCAATTGCTGAACATATTTTATGTAGCCTTTGCTGCCATTGTTTGGGGAAAGATAGGCATTTTACTAATTCAGAGAGTGGCCTGGTTAAAAGAATTACAGAGAATATAACTGTACCTTTTGAAGGTCTGTAGATAAAAGATGAGTGTGTGTGAGAGAGAGAGAGCTGAGTCTACTGAAGTAGATTTGTCATATATAAAGAAAAGATTCTGAATAATTACACAGCTCTAATTATTGAATAGGCTTCCTCACAAATTTAGTGAGTTTTTATTAGCAGAGTTAGTAAGCAGGATCAAATTACCACTTTCTGGTGATTTTGTTGAAGGGAGTCATGCACTTAAGAGGGTTGGACTCAATGATCTCTATGATCCGTTGGAATTAAAAGACTCTGAATTAAATACACATAGTAACCAACTGTTCTACAAAAAATTCAGTATCTCTGGCTCTTTTCTCTTTTATCACCCATTAAACCAGAGATGCAAGCTCCCTCCAGACAGACTGTCATTACCTCTTCTGAATCAAGTCAGGAGATGAACCCTCAGCTCTTGAGAGTTGGAGTCCAGTGACATAGCTCCTTTGCCATGGGGGCCTCCCTGACTACCACTTGTGAATCTGGCTTTCACAGAATGATAAACACAGTGGCTGTGCATTTATTTACTTGGTGATAACATTAGAAATTTTAGTAATTATTGTATGTCAATTACATCTCAATAAATATGTAAAAAAAAATCCTGCAACAGCAAAAAAAAAAAAAATCATGGAAGTCATTATATGTTGTTAAAGTGTAGTAAATGGTCCCTAGGGGTATTGAAATATGTTCTATGTTGACCTGTGAATAGAAACTTTTCTGGGTGTCTGAGTGTGAGCTTATCAAGCACAGTGTATTGTCATGAGCATTAAAACGCCTAAGCCCATGCCAGGAGCAGAGGGTCTGAGATTCATGGCAGGTCGGGCAACATTGAGAGGTATAAAAGAGAATTTGGTCCTTGGATGAAGAGGAAGGAATAAGCTGTCTCAAAGTGCTGATCTGGGCAGCTAAAAAGCAGCATAAAGGAAGGGGACAACTGAGGAATGGAATAACACATGGGACAGTGTGGGCATGGGAGACAAGACAAGAAGAGGAAGAAAAGGGGGGAAACTATACAAAAGGTCCAAGTAATTCCAAACTCATGTTTCTATTCTTTTGTCTTGGATCACTCTAACAGTAAGAGATAATATCCTTCACACTTTCTGAAATGACTCCTGGACGAGAGGTATATAAGCATTGGAACTGTACTTATATAATCCATCTAAAGATGGAGTACACTTTTGAGTGAAAAGCTGGAGACATTTTAATCTGTAATCTATTTTTATCACCAGACTATGGCCCAGTGTTTAGATTTATGCTGTTGTATCTGTCATAACTCCTTGTAAATGTATTGACTCTCAACATAAAAGAGAAGAATCTAAAATGATAACATTTGAACCTTATATGGGAATGGCCATATCGTTCAGTTTATTCAGCTCAATAGTGTCAAGTTATTGTCTTTAACTAGGAGACAGACCTGCTTAAGTTATGTCTTAGTAAAATATGTTATTGGTCATTTCTTAAAATACAGCATATGTTAAGCAGCATAAAAGTTGAAAAGTCAAGAAATTGAGATTCTGTTTAAATAGAGAAACTAAGATCAGTTTCAAGCAAGATGTTTATAACACTCATTCGGCTGTAATATGGCCATGGACGCCCCATTTATGGTAGGTGCTCCAAAGCAGTTCCTCATATAAGCTACATCTGTGGGTCCATCAAAGTCCTGTGGGCCTTGTTTTATGAAATTTCCTAGCCTCTTCCAACCTCCTTCCCCTCCTGTTCCCAGCAGTGTACCCAGAGCCTCCTCCTACAGAAGTTCCGTTACTCTAAAAAAAAGTTACTCTTTTGAGTGGGGTAATTTTAAGTTGGCTCAAACCTGGTTTCCTTTCAAACCATCCACCTAGCCCAATGGAAAATCACATAGTGGAAGTGCAGGCTGCTCTACTTTTACTACTTGATCTCTTTTCCTTCCTGTTAAGAACTACTCCAGGCAGCCTTGGACTTCCAGAATTTTTCAGGCAAAATGTGTCAGTATCAACACTCTCATATATCCCCCAGCCTCCAAGTTCTCAGTAATTCTTCCACTGTGCTCCAGTCCAGTGGGAGGCCAGGGATATGCCTTTGCATGTCATCTTTATGGAAAACATGAAGCCAATCTCTTCTGACTGGCACTGGCTGCCTTACTCATTGATTCTTTTGGAGCCTCCCTCTCACTGCCCTCCACCCTCTGCTAGATGTGTTTCCCTGAAACACAACACTAGCTACCATGCCTACAAAACCGTCCTCCTAAGTGCCCCCTACTTTAATGAAGTGTCTTCTCAGGTTCATTTTATAGACTGGCTTGATTATTGAGTATAAGGATAACAGGATTGGCGATGTCCTAGTAAACTTAGAAGAATCATCTGGCAATCCCTTGGAACTGTCTTTAGAATAATTATTCCAAGAATAATATGTCCTGCTTTCCTTAGTTTTGGTTCTTTAGAGAAATCATGAGAAAACAGGAGGAAAAAAAAGTCCCTTTTGGCATCCTGTTCCAAGTGCTTTATGTTATTATTTAGGATTTTTTTCTCTATCATTTTCTCATAATCATATGAGACAGTGTTGAAAAATACATTGTTTTATTCATCTAAGATGTTCATTAAAAAATAGGTAAATGTTTTGTCATAGCCCCATTTTTCTATGTAAAGTAGAATAACCAGAATTATGAAAATAGAAAGGTGACTTGGTCATGACAGATGATTCATGGAAGTCAATAAGGGAAACCCTAGGGGAAAAGAATAAGCACAATGACAGCAAATGATATGATTTTACCCTCTGCATGAATAGTAGCCAACCTTAAGAGAATAAATGTGATGTTAGGTACTGGAAACCACTAAGTGTGTAATAGAATCCTGTACTAGATTGAAAACATAGCTACATTATTTTATGGCTCCTCTCATGAAGAGATGATATCTGTATCTCCACCCTTTAAATCCAGGCTTGTGTTGTGACTTGCTTTGACCAACTGCATGTGGTATAAAGGGCACTGCTGAGTTTCAGGAGTGCTGCCCTGAGACCTCTATGTAAGGAAGACAGTCTAGCCTACAGGACGATAAGAGACCATGTGGAGGAGACACGAGGCACCCTAGCCAGCAGGCAGTGTTAACTGTCAGGCATGTCCACATGAGTGAATCTAGACAAAACCAAACGACAAACTGCCAAGCAACACATAGAATCATGAGAGCACACATTTCCATACATATAAATAATACCTACCAATGTACATCAGAAGATGTATATCAGAATACTGCCTCAAGACATTAGGCAATCAGAACCAGCCTATATGGATTTAAAGTTAGTGGTGGTTCGGGAGGAGCATGCTTTGGGTTCTTCGGACCAACATCATAATCATTGACCCTGGTGCTATAACAAAGTCAGAGACCTTCTTATGTGACTCACAATTCTGAAGGAGACAGTCTTCAAAAGACAGAATGAGTGGCTCTCCTGATATCATGACATATATATTTCATTTGATCACCCATTTATACATGTGCCAAATTTGTGTACTAGATACTTTTCCTATCTATGGGCTTAACTGTCTAGTGAGGAGGCAGATATTTAAGTCAAACAAAGTGCAATATTGTGCAAGTGTTATTCAAGAGGTGGACAGAGTGCCAAGTAAGCCCGGAAAAGGGGTTAGTAAACTCTAGGACATTAAATAATGCTCACAGAAATGTGATATTTAAGGTTAATTTTAAAGGATGATTATGACCTTGGTCAGTCCATGCTCATGGAGGACATTAATTAGGTTAAGTCTATTTGACAAAGAATCCACACATCTGACCTTATTTTATTATGTTTTTTTTCACTGTCATACTAAATACATGTTTCCATAGCATAGATTTCTGGCCAAAATCCTATTCAGATGTCTTGGCCTAAGACTTAGTAAATCCTGTGAACTTTAGATAACACAAAAAACTACTAAAACACTAAATCTGAACATGTAATATATATTACTGTATTGATGTATCTTTATGCTTTCCGTTGAAAGAGATCAAATATCTGTATCTTTTTTTCATGAAAGATAACTCATGATAGCTTAGCAGGCTCAAGATATAAACTGTAGGTCTACTCTTAAGTAACACATATTTATTATGTCGGTCTCAAAATAGCTAGATCAATTTTACTTTACTAATTGCCGTAACATCACGTATTTGCCTAGATATTTTAACTCAGGTAGAAGTAAGCAGAAAAACATTTTTAAATCATGTAAGCTTATATCCACAGAATTGTTTAGTTATGGGAACTCATTTGTTATTTATAGTTTAAACTATTTGGGGACATTTTATATTCATTTACTTTAAATGTACTCAACTTCACCAAAAGTGATTTCTTTTCAGGTTTTAATTAAAACTTTCCATTATAAAATCCTCTAAAATATTCTAAAACTTCTCTTTACTAGGAATCAGTGAGCAAGACCAGTATATATATTCAGATCCTCAACCTTATATTGTTATGCCCCATTAACAACTTCAGAGAGCTCACTGACTTTTTTAAAATTAACTTTCAGAACACTTTTTTTAATATCAACCTGTCCCTCAAGCAGATCATTCAAATTACTCATACAAGTCAAAAATGATCTATGTTAGAGGCAGTAAGTACACAAGAAACATTTGCCTTCCTTTGAATGCAAACTGTTTTTAAGTTCAATAAATGATTATGATTCTCTTCTTCCAATTATAGGATTTATAAGCTGAATTGTTTTTCCCTCTTCACCAACTTGCTTTTTTTTTCCTTTTTCTGTATTTCATCCTTCTATCTCTTAATGCACACATGCATGCAAATGCACATTATTAGGTTTAAATTTTAGAATTATCTTTGTTTTAGTCTTTTACCTTATAAAATTGTAATATATTTTAAATACATTTAATAGAATGTATGTATACTTACAAAATCACATTAAATTGACACAAATTGACTTGGAATCCAATATCCTAATTTTCTTATTAGAAAACATAGTCTGTTAAATGTCAGCAGCATCAAACCGTTTTACATAGAAATTTAGCACTATTAACATTGAGAATATTCTAAAACAGAAACAAACTGAAATACTCCATGTGTGAGGAGCTGAGAATTTGAAGCTGTGTTAATCCTAATATATATTACATATGTAATATATATACAACTATATGTAAGTGTATACATATTACATTAATATATAATACATATCCATGTCTGTAACATACAGTATATACATTATATGTATGATGCATATATATGACTATATATAATTATATATAACCACATGTAGTTATATATGTATTATGGTGAGAGGAGAGTGTCTAAAAATTAAGAAAATGCTAAAAATTATTAGCAGTGCATATTTAGGCTGGCTGTATCTCAAAACTCTTCTTAAGTTTCAGCTCCAGTAAATGTAGCACTATCTCTTCACACCTGTGCCCCTACGAAATGACCATGTCTGATTTTGTATTTTAAAAAATGAAGCAAAAAAAAAAAAAAAAAGCAAAAAGCTAATAGAAAACTCTATGACATACTGACTTTTATATGCAAAGTGAGATGGTTATAGCCTATTTAGAATACTTTAGTATTAGACATCTCCTAAGATTGCTCTTTCATCTTCCATCTTTCATCCTTAATACTTTTGGTCAAACCAGGCCTGTCATTTCTATCATCTCTTACTTTTATTTCCCTTCTGGGAATTAATCTTTCTTCTTCCAGCTACAGGCCAAAGCTCAGTTGTACTTACTATGAACATTCACCTTATGAAGATTCTAAATCATTTTTTACATATTTCTAGATTATTACACTAGTGACTTCACCAGTGACCCAAGTGATACAGTTAGTAGGAAAAGGTAAAAAAAAGTCAATAACAGGATATTTGTTTTTGTTAAAATTGAAACTTATAAAAAACACTTTCCTTTATTTGTAGTCTTTTTTATTAGCCATTTTTTTCATGTCTATTTATGCATAAAATATATTCCAGCAAACCAGTGTTTTAGCGGACAAAAAATACTGAGATCAGATATTTCTCCAATTCTAACACCACTAATTATGGTTAGGAGATGTGGGAGGAAGCAGTGATTTTCATCCTCCAAACGCATCTTATTTACTCATTGGGACTAACCATGAGGTTCCTAAATTTCATATCAAAAGAAATTGCTTCCTAGGTCTCCTGTAGGCAATTTCTTTTAGAGAGGAAATTCTTTTTTGTTTTAAGATATAAACATTTACTATTATAATATCATGGGGTGGCTCAAGCTTTCTATAACTTATTTTTGAACATGAAGAAGAAAATTCTGTGTGGAGAAAGGAAAAGGAAAGGCTAAAATGTCCCTGTCTTCAGCCATAAATTATAGAAATAAATTCACTACGTAACAAAGAATACCATATTATTCCTGTAAGTATTTAACATTTTCCAAAGAACATATATAAAAAGAAAACCAGAGAGTTACACTCTTAACTACATGGCTGGAACTCTACTGCTTTAACCAAGAAGAGGAGCATTAAAATTACTGTCACTTGCAGATTATCTTGATAGCAATAACCATTATTATTGTCAACAGCTTAAATACAAAACGAGCTGTAATCTAAAACCTATTAATGGAAGCTATAGTGCCCCAAGCAAAAAGCACTCAGCAAAGCATCACTAGCTAAACACATGCTCTCAGCACAACTCTGTGAAACATCAAGAATAATTGCATCTGATTCCTATTTATTATGCTTATAAATGTAACTCTCTACATATTGTACTCATTATAGCCACATGCTGTAGCTTAAATAATAGGTAAGGAACATAGCAAGAGACTTAATTTTCACAGATCATAATAATTACACACTTTCTGTTGATACCTGATCCACTAACTAACCATCGAAATCGCAGATCAGTGTCTGCTGCCTAATTTTTTGATACCTTCTCTTGGCATGTTCATGTCAGGACGAACAAAACCATCAACAAACCTCAAAGGAAACAACTTTTCAGGTGTTTTGAGTTGCCATTTAATAGTTCCCTATAGCTTCAGAGAAAAGAAATTACAGTAGACTGTGACTGTTTTTTGAAGAAAAATGAAGGAGAAGGGGACAGAAAGTGAGTAAAAAGGGGAGGGACGGAGAAAAGAGGAAGGAAGAGAAAAAAAGGGAAAAAAAGGCTATTATTACAATGCTGTGTCATAAATAGTTGCAAGATATGTCTTATATATTTTTTTTTAATGCTCTCCTGTCATTCAAAGACTTATTTTATTTTCCTCCTTCATGGACTTTGATCAGTCACTGGCCATCAGGGCAATGACAAAATTTAATAGTTTCCAATCTACACATTTATACATATCAGTGTAGTAACTGGGTTACTGTCTATAGAGTAGTATGATTTCAAACCAGTGTTCTCAACGGGCTGTTAAGTTGTGCTGAAGGTCTGATCAAGGAAAGGGAAACCTGGAGGGATTTGTCATTAAATAGACAAGTTATTTAACAACTGCAGAAAATCAACCGGTTGCCCTAAACTCAAAACTTAGTAAAAGAAAAAGAAATAACAGATCTCTCAAGACTGTGCTTACTGTATTTTTTTTTTTAATTTTAAGGATGTAGATTGATTTCAATCTTTTTATTCCTTCTTTACCCTCCCTTCTTTAATATTACAAAATCAATGTCATTTGGCTTTCCTTGCCTCTCCTTCCATGATTTCACATATTTACATTTAGTATAAATTGAGGAAGAATGTGTTCCTAGAGATGTTTCAATTTTAAAGCTTTTTAAAATTACCTGAGTAATAGGAATTGCCTCGTTCCACAATGTCAACATTTAGGCAGGAGAAAGCGATGTATTTTAGGTAGTCACATGTCTTTCCTGTGATTCCTGCATTCCTATCATAAAGGAAACCACTTTCCAATGGAAGTTCACTCACTTATCAGCAGTAATCATAGAAGTATTCTCCATATCAGGGTTTATTCTTCATACAGGAGAAAAATCATCACTAACCCAATATCCACAAAGGCTCTGTAGTGTTGTATGGAGATGGGCATTAGAACCCCAAGGGATATGAGGTGGGATATTTGTTAGAACAGTGCTGTGTCATAACGCAGAAAAGTTAAAGGATGGGAAAGAGTGAGCCATCTTTTCTCACTAAGAAAGTTGTAAACAAACGAAAGGAGACCTTATGCAGCTAACATCAAGGATATACCTCCCGAAATTATTTTATGTACACCTTCCTCACCTGTGCCCCAAGCCTTGCTGTTAAAATAAATGATAACTTCAGTATCCCACACACAAAAAAAATTTTGCAAAGAAAAAAATGACAAAGGAGTAGTATTTGCCTTATTTGCTTCAGAAATGTTCATGTTAAAAATTCAGAAACTAATATAATCTGTACATTATTCTATTTCTATAAATTCACAGAATATGTTGCTGAATTCATAGGTTTGTCTCTACTGAAAAACGTCTGTTTATAAAAGAGCTATTAAATACTAGAATGCTTAGATAACCTGATTACTTACATTATGTTTTCTCCCCACTTGGGAACTGCAGGAACCACACTCAGCTCTGTACTATTGGGCAGTGATAAAGTGCTCAGTGCTATAATGTCTATAGAATACCATGGACTATCATCATCATTATCTAAATATTTTAGTCTCTGTGACACACTGTGAAAACCTCTATGAAAATAAGTGAACCAGAAAGATTTTTATTGTATACCAAAAACTAAAGCATACCATCAATATTTTAAACTCTGGAAAGAAGAAATTAGACAAGTTGAAAAAGCATCATAATCTCAATAAACAAGCTCAAAATAAGCAGCTACTATATAATGCACCTGATAAAATGCCAGTGTTCTTTAGATTGCAGAATAAGTAAATAGATAAATAAAATAGTCACTTCCTTTGTTAAGGAATAAATTTATAGCCATTATATTGATAAGCTTATAATGTTGGTTAAGGTGCCATTATCCAAGCCATAGAAAATGACATTTCTTCTTAAGTATTTTTACTGTTTATCTATTTTCTGACATTTAAAAAATGTCTCCAATTGGGAAATTACATGAGAACAGATCATTTTAGAATTTTTCCACAGAAAAATAAATGTTTCCCCAAGTATTAAATTCTAATTCAATTATAAATTAATAAAACTGAATTACTGAAGACAAGTAAATTTGACATGCATTTTATTCTACTACAATTGGCTGCAAGTTTTCATTACATTTGAATGCAGCTTACTGTAGAAATTTCATTAAAATTAAATTTTAAAGGAGAAAAATAAGCATGCTCAGCCTTTGAGTTTTATTATTTACTTCTTAAGAGAACCTTCTTTCATGTACGTCTAGACCAAAACTTTGCTAAAAGGAGGTTTTTTTAAATTAGCTTAGATTTAAATAAAGAATTTATTGAATAGTTTAAAGATAAATCTCATTAGACATTAAAACTATTCACCACGACTTTTTCTTGTCATAACATTATTTTTGTGATTCTTGATTATTTAAACATACAATCCCTATGTACTTTTGAAACAGTGCCACTAGGGTTGTAAATAATAGTCAAAGGCAGAACATACTGAATGTAAGAGAATTCAATTTCATATTTTTGTCCCAGACAGTTGTAGCAAGACCATATTTAGATTAAGGCAATTTCTTTTTCTACTCTGATGCACACAACCTTTTTAAATGCCTGCAATAGAGCTACAGTCTTCAATATGAATTGCAAATGACCTTTTAAGGCTTTAAACTATTGCTTATATGTCTTAAGCCATTGTAGTTTCACAATAGGAAAACTTTTTGCTTTCCATTGTTCTTTAAATTTATATTCATGTATTACTTTGCATATGTAATATTCACATATGCACATGTTCGTTACCTTTTAAGAAGGTAAACATGGAAACAAACTACAAAATATTCTTCAGTGACTTGGAGGCCCATCAGAATCCTCTAACTCTGAAAATCACCCCATGAGGTCTCCTGAGAACATCACAGCCAGATACCTACATCACAGTAGCAACTGGGAGACAGAGAGCCTAGTTAACATCTGCCCAGTTGTAATTAATAGACAAACTCATATGCTTCGATTAGGATTCAAGAAATAATGTGTCTTATCATAGGCAGAACAGAATATAAAATTTGAACAGCTAAAAGGAACGCTTTTTCCTCTTTCCAACAACCAAAAATGAAAGGCATTTTTAAAAGTTGCATAGAAACGTTTATAGATATAGTAAATACATGTGAATGCTCTTTGATAGTATTTTAATATCAAAGTATCAAGAGGAAGACTACAAAGACTACAAAATTTCCACACATTATAACTATTAATACCTAGATTAAATAAAGCAATCATCCCATTAATTTAAAAAAATTTTGAAACACTGTAATTTCTGTATATTGATCTAAAAACATTGTGTATTACATGTGTGATGCTAAATCCCAAAAAAGGAAACATGCAAATCTTGTTAAATATTTTATGATATCATTTTATTTCAGTTAAATTTGCCAGTTATGGAGAATTTTATTTTAAAATATTAGTGATCTGACCATTTTAGTAGGTTGTAATAAAGAAGCTGACAGAATACAAAAATTGGAGGTGCTGGAATTAGGAAAAATATTTTTATAACAGTAGAAAACACTATACTCACCACTGATATAAACATTTTAAATATATTGTCTCATTTATTACAACAGCCCTATAAGAGAAGTACTGTTATTATTCTATCCCCTTTACAGATGAGGATCCTGATACTAATGAATGTTATATAACAGTTCTCATGGTTCACACATTGCAGCATGAGTATTTAAATTCAGGCAACCTGGTGCCAGATCCCATGCTCTTAAACTCTACACCACATTCATCCTGAAAAAGGTCACATAAAAGCATACAAGGAAAAAAAGGGGGGTGGGGGCGAGGCCCATGGATGAGACTGTAATAGGCAGAAGAGTGGCCATTTCTCTTTGGAGAAGAAATAAGAAATGATTAAGTGATGATACACAGACACTGTGGAGGGGTTTCTGATTTTTGGAATTGATGAAAGCATGACCTCAATTATCTATGAGAAAATTATTTTCTGTTTGAAAAAAGAATAAGAAAGATGGAGAATCCACAGACCCTGATTCCACACCTAAGTACTGTCAGAAAAGATTTGAAAGCGCTGCTATGGAGAATACAATTGGGAGAAAACAAAAAATAAATAAAAGAATAGCTAGGAGGTAGTGAGGACTTACTTGGAGCTGGTTAGCAAGATGTAATAGTAAAAGGGCAGTAAAGAAATACGTGTGACTTCGCAGCACCAAAGTGCTGGGGGTGACCAACCATTAAAAAGGCAGCTTTTTGATAGATTAGGAGTGTTCTAAAAATGTTTTAAATCAATGATTTTAATAGTTAAAATAGATTTTATAAGTATGTGATAATGGGGGACATAAAATGAGATCTTGGAATATGAGTCATTTTGAAAGAATGATGGGGAATTTTAGTCAAAGAACTTGATCCATCAAAGTGTACCATTTGCCATCAGTGTGAATGATACACAAATACGAAGACAATAAGGAAGAAAGGGAAAAGGAAAACCCAAGTGCTACAGTGAGGTAGGTAGAGGGGCACTGCGGATGTTAAGAAAACTGGTGATGCACATGTGGAGAAAGCTGTGATGTTCATGCTCTAAAATTTAGAGTCTTACTCCGTGGCAGAACCTGGGACCTCACAAATAGTGAATCCTTTGAGTAACTAAGAAAACAGAGCAGTGAGCTGGAAACTCAGGCTGTAAGAGATTAATCCTCGCTTGGGACAGTTCTGTGGGGAAGTGCTATTTTGGAAGAGATTGTAGATTTCAGACAAGGGAATGTGATGAAATAGAAGATGGGAAGACTATTTTAGAAAAGAAATGTCATTCTCCAAGAGTAGCAGGTGAAGTGGGGAGAGTTTGCTCATTTATGATAAGAAGTTCCCTGGTTTACAGCAGAGAAAAGAGGTAAAGAAACTCATCACAGATGAAATGACAGTTCGGGGAAAAGAGCAAAGGACTAGAATTGTGCCAAAGGGCAAGTATAGCCAGTAGTGAACAAGCACAACTAGAAGCTGGGAGTCGGCTGGAGAAGAGATAGGAGAAAAATGGTCTGGCCAAAATGTGTTCATGGTGAAAATTGAAGAGTGAGTGGTTTCCATTTAACTGAAATATTTGGGTGCCAAAATGTTGGAGAGGCAGTGAGAGTGATGGTATCACTTGGTAAGGCTAAAGTACGATAGCCTTGGACATGGAAGTTTACCTCAAAATATTTGAAGAGGGAGAAAAAGATTGGCTAATGACTATAGTGACATTACAGTGAGCTATAGAAGGTTGACCTTCCTGTAATTCCAAGTCACCAGAGAAAGAACTAGCCAATAGTAACTTTAGAATTCTTTAAAATCATTTTTCACATTCATTAGTGTTTTAAATATTTTAGGTTTAGGTGACGTTCTGATGTTTATACTCTAAAAATGGCCTTTGTCTCCCAAATAGTCAGTTGGTACTATATCCTATCATGCGACATCAGTAAATCTGACTGCATGATAAAATGATTACTATACATTCTTTTTTACTTTTCGCCTCACACAGTATGTAATCCTATATAGAAGTAGTTTGATACAAGCACAAAAGAAAATTTATTTTGAGCAACATTATTTCCACATTTTATTTGCCTCTGTAAAACATCAAAGGAGGAATGTCTCATCATTGTTCAATTTTTCCATGTGGGTTGTTTCTATGTTTGCCCCTAAGGCTCTTTAAAGGTTTATTTTTTGTTTTTTGGTTTTTTTTTTCTCTCCTCTGCCTCTGCTAATCTTTTGAAATTCTGTGAGTTCTGTCACCTAACCCATGTCTACATGACAGCAAACAAATGTTTCAGCAGGAATAATTGGTTCCTAGAGGAATATAGCATCTGATTTCCAAACAGAATCATTAAAACAGTTCTTTGCCTTTGGAAAAATTGAAGGGGATATTTCTGAACCAAATATTTTTATAACATTTCAATAGTCAAAAATATCATATACTCTTACCATGAAGCCAAAACAATTGCATACAGAATTGTGAGCTCTCTGGATCTGCCTACACTATCTCTCCTACCAACATGATCTCTAGAACTTCTCTGGAAACACCTACCCTTCTCTCTCCCACTCCACATCTTTCTTTAAGATTCCCAGTACTAAACTCTGCCTCAGAGCCTGAATTAAGATTTTAAATTTAGTTAGTAGAGCAAATAAAATGAATTCTTCGTTATTTTGACAAGATTGAATTTGCTCGGTGATTCATTAATCAACTTATCAAATATAGAGTGGGATATGAATATACTAATTGAAAGTCAAGAAATAGAGCTTAATTGTTTAATGTCAAAAGCTCAGGGACAGATTTCAGGTAATTGCTAGGAAGCCTATTCACGTGAGTTTTAAAATATAAGCACTTAATCTAGGTTAAACTAAAGAAACGTTCTAATTATTTGGAAAGGGCTTCTCGAGCACACACTTCAATTTGGATTAAATAGGTAACTTAAATAAAATGACGTGCCTGATTGTGAATAAAATTTTAATGGAAGTCTGGTACAGAAATACAAAAGTGAAAAAAATTACATGTATGCAAAAAAGAAAAGAAATTTATCTGTTAAAAACAAATTATATTCTCAAAAGAAAACAGTGCCTATTCCTAATTTGAGGACATAATTTGTTTTTAATATATACTTTAGAGCAACTATTTATTGTTATATCAGTAGCACATATAAAGATGATAACGTCTCTAAAGTTTAAAACTGAACAGAAGAGTTTAAACATTCTTGTCTTAGAGAGACCTTAATTTCTGTTGAAACACATAAAAATGGCCTGCAGGATTTTACATACTTTGCTTTTTTTTCCCCCCTGCAGCCATAAGTCTAGGAAATTAAAGTCCTTGAGAACTTTGAAGTTTAGAGAAGTAGTTTTAAACTACAAAATCCTAAATGGCTTCAACAGTCACTTCTACTGAGAATAACTTCCATAAAGTTCTGATATATTTCTGACAATCAAGATTCACATTTCAACCAGCCTTATATGCCTTTCCACTAGGATGTCTTGCCAGCACATCGATTTTAACAGGTCCCCAAAAATGAACTTTTAACACAGCTCCTCATCCAAACCTGGCCCTCTACTCTCTTTTTCTGTTTTTTAACTGTATTTCTGCTAATTGTACCACCTCCTAGGAATTGAGACTCAAAACTTTGGCATCATTTGTGTGAATGTATGTTTGTTTCATTTTTAACAGACTTTTTTAATAATTAATTTTTATTGGAGTATAGTTGATTTACAATGTTGTATTAGTTTCTGCTGTATATAGCAAAGTGAATCAATTATACATACATCCACTCCTTTTTAGATTCTTTTCCCATATAGGTCATTACAGAGTATTGAGTAGAGTTCCCTGTGCTATACAGTAGGTTCTTATTAGTTATCTATTTTATATATATAGCAGTGTGTATATGTGAATCCCAATCTCCCAATTTATCCCTCCCCCTCACCTTGGTAACCATAGGTTTGTTTTCCACACCTGTGACTATTTCTGTTTTGTAAATACGTTCATTTGTACCATTTTTTTAGATTCCACATATTAGCAATATCATATAATATTTGTTTCTGTGTCTGACTTACTTCACTCAAGATGACAATCTCTAGGTTCATCTGTGTTGCTACAAATGGCATTATTTCATTCTTTTTTTATGGCTGAGTAATATTCCATTGTATATATGTACCACATCTTCTTTATCCATTCCTCTGTCAATGAAAATTTAGGTTGCTTCCATGTCTTGGATATTGTAAATAGTGCTGCAATGAACACTGGTGTTCATGTATCTTTTTAAATTATGGTTTTCTTTGGATATATGCCCAGGAGTGGGATTGCTAGATCATCTGTTAGCTCTATATTTAGTCTTTTAAACAACCTCCATACTGTTCTCCATAGTGGCTGTACCAATTTACATTCCCACCGATAGTGTAGGAGGGTCCCCTTTTCTCCACACCCTTTCCAGCATTTGTTTGTAGATTTTTCGATGATGGCCATTGTGACCAGTGTGAGCTGATACCTCATTATAGTTTTGAGTTGCATTTCTCTAATAATTAGTGATGTTGAGCATTTTTTCATGTGCCTCTTGGCCATCTGTATGTCATCTTTGGAGAAATGTCTATTTAGATCTTCTGCCCATTTATTTATTGCAGTGTCTTTTTTTTGATATTGAGCTGCATGAGCTGTTTGTGTATTTTGGAGATTAATCCCTTGTCAGTCACTTTGTTAGCAAATAAATATTTTCTCCCATTCTATGGGTTGTCTTTTCTTTTTACAAACTGAAGAATTAAAACCATATGATCTCAATAGATGCAGAAAAATCTTTTGACAAAATTCAACACCCATTTATGGTAAAAACCTCTCCAGAAAGTGGGCATAGAGGGAACCTACCTCAACATAATAAAGGCCATATACAACAAACCCACAGCAAACATCATTCTCAATGGTGAAAAACTGAAAGCATTTCCTCTAAGATCAGGAACAAGACAAGGAAGGATGTCCACTCTCACCACTTTTATTCAACATAGTTTTGGAAGTCTTAGCCATGGCAATCAGAGAAGAAAAAAGAAATAAAAGGAATCCAACTTGGAAAAGCAGAAGTACAACTGTCACTGTTTGCAGATGACATGATTCTATATATATAAAATCCTAAAGATGCTACCAGAAAATTACTAGAGCTCATCGGTGAATTTGGTAAAGTTGCAGGATACAAAATTAATACACAGAAATCTCTTGCATTCCTATACACTAACAACAAAAGATCAGACAGAGAAATTAAGGAAAACACTCCCATTTACCATCACATCAAAAAGAATAAAATACCTAGGAATAAACCTACCTAAGGAGGCAAAAGACCTGTACTCAGAAAACTGTAAGATACTGATGAAAGAAATCAAAGATGACAAACAGATGGAGACATATACCATGTTGTTGGATTGGAAGAATCGATATTATAAAAATGACTATACTACCCAAAGTAACCTACAGATTCAAAACAATCCCTATGAAATTACCAATAGAATTTTTTCACAGATTTAGAACAAAAATTTTTACAATTTGTATGGAAGCACAAAAGATCATGAATAACCAAAGCAATCTTGAGAAAGAAAAATAGAGCTGGTGGAATTGGGCTCCCTGACTTCAGACTACACTACAAGCCTACAGTAATCAAAACAGTGTGGTACTGGCACAAAGACAGAACTATAGATCAATGGAACAGGAGAGAAAATCCAGAGATAAACTCAAACACCTGTGGCCACCTGATCTATGACAAAGGAGGCAAGAATGTACAATGGAAAAAAGACAGCCTCTTCAATAAGTGGTGCTGGGAAAACTGGACAGCTACATATAAAAATGAAATTAGAACATTCTCTAACACCATACACAAAAATAAACTTAACATGGATTAAAGACCTAAATGTAAGACTGGATACTATTAAACTCTTGAAGGAAAACATAGGCAGAACACTCTCTGACGTAAATCGTAGCAAGATCTTTTTTGATCCACCTCCTAGAGTAATGAAAGTCAAGACAAAAATAAACAAATGGGACCTAATTAAAGTTAAAAGCTTTTGTATAGCAAAGAAAACCATAAACAAAATGAATAAACTTTATTTTTTAAACAGCAATATTGATCAGAAGGTACAGAGGTTTCCCATTTTCCTTCTGTCACCACACATGCATAGCTAAACCCATTATCAACATCTCCCACCAGAGAGGTACATTTGTTATAACTGATGAACCTGCATTGACAGATCATTATCATGCAGTGTCTATAGTTTATGTTATGGTTCACTCTTGGTTGTATATAGTAGGGATTTGAACAAATTTATAATGATGTGTATCCACCATCATAGTATCATACAGAGTAGTTTCCTTGCTCTAAAATCCTCTGTGTTATGTCTATTCATCCCTCCATGCCTTGGCAACTGCTGATTTTATTTTTCCTACTGTCTCCACAGTTTTTCCCTTTCATGTATGTGATATAGTTGTAATCTTTCAACATGTAGCCTTTACTAATTGGCTTCTTTCACTTAGTAATATGCATTTAAGTTTTCTCTGTGTCTTTTAATGGCTTGATAGCTCATTTTGTTTTAGTGCTGAATAATATTCCATGGTCTAGATGTACCACAGTTCATCCTTTCACCTACTGAAATTTGCTCCCAAGTTTTGACAATTATGAATAAAGCTGCTATAAACATATGTGTGCAGGTTTTTGTTTGGACATAAGTTTTCACTTCCTTTGGTTAAATACCAGGAAGCCAAACTGCTGGATCATGGGCATCATTTTCATAATTTAGTTTGTTGTTGAATGTTGAGTGAAAAAAGATATAGATGATTCTATGCATGTTTATTTAAATGTACATTAGAGATATCAAATATTACAGATATAGATACATGAATTACATAATCAAACTCATGATAATTACTACTAGGAAGGGAGTGCAATGCAAACTTTAGTTTTATGTTATGCTTTAGGAAGATAAAAAATAAAAGATAAGTTCTAATGTGTTGTATATCTTTCTATTTTTTAATATAATTTTCCCAAACCTAAAAAGAGATATTTATATAAGCATATATGTGTGTATATATATATATGTAAGACAACAGTGTCAAAGAAAAAAAACAGAAAAGGGAATGGAAGTATGGGGAAAGCTAGTTAATCCAGGACAGAGTTAGTATGCAAAGCATATAGCAAAAGGCCCTGTACAATATAAACTATGCAGTTGCCAAGTTCCTTCTCTGTAATTTGTTTGATCTTTATGGGTTGTCACCATTTCCACTTCCCCTATCCTGCTTTCCATCCTTATTATCTGTTATCTGGACAGTGGCACAAATGCTTCCAATGGATCAAACTGTTTATAAATTCTCTTTAATCCATTGCAAGTTTTACATGATGCTGGATTATACTATTTTATGTATTTCACAAGCCTTGATTACAAAAGCAATGAATGTCTTACTTTTATCTAAATATTCAAGGCCTATGATG
Source organism: Kogia breviceps (assembly GCF_026419965.1). Lineage (NCBI taxonomy): Eukaryota > Metazoa > Chordata > Mammalia > Artiodactyla > Physeteridae > Kogia > Kogia breviceps. The sequence continues at coordinate 67,237,419 of NC_081313.1, read as the reverse complement.
ATCTGGCACATGCCCTCCTTAAATTCTTTTGTTTCTCCCACCTCTGTCCTTTTCAAAAATACTGCACATTGTTACCCAGATCCACCCTATGTTTTCTATTTTCTCTCTTGTTAGCTACCTACTGTCCTCAATCATGAATGCCTTGTCCTGTGTCTCTGTATCAAGAGAATCTATCCATCTTTTACATTTTAAAGTTTAATTCCGTTGCCACCTCATCTATAGAATCTTTCTCAATTTCAAGTAATAGAAGTAAAACCTCCCTTCTGCTTTTATATAAAAATTCGTCTATAAGTTTAGTGCTTATTAGTGTCTACTTCATAATGTAATTGTTAATATATGTAACTTACCTTTATTTTCTTGCATGTGAGTTCTTGGAGGATGATTTTTGTGTGGATATATACAATGTACCCTCCCTTTTGGAAGGTGTGGAACCCAGGGATGCTGAGGGCCAACTGTACTACACCATTTTATATAAAGGACTTGAGCATCTGCCGAGTTTGCTCTCCATTGTGAGTCTTGGAACCAATCCCCTGCAGATACTGAGGGACAGCTGGACTTACATATCACCCACAATGCATAGTACAGTCTGTTGTATTTTTTTCTTTCATAATGAGATTTTATTGGTTGTTTTGAGGATCAGTACACAGACATTTCAATTTGTACACAATTCTTAACATACATACCAAAAATCTAAAAAATCATGTCGTTGTGATTCTTTTCTGAAGTTATTCCAGTGACTTTCCAGCTTAAAATTTGGAGGCAAATATTCCTTAACAGGATATCAAGTACCAATATCTTCAAATATTGATATGCTGTTACATCATAAGTCCCACTAATTCACAATTTAATATCATATACACTACATACTCAAATTGTCAATCGTTCACAACACATTAACAAAGTTACTAGAAGAACTGGACTGCCATGGCCAAGATGTTACAGAGTGCAGGAAATTCTGACAAGGAGAACCAAGATCAAGGAGTGAGTGGTTTGCTTTAGGATATAATCCTACCAAAAACAACATGGGAAGAGAAGTAATTTAAAATGTTCAAGACATTAAATGCACAACTGACTCCAATCTGCCATTTAGAATGCTTTGTTTTATAGGATATAAAAGCTACCCCCCCCCCATCTATGGAATCTTAAGCTGACACCCAAGACAATCAAAAGCCTCCCATATTCAATATCCCACGATTTTCTGTTTGTACCAAAAAATAAACAACTGCCAAATGATTTCACCTCTTAAAAAAAAGCATTTACACTTAAAAAATGGGATGAGGTGGGATACCCTCCTTTTTAAAAATGTTTCTAGAGCTACTAAAAAACTTGCATTTACAAAATAGTTTATAAAAGTATTCCTCTGGATTATACAAGAAGGGAGACAGGGACCACTGATAGGACCGGGTGTGTGGTATTAATCAGACTTGGCTTCTTTCTCTCCTGCTTCATCAGAGGCTGGGCTCTCCTCGTTTTTTAGTTTCTCCGTTTTCTGCAGGTAGGTCTTAAGTCTGTTGGTTAGCCACTTTGGCCTGTTTTCCCTTTGCTCCCCTTTTCCCTACTGTTTGCACTTTTTTGTCTGAAGATTTATGCTTTTCTGCCGTCTTCGTTTCCACTTTTGCAGGAGCCGGTTTAGCTGGCAACCTCGCGGGTCTCCTCTTGGGCTCTCTTTCACCGCGCCCTCGGCAGAGCTGACCTTGCTCTTGAGCATGCTGCTGGCCGAGGCACGCCGAGAGACCTGCCACCCGAGCTGCTGGGTCCCGCCATGTTGTACTTATTAAGTGATCAAACATATGTTCATTACCCATAGCTTTCAGGAAATATTTCAGGATTTAGCCAAATGTCATGCTTTCCATAATGCCTTTTCCCGTGACAACCCAAGCAACATATTGAGTTCTGGTCCCCAACAAAGTCCATTGACAGCCTTTCACATAGTGGAATTTTTGTGCCTTATTCTGCTCGTCAGTGTCAGTAAAGCCCTTCCTTGCCAATGACTAGAATTATATCAGTGACCGTGAAACTGAAAAAAGAAAATGGGAAGCTATCAACCCTTTTCTCTCAAGAGGCTTTTTGACCACCATGCACATTTGCCCATGGGGTCCCTAAAGACCATGAGTTGTGGTATGGTGCGACTTTCACCAAGCCAAAAAGCCCTACCTAGGTACACGTGGTTTTAGATTGTAGACACATTTTTTTCCCCAGTAATTATGATGATCCTTTCATCTTCTCCGGTTTCCTTTGTTAAAAAAGCAAGAAAAAAAATTCAAAATAGCCATTGGAAATTAGGCTTTTAGTCTGTGAAAAGAGAGCACTGAGACTACCTACCTGTCCTCTGTTATCCTTCCCACATGTATTTATAAGGTTATTTTAAAAGGATAATTTCGTTTAACTCATGTTCACCATCTGAGACATAAAACAACACTTAAATCACTTCTCTGGTAGAATAGTCAGTAATGCATCCACTAACAAATTTTTTTTTTTAATTTTTGTAAGGCACTACTTTGTGTGTGATCGAATTTTATCTCACAACACCATGAATTAGGTAGGAGAGCAATGACGTTGACAAATGGGGAAGATCACAAGAAGAGTTTAACTGACTTGCCTTTGTTCATTAGTCGTAGCAAGGTTAAGAGAAAATACTGCCTTGCATTTTAACAGCAATTATAGCATCTGCTCAGTCTTTTGCTCTCTTTTCTTTTTGATATGTCGTCTTGTCACGAGAATATAATCCCTGTAAGAGCAGAGATCATTTTTATCTTTCCCAAAGCGCTATGCATGTTGGATAATTCATTAATTTATTATATTAAGCATAACAAATATATTAAGCATGTATATTTCTCCCATATTATATTCAATTGACTAGGGAAGATAAGTGCTTCTTTGGCAGCTAATACAGAAATCTAGAATCCATCTCCTGACATTATGTCAAAAACATTACAAGGATTTATTTAAAAGGCTTGTATATTTTTTTTTCACAAGTAAAAACATGTAAAGTTATGTGTATAAATCTATAAAATATAAATAGAAAATGACCTTTACACCAAGTTATGTTTTTGGTACACATAGGATAGTCATTTTGTCTCTATGTAAAATATATATTTCTACATTAAATTTGAATCACAATCTGTATATCACTTTGCAACCTACCTTTTTGGGGGGAGGAGGGGGTTTAACATCTTTATTGGAGTATAATTGCTTTACAATGGTGTGTCAGTTTCTGCTTTATAACAAAGTGATACATATACATGTATCCCCATATCTCTTCCCTCTTGCACCTCCCTCCCTCCCACCCTCCCTATCCCACCCCTCTAGGTGGTCACAAAGCACCCGAGCTGATCTCCCTGTGCTATGCGGCTGCTTCCCCCTAGCTACCTATTTTACATTTGGTAGTGTATATGTCTATGCTACTCTCTCACTTTGTCACAGCTTACCCTTCCCCCTCCCCATATTCTCAAGTCCATTCTCTAGTAGGTCTGTGTCTTTATTCCCACCTTGCCCCTAGGTTCTTCATGACCTTTTTTTTTTTTTCTTAGATTCCATATATATGTGTTAGCATACGGTATTTGTTTTTCTCTTTCTGACTTACTTCGCTCTGTATGACAGACTCTAGGTCCATCCACCTCACTACAAATAACTCAATTTTGTTTCTTTTTATGGCTGAGTAATATTCCATTGTATATATGTGCCACATCTTTATCCATTCATCTGTTGATGGACACTTAGGTTGCTTCCATGTCCTGGCTATTGTAAATGGAGCTGCAGTGAACATTGTGGTAAATGACTCTTTTTAAATTATGGTTTTCTCAGGGTATATGCCCAGTAGTGGGATTGCTGGGTCATATGGTAGTTCTATTTGTAGTTTTTTGAGGAACCTCCATACTGTTCTCCATAGTGGCTGTATCAATCTACATTCCCACCAACAGTGCAAAAGGGTTCCCTTTTCTTCACACCCTCTCCAGCATTTATTGTTTGTAGATTTTTTGATGATGGCTATTCTGAGTGGTGTGAGGTTATACCTCATGGTAGTTTTGATTTACATTTCTCTAATGATTAGTGATGTTGAGCATTCTTTCATGTGTTTGTTGGCAATCTGTATATCTTCTTTGGAAATACAGATACAGCAAAGAGAACAGTAGTTGCCAGGGATTAGAGGAGAGGAAGGAATGGATAGGTAAAGCACAAGAATTTTAGAGTAGTGAAACAGTTCTATGTGATACTGTAGTGGTAGGCACATATCATTATAAATGTATTCAAACCCATAGAAATTATAATACCAAGTGAACCTTAATGTAGACTATGGACTCTGGGTGATGATGTGTCAATGTAAATTCATGGATTGTAACAAATGTACCACTTTGGTTCTGGATGTTAATAGTGAGAGAGGCTGTGTGTGTGTGTGTGTGTGTGTGTGTGAGTGTGAGAGAGAGAGAGAGAGAGAGAGAACTCTGTACTTTCTACTCAATTTTGATACAAAGCTAAAACTGCTCTAAAAATAAATTCTATTTAAAAATATTGTAAAGTGTGACAAATAATGTTATACCAGTTAGAAGAAAAAACAGTGTTGCCAATGACCTAATATATAAGTGCTTTGATAGCACTTAGTTTTATTACTTATATAATTTTTTTAAAATCAGAAGATCTTGTGATTCATCACTCTACTACCTTGCTATCAAAGAATACACAATACAAATTAATTGTAAAGGATTTCTGTCAGCTCCTCAGAATCTGCCTCAGTTGCAGAGGTTCAGCGGGGTGAATGCTGTGCCCTCCCCAGATGAATGGGTGAGGCAGTGGTATGAAGGCACAGCCAACATGAGATTACAATGCTATACCCTCTCCAGAGCCCCCACTGGGGTGGCCAAGACCTTGAGGGCTTGTATCACCATTCAGTTTCTGCTTTTGTCCAGTCCTCCTTTTTTTGTCTCCTGGTTACAGTTGTTGATCTCTGGTCACAATTGTAAATAGCTTGCCTCCCAAAGTCTTTCTTATTTTCTCTCATTGTCTGCCTCGAGATGATATTTCCCTAAACAGTGTGCTGTTTAAAGTCAAGGCCAAATCATTTTTGTTTAATATAAATGTCTCAACACCTCATATAATGCACTTAAAAATGTGTCCTGTTAAAGTGTAAAGGCACAGTAAATGTATATTACATTATCTTACTCAGGCTTCCACCAGCTGCTGGTATTTAAGTAGGACCTAGAAAAAGGGTATCCAGTTTGATAGGTCTAGATGGAAAAGGGAAAGGTGATACAAGTGACAGACAGCAAAGGCCAGGAGGTAGGAAAGTGCAATGACTATGAGGCAGTAGAAAGGAAGACAGTTTTTCTGGAGAAGGATGCAACTGGAAAGGGAAATTGGGGCAAGAATAGATTGAGAGGTGGAGGAAAGGCCATCAGATCAGAGAGTCAAGCTTGCAATAAGGCTTTTACTAAGTGCTCAGCTTCATGCCCAGGTACATGTTAAAAAGTTGCAGCTTGTATTTGACAAACCATTGTTATCTTCCATTTAAAGTGGTAGGTGGTGTAAAATGTTTATTTATAGCAGTTACCACTTGGGCAAACTAAATGCCCCCTAATCTATTGAACTTTAATCTTTTGTTGATATAGTGGGATTGTTATTATCTTACCTTTTCCTTACCATATTTGCCAAATCATGTACTAATCATCTATAGATATATTGCAAAGGTTCTTAAAGAAATAGGATCTAAAAATTAAGTCATTTACATTCTCCCACTTGATGGTCTTTAAAGCTCACAAAATATATTGTTAAAGTTATATTGCAGATAGAGAGGAAGCAATAAATGTGAAATTACCTTTAGACAACTGAGTCACCCAGTGGATCTTGTACCTAAGAACTTGGCTTTCCCCCTTCACATCGTGTTTTCTTAAGGACCACAAAATTCTCAAAACCACCAGCAGATTTCTTAAAATTTACTTGACCAGAAAACAAAATCAAATTAAAGGGCAAACATGAAGTCACTGAAACAAAGATAGCAATGCCTTCCTTTTGTTTTCCTTGGGCAAACATGCCATGAAATGAAAGATCCAGTATCTTTCTACACAATGACCCACACAGCCCTGCTACCTTGAAGGCAGCCACACCACACTCAGAACCGTTGAGGATACGCTGCCAAAAGTGCAGAAGGCCTTGGCAGCGAAGAGCAACATTTTGTGTATTTGTACTGTGCCCATCACAGCGACAGCTGCTGAGACAGATTTCAAAGTATTTTACACCGCCAGTTAGCCGCGTATTTCTATCCTTGGCACCTCTTTCAAGAATAGCAAATGCCAGCTGTTCCTTCTGGTCTCCGAGGTGGTGCATAGAATTGTTTCTGCCCCAAAAATAAATAAATAAATAATAAATAACAGCAACAGTAAGTAAAATCTAAGCTGAGATAGGGAATAACCAACCCAAAATTTCTATTTGCACTTCCAACTAGCACATCAATACTTTGGCTCATGCTTTATCCAAAACATCATGCCACTCCTAATCTTTCCTGAAAATACAAACAAAACTGAAAAAAAAAAAAATCTGCTAATAGCCTGGATGATGTGTTATTTGAGGGCTTGGAGAAATTTCAGTATGCTCCTTAAAGAGTGCCAGAAAATATCAATATCCTATAAATTCTCAGTAGTCAGTGCAGTGGTTCCTATCCAAAGCTTGTTGGTTTCATAAAAGTTTTTAAAATAGTATGGCAATTATATAATAAAATCTAATTAATGGGGAAAAAGACTTCTTAAAATATTTGGGGCATGTGGGGAAGACCTAGATAAAGAAACCTGTTTACATATAGGTTCATTCTTATTCAACATAAACATAGCACTGATAAAAAAAACAGAGGATGGCATCATGTTTAATTAAACCTTAAAATACTTATCTATTATTATAAGACCTCCATAAATACTTAATAAGCTTTCTAGTTCCCCTTTTATAAATTTTCATACTTTTTATCTTTTCTATTTAAAATGGACTCATAAATACATTAGTATAACATTGAAAAAATCTATTTTTACCGAACTCCTACAGTCTGTCAGTAAAGGAAGAAAAAAATAAGTTAAACTTTCCTGTCGGTTTTAAATTCTGCATTGGAAGTGCATGTGTTTTTAATTATTTTGATAACATTTCATAAAAGACATTGTAATATTTGTTCAAATTAACATTTAAACTGGTAAGCATTCTGAAGCTTTCCCATCTCTGATTATATAAGATTTTGGTACAACGCCTATCATTATATGTTAAGTGTCGGTCTTAAATTGAGAGGAAAATGAGGACATAATTGTTATTCATTTTTTCTAATTTTTGGTTATATTAAAGGAATATGTAAAATAAGGAGTTTCAACTGATTAGCCAATGGCCCAGTAATATGAACAGCCCCTTAAGAAATGACTGTGCTACTCATTTAATATGTTTTCAACTTCATTCTAATTTAAGATGGATTCAGGAAAGTAGGAGAATATATCATAATTCTTGTACACATGGGATTAAAATTACACTGTACATTTAAAAATCTACATAATATCTGAGTCATGATAAATATGTGCTTCTCGTTCCAGCTACTTTCTACCAGGTTGTTACTCTTTGATGTTGTTTACTTCTTCATAGAAATTAACCAGTTCTTTCAAAGGAGTCAAACATTTATTCATCCAATACCCAATTTATTCTTTCTACTCTTTAAAACATTTATTCATTTCATACATAGGCTCTTCTTCTTTCCCTCCAGAATTGAAAGCTTGCCTGTTTCTCAGTTTGATTTTATAAAATCTATCTTGTTACATTTGAAAGGCAAAGGATTCTCCACCGAAGTCCTTTTATTCCCATCAATGATTTTTATATAGACATTGAAATGATTCCTCCTCTCTTTCATGTCCCCCAATCCAGCCTCCTCTCAAAATAAGTAATGTTTCTAAACCTCATATTCTTTCCATTTGCAAGCATACAAGCCATAAAGTTGTAGCAGTTGATTTACAAATGTCCCTAATATTACAGATGTAAAAGGACTATTCACATATTTAGTACTATCAGAAATTCTAGCTCTCAGCTGGTGCTCTCATAGGATATCATACAAACCTGGCCCATAGACACATTCATTGTTTTGACACTTGAGCCCCAAGGTTAGCATCCTACATTCAGGGAGGTTTATGTGACTTTCTTTAAACATCTTTCGGGATGTGTTTTATTATCAAATTTCCCTTAGCAAAAATATTTTTTTAAATAAAGCAGTCAGTACAGTAAGACCCTTACATCCGGATGAGTTCTGTTCCAAGAGCACATTCATAAGTCCAACAAAGTTAACCTAGATACCCAACTAACACAATCGACTACATAGTACTGTACTGTAATAGGTTTATAATACTTTTCACACAAATAATACATAAAAAAACAAAAAATAAAACAGTTTTAATCTTACAGTACAGTAACTTGAAAAGTACAGTAGTACAGTACAACAGATGGCGCTTCTTAGCAGTACCAGCTACATCACCGCTGCTTTTACGCTTGCCTCCAACATCCTGGCCTTGAAATAAAGATACTGTACTACTGTACTCTACACAGTACTGTTTGGTAAAGTACACAAAAGCACAACCACTTGTAGAGGAGGCACGCACGTGACAATGTATGCCATACACGTGAACTAACTTACGTGATTGGACTTGCGAATGCACGTTCGCATCTTTGAAAGTTCGCAACTTGAAGTTTCGTTTGTAGGGGACTTACTGTATAGGATTAACTTAAGTTTACTAAATATATAAAGTTTAGAATTTTTATTCCCTTTTTTTCTGAAATGTTAGTTTAAGACTAGAAGTCCTATTTTGTTACTGACTCAAAATTTACACTTTGAGAACTAGAAGTAAGATTTTGTTTTGTTAGGCATTTGTTTTGGTTTTGGTACAAAGTGTTCTTGGTTTTTTTCCACATTGTTCCTGGCTTTTGCCCCAGAGGTTCTTTGTCGGAGAGAGTACACATGTATCTTGGAGGAATTTGATCTACCACCTCTGGAATTTATTCTGTAGATACGGCATCAGGAAAACCCATCTCTCTAGTTTCTTGGTTGAGAATGTCTAAATAAACTTACTAAGCTTGTGTATCTTTGCCTTCAGGTTAGAATCTGATTTTTCACTATGTCTTTGTAGTTTTAATACTTTAGAGTTTGTGGTTTCTTTAATAATTTGACAACTATTTATTTAGCAGCTAGTACATAACAGACACATAACATATTATCTCTAAAAATTCATAACTACCCTGCATTTTACATTTAAGGACACTGAAACGCAGAGAACCTAAGAGATCTGCCGTAGAAAATATAGCTTAGCAATATAAAAACAGGCTTTGAATTCACACTTGCATAGTTCCACAGAGTGTATTTTTTTCTAAAAATTACTACCATACCTTCTGTTATTGTTAAATTTTTTAATCTAAATTTAATATGGAGAGGGGAACTGGATTTTGGGGTAGGTTGTCATAGGAAACTTCAGCTGTATCGGTAGTAATTAAGACTTTTACAAGACATATATTCATGTGTTTATTAAAAATAAAATATTTACTTTGAAATGCAGTTGGACTTCAAGTTTATGAAGTTTCTATTTTAATAGCTGAGTTAGAAAAATAAAATACCATTAAACTCTGGAAGTAGAATTAAGTATTTTGTGGTAAATCATGGACTAGTTTAGTTATAATTATATGTTCGATTGTGGCAAATCTGAGGCCTGGCTTTACTTTTTTATCAGTAAAGATTCTGCCTTATGAAGAAATTTTAAGAAGAGTGTGTTTTTTCCTCAAAAAAATAGATGTGAAAAATAAGAAGCAGTTATTCCCTAGGAAAGATACAACTTGAGACCTAGGTCTTTGACTGAGATTTTTTGCTGTGTTGGTCACCTAAGACATACTTAACTCCCCAAGCACTTCATGTGTTTCTCTACTCAGAAGTTTCTCTCCTACATGTAATTCCCTGGATGTTATTTCTCAAGTTCTTGAGCTGGTCTAGACCAAGAAGTTTGTGTGTGTGTGTGTGTGTTTTGGAAGGGACTTTTGATCTTATTGTTTGATATGTCTTAGAATTACACTTAGTCACAAGATTTTCCACACAAGAAATATTTTACTATGCTATTTAATAAAATCAACTAAATAATGAATACTTTATTAAAGTGAAAATTATTTGCAGCCTTCTTGGGAATCACTGCTAGGCCCCAACAACACCAAGCCTCTCATTATCAAAGATATTCAATAGCAAAGACATGTCTAGAAAAGATTTGTAATACACATTTTTGGAGGCAGAAAGGATAGATAAAAGCATATGCCCATCATATTGACATCTAAATTTGTATCTAGTCCTCTTATGGGAAAATTATGAGTGTATCAGAACATGAAATGCTTCCAGGAGAAAGCAAATTACCAAGTATGATAGATTTCATTATGGTAGATCAGCAGGTGATAGACGCAGTAGACACAGCAACCAGGATGCAGGCATATTATAGACTGCTGACCCTGCTATAAGCTTCCTCTACTGATCATTAGCCCTCAAGGATCTGATGTGTTCCTTTGGCCTGGAACATATATCCACAATCAGTATAGAATTTTAGCTACAATTAGTTGACTCAAGAAAATAATAAAAGGTAGTCCAAATCAAGAGTAAAGAACATCAAGAGAACAGCAACTCTATTTCCAAGTTAGAATTTTAAGCAGAACATGAGGCTTTTTCTTACGCTTAATACTATTCAAAAAAAGTTTCTGAGGCATTCAGCTTTTTGTGCCAAAAATATTAAAAGTTCTTTTCTTTAGCTATATGCTTTATGGAAACTTGAGTTTTTGTCTTAATAAACCACACAATGGCTTTAATAGAAATATATGAAAATATAGATTATCCCATATCTGAATAAAAACAAATTTGAAATTTAATGCCTTAGAAAATAAAGCTGAAATATGAAATGTTTGGAACAGGTTTTCATTTCTTATTCCCTTATGGTAAATGTACCTTGTAAATTTATTTGTGGCTCTTCCTTTAAGGATGTGACTTATGTTTCAAAAATTGTAAGATTGTGTTTGAAATGTCATCACCACCACATAGATTACTGAAATTCGGTTCACAAGCCATGATAGTTCCATTTGTTCAAGGATGTAGAAAGAAGACAGCTTGATTTTGTAAAGCTAGACTGCTGAGCAGCAAAATAGCTATGGTTTAGTTCATGATTGTATCTAAATGGAATCAGCAGTTAGAGAATAAGCAAATCAGACTAGGCACCTTTAGGACACCATGTGAACACATTCATGTAAAAGGCCAGATTTACATCCTTAGGAGCAAGCTATTGTTGATTGTCTCTTCCTATTGCACAGGATGACATAAGGAACTTGCAATATGTTCATTAATTGCAGGTGTGGTGCATCTCAGAGGTTAATGTACAATAGTAAGATTCAAAGTAGCCTGAGAATAAAATGAAATCCAAGTTTCAAGACCTTTGGCTTTACAGTCTCAGAATATGCTAGTGGAAAATCAAAGTGATTGTCATCCATGAATGGCATACATGTATACTTAACAGGAATACTTTCCCCCATTACACATCAACATGTTAACAACTATTATTCATCAGCCAGTCTCATCTAGCAGTATCCTACTTACCTGCTGATTTATTAAATACAGGAAAAAAATTGATATACTTCAAACGTTTCAAGCAACATTTGAAGTTAATTCAAGTTAACTAAAATCTCAGTGACATTGATCTTACCTACTCTAAGTAACTACACATGAAAAGTAAGAATGGATCCAGTGAAATCGAGAGTGAAGTTTAGTGTTTACAGAAATAAAGGTACGTAAAAAAATGATAGAGAGAATTGAAGGCATAGATTAAACACTTCTAATCTTCCAGTAGCAGTAACTGAGAATCTTTTTCAGTATAAAAGTCTACTTGAATATTTGATAAGTATATGGAAAAATTACCTAGAAAAAATTTACCTGACCAGCATTTAGTACTGTCAGTGTTTTAAATTTTAGCTACTTTAATAGGTATGTAGTGGTATCTCGTTGTTTTAATTTGGAATTTAATAATAACATATGAAGTGGACTATCATTTCACATGCTCGTTTGCCATCTGTATACCTTCTTTCCTATGCAGTCTTTAGGAAGTCAGTAAAACTGTCTGGATCACAAAAAGTTTAACAAGCATATTAGTTCCTATACTGGAGAAGTAAGATGACAAGAAGTTCATGAAGATAATAATGAATGTTTTAAGTTATTTTCAAATATAAAAGGACAATGGTAAATATTTACATGATTGGGATTACTAAACCCAGAATGTGGAAAAGTTGATTGTATTCAGTAATTGTAACTTATATAGTAGGCCAGTTCTTTCAAAACATGGGACCCAGTGTTCCTGATACTATATCTTGTCAGTATGATGTTATTATCCACGCTTTCCTTGATCATTTGCATAACTGGGTGATCCCTCTCTGACTTATCACCTCTATTGTTTTTTTTAAATAAATATCCATATTAGAACCTTATATTCCATTGTATTGTCTCATGGTCTCAAAATTCTTGATTACTGGAAATATATTATGTTCATACAGTTCACCTTTCAGTATATAAAAAGTAGGATAAACATTTCTTCTCCCTATAGTAAAAATAGTTCACATTGGAGCAGCTGGTGATACTTCTGCATGCTGGGAAAAATATTTCACTGGCAGGCTCTGTCATCCGGTTTACTGAAAATGACAATGAGACAATTGGTCTAGTAAGTTTCCAGACACATTTCTGACAAAGCCAATCATGTGAATATGTCAAATCAGTTGTGTCACTATTTTAACTTTGATCCCAATCCTAAAATAGATTTCTACCATTAGGATTTTGTAGTGTGTATAAACAAAGTGAATAAAGATTCTGCATAAAGATTCATGGAGCTGCTGGGACCATGGAGCTATTATCACAATAATGCACTATTATTACTAATTGATGAACTTTTGTCAACTTACCTTCTGCCATTAATGAAATTGCTCTTTGGTGAAATGTATTACCCAAATCACTTTTTCTGCTTCAGTTTAATTTCCAATTCTGTGTCAGAATATAAATGTTTGGTCCCTTTAAGGGGTGTTTTCTGTACTCTATATCCTGATTTACTGCCATTGAGGTTATGTTCACTCCCCTCTATACTCTTCCTCCAGACAATGCACACTTGGGAGTTGTTGACAAGATAACAGTGTGTTCATTGTGGTAAACAATACCTTTTGGAGTCTGCAAGGGGAACACAGCCACTGATTTATTCTTGCGCCTATAAAATATGTCAATTAAAGATATATGGTGCAGCATAAGTGGAGGAAATAACACTTGACAGAACTAAGTTTGAAATACAGGGAATCACAGAACTGAACACTAGAAAAATAGAGAGGCCTGTGAAGCTGTTGAGAGAAAACTAAAGACCTGTTTTTTAAAATAACATGTTGAAATTTTAATGCATAAGACACAAATCAAGAAAATCACTGGACTCACTTAAATTTCAAAGTGGGTATAAGATCAGTTTGTCTTATAGTTATATATCCATATGCTACAACCTAACTTCAGCCACTTACCCTTTAAATATACTTTATAGGTTTTTTATATTTCAGCATTTTTTTCTTTTATAATAGAATAATTCCTCTCCTCTTTTGTCTCTGAGAGCCTTCCCTAAAGGTTCTTGTACTTAATTTCTGTTTTTTCCTTCTTCCATAGAGCAAGTTCTGTTCTCTATTTGAACTCCTCTCATAATATACCATGATGTGTGTCTTTCTCCCTCATTTGGCTGTGAATTTCTCAAAAGCCAATCTATGTCCTATTTATATTTACATTCCATTCTGTCCTCTACCACTTATTACAGTCTGACATAAAAAAATCTTCCAATAACAGTTCTGTTCTCTCTATAAGGGAAGAAAATTGTGAACCTTTACCTTCCAGAAAGACAATCTATAATTTTTTTAATCATAATTATGTATCATGTATAAATACAAAGAGAGACGTATGAGTATCTAGAGTCTGAAGTTGGTAACAGGGTGTCCCTTTCCTCTTGGCCTCAGCCTCCACAAAAATTCTGCCTGTGTTATGCAATATACAGTGGAAGCATTTAGAAACATCCATGGAATGATTTCCAACCACAACCTTCAACTCAAACAACATGCCCAGGACCTGCTTTGAATTAACAATGAGTCAACTCAGTACTGTGCTATTAGGGAAATTTTTTCAGGATCTGAGTAGAAAGACTTCTCAGAAATTCTAATTCCTGACTTAGGGGAAAAAATAAGGAGAAAAAAATTTTAACTAAATTAAAATCTCATGAGTTGAGATGAATAAAGTATTGACTAACCTTCTGAATCTCCCAGCAAAATTTCTGTGAATCCCAAATGCTGTTTAGGAAAAGCTAAATTTTTCTAGTGACTTAACATAAAAAAAATGATTAACAAAATAAATAATGTGTTTTGATTTAGAAAACAATATTATTCATTTGATACTATTTAAAGACTAATATATTCTAATACACCAGTAGGGACTTGTTTGGGGGAAGTTCAAATGGATAGTGGAAAATAAACTATGGAAAGAGAATTAAAGCATAAAAAGGTCCCAACCTTTCTTTTTGCTACCTTCAAAACTGAGATGATCTAACCAAACAATTAATTATAGCAGTGTCCCAAGTTTTATTGGAAATAAATCATATGTGACTATGTATTGAATCTTTCTTGATTCTCATAGCTCATATTATCCTAAAGTGCTGCCTGCTAAAAATAGATGTAATAACATTGCCAAAGAAAACAGTAATTTTGACCACTGAATCATTTGTGTATTTAGCATTACAATCTTTGTTATTTTCTAGGAAATGGTCAACATACATTCTGAAATATTTCTGTATTATTTTCCATATTACTTCTAAGTAGAAATATATCAATTGTTAGACCTCTAATTAATAAATTTGGTTTTCATAAGAGGGCTTCTAATTCCTGCAAAGCTGTTCCTAAGAGACATGACAGAAAACCTTTTGACTGATAATTGGGTGAGATGAAAATATTGACAACTCTAGTTTGTCTGCTTAGGAGACTACTACTCTATCTATTAGAAGGATCAAGTGCTGGCTGACATTTCCTCCTTGCAAACTGACTCCAGAGAAGACCTAAGTTCATCAGACCTCTCCCAGTCTCCCAGGGATACTAAGAGGACCCAGTAATAAGGGCAGTGGGGAGAGAAGTAAGGTACAAATTGACTAATATGTCTTGCTGCCTAAACCGTGGGATCTTTGCTATTGAGCATTTTCATTTTGTCTATTAATATATCTGTTGGTGACGAGCAGAAAGATCTAATGCTTACTGGAATCATATGATTATTCAAGCATGGCATAAAATAGATAAAAGAGAATTGTAGGCTGATTTGTTAGAGCAATAGCAAATGACGTTCTCGCCATCTATTCTGTGCAACAAACTACCCTAAAACTTAGTGGCTTAAAACAACTATAATCATTTACTTTTCTCATGAATTCTGCAGTTCGGGCAGGGCTCGGTAGGGAAAGCACATCTCTGTTGCATTCGACCTTATTTGGGGTTGCTCAACTGAGAACTGAAGGATGTACTTCTAAGGTGAGTCACTCACATGGTTGGCAAGTTGGTGCAGGATAAGGCTGAGAATACAGGACTGAGGAATAGGGGTCTTGATTCTTCTCATGTGGGTTCCTCTCTGTGACCTAGACTTCCTCACAGCATGGTGGCTGGATTTCAATGTCAAACATCCTAAGAGAGAGTCAGCAGAATATCTATCACTTTCTCTGACCTAACCTCAGAGGTCTCAGGAGTCACTTCCGTCCTGTTTTATTAGTTGAGGGAATAGCAAAGACCTCTCCCAGTATTAAGAAGAGGGGGAGATAGACTCCAGTAACAAGATTCTGACAGGGCATCTGGGATGAGAAATATTGTTAAGGTTATTTTTTGGAAAATGAAATCGGGCATAGAACCACGAAGAGTGATAAAAGGGATTTGTTATGTAAATTAGAACTTAAGTAATGGTAGGGGCTGGTTAAGCAGGTGTTGTAAGTCTGGATCCCTGAGTTCAGTGGTGGGGCTGAAGTCTGGAAGGGAACATGGGATTGGAGTAGGTGAGAGTAGGTGCACAGTGAAACCCATGAGGATGAGCCAGAAACTTAAGAATGAACTAGAACTTACATCAGTCTCTGTGCAGAACCTGCATAAGTCTCTCACTGCTTCTAGGCCTCTAAATTTGATGATGAAGGTAAACTGCAGAGATGGTGATGCACTTTGCCAAAGACCTGTACACAAACTGGTCCAGGAATTAGCAGAACTAAAAGAAGTCGCATAACCAGTGTGAATTGGAAGAGTTAATAACCCAGCTGCTACCCAAATGCAACAAAGCAAGCCAGCACATCCCAGACCTGTACTTGAGCTATGCTGACCTGAGTGAAAGCATGGCTGCTGTTTCAAGTCCTTATTCCACCTCTTGGAATATTTTTCTTGTGCCCAGTCCTAACCCAAAACCATCCAGGAAAGGGCACTGTGGTTCCAGCTTAGCTACATTAACATAGTACAAAGCTGTTATTATAGCTTAAAATATGGTCCATTTTCTTGAATGTGCTATATACTCTTAAAAATCGGCTATATTATCTATTTTCAAGATCAGTTAACATATCTATAAATCTACTGCTGCTTTGTTTTTAGGTCTCCTACAAGCTTACTATAAAATGTTTTCACTTGCTTGATCTAGGGTTGAAAGAATGTATCCTGTCATTAATGTGTTCCTGTTTTTGCTTCCATGCTTTGTTTTCTGCTTTAAGAATATTATTGGTATGTTAGTGGGTTTATAAATATTAATAAATATATTGTCATTGTGAACGTAGCCTTTAAGATTATATCATGTCCCTTCCCTCTTTTTTTTTTTAATACTTTTTGTCTGATTTTTTGTCTTATTAGATATTAGTATTATGACTTCCTCTTTCTCTTGGTTTCCATTTCCCCTGTATAACTTTTTAATATTAATGTAATCCTCTAAGGTTTTAGCACTTCTGTCTTTAAGCGAGCCTCTTATAAATGGCAGAATGTTGAATTAGCTTTGTTAAATGATCACCAATCAGAAGATCTTTTTTCTTTTATTACATAACTTAAGCCAACTTACATTTTTATACTTGGTCACTTATGCAATACTGTTTAATTTTTCTCTCTCCTTTTGAGGAAGGTTGTGTATATATATTGCTTTTTAGGTAGGGTTTTATTTTTGATCCACTTGTTAATTTGAGACTAAAAATTTAATATAACCTCCTTAAATCCCTCTTTTCTCTCTATTTTTGTAGCTCCCTAATATGAATTAATACATTGAAATGAGCTAGTAAACTCTTCTTGTTACCAAGTCCAAGCTTATACTGCTTGCTGCCTAGCAGGCCAATAAATCAAGAGACAAGTTGTTGGGGCAACTGCTGGAAAGCCAGCAGACCAATAAGATGGTGGACTCATGTCCCAAAGAGCCATCTTGCCCCGGTGTGGATGGTAGTTTCTTTTATAGAACAAAGAGGGGGAGGTGAGGATGTAATGCTAATAAATAAATAAATAAATAAATATTTTTAAAAGGCTAAAGTTATTGCAAATATTTCCTGGTCCTGTCCAGGCTCAGGAGAGGATGTGTTAACTTCTTCTTTCTTGCAGCCATTTATAGATGGGCCTTGTCAGGATGTTTCTTGTGAGCTAAACAAAGGTATTTTAGCTTAACAGTATTTTAGCTTAACACTCAGGCATGGGAAGCAGAGTTCCAAGAGATGGGCCTTTATGTATACTTTAAGCTATAGGCAACATCACTTTAGTGATTAACTTGTAGCAAACACAGTAGAATGCAAACTTTAAAGTAAAAGAAACAGATCCAATATGGAGTCAGACTTGTTCTGCTCTGTTACATTCTTTCAACATTACTCTGATCTGAACTGAAGTAATAGGCTTATTATCCCATTTCATACCTATATATGCTCCCCCTTCTTTCTTCAATTCTAACAAATTTAGCCTATGCACCATTGGCAGAGGATACAGTATTCCATGCTAGACTATCTTCCTTATAGCCATAATTTACTCTAAGGTAAACAGGTAAAAATACATTTAATGTTCATCATTCCTTTTTACGTCAGTGTCTCTATTTTGTTTTTGTTTACCTGAAGTTTGTAGATTCTTCAATAAGGAATTATGGGAATAGCTTTGCATATTCAGTTCAGTTTATCTGAAGCCTACATATTGAAAGTTCATTTTGACTAGATATAAAAATTTATTCACTTTTTTATAAAGCAGAAACTAACACACCAATGTAAAGCAATTATACTCCAATAAAGATGTTAAAAAAAATTTATGGCTCACATTTTCTTTCATTAAGTATTTTTTTAAAGGAACAGACACATGACTGAAACTGCTCTTTTTCAAAAATTATTATTTATTTATTTTTGGCTTACCGGGCCTTAGTTGCTGGCATGCGGAGTCTTTGTTGAGACATGC
This sequence comes from Kogia breviceps, assembly GCF_026419965.1. Lineage (NCBI taxonomy): Eukaryota > Metazoa > Chordata > Mammalia > Artiodactyla > Physeteridae > Kogia > Kogia breviceps. The sequence continues at coordinate 67,218,951 of NC_081313.1, read as the reverse complement.
GGGATCTTTCATTGCAGCATGCAGGCTCTTCACTGCAGTGTGCATGCGGGCTTCTCTCTAGTTGTGACATGTGAGTTTTCTCTTCTCTAGTTGTGACGTGCAGGCTCCAGGATGTGTGGGCTCTGTAGTTGTGGTGCTTGGGCTCCAGAGTACGTGTGCTGTGTAGTCTGTGGCATGTGGGCTCTCTAGTGGAGGCACGCAAATTCAGTAGTTGTGGTGCTCAGGCTTAGCTGCCCCATGGCATGTGGGATCGTTCCCTGACCAGGGATCAAACCCATATCCCACGCATATTAAGATGGATTCTTTACCACTGAACCACCAGGGAAGTCCCTCATTAAGTATTTTAAGTATGTTATTTCAATGTCTTCTAGTATAAAGTGAAAAATACAATGGCAATCTAAAGTTCTTTAACTTATAAATGTCTTGCTCTTTATACTTAAATACCCAAAGGATTTTTTTTCTTTTTCCTTAACATCTCATAGTTTGACAAGTTTGACAGTAATATGTCTTGCCATTTTGATTTTAATGACGCCCTTTGAGTATGTAGTTTCAAGTTGTCTTTTATGTCAGGAAACTTTTCTTGAGCTATACTTTTGTTATGTTTCCTTGTTTTAGTGTTGTTTTTCTTCAGACTGATAGACATACAGAGACATCGATCTCTCTCTCTCTATAAATATATATATATAAATACACAAACATATAGTGTTTGTAATACATATAATGTATATTGTATTTATATAATCTTTACCTACTTCTATATGTAAATTTTTTTATCTCTTCATTTTTTATTTTAAAATTTTTATACTTTTAATCTTTTATCTTTATATATCATCCATTTATTTACTACTATGTTCCTTCTAATTTAGTTTAAGTTTATAAAATGAATTTTTATTTTATGAGGTTATCTCATCAAATCTTCTTTTACTCTAATCACTTCATTTCTAAATTGATTTATGTTCTTTCATAATATCTATTATTTTTACATTAGTTTTTATAATTTTGAAATATTAGATTTGTTTTCATCTGATCTATGAACAAGTTTTTCTTGTATATTTTTTATTGCTCATTGGGATGTTATTCTGCTCCTTGTTCTTTTTCTTTCTTAAAATAAATTTTATATATGGAATATATATATATATATATATATATGGAATATATATATATATATATATATATATATATATGGAATCTTACTGAAACTTTTCTGTTGCTTATTAGTTACATGATATTATTGTTTCTATACTTTTAGGACATTTGGGTAGCTCAGGACAGCTTCACTTTTTATAGGATGAGAAATAATAAATACAATACAGGATCCTCGATAGGATCTCAGGACAGATAAGGATAGTAGATGAAAAATTCATGATATTTGAGTATGGTCTGTACTTCATTTAATAATAATATATGAATATTAGTTTCCTGTTCTTAATAATTGTATTATAGTTATATAAGCTTTTAAAATTAAACAGGGTAAGGAATATAAATGAACTCTGGCAATTTAAAGTTTTTTTTAAAAAAAAATTGAGATAGGCTTCCCTGGTGGCACAGTGGTTGAGAGTCTGCTTGCCGATGCAGGGGACACGGGTTCGTGCCCCGGTCTGGGAGGATCCCACGTGCCGCAGAGTGGCTGGGCCCGTGAGCCATGGCTGCTGAGCCTGTGCGTCCGAAGCCTGTGCTCCACAATGGGAGAGGCCACAACAGTGAGAAGCCCCGCATACCGCAAAAAAAAAAAAAAAAAAAAAAAGTATACAAAAAATTGAGATATAATTGACATAATATTGTGTTAGTTTTAGACGTTCAGTGTAATTATTGGATATATAGGTATACTGTAAAATGATTACTACAATACAGTTAGTTAACATTCATCACCACACATAGTTACAAATTTTTTGTGCATGTGTATGATGAGCACTTTTAAGATTTGCTCTCCTGGTAACTTTCAAATGTACAATACAGTATTGTTAACTATAGAGATCCTGCTGTACATCTCCAGGATTTGTTTATCTTATAAGTGGAAATTTGTATCATTTATTTATCTTGTAAGTAGAAGTTTGTATCCCAACTTCACCTATTTTGCTCACTCCCACCCTCTGCCTCTGGCAGCTACCAATCTGTTCTTTGTATCTACGAGTTCTATTTTGAGGGTTTTTGTTTGTTTGTTTGTTTGTTTTAGATTTCACATGATGTCATATAGTATTGGGGGCTTTTTGACTTATTTCACTAAGCATAATACCCCGAATGTCTATCCATGTTGTCACAAATGGAAGGATTTCCTTCTTTTTAACGGTTGAATAATATTCTGTTTTATGTGTAACCATATTTCCTTTATCCATTCATCTGTCAGTGGACACTTAGGTTGTTTCCATGTCTTGGCTATTGTAAATAATGCTGCAGTTTACATGGGGGTACAGATCTCTTCAAGATCATGATTTCACTTATTTTGGATAAATACCCAGAAGTCCCAGAAGTGGAATTGCTCAGTATTATGGTAGTTCTTTTTTAAATTTTTTGAGAGGCCTCCACACTGTTTTCCATAATGGCTGCACCAATTTACATTCCCAGCAGTGTACCACAGTGCATAAGGGTTGCCTTTTCTCCACATCCTCACCAATTCCTATTTCTTATCTTTTTGATGATAGCCATTCTTACAGGTGTGATGTGACATCTCATTGTGGTTGTGATTTTCATTTCCCCAATATTTTGTGATATTGAGCACCTTCTCATGTACCTGTTGGCTTCTTTGGGAAAATATGTCTTCTTGGGAAAAATATCTATTCAATTCCTCTACCCATTTTTTAAATTGGATTGTTTGTTTTGTATCTACTGAGTTTAGGAATTCTTTACATAATTTAGAAATTAACCACTTATCAGATATATGATTTTGCAAGTATTTTCTCTCATTCCACAGATTGCCTTTTCACTTTGTTCATGGTTTCATTTGCTGTACAGGAGCTTTTTAATGTGATGCAGTCCCACTCTTTTGTGTTTCATTTTGTTACCTTTGCCTTTGAGGTCAAAGATCAATCTCAATGAGTATACTGCCTATGTTTCCTTCTAGGAATTCTTTGGTTTCAAGTCTTACATTCAAGTCTTTAAACCATTTTGAGTTGATTTCTGTGTATGGTGTAAGATAGGGCTTCAGTTTCACTAACTTGCATATGGCTCTCCAGTTTTCCCAACACCATTTATAGAAGTAGCCATCTTTTTCCCATTATGTGTTCTGGGTTTCTTTGCCATAAGTTAATTGACCATATAAGCATGGGTTTACTTATGGACTTTCAGTTCTGTTCCTTTGTTCTATGTGTCTGTTTTTACCCAATACCACACTCTTTTGAATACTATAGCTGTGTAATGTAGTTTGAATGTGTGTTGGACCTAGTGATTTGCTTCTGATGAATAGAATACTGTAAAAGTAATGGGATGTCACCTCTAATATTCAGTTTTAAAATACTTTGACTCTTATATTCCTGGTATTCTTTCTCTCATTCTTCTCAAATGCTTGCTGTGATATGGACAGCCACTAGCAAGGAGCCAAGGGTGGCCTCTGGCCAGTGCCTGCAAACAACTGAGGATTTCAGTCAACAGCCTGCAAACAATGAAATCCTAACGACAAATACTGAGTGAGCTTGAAAGGGGATCCTAATCCAGTAGAACCTTGAGGTGAATTTGGCCCAAGAGAAAACTTTGATTGCAGCCTCCTGAGACCCTGAATCAAGGAGTTAATGCCAGATTCCTGACACATAGAAGGTGTGAGATTTTGTTGTTTGAAGCTGCCAAATTTTGGTGTAATTTGTAATGCAGCAATAGATAATTAATACTGTAAGAATAAGAAGGAATGAGATAGCAATCTGGACCCAAATAACAAGAATTTAAAGTGGAAGGATGAAAATCACAGGGAAAAAAGGTAGTGTTACCTTGGGTGCAATTTCAGGAGTACCTGGAGGAAACTCTGAGAAGACAAAGTTCTAATCTTTACACACACTCATAGCTTAAAATTGACTCAACCAGACATCAGATAAATTATTATATAGAATGTACACTCTGGTACTTAATAATTTTAGAGTCATATTTGAGTCTGATTCATATTCTGTTTTTATTGTAAATAAAACGAATGTGTTGCAGTTACACAGGTTTTGATATGAGTACTAGTTCTACAGTATACAGCTTTCAACTTTTGGTCCCCCAAACAAGAAGAAAGACTGAAAAAGAAAAGAAATTTAATTCCCTGTATTTTAAAAAAATTGGATTCATTTTCTTTTTTTTTCAATTTTGGATTATCTTGGCTATGTCTAGATTGTTAGGATTTTTCTTCTATCTTAAAAAATAATAATCTTAACCAGGTTAACTAAATCTGTACAATATATATATGAACTCTATCTACACAATTTCTAAATTTCATTACATACTTAGCCATCCTCAAGGGAAAAAAGACATCAGGAAAATACTAAACAGGTAAACAATCTGGAATAATTTTCAGTTTCCCATGTAATATCAAACTTTGCTGATCACCAATTTTTTTCTATTGGTGGTCAAAATATAATCCTAACCAGGGCTAACAATTTTAAACGCTCTTAGATACTAGGGAAATAATGGGAGAGCACATGGCTGTATTGACACACAGCTCACACCACTTTAGAAAGTCTTCTTGACGATAAGAATTTATATAAGTGGACATAAAAAGGACAGTATGCTTTACTCACCTCTCTATAATCCTTCCTGAACTTTCTACCAAGCTATAAATTCACATTGAATCCTTGTACAGGTGCTCTATCCAACATCAAATGTAACCCTCAAGGATGTTTAATACTACAGAGAATTGTGCCCTCCCACCCTAAAATATAATTTAAAATTGATCCATAGCAAAGAATACCTACTGATTTTAAAGCATTCATTTTAAAACATTCTAAAATTAAATTTACTATCATTGTAGTTCTTCATTAAGAGCATAATTCTTTTGCTCTTAATAACTTTTGCTCTTAATTCTTAATGACTCAGTGCTCTTTTTATGTACTAATTCTCATTGAAAACTAGAAAAAGTTGCCATTATTGACTCTTCCAAATCAAGCAAAAATTTGGTATTTGTTCATATTTTCTCATTAGTTTTATCTTCTCCTCCATACACCACCATGCACTTTTTTTATTTCTAGAAAAGGCCTCCACTGTTCCCACTATCCTTGTTTCAAGAAGAAATGCCATTTGAGCACAGTGTTGTCAAGTCCTCCAGCTACAGTTGACTGGATTAGGTGTGGGGATAGGATCCATGCCGAGGCAAGGAGTACATTCCTTATGAATTTGGACTTGGTACTCAGAAAGTCAAGTTAGTAGATATGTAACTACAGGTTAGCTATTAACCTATGTGGCTCAGCCTTCAACTGTGTAAATTGGTGATAATAAAAGTACTTTCCTCTTTGGGATCCTGTGAGGATTACATAGAATAACATAGAATGCCTGGCACTTAGTACATACTCAGTAACTGGTTACTGAGTTGATGGTTTTTGTTGTTATTTATGTTTTATTGTTGCTTAGAAATATTATAGACCAACAAGTAGAGTAAGCCTACCTACATTTAGAAAGCATAAGTCAAGAAATTTTAAAACTGATGGCACTGGAATCCTTGTCTTCAGTTGTCTTCTATGTCTAGTGAATTCCTCTCCTTAGTTTCCAGGAGCTTCTCCAATAATCTCATAATAAAATTCCTTTGAGTTTAAGATTATTTGTAATAGATCTACTTTCAAGCAGAGGAGCCATACATAATGGGAGAAATTTACATATATCCAGAATATTATCTACATTATTAATTTATCTTTTATTACTCTTTTTTGTTGTTTTGTTTATATTAATCTATAATTTTATTACTCTTGTGGAAAAAATAGCAAATATCCTATGACTACTTAGAAAGCTTTATCATATTTAAGATAAAACTAAAACTTCAAGTAACAGTTGGCCATGACATTGTTTGTTGCCCCTTTAACAGTTAATGTACACTTTTCTATTTAGACACTAGAGTTATTCTATCCATCTTCAAAGTTCATCGACCCTGTCTCAATGGAGCAGCTAATGAATGGAAACTTGTGATGGTGATAAATTATTTGGCAGCCTACATAGTTTTAATAAACACATCATTTTAAACATTTACCATCTGTCCTTTGCTCTAATTATGGTTGCAAGATGACTATAATTATGAATTATGTCACAGAATAAGACACAGTGATCTAAGTGTTTTACATTTTCAATCAGTGGTTATCAACTAGTATATTCATTTTTTATAAGTAGATAAGAACCTAAAAATGAGAAACATCTTCAATGTCTCATAAAAAAGAGCATGCTTAAACACACATTCAAATAATATACTATGGAATGACTAATAATGATGCTATATACATAGATGTTTTTGAAATAACTCAAAATATGAGAGTTAAAGATAAACTCCTGTTACTAAACAGCTTATTTATATGAGAAACATGCATATACTTCTGTGCGTGAGTGTGTGTGGATGTGTGTATTCCTCCAGAAACCGATCCTGAGAAAGTGATTTGAGTATTATGTAAATTTAAGGGTGTATTACTTATCTGTTGTGTAACAGATTACCTGAAAACATAGCATCTTTAGCAACAAACATTTATTATCTCACACGATTCCTGAGTGTTAAGAATACAGAGGTGGCTTAGTTGGGCTGTTCTGATTCAGTGTCGCTCCTGAGGTTGCAGTCAGGATGTCAGCCTGTCATCTGAGGACATAACTGAGAGGACCGCTTCCAAAAGGTCTCACACATGTAGCTCTTAGCAGGAGGCCTTACTTTCTTGATGGCTGTGAGCAGAACATACCATCATTTCTGCTACATTCTCTTCATCAAACCTGTGTGATTAATTCCAGCTTACCCTCAAGGGGAAAGGATTTAGGCTCCATCTCTTGACAGGCATATCAAACACTGTAGATTTATCTAAAAAACATCACGTTAATTTAATCTCAGGAAAGACTGATAGAGGAACAGGGATATGAAATATGGAATGGAAAGAATTCAAAACATGTTAATGTGCAAGTTAATAATTGTGGACAACTAGGCTCAGTTCCTCCTGGGAACCCCTGGGAGAGAGTGTGGAACACACTTATGGTTTTTCTGAGAAGTTGAGATTAAGATGAGCAGTAAATTTATTGGAGGAATTCCTATGAAGGATAAGAGTGAGGAAGAAAGAATAGGCAGGGAAAAATTTGGAATACAATAGAGGTATGATACCTATGAAAGGAAAAGGGAAAGGAAAGAGAATTTGACCAGAAGAGTCTCAAACAGCAGTGCAATTCTGAGTTTCAGTTAATTGGGAGTGCTCATTAGAGCTGTCCCAGATACTACAAAGGGGTCTGGCTTTAGTAACCCACCATCCTCAGTCATTCGCTTACAGCAGCCCTAGGGAAGTGTGGCTGCAGCATAAATGCAGTGTTGGATCCAGAAAGGTGGCAGTCAGAACTGTTGGTCAACTATGACCCCTGCAGCATAAGATCTGAAAAAGGTGTTTTCTGCAATCCATTCATTGTGCTGCACAGATCCAGTTCTCAATGAAAGTTCAAAGAATAGCTTCACCATGGTTGTCATGGCCCTCTCTTCTCGAAGGGAAACTTAGAAGAGAGGGACTGATGATGCCAGTACGTGCCACTGCAGTTTGTCTTAGGGTCATAAGTCATATGCATCCTCTCCTCCACTCTCCATTTTAAGATCCCCTCACTCTCAGCTATTACCTTGGCAGGTTTGGATGACTAACCTTGTTCTGTGACCCAAAACTTCATTCCTGAGGGCCTAAGCCCTTGGCAATCATGGCTTCTTGAGCCATGGTTGCGACAAATGTTCTTTCATAGTTAAAATAGTCATGAGATTACTGAGGAGCACATATGGATCACCAAGGTTTTGTAAATATTTCTACCTGCCCCAGTTGTATAAAAGCAGCTCTGCCACCTCCTGCTTATGAGCATCTATTCCTCTGGCCAAGACGGTGACTCCTTTTTTTGCCTGGAGTCCAAAGTGCCCTGGTGGCACCTGTAGCTTATAGTTTAATGGTTTCCTTGCCATGCCAGTGGCATCCGCTTTGCTCATAAGATAATCAGTTGGCCCATCTCAATACTCCATCTTACCTCTTATTTCCTCTAACTTCTCCTAACACTACCTTTGTTTTAGATTTTTTTGAAAAGCAGCAAAGATAGGATTTGATATAAAAGAGACTTATTAGGGAGACAGCTGTGAGGAATAAAGGGGAGGAGGAGGAATTAGAAGGAAGAGTGCTCAGACCACAGTGAAGGTCTATGCAAAAGGAGGGGAAGGATAGAGGATTGGGTGAGAAGAGAGTCAGTGAGCTTTGTCAGGCTATTGGCAAGTTCTCCACAGCCTTTGTTCCCCTTTAGAGGAGTCCACATCTCATAGGAGTAGGCCACCACAATACCTTAGAGTCACACACACCCCGAATTTCAAGAAAGCTGACTTCTTCATCTTTTAATTCTCATCATTACTGGCTACGGACTACTCCCTGGGGAAGAAAGAAGGTTTTCAGGCAAAGCATCATGGGTGCTTTCAAAAGGATACCATGGGAATTTATCAGTGAGGATCTAGGGAATATTTTAAGGGAACCAGTGAAATTTTCACAAGTATGCTCATATACACATATCTTTAGGAAAAGGAAAGTCTAAAAATTGTAAATAAAAATGTTAACAATAATGGTATCTGACTGGTTAGATTTTGTGTTTCTATTTAGCTTTTCAATATTTTTTGTCCTCTCTGATAACCTAATATTTTATAATAAAACTTAGTGATAGAAGTTGGTTTTGGTTATGGTTAAAATGCTGTAGAGCAAAATGAAAACTACTTGTGATATATTGTTCATGGAATCAGGAGAACTCAAAGGACATAGATAACATCTATGTTAAATATATTTAAGCAAACACATAGAGAGGGAACACAAGTATTAATTACAGTTATACCCTATTATTATGGTTATTTTTATTATCACAAACAGGAAGTTTATTGACACAAGTAAGGAAAGAATCTATTTTTAGAAGTTTGCAAATTTAGCAAATATAAGACAGATATATATCTCACAAGTTTCCATTATTACTTTACATTTTACTTCAATTTAAATGCAGTTTGGAAGTAGGATTGTCCAGTGAAATGTTTGACAATTGAATTTGCTTTAAAGTGTAATATTAATTCAAATGTCAACATAATAATCACATATGGAGTAGTCATAAAAAATGTTTCCAGTTGAAATATAGTAATGCTGATGTTACTACAAAATTTTTGTGTTAAACACAACTGAATTAGCATTTCAGTAGCCACAGAAGAAAAACACCAACGTGGGCTACTATAGAGATAACCCTCCTGCAGAACATCATGAAGGCTCTATTTCCACCATACTCATACTTCTCTGCAGGAAGATCATATAGTTAAGGTCCTTTCTTCTCTGCTGCAAGGCAGCGTCTTTTCTGTTGGCAAAAATGGGGAAAGCATTCTGCTTTGTGGTGCTAAAAATAAGAAAATAATAGAGAATGAATATCATCCCAAGTTTAGATAGAAGTCAATTCACATCAAAGACAAAGACTTGGCTGCCAAACAAAACTAAATCTCCCAAAAATAGTTTTGAACATATTTGACCTTTTCTTCCCACTTTAATTTGTTTTGGATTCTGAATTGACTAGAATATTCTTCTTTGAGCTCTAGTTATTCTGCATTAGGTTCTAACCACAGCCCACCTTCAATTTGATTCCCTCTTCCTTCCAGCTTTATCCCTGAAATGAACACTACCTTTTATTTTCCTTTCTCCAAGGGAAGAAAATAAAAGGACCTGCACTGTATTTACAGTTTCATAGTTTTCATCTTTATACATTCTGATTCCTTGTTCTTTCAGACTTTTTCCTCCTAAATTTATCTTTTGTTTTGATACTCTGTTTGGAGAATTCTGTTTGTTTTTATATTTTATTTGTTTTATTTTTGTGACATTGCCTACTGATGTGTATTTAGTCCAATAGGTGGTAGTTTCTTAAAGTATTTTTTTTTCAGTACTTTGTTTATAACTGAATTGATATTCTTCCACTGAGTTCTGAGGCTCTCTCTATGAGCTTTCCAAGAATATTTTTGGATATCTTTGAGTATTCAATAATAAAACCCTAAAAAAATATTTTTAGTATATATTGGACTATCTGCCTGCCTAAAACCAGATATCACTGTATTTGAGTGACTACATTTGTGTTTATTATGTGACTGAGTTGGCAATAGAACCTCTATGTCAAAAGCTAATGAGGGGGGAAAAAAAAGAGTGGACACAATAACACAATTCAAACCAGAACAGTAAATGGTGTCACTGCTCTACCTACAAAAATCTTAGTACAGTTTCAAAGTGAAGTTTTTATGACAATTTGGAAGAGCCAGTGCCTAAAAGCTACTTTCACATCTTGAAAGGCAATTTTAGCAAAACATTATTTGTCAAACAAAACTAATATTGTTAATTTGAATTTTACTGTTTTTATCGTTTATCTTTAAATTGTAAAATTGTTTGACTGTATAATTTTATAAGAGATATAAGCATAAAGGTCTTATATCTGATTTTATTTGTCTACCATTTTAAGTACTATTGTCAGTACCATTGTAGTATAAATATTTTATGTCAATACTATGGGTTCATGTTTTTTTTTTTTTCTTTAGAAGTGATAAGCGTATTTCTCAAGTATAAGAAACAGTGGATTAGAATGTAATAAGTGAAAAATTCTGAAAACCCAGAGTGGAAATAAAATAGTGAATCCAATAATGCATGCATTTTACAGGTTTCAAATGTTTCTTTGTACCCCCTAGAAAATCTGTGGACAGAGATTTCTTGCCCCTAATGCTGTTCTCTAATCTATCTCAGATTCTGAGGAGCAAAAATTTGTGAGCTACTTACTCTTACAATATTGTCAGATTATTTTCTTCCAATTAATGACTAGATTTATACTTTCATCTGTACCTCTCTATTTCTAACATGTTTGCAGAGTATTTCTCAGAAACCGATTTCACATTTTGTTTTTTATGCACTTGTTCAGCTCTCACTGCTGCTCTTGATAAATAATGGTTGGTGATGAAGAGGTCATACTTTAAAGATATTTGGTTCATTTTATTTATCCCCTGTTAAGGCTTCAAGGTTATCAGGTTGTTTATGACTCATAGAAACGTTTTAGAATACAATTAACCCTTGCTTTTTCTCTGGAGCATAAATAAGAGAGGATTATTCTTCCTCAAAAAAATATTTGTTGATACTTAAAGAATTATGTTGTTTTCCAAATATTATAAAGTGATGGATATAAAATCTCAAATGGCAGCACTTTTATGTTAGCAGAATAGATCAAGAATGACTTGGAGAGAGTAGATTAATACAGAAGAGTTTGTTCACTGTAACCCATTAGGTACAGTCAGGGAACAAAATATCACTATTTCGTTTCTCAAAATATTTACATCTCACGAGCCCACCTCACTGAATTTTTCTTCATTAGGCACAAAGAAATCATATGGTTTAACAACATAAAATAAAAGAGAAAAACAGCATTATTACCTAAACCATTGGTTGGTTTAGATAAGTAAATAATGCTTTTATTTTCATAACCAATTTAGGGCCCAAGGGAAAATTTAAAATCAATGAAGAAAGATCAGTAACAAGAATCTTATCCCTTTGAAAGCACAATGTAGAAAATGGCATACGTATCTGAATATAAAATCTTCCCCAATTAAAAAATATGTATACGGAGAACTAAATCGTTTATTTTAAAAAATGAAAAATGGAGGCAGGATCAAGATGTCAGAATAGGAAGACCCTGAGCTCACTTCCCACCAGGAACACATCAAAACTACAACTACTTATATAGATCATCTCTTGCAGAGAATGACCAGAAGACTAGCCAGATGTCTCATCTACAACCAAGCCTGTAAAGAAAGAACCACACAGAGTCTGGTAGGAATGGAGGAGAAGCAATTCTAGTCCGGACCCACACCCATAACAGGTGACTGAGAAGAGGAGGGGTTTATCATAGGCTTGGGGATCCTCCCTAAAGAGCAATGGGTCCAAGCCCCATATTAAGCACTGCAGCCCTGGGGCCTGACACCAGGAAGCTGAGCACTTTAGCTGGTTTGAAAACCAGTATGTCTTACTGGAGGGCTATAGGAAACTGAGACTCCACTTTTGAGGAGCTTGTACACATACTTACTTGCTCCTAGTCCCAGCACAGAGGCAGGAAATTGAAAAGTGCCTTGTGCACTAGGCAGCTTGCCAGGACCAGTGCACTCCCCTGACCTCACTGGACTCCTGCTCCAGCCCCTCCTGCTCCTGCACTGCTACCCTCTAAGTTGGAGACTACCATTGCTATGGTGCCCATGCACTTGGGAGAAGCAAAGCCAGCTCAGAAGTGCAGCTACAATTCTAACAGCTCTAAGCCCACCTATAACCAAGGGGGCATGCACACCAGGGGAAGAAGTGGAGCCAGCTCAGAAGTATTGCTCCAAGCCCACATGGCCTGGGCCATGCTCCCAACCAAGGAGGAGATTCCCTTCATGCTGGGAGAAGCCCAACTCCCTCAGGGCTCCTACTCCAGACCTTCAGGCCCAGCCTACACCCTCCCACAGAGCTGCGACCACCATTGAGCCTAAGAGAAATCACAGCTTACACTTAGCTCTGGTGCTAGCCCTTCTGACTCCAGCTCTACCTTCCCCCAAGACAGCATCTACTAGCACACCCCAGGAGAAGACAGCCTGCACTCAGTTCAGGTCCAGCTCTTCCACCAAAGCCACTAGGCACACACCAACTGCATAGGGACACTCCCACACAAGGACATGCCCTCAAGATGGAGACAGGTAATTGTTTTCCTTAATTTCATAGAGATAAACAGAGTCAAATAATTTGAGATGACAGAGGAGTACGTTTCAAATAAAAGAAGGTAAAGCCACATGCAAAACCCCCGGTGAAACAGAGATAAATAATTTACCTGATAAAAAGTTCTAAGCAATAGTAATAAAAATGCTAACAAAACTTGAGAAAAGAATAGAAGAGCGCAGTGGGAACTTGAGAAAAGAAAGAGAAAAAAATTCTTTTTAAAAACCAGAGCTGAAGAATATAGTAACTGAAATGAAAAATACACTAGAAGGAATTAACAGCAGATTAGATGATAAAGTAGAATACATACCTGACCTGGAAAAGAGAATAGTGGAAATCATTATATCATTATATGAGAACATCACACACAAAAAAATGAGGATAGTTTAAGGGACATCTGGGAAAATGTCAAGAGTACTAATATTCATATTATAATGGTCCCAGAAGGAGAAAAGGGGGAAAAGGAAAAGGGCAAAAATGTATTCGATAAAATTATGGCTGAAAACTTCCCTAACCTGAAGAAGGAAACAGTTATCCAGGTACAGGAAGCACAGAGGTTCCCAAACAAGATGAACCCAGAGATCCACACCAATGCATATCATAATTAAAATGACAAAAGTTAAATATAAAGAGAGAATTTTATTTAAAGGCAGCAAGAGAAAAACAGAGTCACATAAAAGAGAACCCCCATAAGGCTATTAAATGATTTTTCAGCAAAAGCTTTGTAGGCCAGAAGGTAGTAGCATGATATATTTAAAATGCTGAAAGGAAAAAAACCCTCTAACCAAGGATACTCTACCCAGCAAGGTTTTCATTCAAAATTGAAGGAGAGAGAAATAATTTCTCAGGCAAGCCAAAACTAAGTTTGTCACCACTAAACCAACTTTACAAGAAAACATACCTCAACATAATAAAGGCCATTTATGACATACCCACAGCTAACGTTACGCTCAATGGTGAAGAGCCAAAAGCATTTCCTCAAAGATCAGGAACAAGACAAGGATGCTCACCTTCTTCATTTCTATATAGTATAGTATTAGAAGCCCTAGCCACAGAGGTCAGACAAGAAAATATAATAAAAGACATCAAGATTGTAATGGAAAAAGTAAAACTGTCACTATTAGCAGATGGCATGATACTATATGTAGAAAACCCTAAAGACTCCACCAGAAAACTTTAGAAATGATAAATGAATTCAGTAAAGTTACAGGATGCAAGATTAATATGCAGAAATCTGTTGCATTTCTATATAATAATAATGAACTATCAGAAAGAGAAATCAAGGAAACAATCCCATTTACAGTCACATCCAAAAGAATGTAATACCTAGGAATAAATTTAACTAAGGAAGTGAAAGACCTAAACTCTGAAAACTATGACATTTATGAAGGAAATAGAGAATACAAATAAATGGAAACATATCTCATGTTCATGGGTTGGAAGAATTATTATTGTTAAAATATCCACCCTACCCAAAACAATCTATAGATTTAATGCAATCCCCTCTGAATTCCCATGACATTTTTCACAGAACTAGAACAAATAATCCTAAAATTCATATGGAACCACAAAAGACCGAGTACCCAAAGCAATCTTGAGAAAAAAGAACAAAGCTGAAAATATCATGCCCCATGACTTCAGACTATACCACAAAGCTACAGTAATCAAAATAGTATGGTACTGGCACAAAAACAGACACATAGATAAATAGAACAGGATAGAGAGCCCAGAAATAAACAAACACACATGGTCAATTAATCTATGACAATGGGGGCAAAAATATGCAATAGGGAAAAGACAGTCTCTTCAATAAGTGGAATTGGGAAAACTGGACAGCTACGTGTAAAAGAATGAAATTAGACCATTTTCTCACATTATATACAAAAATAAACTCAAAATGAATTCAAAAGATCTAAATGTAAAACCTGAAACCATAAAACTCTTAGAAGAAAACACAGGCACTACAGTCTTTGACATCAGTCTTAGCAACATTTTTTCTTGGATATGTCTCCTCAGGCAAGGGAAACACAAGCAAAAATAAGCAAATGGGACCTAATCAAACTTAAAAGCTTTTGCACAACAAAGAAAACCATCAACAAAATGAAAAGGCTGAATGGGAGAAAATATTTGCAAATGACATGTTTGATAAGGGGTTAATATTCACAATATATAAAGCATACAATTCAAAAACAACTCATTTAAAAAATGGGCAGAAGACCTGAATAGGCATTTTTCCAAAGAAGCATACAGGTGGAAAACAGGCACATGATAAGATGTTCAACATTACTGATCATCAGGGAAATGCAAATCAAAACCAGAGAGAGATTTCACCTCCCTCCTGTCAGAATGGCTATTATCAAAAAGAGAATAATTAACAAGTGCTGGTGAGGATGTGGAGAAAAGGGACCCTAGTCCACTTTTGGTGGGAGTGTAAATTGGTACAGCAACTATGAAAAACAGTGTAGAGGTTGCTCAAGAAATTTAAAGTAGAACTATCATATAATCTAGCACTTTCACTTCTGAGTACATATCTTAATTTGAAAAGATATGTGCACCCCAGTGTTCATAGCAGCATTGTGTACAATAACCAAGATGTGGAAGCAACCTAAGTGTCCATCAACAGATAAATGGATAAAGAAGACGTTGCATATACATACACAGTAGAATGTTACTCAGCTGTAAAGAAGTTTTGCCATTTGCAACATGAATGGACCTGGAGGTATTATGCTTAGTAAAAAATAAGTTAGAGAAAGACAGATATTGAGTATTTTAACTTATATGTGGAATCTAAAAAATAAAATAAAGGAATGAATGTAACAAAACAGAAACAGCCTGACATATACAGAAAACAAAGCAGTGGTTATTAGTGGAGAGAAAGGTGGGGAGAGGGGCAAGATCGGTGTAGGGGACTAAGATGCAAACTACTAGGTATAAAATAAGTAAGTTACAAGAATGTAGTGTATAACACAGGGAATATAGTAAACATTTTAAATAACTTTATATGAAGTATAATCTATAAAAATATTGAATCACTATGTTGTACAACTAATACAATATTATAAGTCAAGTATACTTCAGTAAGAAAAAGGCAATTACAAAAATGAAAAATGTAAAACTTAAGAAATATTAGAAAAAAAACAGTCAATACTAGTATGTCCAAAATTAAACATTTAAATATTCCTGTGAAAAAATATATTTTGTGGAAATCTAGAGACATAATAATAAAACTAAATTACTGATCATCTTAGTTCCACTAAGGTAAATCTTGACATGCTGTCTATCATATAATAGCTCAATAAATGTTCTCATGTTCTCAGCTGTTTGAATTATAACAGGATAATTGGTGTTTATAATGATAACCCACCAAGCACTCCCAGAGCTTAAACTATAATTTTCTTGATGCAATTTTTACCTTTCATACTATAATTTTAATACTAAATGTCTTCTGTTGGATATCTAATACATGAAAAATCATTAATGTATAGCAAGTCTGTACACTAAAATAATTGATAAACCAAAATGCCCTATTCTTGATTCTTCTGATAAATTTAGCTTACCATGATCTGACTGTATTTTTAGATCTGGAAAGGTGGACGGTAAATACCATTGCTTTACTGAGAAAACTGAAATTACAGAAAACCTTTCTTAATAGGACCTTTCCCAGAACTTATAAAAAACTAGGATTTCCCCAATTCTGTCGGTATATCTCAAGCTCTTACTACTTGCAGTGCATTGTTTTGTATATTTTAGGGGTATAAAGATAAGATAACCTGATTCCCTTCTAGAATGTTGTTGTTTAATGGGTGCAAGTGAATGTCTAAATATAAACCAGTAAGACCCAGGAATCTGCACCTATCCCTGGTCTTCCCATGCTACCTTTCACACCTACTGCCTCACCACTGTCCCAAAGAGATTCTCCATACATAGACTTCCACTGTGTTTGAATTATCATAATCTAGTAGAATTTATAGGGAGTTTGCAATTAATAATCCATGTTTATGCGAAAAGCTCCTTTTACTGAAAACCTAAAAAGAGAGAACAAAAAGTTATAATCAAATGACCAAGACACCAAATACATGTGTAATGCAGATACTCAACTGGTATTATTAGAATGGTTAGCTGTTAACTCAGTTTGTTAGGATATGATGCACTGGATCAAGTTCAGAAGACTCTTACACAGTTCAGAAGTAGTATGCATTCCAAAGCCAGCCTAATATAAATGCATGACTTTATCTAAAGGAAATCTTATGAGGGCCATGAACAATACACCAAGTAATCCAAACCATCCCTGACTGTAGAAACACAGAGCACATGCACTATTACTTGTGTGTTGGAAATATTGATACTTTCACTTAAAATAGACATTACTTCCACATTAAGATGAACAAGAAGATTGTCAGTCATGTCACAGAATGAATCATAGAACTAAGAAATTCTGATACACAATGATAAGTGGTAGCTAAACATTAAAAATGATAGATTTTATTGCTTAATTTGGAGGGGATATGGAAAATATCCATTCCATTTAGTAAATAAGCTGGCATCTGTAGATGAAATATCTTGATTTTTTTTTCTTTATATTGGTGAAAGGAACATTGTTTCTTTATATATTCACCAACAGAACTGACAGAAAAGGAAAAAGATAAGGATATTCTAAACTCACATTTTCTTTAAGGAAACAAAACAGAACAACAGATTCTGTGATGCCACTCTATTTAAAAAATTCAGACACTTGCCATTACTCTGTGCTTCTGCAAATTCTTGTATTAATAATAGGAAGGTCACCGTGACACCTTTGGCAACAAGTCACATTTTTCTGTCTCTGGGAAACTGAACCACATTTTAAAAGAAACGGTGGCTCTGCCAATATAAATTTTCTGCATGTATCCATTTTTTTTCTTTCACAATATTTTTAAGACAGCTATTTGCCAATTTTATGCCTCAGTTTTCTCAAATTCACTCTTTTCCTCTATATTACCACCATGTTCTAAGTAACATTTGTCTTCAAAAAAGAACAAGGAAAAAGTGAATTGTATCACAAAGGGATGGAATGGGTGCTAAATGAGACAGATGAAGTAAATGAGATTATTTTTTTCCCCATTTCTTTCCCACTATTTCAGACAGAAGTAAAGCCATAAGCCTAGTATTTTGAATAGCTACTATAATATGATATCATCTTGCCAATAATGAATACTTGATCAGTTTGTAATATTTTCATAAGTCCTCTTGTCTAGTGTTAACTGTATAACTTACACTTCAGCATACAACCCAAGGCATTTGTGAGAGAGACTGCCGAACATGGAGAAAAGGCTGTCTATTAAGAGTCAGAAAAGGCTGTGAAGCCTAAGGGCCACAGAAACCTAATGCTTTGGACCATCTCTGGAAATGTGCAATTACCATTGGAAGCATAATTTCCAAAGAGCAGTACAAAGCATGCAACTGATGTATGGTTATTTTTCAATATATATTCTCTATCTAACAGCAAAAGTAGGGACATATGCAATTAGAGTTTGGCAATTCCCGGGTTATTTTGTAATACAAGATTCACTCTTTTCTATTTAAACTTTATTATCGATATTAAACACGTGTAGTCAAATCATCATGGGAGTAAGTCATCAGTAATCAAAACTAACTTTTTCAAAGGTTTCTTCCTTTTAAGAAAACAGAGTATAAATAAGGAACACGGCTTATCTCTCTTTGGAAACAAACAAACTAAAAACGGAAGGGAGAGAGAGACCAAGGGAAGAAAGAAAAGAGGGGAGATAGAGGGAAGAAAGATGGGAAGGAAGGTTAAAAAGAAGGGATGAAAGGAGGGGTGGGGGAAGGAAGGAGAGAGAGAGAGAGGGGGGAAACAAAAGAGAAAAAGAAACCACACTTAAATGCTTTGTTTTTCCTGAGCCTATAAGCCTCACTTATAATCCAGTTATATTTCAGAAGTCCAGTAAAATGTGTATAGATTACTAGCAAACTTCACCCGATTCAAACATTCACTTTTCAATCGCCAAAATGAGCACTAAAAACAGTAATGTTAACAAATTAACAGCCTTCTATCAGGTCTCCTACACCTGGGAAAACTAATGCCAGGGATATCATTTTCTTTTCATTTACTACCACTAAAAAGCAAACTAAATTCTATTATTGAACGAACCTATTTAAAGGACAATATAAACATAAAGTAGTGTGTTCTATCTTCATCCCAAGTGCTATATGGTGATTTTCCTTTGTTTTCACCTGGAGAGAATTGTTTCAAAATTTTCCTCAAGTTGGAAAGTCTGATAGGAAATAAATGACAATTAAAAGAAACAACTCAAATTATTTTTTACCTGGTGTTTACCATATTCTTTATATCAAAGGCTTTTTTTGCTCTGAAACTCAAATCTATAAAACAGCTTCAAATATTTAAAACAGTAACAAATGTAATTTTTATCTACTGCATGCATTCTACAATTTGCCCTCTTACCCTGTTATTCTGCTATTTATTTAGCCATATGTTCATGTAACCTTTAAGGGAACAATCCAGCTTCACTATATGAATCATAATCTTAACACTGCCATTTTTTTTTGCCCTCCCTGCAAAAGGATTTTACTTTACCTGTGGCATTAATTACCCATTTATGAGTCTTTCTTTTCTCTTATTTTAACCATCTGTAAAGATGATAGATACTAAATCATGGCAAAGCATCCTATTCTCTCATTACTACCCGAGCAAGGTACTAGATCGGTCTACTTTTATAGATGAGAAAACTAAGGCTAAACATGATGACGTAAATATTGTTTCCTCGTTTCCTGAGGTATGGAGCTGGTTTTAGAGCCTGTGTGACTCCAGGGTTTGAGCTCAGCACCATGCCCATCCCTCCCACGGCATTAGTATTATGTTTCAGATGCATCCAATCATGCGTCGTGTGCAGGGGTATCTTCTTCCTCTTTGCGCATTTTCCATGGCTCTTTCTGTATCACGTGCAATAACATTCAGATGAAGGAATGACTACATGAGTAATTCTAATGCACCTACTTTTCACGCTTAGCAGCAGCTCTTTAGAGAAACATGGTTACAGCTCTCAAATGCCTTTAGAAAACTGCCTTTTCAGATTTTTATCAGGCATGTCTGAATGTCTCTTAGAGTGGAAGTCCCTTGCATAGAGAACTTGTTTAAACACAAGTTTTATGAATAAACATGTAAGCCTCAAACAATAACAGCAAATGACTCAGAGCAATACTTGATATATTACATCTCTTTACTTAGGAAATGATAATAGATTTTTACTTCACATTTAAATCTGAATTATAATCTAAATGATTTTTAAAATATTAAAGGCCACATCTTCGCAAACTAGGTGCTTATGCATAGCCATAAGGGGTTAATCGAGCAAAGAAAGCACACACTTGAGACTCTAGATTGAATAATTTGATTTGTAAACAGGTACTTAGTGTACAAAAGCCATTACACATGCAATTATCTGTCTTCAATTAATTGTGTGCATCTCTAAGGAGTGACTTAAAATGTTTGCTTCAATTTCACTGGCTGTAAGGCCTGATATCTATAAACATTTATTTTACTTATGCTGTAGCTTTGAACTTCAGAAAAGTACATTGCTAACAGCAATTATTATGTGCCTATGAGGAAACATTGGGCCTGGAATAATCACACCCTGAGTTTAAGTCTTATTCCTCCAGTCTCCACAGTCCCCATATGAGACATATGCCCAGAAAGAAAATCAAGCTCAGGCCTCTCACTAGTCTAGTAAATCATGTACTAAGAAAGCTTTATTTGTAAATATAGAATTGCCCTTAGTTTAAAAGCTCTTTTTACTGAATGTATACTCCTTCCAACTGTCGGAATAGCAGAAACCTCATTATTGTTGCTCGTTTCTATGCTATTACTCCTATAATAAACTGGATATCAGTTGTGTCAAAGCTAGAACAAAGGTAAGACACAATATGTGCCTTTGAAGAAAGCTTCAAAGCATCACTTTAGGGCAGCCTTTTGAGAAAGCACTGTTCTCTTCCATCTCTTCCTTGTTTAGCCCCTAAGAAACCCATTACTTTCTGTGTTTGTTTGCTTAGAAATCTAGTTCTACTAAATGTGAGTATTTGATCCTCCTCTTCCTCACTGTTCTCATCTTCCACCTCTACCTCCTCCTCAGCCTTCTCCTTCTTCCTCACAATCATGCAAAGCTGTGAATTACAACTTCAAAACAGGTAGAGGAGAAACTCTGTGGACTCTACAGCCCTCCTAAGCAAGGCCAAGGTTTTACTTATCTTCCTACCCCAGCTTTTAATGAGTGATTGGCACATTCATAATAATCAATAAATCATTGCTGAATGAATGAATATTTTTTCTCTTAAACATCAAAATGTTGATATCATTCTGGGTATCCTTTCTGAAATGCCTAGTCTGTGTGTGCTGCCCTTCAATTTGCTCTTTTATTTTCTGTTATTTTCATCTATTATATATAAGAGCCATGGCAAAGATATGCATAAAAGGCTATGGGGCCCTCATACAAATATGTACCAGGTTGAATTATTATAACAGTAATTATTTTACTACTACACTAAAAAGACCATTCTTTCATGCAACAAACATTTTTTGAACATCTGCTATGTTGCAGGCATGGTTCTAAGTGCTGAAGTATCAAGAGTGAATGAAAAAATATTCAAGCCCTTGAGAAGCTTATAATTTAGTGTGGGAGACAGAAAATAAACCTGCTAAATATGTAAAATATTATATTCTAGAAAATATTATATTCTAGAATATAAGTACTAAGGAGAATGAAAACCAGTAAGGAAGTATCAGAGAGGGATTAAAATTTTATATACGGTGACCATACATAAACTCATCTTAAGATGAGTTTTGAGTAAAGACCTGAAGGGAGGAATGGAGATAGCCATGCAGATGTTGCAAGGAATATCATTTTAGGTAAAGGGAACAACATGTAAGGGCCCTGAGATGTGAATAGCCAAGCTTGCTCAAGTAACAGCAAGGAGGTCAGTGTTCTGGATGAGTGTTGGGATGGGGAGTGGAATAATAGAATGTGATGTCAAGAGAGGAAAGGAGTTGGGACAATGTCGATTATATTGGTCATAGAATTTTATTCTAGATCAGATGGGAAGCCAGTAGAGGGTTTTGAGCAGAGTGCCAATGGGAAAATTCTGGCTGTTGTGTCGAGAACTGACGGCAAGAAAGGGCAGAAGTAGGGCAGACAGTTCAGAGACTATTGCTTTTCCAGACAGAAAAAGATGATATCTTGGACTAAATTGGAATCAGTAGGAGTGGGGTCAATGTTATAGGCTGAATTGAGTCCTTCTAAAATTTGTATGTTGAAGTCCTGCCCCCCAGTACCACAGAAAGTGACTCTGTTTGGAGATAGGACGTTTAAAGAGGCAGTTAAAATGAGGAAGTTAAGGTGGACACTAAACAAATGTCACTGGTGTCCTTATAAGAAGAGGAGATAAGGACACGCAGAAAACACCAGGGGTGTGGGCTCACAGAGAAGAGGTCCTGGTGAGGACACAATTAAGAAGGCAAGCCAAAGAGAGAAGCCTCAGAAAAAAACAATCCTGCCTGCATCTTGATCTCGGACTTCCAGCTTCCACAATTGTGAGAAAATAAATGTCTGCCACTTAAGCCACTCAGTCTATGGGTGTTTTTTTTTGTTGTTGTTACAGCAGTCCAAGCAGACTAATACAGTCACTAAGGATGGAGATGATTGGTCAAATTCTAGATGTATTTTAAATAGTTGCTACAAGATTTTCTGATGGTCAGTTTCAGGTATGAAAAAAAAGGGAATCGAGAATGACACCTTGGACTTTGACCCAGCAACTGGTAGAACTGGAGTTGTCATTGACTGATGTAGGAAAGACTCCAGGAAGAGTGGGTTTGTAGGGGAACATCCCAGTTTGGACTGCCTTGACACATGAGCATTTGAGAGCAAGTAGTTTATTTGGGAAGTTTAAAGAACAAGAGTAGGGAAGTGTGGAGGTGAAATAAGAAAAAGGTAGGCTGCCACTGTGGGTGTTCTGTTAAGACAGTTGACAACAGAGAGTGTCTGAAGCTTAGCGCTGTGACAAAACTTTGGGAAACAGATAACTCTGAATTATCCTACCTTGGCAGTGAGAAAGAGGAGGTATTTATCCACTCCCAGTCACTGTTTGGATGATGTTCATTCCGTAGCACTTTTGGCTTCATAGTGGGTTTCTATAGTTGGAGGAAAGAGTCCTCAGGCACAGAAATGCAGATACTGGCAGGTGGAAATGGGAAGTCAGCCAGAGCTTTTAAATGAGTGAGTTTAAGCAAGTTTAAGTGAGTGAGTGGAAGACATGGAGAGGAAATGACAGTGATTACTACAAGGAGCTTGTGTGGACCAAGTGAAGCTTGAGATTCTATTAAACATCCAACTGGAAATGTCAATAACAAGTCTGGATTTCATACATAACTGCTAAGAAGGGAGTGAAAACATTGTCAAGATGACACATAGTGCAGCAATTTTAACCCAAGGAGTAGAAAAAAGAAAGAACTGAAAAAAGTAGTCTCCTGTGAGGTAACTGATTTGAGTCATAATGCGTACTGTTGAACTGAAGGTAAATCAAAGTATTTATTCCACATTTATACAAAAATTGAAAGGCCAAATTCTGTCATCTTTATTCAAGATTCTGAATTACAGCTATTTGTCCTCTTTCATTGTCAAGATTTTAAAACTATAGCCTATAATCTCTAAAGGATTTTGTTGAGGATTTGTTTATTATTTATTAGAAGGTCAATTGCTTAAAATGGATTAATTGTAATGACTCAAGTTAAGGTGTATATAAATCCCTACCATCAATACCCATAAAAGCTCAATAAGAAAGAAGTCTGTAGTATTGTATGGATACTTCTAATTAAACATGAATCTTTCTTGATATGCATTCAAAAGACTCCATAATAGTTTATTATGTCCACAAAGTTATTTCATGAACATCATCAGGGTAAGAATATTGCTTTTAAAGCTAGTTTTCCTAATTTTTCATTGAAAACAAAACTTTCCTAGAATTAGAGATAGACTTCTGGAACTAGATATTCACAAGTACCTAAAACATAACATGTTTAAATATAAACCCAATCTGTCCCATAGAAAACTTGTTCTTCCTTATGGGTTACTTATATATGTCATGCTTATTACTGCCCACTCAATATTCCAGGCAAGAATATTGGGATTCATGCTTCCTTTCTTCTTTTGCCACCTCAGTAAATAGCACAATCCTCCATCCAATTGCAAGAGTTAAAAATCTAGGAGTCTTTCCATTTTTCCCACATACAGGATCAGTATGCCCTGTCAACTTGACCTTCGAAACATATCCAGTCTAAATCCAGAAAGCTACTTCTTTCCATCTTTACTGCTACCATCCTTGGTAAATTACCATCATTTTGAGTGGATTATTGCAATATCCTCCTAGTCTATCTCCTTACACTTCACTTCACACTCCTTATCACTTCACTTACAGTCTATTCTCTATACATCAGAATGATGTTTTTAAACTTGGGAATCAGTTCACGTTGGACTCCCTTACTGCAACTCTCTAATGGCTATTCATCACATGGGAAGAAAATCCAAACTTTCTATACCTTTACAAAACTCCACATAATCTGGCTCCTCAGTATCTCTCTGACATTCTGACATCATTTCATACCACTGTATCCTCTATCACTCTGCTCAGATACATTGGTCTTTTTATTATTTATTTTAGCCCATGTAACCCACTTTCAAATTTGGATAAGGGTGTCCTTAAGAATGATGAAGACACAGCTAAGTGTAGTAATGTGCAATCAAAAAAGAATTCCAGAGCCCCTCCCATCAGGAAACTTGCATAACCCTCTTAGATAGCCTCATCCACCAGAGGGGCAGACAGCAGAAGCAAGAAGAACTACATTCCTGTAGCCTGTGGAACAAAAATGACATTCACAGTAAGATAGACAAGATGAAAAGGCAGAGGGCTATGTACCAGATGAAGGAACAAGATAAAACCCCAGAAAAACAACTAAATGAAGTGGAGATAGGCAACTTTCCAAAAAAAGAATTCAGAATAATGATAGTGAAGATGATCCAGGACCTCAGAAAAAGAATGGAGGCAAAGATCAAGAAGATGCAAGAAATGTTTAACAAAGACCTAGAAGAATTAAAAAACAAACAGAGATGAAAAATACAATAACTGAAATGAAAACTACACTAGAAGGAATCAATGGCAGAATAACTAAGGCAGAAGAACAGATAAGTGAGCTGCAACACAGAATGTTGGAATTCACTGCTGTGGAACAGAATAAAGAAAAAAGAATAATAAAAAAAAAGAAGACAGCCTAAGAGACCTCTGAGACAACATTAAACACAACAACATTCACATTATAGGGGTCCCAGAGGAGAAGAGAGAAAGGACAATAGAAAATATTTGAAGAGATTATAGTCAAAAACTTCCCTAACATGGGAAAGGAAATAGCCACCCAAGTCCAGGAAACGCAAAGAGTCCCATACAGGATAAACCCAAAGAGAAACATGCTGAGACACATAGTAATCAAATTGGCAAAAATTAAAGACAAAGAAAAATAATTGAAAGCAACAAGGGAAACATGAAAATAACATACAAGGGAACTCCTGTAAGGGTAACAGCTGATTTCTCAGCAGAAACTGTACAAGCCAGAGGGAAGTGGCATGATATACTTAAAGTGATGAAAGGGAAGAACCTACAACCAAGATTGCTCTACCCAGCAAGGATTTCATTCAGATTCTATGGAGAAATCAAAAGCTTTAGAGACAAAAAAAGCTAAGAGAATTCAGCACCACCAAACCAGCTCTACAGCAAATGCTAAAGGAACTTCTTCCCTAAGTGGGAAACACAAGAGAAGAAAAGGACTACAAAAACAAACCCAAAACAATTAAGAAAATGGTCATAGGAACATACATATTGATAATTACCTTAAACGTGAATGGAGTAAATGCTCCAAACAAAAGATACAGGCTTGCTGAATGGATACAAAAACAAGACCCATATATATGCTGTCTACAAGACACCCACTCCAGACCTAGGGACACATACAGACTGAAAGTGAGGGGGTGGAAAAAGATATTCAATGCAAATGGAAGTCAAAAGAAAGCTGGAGTAGTGATACTCATATCTGATAAAATAGACTTTAAAATAAAGGATGTTACAAGAGACAAGGAAGGACACTACATAATGATCAAGGGATCAATCCAAGAAGAAGATATAACAATTATAAATATATATGCACCCAACATAGGAGCACATCAATACATAAGGCAACTGCTGACAGCTATAAAAGAGGAAATCGACAGTAACACAATAATAGTGGGGGGCGTTAACACCTCACCTACACCAATGGACAGGTCATGCAAAATAAAAATAAAAGAGGAAACAGAAGCTTTAAATGATGCAATAGGCGAGATACATTTAGTTGATATTTATAGGAGATTCCATCCAAAAACAGATTACACTTTCTTCTCAAAGTGTGCACAGAACATTCTCCAGGATGGATCACATCTTGGGTCACAAATCAAGCCTCAGTAAATTTAAGAAAATTGAAATAATATCAAGCATCTTTTCTGATCACAATCCTATGAGATTAGAAATGAATTACAGGGAAAAAAAATGTAAAAACACAAACACATGGAGGCTAAACAATACGTTACTAAATAACCAAGAGATCACTGAAGAAATCAAAGAGGAAATAAAAAAATATCTAGAGACAGATGACAATGAAAACACGATGATCCAAAACCTATGGGATGTAGCAAAAGTAGTTCTAAGAGGGAAGTTTATAGCTATACAATCCTACCTTAAGAAACAAGAAAAATCTCAAACAATCTAACCTTACACCTAGAGGAACTAGAGAAAGAAGAACAAACAAAACCCAAAGTTAGCAGAAGGAAAGAAATCATAAAGATCAGAGCAGAAATAAATGAAATAGAAACAAAGAAAACAATAGCAAAGATCAATAAAACTAAAAGCTGGTTCTTTGAGAAGATAAACAAAATTGATAAACCATTAGCCAGACTCATCAAGAAAAAAGGGAGAAGACTCAAATCAATAAAATTAGAAAGGAAAAAGGAGAAGTTACAACAGACACCACAGAAATACAAAGCATCCTAAGAGACTACTACAAGCAACTCTATGCCAATGAAATGGACAACCTGGAAGAAAAGGACAAATTCTTAGAAAGGTATAACCTTCCAAGACTAAACCAGGAAGAAATAGAAACTATGAACAGACTATTACAAGTAATGAAATTGAAACTGTGATTAAGAATCTTCCCACAGGGCTTCCCAGGTGGCGTGGTGGTTGAGAGTCCGCCTGCCGATGCAGGGGACACGGGTTCATGCCCCGATCTGGGAAGATCCCACATGCCATGGAGTGGCTAGGCCCGTGAGCCATGGCCACTGAGCCTGCACATCCAGAGCCTGTGCTCCGCAACGGGAGAGGTCAAAACAGTGAGAGGCCTGTGTACCACAAAATAAAGAAAGAAAGAAAGAAAGAATCTTCCCACAAACAAAAGTCCAGGACCAGATGGCTTCATATGTGAATTCTATCAGACATTTAGAGAAGAGCTAACACCCATCCTTCTCAAACTCTTCCAAAAAATTTCAGAGAAAGGAACACTCCCATACTCATTCTACAAGGCCACCATCACCCTGATACCAAAACCGGACAAATATACTACAAAAAAAGAAAATAACAGACCAATATCACTGATGAATATAGATACAAAAATCCTCAACAAAATACTAGCAAACAGAATCCAACAACACATTAAAAGGATCATACACCATGATGAAGTGGGATTTATCCAAGGGATGCAAGGATTCTTCAATATATGCAAATCAATCAATGTGATACACCATATTAACAAATTGAAGAAGAAAAACCATATGATCATCTCAACAGATGCAGAAAAATCTTTTGACAAAATTCAACACCCATTTATGATAAAAACTCTCCAGAAAGTGGGCATAGAGGAACCTACCTCAACATAATAAAGGTCATATAAAAGAAACCCACAGCCAACATCATTCTCAATGGAGAAAAACTGAAAGCAGTCAGTCAAGTCCAGGAAGCACAGAGAGTCCCATACAGGATAAATCCAAGGAGAAACACAAAAAGACACATATTAATCAAACTATCAAAAATTAAATATAAAGAAATAATATTAAAAGCAGCAAGGGAAAAGCAACAATTAATATACAAGGGAGTCCCCATAAGGTTAACATCTTTCAGCAGAAGCTCTGTAAGCCAGAAGGGAGTGACAGGACATATTTAAAGTGATGAAAGGGAAAAACCTACAACCAAGATTACTCTACCCAGCAAGGATCTCATTCAGATTCGACAGAGAAATTAAAACCTTTACAGATAAGCAAAAGTTAAGAGAATTCAGCACCACCAAACCAGCTCAACAACAAATGCTAAAGGAACTTCTCTAGGCAGGAAACACAAGAGAAGGAAAAGACCTACAGTAACAAACCCAAAACAATTAAGAAAATGGTAATAGGAACATACATATCGATAATTACCTCAAATGTAAATGGATTAAATGCTCCAACCAAAAGACATAGACTGGCTGAATGGATACAAAAACAAGACCCATACATATGCTGTCTACAAGACACCCACTTCAGAGCTAAGGACACATACAGAAGGGAAATGAGGGGATAGAAAAAGATATTCCATGCAAATGGAAAGTAAAAGAAAGCTGGAGTAGCAATTCTCACATCAGTCAAAATAGACTTTAAAACAAAGACTATTACAAGAGACAAAGAAGGACACTACTTAAGGATCAAGGGATCAATCCAAGAAGAAGATATAACAATTCTAAATATTTATGCACCCACCACAGGAGCACCTCAGTACATAGCGCAAATACTAACAGACATAAAAGGGGAAGTCGACAGTAACACAAGCATGGGAGGGGAATTTAACACCCCACTTTCACCAATGGACAGATCATCCAAAATGAAAATAAATAAGGAAACACAAGCT
Organism: Kogia breviceps; assembly: GCF_026419965.1. Taxonomy (NCBI): domain Eukaryota; kingdom Metazoa; phylum Chordata; class Mammalia; order Artiodactyla; family Physeteridae; genus Kogia; species Kogia breviceps. The sequence continues at coordinate 67,190,068 of NC_081313.1, read as the reverse complement.
TTAACTGATACATTAAACAAGATGGACTTAATTGATATTTATAGGACATTCCATCCAAAAACAACAGAATACACTTTCTTCTCAAGTGCTCATGGAACATTCTCCAGGATAGATCATATCTTGGGTCACAAATCAAGCCTTGGTAAATTTAAGAAAATTGAAATCATATCAAGCATCTTTTCCAACCAGAATGCTATGAGACTAGATATCAATTACAGGAAAAAATCTGTAAAAACTACAAACACATGGAGGCTGAGCACTACACTACTAAATAACCAAGAGATCACTGAAGAAATCGAAGAGGAAATCAAAAAATACCTAGAAACAAAAGACAATGAAAACATGATGACCTAAAACCTATCAGATGTAGCAAAAGCAGTTCTAAGAGGAAGTTTATAGCAATATAATCCTACCTCAAGAAACAACTCAAATAAACAACCTAACCTTACAACTAAAGCAATTAGAGAAAGAAGAACAAAAAAACCCCAAATTTAGCAGAAGGAAAGAAATCATAAATATCAGATCAGAAATAAATGAAAAAGAAATGAAGGAAACGATAGCAAACATTAATGAAACTACAAGATGATTCTTTGAGAAGATAAAAAAAATTGATATACCATTAGCCAGACTCATCAAGAAAAAAAAGGGAGAAGACTCAAATCAATAGACTTAGAAATGAAAAAGGAGAAGTAACAACTGGCCCTGCAGAAATACAAAGGATCATAAGAGATTCCTGCAAGCAACTATATGCCAATAAAATGGACAACCTGGAAGAAATGGACAAATTCTTAGAAAAGCACAACCTTCCAAACTGAACCAGGAAGAAATAGAAAATATAAATAGACCAATCACAAGCACTGAAATTGAAACTGTGATTAAACATCTTCCAATAAACAAAAGCCCAGGACCAGATGGCATCACATGTGAATTCTATCAAACATTTAGAGAAGAGCTAGCACCTATACTTCTCAAACTCTTCCAAAATACAGCAGAGGGAGCAACACTCCCCAACCCATTCTACAAGGCCACAATCACCCTGATACCAAAACCAGACAAAGATGCCACAAAAACAGAACACTACAGGCCAATATCACTGATGAACATAGATGCAAAATCCTAAACAAAATACTTGCAAACAGAGTCCAACAGCACATTAAAAAGATCATACACCATGATCAAGTGGGGTTTATCCCAGGAATGCAAGGATTCTTCAGTATATGCAAATCAATCAATGTGATACACCATAAAACAAATTGAAGGAGAAAAACCATATGATCATCTCAACAGATATAGAAAAAGCTTTCAACAAAATTCAACACCCATTTATGATAAAAACCCTCCAGAAAGTAGGCATAGAGGAAACTTACCTCAACATAATAAAGGCCATATATGACAAACCCACAGCTAACATTGTTCTCAATGGTGAAAAACTGAAACCATTTCCACTAAGATCAGGAACAAGACAAGGTTGCTCAGTCTCACCACTATTATTCAACATAGTTTTGGAAGTCTTAGCCACAGCAATCAGAGAAGAAAAAGAAATAAAAGGAATGCAAAATGAAAAAGAAAAACTGTCACTGTTTGCAGATGACATGATACTATACATAGGTAACCTTAAAGATGATACCAGAAAACTGCTAGAGCTAATCAATGAATTTGGTAAAGTAGCAAGATACAAAATTAATGCACAGAAATCTCTTGCATTCCTATACACTAATGATGAAAAATCTGAAAGAGAAATTAAGGAAACACTCCCATTAACCATATTGCAGCAAAAATAATAAAATACCTAGGAATAAACCTACCTAAGGAAACAAAAGACCTGTATGCAGAAAACTATAAGACACTGTTAAAAGAAATTAAAGATGATACCAACAGATGGAAAGATATATCATGTTCTTTGATTGGAAGAATCAACATTGTGCAAATGACTATACTAACCAAAGCAATCTAAAAATTAGTGCAAGCCCTATGAAACTACGAATGACATTTTTCACAGAACTAGTACAAAAATTTGCACAATTTGTATGGAAACAAAAAAGACCCTGAATAGCCAAAGCAATCTTGAGAAAGAAAAACGGAGCTGGAGGAATCAGACTCCCTGACTTCAGACTATACTACAAAGCTATAGTAATCAAGACAATTTGATTTGCAAACTGTCACAAAAACAGAAATATACATCAATGGAACAGGATAGAAAGTCCAGAGATAAACCCATGCACAAATGGTCACCTTATCTTTGATAAAGGAGGCAAGAATATACAGTGGAGAAAAGACAGCCTCGTCAATAAGTGGTGCTGGGAAAACTGGATAGCTATGTGTAAAAGAATGAAATTAGAACACTTCCTAACACCATACACAAAAATAATATGGATTATAGACATAAATGTAAGGCCAGACACTATCAAACTCTTAGAGGAAAACATAGGCAGAACACTCCATGACAGAAATCACAACAAGATCCTTTTGACCCACCTCCTAGAAAAATGGAAATAAAAACAAAAATAAACAAATGGGACCTAATGAAATTAAAACCATTTGCACTGCAAAGGAATCCATAAACAAGACGAAAAGACAACCCTCAGAATGGGAGAAAATATTTGCAAATGAAGCAACTGACAAAGGATTAATTTCCAATATATACAAGCAGCTCATGCAGCTCAATATCAAAAAATCAAACAACCCAATCCAGAAATGGGCAGAAGACCTAAATTGACGTTTCTCCAAAGAAGATATGCAGATTGCCAACAAACACATGAAAGAATGCTCAACATCACTAATCATTAGAGAAATGCAAATCAAAACTACAATGAGGTATCACCTCACACTGGTCAGATGGCCATCATCAAAAAATCTACCAACAAGAATTGCTGGAGAGGGTGTGGAGAAAAGGGAACCCTCTTGCACTGTTGGTAGGTAAATTGATGCAGCCACTATGGAGGTTCCTCAAAAAACTAAAAATAGATGTATTATACAACCCAGCAATCCCACTACTGGGTGTATACCCTGAGAAGACCATAATTCAAAAGGAGTCATGTACCACAATGTTCACTGCAGCTCTATTTACGATAGCCAGGACATGGAAGCAACCCAAGTGTCCATCAACAGATGAATGGATGAAGAAGATGTGGCACATATATACAATGGAATATTACTCAGCCATTAAAAGAAATGAAAATGAGTTATTTGTAATGAGGTGGATAGACCTGGAGTCTGTCATACAGAGTGAAGTAAGTCAGAAGGATAAAAACAAATACCGTATGCTAACACATATATATGGACTCTAAGAAGAAAAAAATGTCATGAAGAGATTAGTGGTAGGATGGGAATGAAACACAGACCTACTAGAGCATGGACTTGAGGATATGGGGAGGGGGAAGGGTAAGCTGTGACGAAGTGAGAGAGTGGCAGAGACATATATACACTACCAAATGTAAATTAGATAGCTAGTGGGAAGCTGCCGCATAGCACAGGGAGATCACCTCTGTGCTTTGTGACCACCTAGAGGGGTGGGATAGGGAGGGTGGGAGAGAGGGTGATGCAAGAGGGAAGAGATATGGGAACATATGTATATGTATAACTGATTCACTTTGTTGTAAAGGAAAAACTAACACACTATTGTTAAACAGTTATACTCCAATAAAGATGTTTAAAAAAAAAAAAAAAAAGAGGTATGTACCCCAGTGTTCATTGAAGCTCTATTTACAATAGCCAGAACATGGAAGCAACCTCAGTGTCCATCGATAGATGAATGGATGAAGAAGATGTGGAACATATGTATAATGGAATCTTACTCAGCCATAAAACACAACAAAATTGAGTTATTTGTAGTGAGGTGGTTGGACCTAGAGACTGTCATACACAGTGAAGTAAGTCAGTAAGAGAAAAACAAAAGTATATGCTGACACATATATATGGAATCTTAAAAAAAAAAAGGTTCTGAAAAACCTAGGGGCAGGACAGAAATAAAGATGCAAATGTACAGAATGGACTTGAGGACACAGGGAGGGGAAAGGGTAAGCTGGGATGAAGTGAGAGAGTGGCATGGACATATATACACTACCAAATGTAAAATAGGTAGCTAGTGGGAAGCAGCAGCATAGCACAGGGAGATCAACTCTGCTTTGTGTCCACCTAAAGGGGTGGGATAGGGAGGGTGGAGGCAGATGCAAGTGGGAGGAGTAATGGGGATGTTTGTATATGTATAGCTGATTTGGTTTGTTATACAGCAGAAACTAACACACAATTTTAAAGCAATTATACTCCAATAAAGTTGTTTAAAAAAAAAGGTTCACCAACCATCTTTGATATACTAAGTCTCTTTTGAATTTAATCGACTTTAGGATGTTAGGTTAGAAATCTATGAAACCACTAACCAAACTAATTTATCAGCTGCTCTGTTAATGCTTGAAAGGGCTCATTTTTTTTCCTCAAAAATGCTTACATTAATCACCATTGTATTTGCAAAATAAAATTGAACATTTAGAGAAAAGCTTCAAACATGCATAATTCACATTTTGAAAAAAAAGGTTGTTTAAAAATATTGTTAATTTAAATTAAAGTTTATAAGAATCAAAATACCCACAAATTAACATACACAATGTTTAAGCAACTTAACAGAATGATTTTAAGGTAACATATAAATTCCAGTGATTGAACAAATGTGCTCCAAATAGATGAGATTATTGTGGCCCTAACAATATTAAAGCCATCAGACAAATAGTAATGCTAAATGGATGAAAAGCAGCTTAGAGAAGAGTACAAAGTTTTAAAATAACATAGATGAAAGTTGACCTGAAAAAATTAAAATACAGCATCTTTTTTGAGTTACATGCTAAAGTTTTGCATTGTTTGCAACAATGTGACTTTTAAGAATTATATTTTAATGATATTTTACTTCAGTTAGAAATTTAAAATGTTCACCTTCAACTGTGAGCTCTGTACTGGCATTTCCTTGAGTAGAAGAGAAGCTGAGAAGACTGCAAAACCACTCAAAACCCTGGGGAGATTTATCATTACAGAACAGCTGCATATCTGTATTTCTGTCTGTGTCTTAGTAAATAATAACATAATGATAGCAAATTTTATTATATATTTGTATCACAATTGCTTTCTAATAAGAATATATTTGAGCTTAACAATAATTTATGGATTAGATAGGGCCAGTATTGTTATCCCTAAAGAAATTGATGTTTAAATGTTTGACTTGCCCAAGGTAACAAAGCTTGTACATTTTGAAATTCATATCACTTGTAGATCCAGAGATTTACAATGTGATAGGCATGTAGAGGAAAGAAGCCAGGTTTATTGTAGTGAGAACTGTATTTGCACCTTTTTTACATTCAGAGACAAGAGCTACAAATAGCTCTTGATAATGCTCTCAGGGTGTATAGAGATTCCACAGAGTAGAAATAATCACAATATAAACTAAACGGAAAAGACATATAAAGCAACCTATGAGTGGGAAGTTAGAAACGGATGTAGAGACGTATTATTCTTCAGGAACAAAGAAAAATAAAAAGAAAACAGAATAAGTGTGGGTTATAGATTTGTACATGGTAATAAGCAATACAATTTAATAAAACCATAAATAAAAGCAGCGTGACCTGTGGATGCAATTATCTCTACCTTGGAACTCTACAGCATTACCTATTCTGATGAAATACAGCTCACTTTATTTTAATTGAATGAATCTTCCTAGTTGGAAACAATTCTCTGACAGTTGTTCTGTTGAAGTCTCAGTATCTTTGTGAATTAACTGAAAGATGTGTCTTGGAAAGAAGAAACAATGAGACAAGGACAGGAGAGATTTTGGAAAAGTGTAGTGATAAGGAAACAGGCCAAATAAAACTTACTGTCCATATATATTAACCACTATTGGACTGGAGAAAATATGTATATTTGAATGCAATCTAGAAGGAATGTAATTATAACAAATTCTGCTTATTTTATTACACTGGGTGAAGAGAGGTGCAATTTACATTTCTTGTCTCCTTATATTTCCCTTATAAATCCCTTTCTGCAGGTCTTGGGGATCCAGTTAAGTTGACAGAGCTGATCTTTTCTCCAGCTTTCAATCAAGAACTAAATGCAATTTAAGTCTAAGGTGATAGCTAAAGAAAGCTAAACGGGGCTTAAATATCAGTGTGCATGTGAGTAAACAGGCATCAGCTGTGTAGGAAGAACTCTATGTGGATCACTGACAAAGAGAACTGAATAGTACAGATGTCCCAGGCTCATTGAAAACCAATTACAGAAAAGCAACACTGGGTTCTCTTGAGCTGGAAAGTAATATTTAGCTGCCGTTAGAACATATGAGAAGTCAGTACCTTAGGACCTTATTAAAATCCTCTGTCATCATATTTTAAATAAGTAGCTAGATAAAACCTAAACATTTGGAAGATTTTTACATTACAGTTTATAAAAAGGAAGATTTAAAGTTTACACTCAGATCCTAGTAGCAGTTCTGCCACTTACTAGTTGTGTGGCATTTAGAGATTCATTTAAATTCTGTGGCTCTTGGTTTCTGTCTCTGTATAATAAGGTTGGTTTAGAACCATATTAAGAATATAAAAATTGGTTAAAATAAATAAAATTCAGATCAAAGAAAAACTGGTGATTGCACAATGAGATCTGTGTTGAAGAAGTAAAGAACACTTCATTTTATTAGATTTAAATCACATATTGATAGAACTTCTGAAAAGCATGTTAATCCATTGGTGATTTAAGAAATCCGAAGGGAGTTTTTCTCAGCTTATGTACTAGTATTTAAAATATAGTGCTCCCAAATTACTGTATTTGTCAACTAACATCACGCTTCACTCACATGTTCATTTTTTCATTCATTTAACCAATATTTATGAAGCACTGTCTGTGTTCCAGATACTCTACTATGTAATGGGCATTTGTTAAGGTGCCCTGCTGCCTAGATCATAGATTTTACTGGGAGAAGCAGAGAGTAAGCAAAGAAAAATCAAAACTGTAGTTACACATGATGAAAAATGGTTAGAAGAAAAGATGCTTTGAGAGGTAATAATGGAGAATCTATTTTAGATTTGGAGACAAGGGAAGGCCTACCTGCAAATGAGAAGAGGCTGTCCAGCAGCCTACCTGCAGAAATGAATGGGCCCCAGGTGAGAAAACTTGAGGAAGTGAAAGGACAATGTGAACTAAGTGTGCTGAAGAGAAAGACAGCTTAAGAGGAGAAAGAGAAGCAGATAAAAGAGCTGTGTAATGTAGAGTATTTAAATTTCCTTACGGGGTTTAGGGCCCTACTTAAGGGCAACTGAAAACCATTACAGCCTTTTAACCTTGGGAGTGGTGGAAAGTGATTTACATTTTACAAAGCTCATCATGAAAATTGGTCAAATATTAGATAGCCAGGAGGAAGCTAGACATCAGGAAGGAGAAATTAGTTGATGGCAATGGTAGAGAAGAAGATGGAAGAAAACTTCACTAGTATTAAGGAGATGATGGTGCATTTATACTAAAACCAACTTCCCAGTTGTGGGATTTTGTTTAGGTCTGATTAGTTTTCACCAGAATTCAGTTCATGGGTCTAGTCAAGAAGAAAGCAAAAGGCAGAAGGCATTTGCAAGAGTATGATTGTATGGATCATGAAATAGGTAAGGAGGCAATAGAGGAAGGAGGAAATTGATGGACAGCAAGTGGTGGGATTCATGGGCTCACAGTCTTGATGCTATAGAATTATAACATGGGACAAGGGCATTTGTCCCTTTCAAATGGTGAAAGACATTAAAAGAAACTATAAGACCAAGGCATGACTGCATCAGTGGATGAGTGAATGTAACATGGGACTTATATCACACTTTTAACATGGTCTTTGTAGCTCAGCTCTGTGCTTTAATGATACCTGAGCAGTTTATACAAAAGGCTATTACTCAAAAGATAGGCTCAGGACTTTTAAAAATTAACATTGAGGTTTGATTCATATTAATTTTACTGTCATATCATGTTACTGAAAAGCTGTCAAAATTAGTATAAATTAGTGTTAATGCAGAATTTTCTCAGAATTTTAATAACATCTTTCCAACGACCTTTTAAGTTGAACAAGTTGTTAGCAATGTACTGGCCTGTCACTAAAAAAAAATCATTTGGCTGATTATTTAAAAGAAATAACTTAGGAAGTTTGAAAATATGGTGGGATGACATAATGTATGTGAGAAAATTATCTGTCACTCAGATAATTAAGTTTAAAGGAATCTGAAGCCCCATTCCATAATCAAAATATGCTGGAGTCTATAAATTTATATGCACAAAAGTTAGTGCATTCAAAGTTAGTTCTTCTGCCCACAAGCCACCACCTCTTAAATATAAACGATATGTAACAATTACCTTTGACCACATTTTAGAATCTGCATACATGCAAACCTTTAAGATTTACATATGCATGAACATGCATTTATGTACTGTGTTGTAAATGAAATTTAGATAGTATAATAGTTGTGATTTGGTTATTTAAGGATCATTGTCAGAAATGTAAAAAAAAGACTTTAATGTGAGATTAGACTTAACTTAGAATTATTTAAAATTCAAAATAGAAAAAGATTTTTGAGTGTTTTCTATGTGCTAGGTTTCCTGTAAGCATTAATAAATAAAACCAGTTACTTTCAAGAAACTCACAATGTATTACAGATTTTTTGCTTAAATTTTTTTGTTTCCTTTATTCATATGATGTTTTTACATTTCAAGAATATAATATTGTGATGTTTACATTGAATCAATGACCTGCTTTTTCATGTTGAACTAAAATGGAGTAAGCAAGCTTTAATATAGAACTTCCTTTACAGTGGTATTTTCTCATGAAATCAATAAATTGTTCATCAAATTTATTTTTAAACACAATACTATAATATAAAGATTGTCCACACTAAGTGAAAAATTTTGCACCAAACCTTTGAGAAAGCAACATTAACATGATTTCAAGAGCAGTAAACCCACAGGCTAATCTCAGAACATGAAGGGAAGGGGCACTGCTTTTAAAAAGTGGTATGAATTTTTTTTATAAGCTAATCTCTAACCCAGGCTCATCATTCTCCCTTCCCTTTAACCAAACTATCCTTTAAGAATCAACTTCAGTCTCATCTTTTCCATTGAATCTTCCTGGGCAAAGATATTTCCTTGTTCTGAACTCACAGCTCTTTCTGGACTCATTAACCATGAAATATTCTATATTATATCTTACATTTGTTATTTAACTTCTCATGGCTCACAACGTATTTCTATAATTAGATCACAAATTTTGTAAGGACACATACCATGTATTATATTTGCCTTGAAAGTAATTTTTCTTTATTAAGACTATGTTTTTTTTAGTACTTTAATGTTTACAACAAAATTGAAAGAAAGGTACAGAGATTTCCTATATATTCCCTGTATATATTGTGTGCTGTGTACACATGCATAGCCTCCCCAATTATCAATATCCCCCAGAGTGGTACATTAATTCCAATTAAAGTACCTACATTGACATATCATAATCACCCCAAGTTCATAGTTTATATCAGCATTAACTCATGGTATTGTGCATTCTATGAGTTTAGGAAGATGATAATGATATGTATCCATCATTATAATATCATACAGAGTATTATCACTGCCTTAAAATCCTTTGTGCTTTATTCATTTCCTCCCCTGACCTACAACTAGTAGCAGCCACTGACATTTTTACTGCCTCTAGAGTTTTGCCTTTTCCAGAATGTCATATAGCTGTAATCATACAGTATGTAGCCTTTCAGGTTAGCTTCTTTCACTTACTAATATGCACTTAAGTTTCCTCTTTGTCTTTTCATGGCTTAATAGCTCATCTTTTTAGTGCTAAAAAATATCCAATTGTCTGGATATACCAGACTTTATTTATCTACTCACCTACTGAAGGACATCTTGGTTGCTTCCAAGTTTTGGCAGTTATGAACAGCGCTTCTATAAACATCCATGTGCAGGTTTTTGAGAAGATAAATGTTTCAACTTTTTTAGGTAAATACCAAGTAGAGAAACTAATGGACTGTATGGTAAAGGGTATATTTACTTTTGTAGGAAACCACAAAACTGTCCTCCAAGTGGCTGTACCATTCTGCATTCCCACCAGCAATGAATGAAAGTTCCTGTTGCTCCATATCCTCACCAGCATTTAGAGACATCAGTGTTCCAGAATTTGGCTATTCTAATAGGTATGTAGTGGTATCTTCTTTTTTTTTTTTTTAATTAGCAATTCCTTAATGACATATGATGTGCAGTGCCTTTTCATAATGCTTATTTGCCATTCATACATCTTTTTTGGTGAGTTTTCTGTTCAGGTCTTTTGCCCATTTTAAGCCAAGTTGTTTATGTTCTTATTATTGAGTTTTATAAGTTACTTGTGTATTTTGCATAATATTCTTTATCAGATGTGTCTTTTGCCAATATTTTTTCATGGCTTGTCTTCTCATTCTCTTGAAATTGCTTTTTGCAAACCGGAACTGTTAAATTTAAGGAAGTCCAGATTATAAATTATTTATTTCACAGGTTGTGCCTATGATGTTGTATTCTAAAAGTCATGCCCATACCCAAGGTCATCTAGGATTTCTCCTATATTATTTTCTAGGGGTTTTATAGTTCTGCATCTTACATTTAGGTCTGCGATCCACCTTTTGTGAAAGATGTAAGCTCTGTGTCTGGATTCATTTTCTTTGCGTGGGAATGTCTAGATGTTTTAGCTTTCCACTTGTGGAAAAAAGAATCTTTGCTCTATTATATTGTCTTTGCCCCTTTGTCAAAGATCAATTGACTATATTTATGGGAGTCTGTTGCTGAGCTCTGTATTCTGTTCCATTGATCGCTTTGTCTGTTCTCTTACCGGTACCATACTGTCCTAATTATTGTAGCTTAATAGTGAGTCTTGAAGCCAAGTGGTGTCAGTCGTCTTTGTTCTCTTCTAATATTGTATTGGCTATTCAGGGTCTTTTGCCTCTTCATATAAACTTTCGAATCAGTTTGTCAATATCATAAAATAACTTGCTGGAATTTTGATTGGGATTGCATTGAATCTATAGATCAATTTGGGAATAACTGACATCTTGACAATGTTGAGCCTTCCTATCCATGAACATAGAATATTTCACCATTTATTTAGATTAAAAAAATTTTTCTTCTTCAGGGTTTTATAGTTTTCCTCATATAGATTTTGTACATATTTTGTTAGTTTTAAACCTAAGTATTTCATTTTCAGGGCTGCTAATGTAAATGGCATTATGTTTTTAATTTCAGATTCCACTTGTTTATTGCTGGTACATAGGAAAATGAAAATGATTAACTTTCATTTTGGGTTTTGTTCCATAACGTTTTTATTAAATGTGTATGCTAAAAGAGGAATGAGTCAGGGAATAAAAGTTGCCCCTCTCCATTAAACCACTGATGTCTCTGTGGCTGACTCCAGGCTCTTTATTCAGTCTTGGAGCTGGGCAAGTTTAGGGCTTGTAGGCCTGCGAGGTACAGCCCAATGACCCTATATATTCCTTCACTGTACTGTGGAAGAACTCTACAAAATGTTTCACCAAACTACATTTTTATTTTTAAATAGAATGCCTCTGGGCAAGTTCATGTCTAAGTTTTAATTATTTTGTCTACTTATTGAGGTTGGTGATACCTGCTCCTGTCTGGCCTTGGTGGCTCTCTTCCTGTGGTGTCTAACATCTACAACTCTTGGTCAATAACTTTCCAAAAAGCAGGGTACTCTGAGAAAAGTACCAAATAACCATGGAATCGCTCGTGTTGTAGGATGCTCTCCTTGAAGCCAAAACTGCTTTGGATTTTAAACATTTGTTGTAAAAAAGTTGGCCAAGTAATCTCTGGACAGGTGGATTGTTGGGTTCTGTGAAGCTGTTTTGAAGGGTTGAATCTCAGTCCGCATCTGCTTTTAGCTAGTGTATGGTAGGTTTATTTAGAATTTACAGGGTATTAATTAGGCTCCGGGCTTTTCTACATTAAAAAAATAATAATAAAAATGCTAAAAAATGGTATCTTGAGTTTTAGCTTGGAGGCATTATAAAGAAGGTGAAAATTAAATTTAAAGACATTAAATTTTCCTATATACATGAAATTCTAACTGGCAAGTATAGAAGCAAGTGACTTCACTGTGTGAAGACTATTTTATGTGCCTTTATATTTGAGACACCCTATGAACTGAAGAGGAATGTCAGGAGAATGCATTTGTTGTGCAACTTGTAGTTTGGGGAATATTCTCTAGGAAAACTGCATTAGCATCAAAATGGCAACATGCAGATTGAAAGGTTATTATAATGGTTTGCAAGTCTTACCCTCCTTCACTTAAGAACATGAAGGCAGCACCAGAAGCCAGCTGTGTTGAGAGCTGTTTGTTGTCTAATTTCTGATATTACTGCTGCTGATTGCAAAGCAGAAAGAAAAAAAAAAAAAAGCAACCCTGTGTATGCCCTCCAGCTGAAGGCAAATTCAAATTTGACAAGTCAAAAGATACCATTAAATTATAGGTATTCAAAACCCACTTAATAATTAACTGGGATTAGTGTTGTCTCTTAAAAATGCTGGCTTGAATTCAGGGCTGTATTTGTGGAAGAGAAATGAAGAATAAAAGAAGCTTCTCCGTAAATGATAAAGAAATAGAAAATAGAAAATAAGAAAAAAAAAAAAAAAAAAAAAAAAAAAAAAAGCCTAGAGCCCAAGGCAGGGAAGTTGGCTGAAGGCTAAATCATAACTTTCCTTTCATAACCAATGAAATGTATAAAAGCCATTTTTCAATGTCTCTCTATATAAAATGTACCAATGTCATGCCAAGCTATGAATTTATAATCAAAGGTAAGTTTGGTGATAACATGATGGCTTTGAGGCTTACTGCACTTTGCATAGAAGAAAAACATCTCTAATTTAGAGCACTGATTAATAAACTAGATTTGTCTGGAATATTGGGCATTCACAAATGCACTGTTCTCTCTCCAAGTCGGTCCTTTTATTCAGTGGGGAGCAAAGACTCTTTATCTTGCTATTATATATAGTGAAAATAATGTAATACTGGGGCCAACATTCTAAGAATCTGACTTGCTTTCTGTTAACCATTTTTTCTAGTTTTATTGAGATATAATTCACATACATCAGTGTACAAGTTTAAGATGTACAGCATAATGGTTTGACTTACATATATTGTGAAATTATTATTGCAATTCATTTAGTGAGCATCCATCGCCATTAATCTTTGAGCCCCGTTCACAGTATGCTTATTTTTTTAATTAATTAATTTATTTGTTTTTATTTTTGGCTGTGTTGGGTCTTCATTCCTGTGTGCGGGCTTTCTCTAGTTGCGGTGAGTAGGGGCTACTCTTCGTTGCGGTGCTTGGGCTTCTAATTGTCGTGGCTTCTCTTGCTGCAGAGCACAGGCTCTAGGTGCGGGATCTTCAGTAGTTGTGGCACACAGGCTCTAGAGTGCAGGTTCAGTAGTTGTGGGCACAGGCTTAGTTACTCCGCGGCATGTGGGATCTTCCCAGACCAGGACTCGAACCCGTCTCCCCTGCATTGGCAGGCGGATTCTTAACCACTGTGCCACCAGGGAAGTCCAGTATGCTTGGTTTTAAGCATAGTGTACTTCAGTCCAGATAATTCTGGGTCACTCCCAAAAGAATAGATTAAAAGCACTATCTTGCCACTTAGGGGCCAGGCTGCAAAATAATATAATAATAATTTATATTATTTTAAATAATCATGACACATTTTAATGGAGATGTAGTTTACAGCGTGCTACCATTTGCATTATTTCATTTGATTATAGGCAAGTTTGCCCCTGTGTGTCTTGCATTTAATAAGAACTCAGGAAATATTTGTGGATTGATTAACTATATAATCTTCTTGCTAATGCAAGCAGTAAAATATTCAGTAACCCTGGTTATGTCATTACCTCAGCTGTCTGGTCCACTGTGGTAATTTCCACAGGGAAACTGCCTCCAAATACCAACACTACAGTTTTACTGAAAAGGGGGAAGATTTAGCCTGGCGATTAGATAAAGGTGTGGCTTTCTGTGTTCTACAAAGGCAAAAGCTGCTGCTTTGTTTACCTGGTGTACCAAATTCTACACACCTGCAGTCACTCTGAAGTCATGGCTTGCCCCATTAATATCCCAGTCCCAACGATTTGTTCTTACAGCATTTTTCATCATGCTAAGCAATACTTAAGTATGCTTTGGCGTTAGATTGCTTTTGGTTTTTATTCCATAATGTTTTTATTAAATGTGTATGCTAAAAGAGGAATGAGTCAGGGAATAAAAATTACCACTGGAAAATTATAGCCAGGCAGGCTTCATAAATAATGCTTTGTTTTTGCTACTGATGTCAATCCAGCCCAGCCTTTCAATGCCTATCTTTGTTATTCTGAATGTTGCGTTTGCTAGCACTAAGGCTCGCTCCATCTCACTCTCCCTTTATGTAAACACAGATAGGATTGTAGATGAAACCATTACTGAAGATCAAAAATGCATTTTGTTACAAAAAGAGAAGGATGTGAATAAATGCAAAATGGAGAACATTATAACTTAATTTACTGTGCCCATAATAGTAAAAAAAAAAAAAAAAAAAAGAAGAAGAAGAAGAAGAAAAGAAAAAGAATTGTAAGCTAACTGGAATGTTATTCTTACAAAATGCAATAAATGAGTTAGTAGCACTTGTATTCAAATAGCTAAAAAATACTTCTGAGAAAGAAAGTCCTTTAGTATGTCTCGAACCATTTGGGGATGCATACTTTAATACAAAAAAAAAAATCTCACGAGATACATTAAATAATATATGCTTAGTTGTCAAGTGATCACACTAGGTCATTTAATCATGAGATTGGAAGGATATGACAGACACTCCCAAGGTGACCCCCCCATGAGTTATACCCTTGTATGATCCCTTCATCTAGCATGCAGGAGGACCTGTGACTTGCTTCTAGACTATAGAATATGGCAAAAATATTTCTTTTTATATAACATACTGTTTTAGTAGACTGGAGCCAGAGATTCCCCTCTTGGTCTTGAAGAAGCAAGAGACCATGTTGGAAACTGCCCAGGAAAAAGATCCCATAGCAGGGAATTGTGGGCAGCCTCTAGGACCTGAGAGGGCCAGAAAGAAGCCAGAGCGCTCAGTCATATAGCTGCCAGGAAATTAATTCTGCCCACAACCTGAATGAGCCATAAAAACAGATTCTTCCCTACTTGAGCCTTTTAGATGAGAACACAATCTGCTCAAAATCTTGATTTCAGCCTTCTGAGAGCAGAGGACTCAGCTAACCCATGCCTGACTCTACCCACAGAAACTTAGATAGTAAATGTGTACATTTTAAAGCCCCTAACTGTGTAGCAATTTGCTAAGTGTCAATAGAAAATTGATAAACCCAATGTCACCAAATTGAACAGAGCTACAACATTTAAAAAATTTTTTTTTCTTTTTCATTTTTGGTGAGGACATTTAAGTTCTACTGTCTCAGCAATTTTCTATTTTACAGTACAGTGTCATGACAATACAGTGCTATTAACTATAATCACTGTGTTTTAAATTAGATCCTCAGACTTTATTCATCTTATAGCTGAAAGTCTACACCTTTTTACTAACCTCATCCTATTTCCCTCTGGCCCTAGCTCTTGCAACTACCTTTCTACTCTTTGTTTCAATGAGTTTGACTTTTTATTAGATTCCACATATAAGTGACACCAAGCAGCATTTGTCTTCCTCTGTCTGGCTATATCATTTAGCATAATGCCCTCAAAGTCCATCTATGTTGGCTCAAATGGCAGGACTTCCTTCCTTCTTTCTCATAGCTGAATAGTATTCCTCTGTGTGTGTGTGTGTGTGTGTGTGTGTGTGTGTGTGTGTGTATCACATCATCGTTATCCATTCATCCATCCATGATGGTCACTTAGGTAGTTTTCATATCTTGGCTATTATAAGTAATGCTGCAATGAACATGGGCATGCAGATATCTCTTTAATGTCCTGTTTTCATTTCCTTTGGTTATAGACTCAGAAGTAAAATTTCTGGATCATTTCTGGATCATATCTATTTTTAACTTTTTGAGGAACCTCCATATTGTTTTCCATTGTAGCTGTACCAATTTACATTCCTACCAACACATCATCATCAACATGTGTTATCTTTTGTCTTTTTGATAATAGCTATTTAAACAGGTGGGAGGTAATGTGTCATTGTGGTTTTGACTTGCATTTCCCTGATAGTGATGTTGAGCACTTTTTTGTGTACCCTTTGGTCATTGGTATTTCTTCTTTGGAAAAATATCTATTCTATTCCTCTACCCATTTCTTAATCACATTTTTTTATATTGAGTTGCATGAGTTCTTTTTAGAAACTAAACCCTTTTCACATATATGATTTGCAAATATTTTCTCCCATTCTGTAGGTTGCTTTTTTGTTGATTGTTTCCTCAGCTATGCAGAAGCTTTTTAGTTTGATATAGTCCCACATGTACACTTTTGTTTTTTTGCTTTTCTTTTGGTGTCAAATCTAAAAAATTATCACCAAGACCAGCATCAAAGATCTCACTGCCTATGCTTTCTTCCAGGAGTTTTATGGTTTTAGGTCTTACATTTTAGTCCTTAAATGGATTTTGAGTTGATTGTTGTATGTGATGTAAGACAGTGATCCAGTTTCATTCTTTTGCATGTGGCATCCAGTTTTCCCAGCATCATTTATTAAAGAAACTGTTCCTTTCCAGCTGTATATCTATCTATGGCTCCTTTGTCATAATTTAACTGATTACTCATGTGCTTATTTCTGGGCTCTGTATTTCTGTTCTATTGATTTCTGTGTCTGTTTTTATGACAATACCATACTGACTGATTACTATAGCTTTGTAATACAGTATGAAATCAAGATGTGTGATTTCTTGCACTTTGTTCTTCTTTTTTCAAGATCACTCTGACTAGTTGGGGTCTTTTGTGATTCTATAGAATTATAAAATGTATAGTATATGGAGCCTTGCTACAGCAGTATGGCAGAATTTTGTGAATGGTTTTTCCAGAACAGATTGAGTTTTCTGCAAAGTAAAACAAATGATAGTACTATTTTGAGGTTAGAGAAGATAAATTCTAAAAAGTGGAAGTATTCATAAGTTTTTAGCAAAATGAGACTAAAGTATTGGGAGTTACACATTATATATTAAATGATAATGATAGAATATTACTATTTTGAAAGCTAAATCAATATATATTATTGGAAAGAAGGAAATAATGTGAACTACTCGATGTTTGAAAAGCTTCATTGACTAAAATTAAAAGCTGCAGAATCTTAAGACTAAATACAGATGCATAATAAAGAAGAAAACACTGAATTTTCTTCAGTATGCATCATCATATATGAAAGGATTGGAAAAATTCAGAACAAATTCTTCCAATTTTTATGAAGGATAGATATGAAGGATTTCGTTTTAAATTTTCATGAAATAAAATCTAGTTGGACATGGGGAAGAAAGGCTACTGACAACAATATTTGCTAAAAATTGTAGAACAGCTGCAGGGGGTGAAGAATGGCTGTCTGCTGAATGTAAGAATGAATCAGTTACCATATATCTTGGGTGATATGTAAATCTACTTCAACTGCTCTGGGATCTGGGGGCCCTATTGTTGCTTCACTAGAAGTGCTGCCTATAGACACTGAAGCAGAAACTGAGGCTGGTTATGGAGCACAAATTTCAGTGCTTCAAGTCTTGGCAGTGTCTGGAGGTCCTTGTTGCTATCCCCAAAGCAGTGCTCATGTCATAGCCACCTCTGCTGAGCTATCAGGGCTGGAGTCAGGTTCTCCTAGGTCTGGAGACCAGCACTCACATGGGTCTTGGGGAGAGCAGTTAGGAGTGGGTGTTTACCCTAGAAACGGGATTCTCCTTGGTGACACCTACGTTGGATGACCTGGTACAGTAGGACAGGGGCTATGGTGCTAACACCTGGAGGGCATTGGGCTCCCATGTGCCTCACATCTGCTGGACATAATACATGGGTTGGTGTCTCACTGCTTTTGCCCCTCACAAAGAAAAATATCCAATTTTTACTTTCAAAAGTTTTGGTGACAAATTTCAAAACATACTTAGACAAAATGGTCTATCTCAAAGAACTGAAATTTTCCATTGCTTTTTTCATGAAAATATTTCTTTGGTGGAACTTTTGTGTTTATCTGTTGAAAACACTCATGGCTTTGAATGAGCTTGATGAGCTTCTTTTTCACAGTCTCCTATCCTCCTTCCCATCTTGATTTCAGACTCTTTCCCATGTTTTCTTCACTCTGTTATCTTGGACAAATTACCTCCCTCATTTCTCTTTTCTCAAGTAGCTTATCTGAAAATGGGGATAATATCTCACAGAAATGTCAATATAAAACAGGAACAGAAGTATATAGTACTAAACTTTTGCATCATTTTTCTCCCATAAGTATACAGTTTTACATTATGACAGAGTCCTCCACAAAGGTCCAAATTTTAATCCCTATAACTTTTTATGAGAGAGACTCCAGCTTTCTTTCAGGAACCCCCAGAAATATGTTTTACTGAACCACAGTAAATTCAATGAAATAGGAACTCTCACATATTTTCCACCCTGACATCTTTTGAACTTTTCAAGAATTATCTGTAAGCCTAAAGAAACTGCTACTGACCTTTGCTTATACCTCAAATTTATAGCTAAAGATTTGGAAGGTCAATGGTCCATTTTTTTTCCACTTTTTATTTTTGGCTAGGTGAACAACTGTAAAGGTCTAAAAGTGGTAAAAATAACAGGACAGGTTAAACTGCCTGATACTGCTCTGATGTGCTGACTCTCACAAAGTCAATGTATGAAGCACTTTATTTAGTTGAAAGGCTAACTACGTCCTCTCTTTAAAGCACTCGCTGTCGTACCCACCACATTTAATTCTCTTAAACAGATATTTACACAAGTGTATCATTTAGTAATATTTGAGTTATACTGTATGTTTTACTCTTTTCCTCATGATGCTGGTAATGAGATAGACAATAAAAACATTTATCCAAAAAGTATAAAGATAAGTAGACTGTCATCAGCCAACTAAGTTATAGTAAATATAGGAGAAGTTAATGTCCTATGTCAGTGGAAAGTTTCATAGTATTGCTTCAGATAATGAAGATCAGCAAAGCACTTTTCCAAGATGTAATTGTGATTAGTTAAAATGAGTAATAATTAGTGTTCTATTCTCACTGGAGTTTTCTGAGAATAGCCTTCCCAAAAGTCTAGTAAAATTCAGTTGACACAATGGTCCTGGAACTTTTCCATAGCTTCACCCAGTAGAGTTTGATTGACTTCCTGTGGCTTTAATCTAGCTGGAAAGATATGCCAACATAACTTCTGTAATATAGAAGAAAGAAGAAAGCTGCAATTTCTAAGCATTCTTCTTTCATGTAACTTTGAATACACAATTTGTTTCTTACTGTTAAATATGGCCTCTCTAATGCTGGATCTAACCATGGACCAGAAGGGAATGACAGAGAATAAATTGCTCTCTGCACTGGACATTGCAATATTTGGATAAGGAGGAAATGAAGCAACCTGGAAGTACTTCAAGACTAGCATGACAAGGGCTAAAATGACAAGGCTAAAATTCTGATTGGTGATACCACTTTTCCCAAATAAAAGCTTTCTTCATTGTTGGACTCTTCAGTCTATGAATCCATTTTTTATATTGAGCCTGTCTGTCTCTTTCCTTGGCATTGGTTGGGCCATTTTTCCTGCAGTATAAACATGTGCAAGTTTGAAGATAGTTCTCAATTTCCTTAATTTTTTTGTTCAGAGATTTTGTTAAATCTTTGAACCCTTTATCCATTTTCCAATATTTGTTTTATATTCTTTAGTATCTTCCTTAATTTTAAATTTGTTACTTCATATATCCACCTTGCTTCCTAATTAAAGAGGGTTGTAAAAGGGGATGGAGGAGAGAAAGAGACAGATCTTGTGATTAGGGAGATGAACAAAGAAATAGAAAATCAGGTCTTTTTTTTTTTTTTTTTTCCTTTCAGTTTTGTATCTTATTTGGAGTAAACATTTAACTCCAAATTCTTTTTGGAGGGGAGTGGCAATGCATAACAGGATCATTGTCAAACCCAAGGAAGTAGGAACAAAACATGAAAAAGTAAGAAGAATTGGCAGAATTGGCAAAGTAGAAGGGAGGAGAGGGGAAAAAAAAAGCTAGGTAGTAAAGTGATAATAACATCCAACATTTGTTGAGCTTTATTTATGTTCTGATCCTTTAATATTCACAACAGTCCTGCAAATACTGCATCTTTAACTTTGCAGATCAAGATACTGAGTCACAGAGGGTTAAATAACCTTACTATGTGGCAAAACCAGGATCTACAAATATGGCTGCCTGATCCCGATGTGCAGGAGTGCCATCATCAGTTACAATACAGTGGCTATTTTGATTTTCTGAAGAAGCTTTTGTTTGTTTACTTTCATGATAAATACAATTTCTTCAAGGGTAAAGAATTACACAGCTCCCAGGAATAAGCGCCAAGGCACATAAATGCATGGTTGACTTTTCATGTAACACTGGCTATAAATTTACATAGAGTAACAGCCTAGTTTTAAATTCTTAGGCTTTTAGTTTGATAAACATCAATAGTCTTTCACACCTGAATGTATGCCAGTCATTTTAGGAAAGAGAATTGAATTTTAATCAGCTGATAGACCCTAAAATTATATTATCTAAAATTTAGAGTTCATTATAATTAATATTAAGACAATTTAAGTGTGATGGGCCTTTTCTAGCCATTCAGAAAATACGCTTGTTAATTCTTTAAGTAAACCACAGGGTAAAATTAAAGCATATACTTGGAAATAGGCATTTCAGAAGTCCATAATAAATTCAGCTTTAAGTGATAAGTGAATCTGTAAAGATTTCTTGGAGTTTTGATAAGCATCCAGGGTTTCTGTAAGTTATTAAAATTTTATCTCAAACCACATACATTTTTAGTTAAAAAATAAATTAGAATGTCCTATGAGACTAAGCTTTTACATATAAACTGTGCAAGTCTTACTAATAGTTGGGATGACAAATGCTTTTCTGTACTGGTAATCACTTACTCCTTGACTACTAAATAGCTATAGTGTGACTAGCATAAGGCTCAGGCAATGAGAACAGATATAAATCAGACACAGCCACTTCCTGTCATTTAAGTACACAATCTTGTAAAAGATACGACCAAGTGAAAAATAATTACACTTCTGAGAAGTAAGTGCTAAGAGAGGATATGAGTAAGATCAAATTTAGAGGATGAAAGTTTCTGCCAGGAGTTGTGGTCGAGGAAAGAGCATTAGTTGGGAAATATTCTTGCGAAGAAAGAGCGTTTTAGCAGAAAGTTTGAGTAAATTAACCCGATAAAATATGTTTTGTCCAAGAATCCTTCATTGTTTGGTGGTATCCTCAAAAGAGACTCTTTAAAGTCCTGTCTTCTATTCCCTCCCTGCACTGCAGCCGGGCATTCTGAAAAACACTTTGAAAGCTGTTTTTTTGTTGTTGTTGTCTTGTTTTACTTTTTAATAAGATGATATAATGCTTGTATTACTTTCCATGGAAAAGTCACTGTTTTGCTCAAATATGAAAATTTCTCTTTGTTAATCAAAACCCTTAAAATACGGCATTATTTATCCACTATAAATTGAACTTCTGAAATAAGAGGCACACAAAAGCCTGCGGGAGAACACACACGGATCTTCTGACCTTAGGATTTGCCTAGAAGGAACCTATAAGCAGTTTTTCACCTTCCCAAGAAAGAAGCCTTATGACCTGTCCCCATATCTATTCAGCCTTTCTTAGCTTCTTGTATACCCCTACACCACTCCCCACTAAGAACATACATTCATTCACTCAACTTCGATCCCTCCCTGGATCACATTATATTTTTTGTCTCTTGGCTTATTTCAGCTAAAAGACTAATAGAATTTCCCCTACAATGGCTCTCATAACTCTATGCCGTTTCTGCTTCATATAAATCCAGCCAGACTGTCTGAGTTCGTAGGCGTGATTTTGGAGCCTTGAACTTCTAGAGAGTTTTCTCCTTTATTGGCTCTAAGTACATTCAAAACAGTCTTTGGCATAGCTACAAATGCATCTCAAATTTTATTATTTTCCAGAATGATGCCTTTTAGCTTCATTTTTATTTATTTTTATTCAATTTTTATTGTTATAGGGACACAATAATAAAGATACATTGAAGAATTTCTTCAGGCTGTAAAAGATGAGTTTAAAGAAGTTCACTTTTACAGCATATTAAATTGTCAGAAGACTAAACTGATTAGCAGAGTCATGGGATTTCAGAACGTCATAAAACTCAATATCATTTTTCCAACCTTTTTCTGTTGAGGATAGAAAAAGTGAGACTCAGAGTTTCTCTACCCAAAATTTTGACTTTTTTCCCTTTTTAAACTTGGTAACTGGTTACAGCATGATTTTCACACTTTGTCTAAATGCATTTAATTTTTTGAATCCAAATTTTAAAAAGAGTTGGTAGTATTTCCCCCTGACATTTTTTAAGGTTTTTCAGTTATTGGCCAAAAACAAAAGCAAAAACACACAAAAGTACCCCCAAACACCTGATTTTAAAGAACAAGTAGAAAGTTCTCCTTTTTATAATAAATTACTAAGTACTTTAAATCTATCTTACAGATGGATAGCTTAGCAGCAACCCATAGAGAAAAAAAATACATAAGCAAAATGTTAAAAATTTGTAATATGTCTAGACTGATAATTGAGATGTCTTCTCATTAGTTTTTATTGCTTGCCCAGCAAGAGAAAAGATGATGCTTCCTTTCATCTATTCTAATCAAAGGATTTGAACTAGCTTGCTAAAAGACTATCTTGCCCAGCAAGAGTAAAGATGGTGTTTCCTTTCACATATTCTAATCAAAGGATTTGAATTAGTTTGCTAAAAGACATGGAGAAAAAATATGTCAGAAGAGAGGAAAGCACTTTACTAGGGAAAATGAAGGAGGGACAAATACAGTGAAGTCTGGCATAGAGCAAGTTCCCATAATGCATGTCTTAACATGACTTATTGCTGCAGTTGAGACCAAGACCTCTGACCTTCCATTTTCCCCCTTTTTGCAACATTTACTCACAGGTAAAATCACATCAGGTTTTAGTTCAATTTACCAAATAATGTTCTTTGAATTAGCTTTCTGCTACATTCATTTTTAATCAATGCTCAGGAAAAAATTGCTAACTCCTTTTAGTTGCAAGTTTACTACATTTTTAATAAGAAAAAGGAGAAATTTTCCTACTGAGTAGTAATAGTTATCCAGAGAAAACCATTTACATTATTTTCATAGACAGTCAAGAGAACTCTGAACAACAATTTATCAGAAATGTTAATGGAATAAAAGAGTACTATCAGTTTATTTAAGACATAAAATCCACACTGCCTTTGCCTCAGCATGGCATCTCCAGCATGAACCTTTTTATTTTTAAATTACTAGTATCATTATGTTTTTGTCTACAGATGACAACCAGAAGAACAATTAAACAAATGACAATATATTTTTCACTCAGCTACCTACTATCACATTTTATCTTGGCTTTTTCATATGCTATGAACATTTAAGTCTATTCTCTAATTGATCTTTATATTTACCTTTTAATGTGAAACATTTCTAAAACTGTAATAAGCCAAACATTTCTTGTAGATGTAGTGAAAATTGAAAACATTATCAAAGAATGATGACTTTCATATCAAATTAACATCAAACAGTAAGATACCACTTAGTTTTTATGATAGGGTATGCAGATGGGAAGAAGACCTAATTTATTTTTCAATAGGAAAGGGAAAAGCTGTGTCAGAAAGTGTGATTAAAATGTAACACTTGCCTGTTAGTGAGACTTTGCAGAATAGATGGGAATTTGAAAAGTGCTAGGTGAAAACCTATTATTCATATGCTCTCTAATTTGCCATGCTCAATCATTTTCAAATTGTGATCAACCAAAGTAAAAATGGAACAGCTGTCATTAGTATCCAGTGGTGAGCAGGAAGAAAAAAAACAAAAACAAAACCATTTAACCTCAGGACTGTAAGAAGGCTAAAATCTAAGCCTATCTTTATAAGTTTCAAAATTTAAACACATCACTGACTAACAAAAACTTTAATGAAAATATAAACATCATTTAATCCTAAAACTCCAAGATACATAGTACTGACTGGATCTCTAATATTATCAAATAGATATTTTTTAATGCTGTGAAATGGAAAAATAATACTATACATTTGATCAGTAACAAAAGAGATGTTTCAGGGAATAGAAAAATTGATCGTTTATATAATATAAAATCAGCATTTATGGCACAATAAAAATACCAATTATTTGAAAGGCTTGTAGTGATAAAATGTAATGTTATCAATTCAACACATATTTATTAAGTGCTATATTAATTTACTATTGGTATTTAACAAATTACCACAAACATAATGGCTTAAAATAATCACTTATTAGCTCACAGTTCTCTAGGTAAGAAGTCCAGGTATGGTGTGCCTGAGTTTTCTGCTTTGGGTCTCAAAGGTTAAAATAAGGTGTGTATGATTACACACACTAACACATATAAATGAGAAGATTTATTTCGGGTATTGGCTCACATGATCACGGAGGCTGAGAAATCCCACAATCTGCTCCCTGGAACCAGAGAACCAGGAAAGTCTATGGTATAACCCAGTTCAACTCCAAAGGCCTGAGAACCCAGGGAGCTGATGGTGTAAGTCTGATAATAATTGGAAGGCCAAAGAACAGGGAGCACTGATGTCTGAGGGCAAGAGAAGATGGATGTCTAGCTCAAACAGAGAAAGGGAATTGGCCCTTCCTCTTCCTTTTGTTCTATTGGGGCCCTCAGTGGGTTGGATGGTGCCCACCCATGTAGGGGAGAACGGTCTGCTTTACTCAGTTCATCAATTCAAATGCTGATCTCTTCCAGAAACACCCTCACAGGCACACCTAGAAATGTTTTACCAGCTACCTGGGCATTCCTAAGTCCAGGCAAGTTGACCCACAACGTTAACCTTCACAAGTTATCAACTTTGCTGAGTTCTCCTCTGGCAGCTATGAGGAAGAATCTGCTTGCAAGTCTAATACAATCATTGGCAGAATTCAGTTTCTTGATGCTATAGGTTTGAAGTCCCCATTTCCTTGCTGGCTATCAGTCAAGGGTGATTCTCAGCTCCTGAAGACTGCTCTCATTTCTTGTCACATGTCCCCCCTCCATCTCCAGACCTTGGGACACAAACAATCAGAGTTTGGAATACAAGCAGAAGACTGCAAAGGATTCTGAGTGGTGGCCAAAGAGGTAGGAAGAAAACCATGAAAAATGGTGTCATTGGTGCAAGTGAAACAGGCATTTCAAAGAAGAGAAGGTGTTATAGTCTGTCAAATGCTGGTAATAGATCAAATATGATGAGAACTGAGAACTGACCATTAGATTTGGCCATGTGCAGAACAGCATTTACCATAACAACAGCTTCAGCTGGGATGGAGTAAATTTTAAAGAGCAAGGGAGAAGAGAAATTGAAGATAAAGCAGATGTGGAGACAACTCCTTTAAGAAGTTTTGCTGTAAAGGGAATCAGAGAGAGAGGTATCAGAGGGCAGAGGAAGCGCAGTTAAAACAAATTGTTTTAACGTGAGAAAAATAAGAGCATATTTGTATGCTAAGGGGAATCATCCTTTACAATGTGAAAAATTGATGCTTTTGAATGACATCCTTGAGTAAGCTAGAGGGAAAGGGGTCTTATATACAAGTGGAGTAATTAAGCTTAGTAGAGCAAGGAGAGTCCCTCCACAGTGATAGGAGTGAAGGTAGAACACTGATTATCCAGGAACAGATGCTGGTAGCTAGGTGGATGTGGTAGGTACTTGTGGATGTTTGTTTCTGATTGGTTTTATTTTCTTGGTGAAATTATATTATCAATTAGCACTTTGAAGATAAAAAAAACCTACTGTAGCAGAAAGAGCACCCCTTAAAAAATTAGGAGGACTGTATTCTCATACTTTGCTGCCCTGAAATGACCCCGTGGTTACTTGGGACAGCCATGTACAGCCTCTGTGTCTCCATCCTTCTGTCTGCAAAGGGTAAGGATTTAGCTAAGTACCTTCACATCTTTCCAGTGCTGAAACATTAATACTTTATAATAATATCTTTATTATTTTTATGGGCATATTTGGTTTTAATACTTAACTACAAAACTACTGTACATTTTTTAACAGACAACAGGGAAATGTGCAGAACTCCATCATTTCAGATGAAAAATTCTTCTCTAATTAGGACACAGAGTATTTCTATTGCAAATTGTCAGGATGGGACTTACTTTTAACACAAGGACTATATAGGTCAATTCTCCTCATTTATACCTTCATGAAAAATGCTATGGAATCATAGATTATCTAGATAAGACTTGGTTATTTAAAAATGAAAGAATTTAAGCATAGAAGAGACCTTAGAGATAATAATCCAGGACCTTCACTTCTCAAAGGTAGAAATTGAGACCTAAAGAAAATGAAAGAATTGGTCTGAAGTGCATAGATATATCACCACTCTGAGAGACAGGAGCCAGGTCTCCTGGATGCCAAATGAGTGGTTTTACATTATGCCAAGTAATAGACTTTTTTTTTTTTTTAATCTTTGGCTACATTGGGTCATCGTTGCTGCAGGCAGGGGCTACTGTGTGGGCTTCTCATTGCGGTGGCTTCTCTTGTTGAAGAGCATGGGCTCTAGGAGCATGGGCTTCAGTAGTTGTGGCTTGTGGGCTCTAGAGCACAGGCTCAGTAGTTGTGGCGCATGGGTTTAGTTGCTCCACGGCATGTGGGATATTCCCAGACCAGGGCTAGAACACTTGTCCCCTGTATTGGCAGGTGGATTCTTAAACACTGTGCCACCAGGGAAGCCCCAGTAATAGACATTTATTCCCCAACATAGCTCTGCGTTTTTCTTCCTGTATTTGGATAAATTTGTTTACTGTTTAGAGTAGGAGTGAAAGTTTCTGATAAATACCTTTCCATTTTTGCTAATTTAAATGAAGCGTTTCTCTTACCCATTAAATAATCAACAAGTATTTATTGAGCATTCACTGTATGTCCGCCTCTATTTTAGACTGAGAGATACAGAAATAAACTCAGTATATGATGTCAGTGCTCCCATGGGGCTTAATTCTAGTAAAATAAATGTATCCTCATTCCAGGGATAGATAAATCACGAATCTCAAGAAACATTCTTTCATCTTTTCTGTCCTTTTCCAAGGACAGAGAGCACTGGGCTAGGTGCTGGTGGATAGACACAAGCATAAGGTGTGATCCCTGCTCTCAAAGAGTGATAGCATATCAAAGCAGACAGAAATGGAGGAGAACAACTGCAGTTGACATTGATAAATGCTGGCACAGGAGTGTGCACAAGGAGAAACTCTAATTAAGACTAGGAAGTCAAACTCAGCTCCCTGGCAGAGCTGATACCTGTGTCCAACAGGATTAAAGACGTGTGAAGAAATTAACCCACTATAGGTGGGGAATTAAACAGCTTTGCGAGTCAAGTGAAAGGTCAAGAAGCAAGGAAGTAGATTATACAGGGTAGGAAATGGAAGACTTTCCACTGAATGAGCACACCAGGCAAAGAGAAAGAAGAGATTGGCATGAGAGTTTTGTTTTGTTTTGTTTTGTTTGTGAATAACTCTTTATTTAAATGTTCCAAGGGTCCCAAACCCCATTTGAAAATCAAAATTGCAGAGCACTCCAATAAAAGAACATAAAACCCTCATAATTAGTATCACAGTTCATGATACAGCTCTTACTCTGAGAGAGTTTATTTTACCCTCTATTACAAAGACACAGAAGTCATCTGAGACCTCAGATATTAACCCCACTGTATACGAGGTTTGAAGAAGGACCTGGAGAGGTAGTAGATGGGAGTTCTATATGTTAGGCTTTCATGGTGTGCCAGGAATTGGAGTGAGCCCTTGTTGTTCAAAACAGTCTTACAATTCTGCTTAGCCAATTATTTTCACCCTATTTAACAAGTGAGGAAAATGAGATTCAGATACTCAGTAACCACCCACGCTACAGTGTGCATAAGAAGTGGTGTTGAATGAAGGCCTTTCTAATTTCAAAGGCAGAATTTATTTATTACCCTAAAACATATTTAAATTTTTTATGATCTGTTTTTTGTTTTATTTGCTTTTGCTTGTTTACACACACACACACACACACACACACACACACACACACACACACCATTTTTACTGATGGCAAAGGGAAACCTTTAATGTTTTTTAGTAGGAGATTGACATGATTCGAGTGAATTTGATTTTTTTGGATTCTAAAATAGTCTGGCCATAGAATGGATTTAGAAAGAATGGATGGGTGAGAGAAGACAAGATTGGTGACAGAGAGATGTTTTGGAAGGCTTTTTTCTGAAGGCTCTAAAAATAACGAGGATCTAAATTAAAGTAATATTACAAGCTATGGTTAGAATTAGATACGTTCAAGAAATACTAAAAAACTCAAGAATACTTGGTGACTAAATGTGGAGAGCAATGGGCTAAAATAGGTATTCCATCACTAATACTGGGAATATAGGATGGCAAGTGTGGTGGGTTGAATTGTATTACCCAAAAAGATATATTCAAGTCCTGACCTCTGAAATCTGTGAATGTGATATTATTTGGAAATAGAGTCTTTGTAGATATCAAGTTGAGGCCATACTGCATTAGAGTGACCCCTAAATCCAATGAGTGGTATCCTTAAAGAAGACAATAGGACACACAGGAAAACAGGCCCTGTGAAGATGGGTATATAGATTGGGGTGATGCAGCTAATAGCCAAGGAACACCAAGTACTGGTGGCAACTGCCAAAACAAGGAAAGAGGCATGGAATGAATTATCTCGCAGAGCTTCCAGCAGGAACCAACCCTGACAACAATTTGATTTTGGATTTCTAACCTCCAGAACTGTAATACAATAAATTTCTATTGTTTTAAGCCACCTAGTTTGTGTTCATTAGTTCATTAGGCAGAACTAGGAAAATAATACAGCAAGCAAGATTATTGGTAGGGGGAGGAGGTGTTAATGATTCAGATTTTCATTGGTTATATTTGAGGTCACTGTGAAGAAATCCAGAAGGAACTGAAAATATAAAATTTTAAGATAAGGAAAGATATATCAGCTGAATCTATAGATTAAGAATTTTCTTCTTAAAACTTCCTTCTATTAATTTAAAATGACTGGCTCCTTTATTTCATTCAGTTCTCAGATTAAATATCATTTCATCAGAGAGACCTTACCTGATCATCCAATCTGAAGTAGCAATTCAGTTATACCTATCTGTTACATATTTTAATTCACTTTATAGTTCTTATTACTCAATATTTTTCTCTTTCCTTTCTTACATTTTTTTTTCCTTCTTCTTCAGGGGGCTTTGGGGTGTGGGAATGTTAGGATGGAATTATATATGGCCTGAGAACCCATCACTTCACTCTTTGCCTTAGGAGTTGCCGGAGGAAACTGCCTTCACTAAGGAAATGAAAATGTACTAGTGATGGTGGTCCCAGCATCACTGAGATGCTCAGTAGAAGCTGACCTCTAGAGGCTGGCAGTGATAGCAGTGATGATGCTCCTATCAAATATCAGAATCTAATGGTAAACCAGGATGGGAGAGGCTAGTTGTGAACTCATAGCTATAAGCTACAAGGTAGATGCAATTCCATTGATGGACAGGAAGATTAAATTGACAATTAGGGTGCATTGACCCACAAGCATCTACAGCAATGGGTCAAGTTGGTCCTAAGGGTAAAACAGATGAACAGCCACTTAGTGTGTTACGTTATTTATATAATGAAGAAATGGTGAAGACTGATGCCAGTCCCTGAAGTCAACTCTTGCAGCCCCTCTTGCTGTATCTAACATAGTTCTCATTCTCAAATGGGCTTCCCTCACTAGCACACGTGTGCGTGAGCACACACACACACACACACACACACACACACACAATGAGGATGTTAGTGATCTTGAGTAAAATTGGGGGAAAATTTAGAAAATATATGTAATATGAAGCATTTCTAAGCTAGGAAAAAAGAAAATGAGTAGTGTAAGTGTAGGGACACAAGCTATGTCCTAAGATTTCAATAGGCATTTGACAAAAGTGGAACTAAGTGAGACAATGTTTTAAGCTTTAAATAACATTTTAGCATAGAATAACCTATTTTTTTCTAGTAAATGGTAATAGAATAACTGACTCAGACTTCAAGTATATTACATATTGGAGTGTGGTTTCAATTTGTGCAATATTTTGCTGAAAGATCAAGTTAATCAAGATAGTCATATGTAAGAATTTGTCTACTCAGTGTTCATTAACTACCTCAGGTCCAGGTGAAATAATGGCAAAATTGAATATAAGCTAAAATGGAATACATTTCAATACAACCTTCTGTAAGAATAAAATTGTTTCAGTTCTCAAGATGACATCAAGTACAGGAAACTTTTACATGAATACTATAAATTATTTCCAGGAAGAATGATTGTCAGGATGAACTAAAGGTAAGGACAGAGAGCCATATAATTACTTGTTAGAATTCACTGCCACTACTTACAGTTATGCTCTTTTAAAATATCTTACATCACAAAGGTTTGTAAGAACAACTTACCTTTGGATATAGTGGAATATTGAGCAAGTGTCGGGTATATCATAAGATGCTCTGGTACTTTCCTCTGTTGAAAACTGGAGGCATGTTGTCTTGGCTTCTGCATTAATCTGGCCCAGAAATGTATTGGTTTCACAATTTGGATATAATTTTAGAGAAATAAAAAAGGAATATTGCAAAACATAATAAACATGACATTAGCCTTTTTCTCTAGCAGTACAGAACTGAAGACACGTTGGAATTAAGGTTGGGTATTTCTGACTGGCCCTCAAATTCTGTACATATAGCGCCCCTGCAAGAAACCATAAAAGACAGAGGAATTAACAGGATTCTAGCAATAAAATTCTGCCCCATATCCCTACTATACAGGTGCCTCAATTATACTACCATTTTGGAATTAATATATTTTGCATGATGGCTAGAGGTGTTACTGCATCTAGGGTTTCTTCATTTACATGTCTCCTACTGCCAAAAGATAGGCACATGGTTGCTGGTATTAACACAAATCCCTAACAAAAAGTTTTAAACCTGAATCTACTATTAATTAGTTATGTGATTTTAGTCCAGGTACACCTGCTAAGCTCCAGAGTCCTCATCTGAAACATGAGAGAAGAATTATAGATAATATAATTACTGTAGAAATCTTTTTAAAAATTATCAATAAATATTCACTGTTCAGCAACATCATGGAAATACCATATAAAAAATGGTATATTGTTGAAATAAGACCACACTAAAGATAATTAATTTGTCTTAAGGACTCTCCTTACTTTACATTCTGTTTACCTCCACACTATTAGACTTCTATGTCTGCTGTATAGAATATACCAAATTCTATGGCCAAACTCTCCCCATATCTATTATATCTGATGACTCATGAACTGCTATCTTCAGAGTCTGTGCCAAATCCAAACAAAATTGAAACCTCATACGAGGTTTTCTGCTCCAAATAGTTTAAATTCGTGATTTCCTTGTTGCTTCTCCATATTTGCAAACCATTTAAGATCTGACCTGCCATCTTGTTTGGCCCTCTGTCATCTTTGGCCATCATGATTTGTGTTTTTTTGTGTGTGTGTGGCTGATCATATCTATATCCAACTTTCTGCACACACTAAATATTATTATTTTTTTACTTCTATTCTGAATTTAATCCTTTCATCATGCCAGTGTTACCCCTGAGTTTTCTACAGCTTCATGCAACAGTTTGAGTCTAAGAATTACATAAATGAAAATAACTTTAGATCTCTACGTAATCAGTCCCCTTACAAGAAGTTTTATCTAGTCCTAGAAACAATCTTCAATCACAGAATCATTTTGTAAATTCCTGTTTCAGCACTAGTGTTTGTAGAACATTACTTACCATTAGTTGGTAATGTCCCCTAGTATTACTAATTTTAAGAACAGTAGATCTTAAATTTAAATAGAAGTAAATTTTCAAAATTATAAAAAAAATTCTGTAAATTGTTTAGATAAGGGATCTTTCTTATACTAAAAAAAAAAAATGTTAGTGAATGAGTCAACCTTTGCCTTATAACACAGCCAGATAATGACTTTGGGTTCTTGTAAGCTGGCACATTGGCCTGTATGTATCACTTGATAACATAGAGTATATTTGTTTAACTCTAAAATATTTCCCTTTTAGATATATTTCAGAAATCCTTCATATACACATGAAACTTTTAGAATTGTGCTAAAAGTAAATAAAAATAAGTAATTGAAAATAAATTAAGAGAATCTTATTACAGAAAGGACTAAACTGCTAGAAAGCTCACTGATAGTTCAGGAATTATCACTTTTTGACAAGATGAACAACATGTGTGGCATGAACCAAAGCTGCTAAAGTTTCCTGTTTAGCCTTTCATATAAGACTATATTTTTTTTTCCTGTTTCTCCATATTTCTCTTTCCAAGTGCACCTTTTACCAGCCATCTGTATTCCCTCTGTCTCACGTCTCTTTTTACTGTTTCTGTGCTTCACCCTTCTCTTCTTTTTCATGAACTGGCATATAATATATAATGTAGGTAAATATTTTAATGTTGGACTTGCTTACAATATAAAAAGCATTTGGAATGTTTTATTTTTCTAAAATAAAATTTTTTCAATAAATAAATTAGTTAGGTAAGCACATGTTCTTGTATTACTTTTGGGCTTCTAAAATTCTCCCATTGGGATACCTAATATTAGACTGATTTCCTTAGACTGATCACCCTGGATGAATGATGCAGCACAAAAGCTATGAGAATGGTGACTAATTTACCTAGACACTCATGTTTGGGGCAGTTGAACTTGAGGTACAGAAAGAGATGCACAATTAACAGCTGGAGCAGAATCTACAAAAAATGCAGAAAAGGAGACAGGTTTCCCCTGTTTCCTCAAACTAGGAGAGCAATATGACAAGACCAGTGGTCTCCCTCATAATGTAAAATCTTGGCATTTAAGTCCTCATGGATTCCTAAGGATGATTCACAGAGCATATTTTGAAAACCAGTCTTTCAGTTGGAAACAAGTGTGTGTGTATATACATATTTAAATACAAATATATATAAATATACATATATATATGTATATATAATTCTTTCCTGCGGTGCTAACTGTAGACTTAAAAAAATGCACATGAGAGTGGCGAGTTAAGTTTTATTTGGGGCAAAATGAAGACTGCAGCTCAGGAAACAGAATTTCAGATAGCTCTGAGGAACTGCTCCGAGGAGAAAAGGAGGGAGCTAGGATACATAGGAGTTTTGCAACAAAGGGCAGGTAGTTGGAACATCAAAAGATTGCTGTTAATTAAAGAAACCAGACATGTCAACTTAAGGAATTTAGTGCTTCTCTATGTATGGGAAGTTGCAAGAGTCTGGGCTCACTGAAGTCATTCCTTCGATATGCACCTCAGCTATCGGGGACCAGTATCCTGTATTTTCACATCCTGAGTTTCCTCAGGGCTCACCATAGGGAGTGGCTGCAGTCTGATGGCTGATAGATGGCAGGTATTGTTTCCTTCCTGAGTTCCCTCAGGGCTCACGTTGGAGGGCTGCAATTGCTGATGACTGTGACATCCTTTGTTTACTGATATGGCAGGAAATATTCCATTTCTCAGTGCATATCAATCAAATTAGTAACCAAATGAGGCCATCTATACATTATCTCTTTACGCATTTAGTATTTTAGGTAAAGAATCAATCATTTATTCTACCTTCTAGAAGTACTTTATTTCAAGGTGATAAATTAGTTGATGAAGGAAAGTATAGTAATACTATAGAAGAACTCCAGGTATTAAAGATAAAAAGAATGATAGAAAAATCACCATTTTTAACCCTGACTGAAAGATTATTAGTGAAAATTCAGCCCAATAAGTTAAAGGTTGATGGGAAATTTAATAATCAATAAATAAGGCTGTCAGTATCTGAATCCACTGATTAGTATTTGCATCCCTAAAAGTTTCAGGTGTACAACATAGTGATTCAGTATTTTTACAGATTATAATGCATAAAAAATTATTATAATAACTGTGCTATACAATATATACTTGTTGCTTATCTATTTTATATACAGTAATTTGTATCTCTTAATCCCATACCCCTAATTTGCCCTTCCATCTCTTCCTTCTCCCCTTTGGTAACCAATAGTTTGTTTTCTATATCTGTGAGTCTGTTTGTGTTTTTCAAATACATTCATTTGTATTATTTTTTAGATTCCACATATAAGTGATATAGTATTTGTCTTTCTCTCACTTATTTCACCAAGCATAATATTCCTCTAGGTCCATCCACATTGCTGCAAACAGCAGAATTTCATTCTTTTTATGGCTGAGTAATATTCCATTGTGTGTGTGTGTGTGTGTGTGTGTGTGTGTGTGTGTGTGTGTGTGTGTGTGTATTTTTGCTTCTGTTGCCCTTGCCTGAGGATACATACCCAAAATAGTGTTGCTAAGAATGTACACTGTTGGTGGGAATACAAATTGGTGCAGCCACTATGGAAAACTGTATGGAGGCTCCTAAAAAAAAAAACTAAAAAAATCAAAAAGATCCTTTTAAATTTTACTTCACATTGGGTTGAGGAATAACTATGTAACTGAGGTGCTTATTGTTTTCTTTTGGGTTTAGTCATTTTCATCCAGGACAGCTTCATGTATTTTGATTGTCAGTAAGGTATATGTTTTTCTCTAGTGTAGAAAAATAAGGATGGATATTTGTGTATTCCTTGATTAAAAATGCTATTAAATCTTCAGAAGATGCACTGCTAAATCAGTAGCTATTTTGCTACTTTAAATCACTGTGTATGTGAGTAAACCTCTTTAAAGTAACTGAAAATATAAGCATTCCTTTTCTGAAAGTAGCTCTTAAAATGACTTTCATGTTCACAAAGCTACTTATTTCATTAGCAAAAGTAAAGGCAAATCAAATGAATTAAAGAAATATCAAGTTCCTGATGTTGGCACACTGACAGTATTAAATAACATTCAAAGGCTCTTTTTAGTGACAAGGGAAATATACTTTTCAAGGTTATAAATAACTTTGGAGAGTTCAATAATATTTTTCTTTGCTCTATTAAAAATGGCATAATGGATAAAGTTTGGAGAGGAATAAATATTTCTAATAAAAAGAATAGAACACAGAATATTGTCAAGAGTACTTCAGGAGTTACAATGAACCTGATTGCATTAGGGAAGCCTGATGCTTGTTTCTTCTATAGGCACGAAATATCATAACTTGCCCAAGCACCAGCATATAACCACTTCATAATAAATTCAAATCATGGAGGAACTTTAAGTATTCTTCCGGGAAGAGCTATTAGAAATACCTCTGCTTTGAAAGGTTAATGATTCTATGAGAAGTCAAAAATATTGATGTAATATTAGACTAAATCATGTACTGCTTTGGTATTCAGACATGTTTGAATCATTAAATATTTTAAAATGAATTATTATTCACAGATGGTCCAAAATTCATACCTTAGCTTTTCTGTGGTGTTTGTAGTTTACTGAAAAATAATATGTGGGATTTACTACCAAGAATTCAAGTCACATAGAATTAGTCTAGAATGCCAAAATGTATCTGAAATACAATTTTAGTTAATTCAATATCAACTTTTTTCTGTTAATTTATAGCCTTTCCTGAGTTTTTAGAGAAATCATAAATAGTATATTTCCAATCATACTGCTTTATTGAAAATCACTTTTGGTATGATTAGAAGTCTCTAAAATGTATTCTTATTTTATTCTCTTTTAGCATTTATGGTACACACAATATTCAAACCTTGCATATATTTATTATTGGAAATAATTGAAATACAAAACAAAAAACAAGAAAAAATTTCCTGAAGCTTACAGAAGAATTCTAAAAACAAATTAGTATTAAATTTAGTAAATAAAATTAGTAAATTATATTAAATGTTAATGAAGAAACAATTTCTAAGATCTCAACCAGCCTAAAGACAATAAAAATTCAATGAAGTTGTACAAATAATAAGGAAATAAAGCTATGCTTTTAGCACTAATATTTTAAGTCATACCAATGTAAAGGAAATATTAGAGAAGCAAAAATATTAACACAGAGACATTCATAAAGCACCAAAAGGTAATGCAGTTAATTGGAAATGAATAATCCTTTTAACAAGTTCCTCTACTATATCATATTTCTTATTATTTATCTCTCCTTCATATATTCATAAGACGCTTCATAAGAACTTTCTTCTCTCCAATCCCAAATTTACATAAGTGGAAACAAAGGGTTAGAAAAATTACATAATTTTTTCAAGATCTCAAAATTTAATGTGGTATAGTGGGTCTTCTTTCATAACAGCACCAGTGATCTTTTTTTTCTTTTTTTTTTCCCGGTACGTGGGCCTCTTACTGTTGTGGCCTCTCCCGTTGCCGAGCACAGGCTCTGGATGTGCAGGCTCAGCGGCCATGGCTCATGGGCCCAGCCGCTCCGTGGCATGTGGGATCTTCCTGCACCGGGGCACGAACCCGTATCCCCTGCATCGGCAGGCGGACTCTCAACCACTGTGTCACCAGGGAAGCCCAGTACCAGTGATCTAAATCACTCTACTAGCACGCCATTGTCTATGGACATGAGCTGTACTCTGTCACTCTAACGACATAAAAATTCTTAGAGAAGCTGTAAATTTCTTAGTATTAAAAACATGGTAACAATGTGACTCTCCACTATTAGAGTATAAGATGATTTAAATCACTGCATAGCTTCAGTGGTGATTAAAACTGTATAATTGTTCATAGATTTTTCTGATCATCATTATGGCAGATTATAAGTTTTGGAATGGACATTCAAGGGCTTTATACTTTTGTCCTAAATTTACTCTCATCTACCTCACAAATCTTATACTTGAATTCTCAAAGAGATTCATTTCATCTGTAAATAAATTAGACAAGGAATACATTTTCTTATGTGGAATTAATGCTGTTCTCAGTGGTATGCATGGGTTTAGTTTATATTTTATCTAATGGGGCCATCTAGAAGAGATATAATTCCTATTCCATATGACAGCCCTGAACATTTCTTTTCCATACTAAGCAGCCCTGCTTATGACTCTTAGTGTACCATAGATTCTAGACTTTCACCCTCACAAAATTTTTCCTTATTTGAGGTGTTTTAGATTGCCTGAAATCCTTTTGATATATGGTTCCCAGAACTAAACACAATGTGCTTAGCCACAGTCAATAGTTATTTACTTTAACATAAATGGAATTTTACAGATTGCATTACTTAAAGGAATAAAATGAGACGTTACTTTGAGGAGTGTAATGTAATGGTGTTGATCTGAATTTCAATTTAAAACAATTTAAAAATTAAAATACAGTCTAAGGTACAATATGTACAATAAATGAGTCATAGTTTCAACATTAGTATGTTAAAATATTCAACGATTTACATTGTAGTTCATAAAAAATAGTTTATTATTAGCACGCCCTCACTTATCTTTCTAATTATTAATATGACAATAGGTATAGACTTTTTACTATAAAATTAAAATATTTAGACGGAAAATTAATTTACATTATCACTGTCATATTTTTGTTAGAAAAATATTTTTGAAGGAAATTGCAGTGTCATTAAACATTGAATTTCACTTTGTTCCATGTTGGAAATGCTTAAAATGATATACTTAGGAAACAGAATCAATAAGAGTTTAGACAAATCTGAATGAATTGAATTTATTAATATAATTTGCGAATGGCAAATTGTGAACCAGGTAAGGATTCAAAGGAAGATTTATATATAAATGATTAAATTATTTCTGTATCATCTCAAGCATATATTTGATGCTTCAAATACATGTTTGTTTATAACTCAATAAGTTTTCTGGTGTTGCTCCATTTGTCAGCATTTTTAACTCACTGAAGAATATACTACATACTGTTGTTTTAGTTGACTTTTATAACTGCCCCACTACCTAAGAAATAAATACACTAAATCAAAAAATTGTTAATCTAGTCTTTTTTAAGTGTCTTAAAGCTATAACTCAATTTGCTGTAGAATGGATTTCATCACATATTTAAAATTCATCTTTTTAAAATTGGCAAAACTATCTGAAAAAAACCTGAAAAGTATCTGAAAAAATATTCTGTATCATATGGACAATTAAGAAATAACACGACATGATCAAGAATATTTACTATGTAGCTACTTTTTCTGTAACACTGAAAAGTGTTATAAATTTTAAAAATTGAAGAAAATATAATAATTGTGATCCTAAAATGGATACATGTAAATTATCCTGGGAAATTCTATTAGGAATAATCTCACTTCTATAGTTTTTCTTATTCTAATGCTCAGTATTATCACAAAACCTATATTTTTCTAACCTGTATCTTTCTGCAAATCATCCTTTCAATTTTCAGTCACATTGAACATTCAGTAACTTTTCCATTCCTTTGTTGTATGATATAACTATGTTTCACCCATACTTTGTTAATCTTGATTATTTTCCAAGGTAACTCCTGTGAGTTTTGAGCTTTGAGCCTGTATTTTCAAAACTAAACAAATATCTTTTGTCTGTTAAGCTTTCCTAAAAGACCCACAAAGATAGACTTTTAGTGTGGTACTCTTATCTTTTTTATATTTGGGAATACTTTAATATTCAGAAAACAGATGCAGACTTTGTGCCAGGAAGCAAATCAGTTTATATTTATCCATAAAAAGACACAGAAATTGTGTTCTCACATACAGCTTTCAAGGATGTATGGAGTGGTGGCATTGTAATAAAATAATTTAAAAACAGAATAAATACATAATTAAAATGATTGAACAATGGATGACAATTTATTAGATATACATCCTGAAGTTCAATGAGATAACTTGTAAAAGGAAGTTGAGGTCATGAATAAAATTGGATGAAAATATGACTTTTCTCATGTTTAACTATGGTGAATTAGCTTAAATCAGACTAATCTTTCTGCAGAAAACAAGTCAAGAAGCTATAAAAAGTATATGAGATATCTATTAAAATCCATTAGATAATGGCAACCAGATTTGAGAAATGAAGATCCAAAAGAAAAGTACTGTGATACAAATCCAAGATTCCAAGCACTTGTCTCTCACTCTTCCACAGCCCCCTTGATACATTTGCCAATTTGACACATCCGTTAAGGAGATTGAGATGTTGAGCACAATTTTTGAGAGTTGAATGGGGCTAGGAGACAAAAATTGGAGTTAAGGACCTGGCAAGGAGGAAGGGCTTTGGAAAATACTCCAGACTTTTAGTCACAAAACTTGAAGATCTATATCCTAGAAGTAAAGGAACATAGGAATATATCATTGCAAACAAAAGCTGAAACTTTGCAGGAAGAATAAGATATAGGAATAGAAAAAACTGGATTATATACTTGTCTTCACAAAGACTTTAACCCTGGTTTAAATTAGTTCAAACACTATTTGAGTCTTTCTTCAGTCTAACTTAATTGTAGAGTTTATGTCCTATCTAATTTTCAAAACTTTATGTTATAATTAAGGGACTGAAGTGGGAGAGAAATTTTCTATTTTTTTTACTGGACCACAATTGTTGTTTTCAGTCAGGTTCTCTTTATCTTATAGTCAGTAGCCTCCTTAGATCTGGTTCAGAGAAGGGCTTGTCCTGGACTCCATAATTTTGAATTTTGTTCTTATGAGGTAAAGGATCTACAAGGGCAAAGTGATATGCTCTTCTGGAGCTTGTGCCCTTCTCCATTGTCTAGATCATTCTTAGGGTACTTTGTCCCCTGAAAATCTCTGCCCAATAGCCCCAAATCTCCTTGTAAAGCCTGTAAGACCTCTTTCCTGGGTCTCCCCTTCCAATGATTGACCACATCTGCCACATCTGCATGTGCACACTTTTGTAGAATAGATGACCTGGTATAGATAGGAATGAAGTATCCACTTATGTGTGCATTAGGTTGTTGATGAAGAAAAATGGAGCTGAGAGTAGTAAGAGAAGGTGGGGACAGAGCCGGGGTTGGGGATAGAGCCAGGAGGCAGACTCTCGCCTTGCTTCTAAGTTATTCCCTTGAACAACAAAAGGTTTGAGAATTCTAAACTTAAGCCTGGCCCTCCAAATTATTATAATGGTAAGAAGGTAAAACATTTTCTTTAACAGCTAGCTTAACTTAATGACTTTAATGTCTTAATGACTTAATGACTTTAAATACTTAGATGTGGTTTATATATTAATTAGTTATCAGTATGACAAATTTCCCCAAACTTAATTAATGGCTTTAAATCATTATTACTTTTATTACTTCTCCAAAGTCTATGAGTTGATTAGGCAATTCTGATACAGGCCAGGTTTGGCTGATCTGTAAGTGGTCACCTAGCTCCTTGACTGGGGGCTAGCTAGCTTAGAATGGTCTCAACTGACATGATAAACTCTGCTCCGTGAGCCCATTGCTGGCTGGTGGTATCAGAGTTTGTGTCTTTACTTAGGCAGCTATTAAGAGTTTAAAGTAACTTCATCTATTTGTTCAATATGAAAATAAAAGTTCAGTAAATACTGGAGTGACTTATTTTACATTATGGTAATAATTTTTAAACACCTCCTCATTACTGTAGTGATCCAATAACTACTATTTTATGCTTTAAATGTATATTTAATTTTAGAGCATGCATAAATTTACCTTGGAATGTTGGCTATTCTTCCTATATTCTTACCAAACAATTCTGATTTTGTGCTTTGGGTAATTTGTTTTTTGTATCCATAATGGATATAATAGAGTAAAGGTCAACACAGATCCTTTGCTGAAAGGGGTTGTAGCCCAGGGGGTCAGAGATATAATTGAGTCTGAGAGCACAAATCAGTGTCATGGCAGAAATTATTCCCAAGTCAATAGTGTTATTACAAAGGCACTACCATTTAATAATCCTTTGTTCTCTAATGTTAGTCAAGTCTGAAAGTAGATAAAAAATTTTAAAAAGGGATAAAATACTATGAGATGCAATGAGGAAAAATATAATCAACATTTCCTCCAACCTCAGAAAATAAATCTTCAGGAAGTACTTAAAGTTCACTTAAACAAGCATACTTTAAAAAAGAAAATCTCCCAAGCTGTTATTTGAAAGTATTTTACATACATTAAAAAGTTGTTACCTGTTAATTGTAAAAACAAGTCTCTTAAATAATGTATATCACTAAGTTTTTGATGATCTAGAGAGAAAATTCTCACAAAGTAGACTTCTAAAAACAGGTGTCTTTTCATCAACTTGCCAAACTATATGAGATTAATCTTACCTCATTTTATTAGAATATTTTACTAGGTATATATTTTTCACAGTAAGTTGTTTCAGGTACAGTAAAAAGGCCACTTGAATTTAGTTTTTAAAATCCATATTAGAATTATTATCATTGGAAATTTGTAAATCTAGTTTATGAATCTAGTCAATTTTAATTTTAAATCTAGTGTGTTTTAATATATAATTCTAACAAACTTTATCATCTTTAAGGTAACCTTAAATATAGCTTGGTTAATTTTATTTCATTAATATTTTATCTGTATTTCTGAATAAAATCTATTCAAATTTTTCTGTATTCTAAATAAAAAACAATCTTCTCAAGTCTTCCAGAAATGTTTAGGTATCAAATAAATTATACTTATAAATATTACCTCTTTTATGATTCTTAAATATTTGTGTACTATTAACAAAAATATCATCTTTAATTTTTCAAATAAAATTACAAATCTATAATAATTACTCATTTACATATTTTAAATTTGGATCAAAAGAGTAAGCTTTGGAATACTTAAACGTGCCATATCGTCTTCATGATCACAAATGTACTCCATTAGTTATTTCTGTGCCTAATTCTAAACCTTTTATGTTTAAAAGACTCATTAAAGAACAGTAACACCACCCCACATAAACTGGACTCTCCGTCACAGCTGTCATGGGTTACATACAGCAAGAGGTGCTTAGCAGGAAATTAGTAGTCATTGCCTCCCCACCTCCACCCGACCCCAGGCTGACTGCTATTTATTTTTACTATAAGGAGGATTCTATGTGATACCAAAGGGTTGATCTTTCAGCTCCTGTCCCTCAGAGTTACTTTACATGTTACCGTATTTTCATTTGAATCTTCAAGCTCATTCCCAGATTATAGGTGTCATTTTTTGTTAATTATTTAGACCTCTTTTTTTTTTTTTTAACTTAGTTGGCTTTGAGAATATGTTAATGCTTTCTCACCATCTAAAGACTCCTTTCCCTTGTACAATTCATACCCTTATATATTCTTTCATATAATTTTGAATTCTTTTGCCTCATGTAGCTAGCAAGAACGCTGTATTACTTTCCACATGTTTTTTCCTATGTTGCAAATCCACAACTTTTACACTTACTAAGATCACCTCCTATTGGATTTCACACATATCTTGTGACTTCTTCTGGCTCTGTGGTCGGAACTCTAAAGCTATGTTGATAACAGTGATAAATATTTAGTCAGAGTTGAGACTGAGGCTCAACTGGTATTCAGGGCGTGCTAGTATAACAAGTACTCTAACAGAGGCTGCCCTGCCAGAGAGTAAAGTTGTATTTTTTTCCTCTTTTCTAGTGAAAGAATTGCCAGATAACTATCTTGGAATCATTAAAGCTAGCCTTCCTTAGAAAGATTGAGAAGAAAGAGACATAAATTACACCCTTTATATTCTGAGAGTTGAACATATCTAAGCTTGGAGTAACACAAGGGGAAGGGTTAAGGGCAGAAGCTAAAACAACTGTTTTCAGAACAGACATTTTGAAGTTTTGACACAAACAGTGCTGATTCAGAGTCCATATGCTGATATATATAATCCAGAGTTGAGAAGTGGTCCTTCTCTGCCTATATGGTGTATAGTTTTTTTATTTTCTGTATATTATGATGTTTTAACATCGTAAAGCACAAACAAAAAAAACCCCACCTTTCTTGCTGGGAAGAGACTGTCCCTCCCGGCTAAGCAATTCTTAGATATAGCAAAGGGCCCAGTGGGGAACATGCCTTTGTTATGCAAATTAACCAGTCTAGAGCTATATCTTCTCTCCCTGGCCTATGCACCACAGGAGGTGATATTCCTCTGCCTTCATCATCCCAGGGCCAGTTACCAGGCAACTAGAGACCGTCTAGCCCAAGCCAACTGAAATTATTCATATTAGCCAGTCCTAAACTGTTGACCCTGCCTTGCCTTAATCTTCCTACAGAACCCCCAGTAAAGGCCATGGCCTAAGCTACCCCTGCTCCTTCCCTTCTGCCTCTTGACCTATGCTGGTGTCATCCCCTGTGGCCCTGAGTCACATACATTTACTCCCTTCCCTGGGACCTGTGAGTATAATAAACTTTTTCCTTGCTGGCCTTGTTCTCATTTTGTCCTTTGTCTGGACCAGCTTTAGCATACCATGTCCAACATGTACAATTTGAAAATGATCCCACTCTCTGCCCCAGGTATCTGCACAGCTTTGGTAGCTCAGGGTTCAGAGTATCTGCCGTGGGAAGAGAGGTATCACCACTGAAGGAATAGCAGTGACCATCACCAGTCACTGGCATGCAGTTCTGCAAAAGAACACAGAGCAGATTTCTCTCTGATTCCCCTTAGACAAATTCTAGAGACTCCCAGAAACAACTGGGAGAGTTTTGAAGTAGACATTGATTTCCTCAAATTATGCAAAAAACAAGCCAGCAACATTTGGGAATTTATATTAGTGTGACCTGATTGGACCCATAGGCTGGGGAGGCATAAGGACATTCTGATTTCAAATCAGTTATTAAATATGTATGCACAGTTCAAGGTGTACT
This sequence comes from Kogia breviceps, assembly GCF_026419965.1. Lineage (NCBI taxonomy): Eukaryota > Metazoa > Chordata > Mammalia > Artiodactyla > Physeteridae > Kogia > Kogia breviceps. Next base: position 67,146,157 of record NC_081313.1, on the reverse strand, counting down.
TGGTTCTTGCACTTTTCAAGGGTGAATGAATATTTTGTTTTGCTCTGACTTTTTTTTTAACATCTTTATTGGAGTATAATTGCTTTACAATGGTGTGTTAGTTTCTGCTGTACAACAAAGTGAATCAGCTATATGTACACATATATCCCCATATACACTCCCTCTTGCATCTCCCTCTCACGCTCCCTATCCCACCCCTCTAGGTGGTCACAAAGCACCGAGCTGACCTCCCTGTGCTATGCGGCTGCTTCCCACTAGCTATCTATTTTATATTTGGTAGTGTATATATGTCCATGCCACTCTCTCACTTCGTCCCAGCTTACCATTCCCGCTCCCTGTGTCCTCAAGTCCATTCTCTACGTCTATGTCTACATCTTGCTTTGACTTTTTAAGCACAATTATTAAAAATTGATTTAAGGGAGGTCACGTGAGTGTGCACGGTTTTCTACCTGCTCTACTCAGTGTCATAAACTCTATAACTGAGTATTCCCATTGGGGTTCAAATAAATGTTTATTAAGCTGAAGTGAAATAAACAGGAAAATCCAAAACAATACAGAGTAAGTGCCCATGGAGGAAAACAAAAATTGTGAACAAGGAAGGGAGTTTTCTTCTTTGTTTTGACAGGAAAAGATTGGTGTCAGTTATACATCCCTAATTACTCATGGCTCATGATGTGTAAGTATTAGGTAATACTAGCTAATCTTTATTGAGTGTTACTATAAGATAAGCACTAGATTAAGCCATTTAAATTTATCATCTCATTTAATCCTCTCAACAGTACTCAGTAGGACTATTCCTACATTCCCTTTATTTTTTAATTTTTTTTTTTTTTTTACTGCAGGTTCTTATTAGTCATCAATTTTATACACATCAGTGTATACATGTCAATCCCAATCTTTAGGCTCTGCTTACTTCTTCAAGTCTCATCTCTCATCCTTCCCTGGCTCCTGTGCCATCACAGGCAACTCTGTGAGCAGATCCGTTTAAATTGCTGCCTGTTCCCAGCTCCCTCTCCTCCTCTCCACCCACCACCAATGTAAATGCTTATCCCACTGCATTGGAATTTCCTGCTAATTGTCTAGCCCCCACCTACCAAAATGTATACCCAAGAGAGTAGCTTCCTTTCCTAGCTGTCGCATCTTATCAAGCAGAGCACTAGGTTGGCATCGTCTTCCCTTGGCAGGGACATTGCCTATGTGTTGGTCTGTACCTACCTCTCTGGTGACTCTCCTGTAACAACTCTGATTCTCCTTCCTCTCTTTCATTTCAGACTTGCTGTGTTTGATCTAGGATAAATATAAAACAAACTAACAAGGCTTAGCAGTCCCAGAAGTTAAATCTAAATATATAATAATCTCTTTTAGAAAAAGCTTTACATCTCTTATTGTATTACCTTTGATATTTCTAATTTTATGTTGTAATTTTTGGTTTCTTATTTTCCAGTGATTTCACCATTTTTAAAATTTTCCTAAAAGAGCCAGCTCATAATTTTTCACTTCTGCTTTTTTTTTTCCTTTTCTGAGTCATAATTCATTAATCTCTTCTTGCAATTTTTTTTTGTTTTTGTTTTTTTTTCCGCAGAGTTGCTTTATTTTTAATCTAACCATTCTAGAATAGCGTTCTGGTAGTTATATCAAGATGTATGTTTCTCAGAGCATATGAAATGACAACAATTTAAATAGATACAGTTTCTAAGCCCTACTAAAGAGAAAGATTTTAATGTTCCTAATGTGTTAAACCTTACATTCTTATTAGGGCTTGGGCAGGCAGTTTGCACATGAGCAAACATGTTCTTAAAGTGGCTAAAAGCACCAAAATTAGGGAAGTTGAAGAAAAAAAAATGAGAACAAAAAATTCTAAGAAGATGATTCAGAAGAGAAGCATTTCCTCTACTTCAAGGAGACTCTTGCAGCCTTCAGAAGCTTTGCTTCTCTAGAGCCAACCTGTAGGAGTTTTCTAAAGCAGACAGATGTCTAGGGCTTTGGGTTTGGAGAAGACTTTGCTCCCCACAGGACAATCATTTACATAGAATCAAACAGTTTTCATCTTTGTGTCTTGGCCTTTTATAAAGCTTTTTATAAAGAAGGAGGGCTTCCCTGGTGGCGCAGTGGTTGAGAATCCGCCTGCCGATGCAGGGGACACGGGTTCGTGCCCTGGTCCGGGAAGATCCCACATGCCGCGGAGCGACTGGGCCCGTGAGCCATGGCCGCTAGGCCTGCGCGTCCGGAGCCTGTGCTCCGCAACGGGAGAGGCCACAGCAGTGAGAGGCCCGCATACCAAAAAAAGAAGGAAAAGTACTCTGAACACAGCAGTTGTTCCTTAATTCTTTGGGGGTTAAAAAAAGAAGAGAAATACTATGGTTTTTCAGTTTTTTAGTATCTTGACTTGTCCTGAAGTTTGGATATAGATGTGTTTTACATTTAATATATGTTTTAAATCAGTAAATGCATGCATTGTATTTTTACATATTTTCTGGATATTTTTCTTATTATATATACATATATACTCACATATATGTGTATGTACATAAAAAGGAAGCATGTGTGTAAAATGTATATATGAAGATACAGGTAAGAATAAAATCTAAAAGTATGGATGGTAACATAGAAAGGGTTGAGGAATGGTCCTCCCAATATTTTAAACACAAACAGAAGGGGGAGATCAGTTTCTGAAATGATGTACATCCAGTGATATAGATCAATATATTTTATAACACTGCTCCATATGGCAAGGATGAATTCTGAATACCATAGTTTAAGTTTGGTGAAGTCCTAACTCATACAAACTATCCTTCAACAACATATAACAACGTCCTATCAATCCAGAGGGACAATTTGCTAAGATCCCAAGCAAGAAAAACATGGAAATGATTTCCAGCTATGAAGCTTATCATCAACACAGAAACATGACAAGGAAGAGGACTCCACCTCATCAACCTCAGAAAAGAAACCCCATTTCTCCTAACTGTTGAACAAAATGGGCTTAATTAAAGCAACTGTAAATTTTTCAGTCCTCAAGACAGCAACCTTAGATGAGTAACTTCTACAAATAATATTTTGAGTGCTTTGATTTTATCCTAAATGAGCATTTTGGTTAGAAAGAATTCAACTCACCTTCAGCGAATGAAGCACTCTCTATTCCACTTTCCCTGGACTAGGGAAGAAGAAGGCTGTGCCTTCTTTAAAGGGAATACCACAAGAGCAGTTTATAGAAAAATGGCAGGAGAGGAAGGTGTGATGGATGGTGCGTGGGGTTTAGGACACCTTTGCTCAAAAATAAGCTACAGATTGGCAGGCATCAGTGATTCCTGGACTTGTCTTTCAATCCATTCTGTATGCACATATTGGGAAGGAGGTGATCTCTACTTCCCTCTACCTTTCTATATCTATATTTACAACTATTTTTCCCTCTTGAGCCACAGAAAACCAGACTATTCAAAAGCAATGTGGCAGAACTTCCCTGGTGGTCCAGTGGTGAAGAATCCACCTTCCAATGCAGGGGACATGGGTTCGATCCCTGGTCAGGGAACTGAGATCCCACATGCTGCAGGGCAACTAAGCCTGTGTGCCACAATTGCTGAGCTTGCGCACCTCAACCAGAGAGCCTGCATGCTGCAGACTACAGAGCTCACGCGGCCTGGTGCCTGCATGCCACAACTAGAGAGAGAAAACCCACACGCCACAACCAGCGAGAAGCCCGTGCTGCAAAGAAAAATCCCACAGGCCTCAACAAAGATCCCATGTGCTGTAGCTAAGACCCAACACAGCCAAAAAAAATAAAATAAAAAGAAAATAAATAAATAAATATTAGAAAAAAAAAAGACGATGTGGCATAGAGAGCTTACCCCAAATTTTACAAAAATATTTTAAAGGATTCGTGGTTCTGTAAGCTTCTGAAAGATTATTTCTGTCTGGTAAATTTGGATTTCCAAGTCCTAAGTTTGAAATCTACTCAGTCATAAATATTCTTTACAGAAGAATTTCAGTGACCTCAAGAAGAATTATGAACCTAAAAGGCAACAATTAACCAAATCCTAAAGACTTTATTTAACAGAGCAGGGAAAGTAGTTTACAGTCTTTGAAGGATACAGAACCCCAGAGTATGCAAGATAACCAGCAAATACAAAAAAAAAAAAAAAAAAAGAAAAGAAAAGAAAAGAAAAAGAAAAAGAGAAAAGAAAATCTACTTTGCAACGTTTTAAAAGCATATGAGAAAAACATTTATTTTTAACTCAGAAAAGGGAAATAGACTTTATTTATAAGGAGTGAACTCTCCTTTAAGGAAATTTTTCATATATTGGCAGGAACTCAGATCTTCACACTTTTAAGTCATTAGAGAACACATGATCTCTCAGGTAAGAATAGCAGCTTCCATTATGACTTTTTTAAATGGTTGAAGGTATGTCATCACATTTTCAGGAGAAGATTCTAATTTTCTTTCATTATTTTGTTTTATTTTTCTCCTGCAATTGTTTCTTGTCAATTGCATTTCAGATATCATCCAACATGCTACTCACTCCTGTGATTTGAATCATTGAACTCAAGGTCCCTTCCAGTTGATTAGAATCTCTCAAATGATACTGACATTTGAACTTGTGCATCTGTAATCTGTTTGCTCCTGTTAAGTCTTACCTCTACATGCAACCCACTCTCCATAATTCCTAGTGAGAAAACAGAGCAGATTTAATGACACCTTGGACCCCTCGACAAGGCACCTCTGTGGGCATCATGGCCCTTTATTGTATGCTCTCATAAAAATTGCCACCACTGTGGTTATTCAACATATGTTTTTTAAGTGCCTCATATGTTGCAAACGGTGTACTCACATTACAGTTGTTCAAAAATGACCACACTAGAAACTTTGCTCTCTAGTGACTAATCCTAAAAAGGAGATTGGAATTAGCATCATGTATTTCCATACCTCCACACCACAACTCCCCCACTGATGACCCCAACATGTATACGTCCTAGGAAATTCAGACTTTCAGGGAATGAAAAGAAATAGCAAAATATTTGCAAGTTTGGTGGATGAGAAAATGAGTCCTAAGTGAAATTTGCATGTGCTTTCCTCTTGGGTAAAGTAGAGCATCTATAATGTGCTTTAGAGCTATTGATGTTTCTTTGGCAGTGAATTCTCTGTTTACATCTTTTGCTCAGTTTTATTGCATGATATGTCCATTTCTTATTAGTTTATAAATTTATATTGAGAAATTCAAATTTACCTAAATATATTAGGAAAAATAGACCTTCATATATAACATGAAATGTACATGTTTACCAGTTTGATTTTGTCTTTTGATTTAGCTTATTGTATGATCTTTGAGAAATCCAAACTTGCCTAAATATACATTAGAGAAATTAGGCCTTTTTATATAATATGAATTGCAAATTTTTACCTGTTTGTTTTTGGTTTTTGACCTTGCTTACGTATGATCTTTGACATTTGTATGTTTGGTATATGTGTCTGTATTTTAGTCAAATTTATTCATCGCTTGGTAAAATGATCAACTTTTGTTCTTCATGTGGTATCATTGTTAGAACAGTGTTCTATATTCTAGGCTTATAAAGTACTTATCTAGTTCTTTCTTGTATATTTTTGGGTTAATTACATTTAAATCATTGACATGTTTTCATAAGGTAGCAGATATATTTGTATATACCTTCATTGTTTCTAAATGGCTACTCTGTTCTATAAAAACATTAGAAAAAGCCCTGTTTCCACATTTAGTTCCTGTATATATTTGTGTCCATCTCGTGCATTTCAGGATTAAACAATAGGTGAAAACTGTAGTGATTGGATACAGCCAAGTATCTCTAATTCGTAATAATCAAGGTGTTGGTCAATCAGTATTAACAATACATTAGAATAATCAAATATGTATTATGTGAAGGTATAATAGATATAATATATTTTGAGACTGTTGAGATTTACTATCATTAACTACTATATTTAGATGTGTAGGGTTTTCTAAAATTGTATTTACAACCTGTATATAGGTAAAATTAAGTATATTAATTATTTTATACATATATGCTGCTAAATGGCTCTTAAAATAAATTTTGAATATAGTTTCTAAATCAGACAACTTCCATCCCCTTTGTCACTTATTTTACCAGGTTGCCTAGAAACATCACTTAATAGATTGGACAACGGCAACCTTTGTAAAATGATCATGAACAATGAGGTACATGGAGTCTAAATGTGGCTTCCTAAATTATGAAATATTGTTGTAATGACTTATTTCAGTCAGTACTACATATGCTAAAAGCACATTTTTTAGAGTGCAGAAGTATTAAGTAATTTGAATACTCAGAAGATACAGATGTATCTTGGATACTCAAAGATAGAGATGTATATATTTCATTTCATTTTGTGAGCAGAGATACTCCTAAAATGGAATGTCCTAAAAGTCACTCCAGGCTTAACATTTTTCATGTTAAACATTCTATGATTGGTTTGGCTAACCCTTGTTTTTCTCTTGTAGTTGACTGAGAAACATGTTGGCTTAATTATTTTTCTTTCTAACTTATTACCTAATGCCTAGCATAGAGCATGTTAAAAATGATGTTCAATAAATGTTTACTGATGACATTTTAGCCAATCATATAGAAAAACATGCAATTTTAGCCACTCATATTTAATAACTTACAGTTTCACCAGAAGAAATTTTATTGGCTAAGAAAGTTTTAACATCAGTACCATATAGATTTTCTTCAACTTCAAGAGAAAATAATTCATTATGTTCATGATCATGAAAAACAAATAGATACTCAAATGCAGTGACGAGACTAGGCAAAATTTCAGCAGTTTCTTCCTTTCGTGACTTTCATGCCCTCCAGATATACCTTCCACGTCTAGCAGCTACTGATCTAGACTGGTATATAGCTGGGATTTTGACAAAGGCTAATTTTCTTTCAATTTTTCTGAAAGAGTATGAAGAAATCATTTTAGCTTTTTTGTCTATGTGTAGGAACTAAAAAATGTTTAGTGTCACAAAAAGTGAAAATTATTATAATGCAGATGTGAGACTTTTAAGAATGCTTATATATAAAAACAGTGTGAAGGAATCCATACCCAAACTGATAGTTTCTCCTATGTAGCATAATAAGTATCTGAATATTATTCTATTATAAAGGCAAAACTCAGAAGAGGGAACAAAAGTGAAGTTACATAATGGAAGGAGAATGAAAGCAGAGGCCTTTAAAAATATATTCAAATAAATGTCCCTGTAAAGGAGAAAATATAAAGAATATTAAGGATAACTGAGAAACCCGTCTCCCACTACAAAACTTCTTTTGTGGAGAAAATAAGTGCCTAATATAGTTAGACAGGCCCAAAGGTGGCCACACATCAGTCAGTTAACATAATTTGAGAACCTCAGTGTCAAAAATGGTGAAGAAGTCTGACATCTTACTCTACTTGCGAGCTAAAAAGTCTCAACTTCTTGAATTTTGGTAGAAGACATGAGATGCTTGGATGCAGGGGCAGAAGCAT